>NW_024609857.1:97280903-97913771 GCF_016920785.2 Ixodes scapularis
CACGGCTGGTTTCAAGTGCCCATGCAAGAGTCTTATATTTCCCACCAACGTATTTTGCTGCATTGCTGTGCGGGGAAAGTATGAAGCGCTGGTCCGGGAACTTGTGGAACCGAGTTGCGGCAGCAGCGTACCAAGGCCTATCCCCATGGAGCTTATTTCTAGGCTTTTTAGCGGGTGCTTGGCCTCGCATCTTTGCTCACCGTTCGTTCAGAGTAAGGCGGAGGACTTGCTTCAAGTAGCACCTTGTTCCCCTCCTCTCTGGACGAGCGGAGGGCACGTGCGCCGCCAAAGCGCCCGCCACAGAGCCGAGCAGTGCGCTGCATGCGGTCCCGTGGAGAAATAGTAACGGTCAGAAGTCATTTTCATTACTTGAAGAAGTAGTCAGATTACTCTCGTGATTCCTGCTTAATAAAAGTAATCAACTGATTACAAAATTACTCCAAAAAGTAATCGATTACAAGCAGGGATGGGCAGTATTTCAAATACAAGTAATTTAAATACGTATTTCAAACAATTTGTGTACTTTGCATTTCTATTTAATTACAAACTGGGTAATGTATTTGACGTGTGTATTTAAATACTAAAACGTGGGTATTTCAAATACAATTGTAATTAAATACAATTTTGTGGGCGAAAATACATCCCTCAAATTTATTGGCACTGTGACACTGTCCAGAACAGGAAGAAAACTACGTTCTGTACCGAATGCAGTGTCTCTCAATCAAGCACAAGCGTTTAGTGACTTTGTGATTACGGTGCTTGTCCAGGGCAAGAATAGTGACGAAATCGACGTTCACAGGCAGACAGGCCTGTGACAACTTGTGATGCTTTGCAGCCTGATTTCCATCCATATTTTTGCCTGGAACATTCTAAATGTACGGGTCGTCCAGATTTTCGTAACTGGTGCGAGTTGCAACAATAAAAATTTCTCTAGCTAGTGCTGCGCGTCTTGGTCGTCTCGGTTCTTCGTTAGTCTGTACCAAAATGCAATCGACAAAAAAAAGCTGCTTGGAGCTCTGTACTTTTTTCACCTATTACGTCCAAGCTGATTACATTTTTTTTTTTTGATTATACTTAATTACGTTACTAGAGCCTCGCACACTAACGCCCGAGTGTGCGATGCAAAATCAAAATGAGATGCCCGGAAACCCGTTGCAGGTGCCTTGAAGTCGCTGACGCAAATTTTGAGGAATATATTTGGAAAAGTATTTGGAGGAGACCAAATACATTTGGTTGTATTTGTATCTTGTACTTAAATACTTATTTTTTGGAAATGTAATTAGATTTGTAATTAAATACATTTTTGACGAAGTATTTTCTATTTGTATTTCGATACATATTTGCATGTATTTTGCCCATCCCTGATTACAAGTAATTTGATTACTTGTAATGCGTACGGTACAAGTCTGATTCATATTACCCATGAACCGTGTTGCACATTAAATACGTTGCGCACGATATCAAGCGGCACAAAATGAGCCTCTTTCTTATTCTTGGAATAAGTAAGACGCCCGTAAAGCCTGAGTCACGCTGCTTGCACATCATACAAGAGACAGTGTGCAGATATCAGCCACCGCCATACCCGTGGTTTGAATGCCGCGTGCCAAATTTCTCCTTGAACTCGTTGCCATGGGGCGTTCGAAGCACGGATCTCGTGGGGCTCGTGCGTTTGAATCTGTTTGCAGACTTTCTCTTATGAGACGTATAAGCAGTGTGTCCCCGGCTGAATTAACTATGTTTGCGCATAAATCATGCGTAAACGTAAAATATGAACTTTTGTGCCGCATGTTATACGTAATCAGATTTAGAGTGCACTGACAGCATCATGCTGCGTCGGTGCATTCGGCAACTTGGCTCGGGCGCGGTTCTCCGTGCGGCGCGAGTGCGATGCATTCTGGGAAAGAACTCGCGCACTGCAAGTACGTGTGAAACGAACTCGCTATAATAAAACAGAGAAAACAAGATTGCCCTACCTAAGCCGGGGTTACACTGCCCATACACCCTTTAAAAGACGGTGTGCGAACACGACTCACCGCAATATCCGTGGTTCCGGATACCGCGTGCGGGTTTTTCCACCTTGAACTCATTGCCATGCGGCATTCGAAGCACGGATCTCGCGGTGGCTCGCCTTCGAATCTCTTTGAAGGCTTTCTTTTGTACGACGTATTAGCAGTGTGACCCCGGCTTTAGACTTGTGTCAAACGCAATCACAGTGCGATAGCACTTAAGTTTTTCTAGGAGCAGCAATTTATAGTGGAATTTAGCGGACATAGTTCCCCGCTAAATTTAGCGGGGAAATTGTGACGTCACGTGCCACCATATGACGTCGAGTGACACTTCGCTTCTCATGGCAGGAGCTACGACGTCAAACCATCAGCTTTCGCTCGATTGCCGACGCCCCTGTGCACATTTCGAACAACGCCAGCAAGCAACCTCCGTGGGATGTTCCCATAGAATAAAGCTATACCGTTAGAAAACTGGCGCTCGAAGCAATCAATAGCGGCTGGACGCGACGGTGTATTGCATTCGCTCAAATGGACCTATACATCCAGCTCGATTTTTTTTTTCTTTTTGTCTACGAGAGCTGTTCTTTTTTTTTTTCTTTTTTCGTGCGTCTAAACTGGAATGGTTTTTTTTTTTTGTTTTTTTTTTTCTCTCGCGTATGATCGTTTCGGGACGCGAGCGCTCTTCGATTCGCTCGCTACGCCCGACTCGGGGGGATGCAGTCCTATATTCCGAACGGATCTTGGGGGACGCGCAGTTGCAAGGCGACAAAGGACGAGAGAGCAGGAAAAAGTGCGCTACTCATATTTCTTCGTTTTCCTGCATGGATGGACGTGCCGGAGTCCTTTCGCTACAGGAGGACGACGCGCGCGCGGTCCCGTTTCCAAGGGATCCGTGACTTGCCGAGATAAACAGCGACTGCGGAAAGAAGAATGCCCGAGAGGAGTCAGTCTGAGAACAAGAAATGGAAATCTTTTTTTCCTTCTTTCTTCTTTTTTTTTTTCTCTCGACATTGTTAGCTTTTTTTGTAGCTTGTTGAACCGCGCGGGGCATTTTTTGCGCGTTTCGTTCGCCTGACGCATTTTCAGGTTTTCTCCCGGAGGGCTCGTGTCTTCCGCTGGCTGCTTCCGTCCGTCCTGCGGCGAAAAAAAAAAAGTATTTTTGAGATGAAGAGCACGACCACCGACTGGGGGTCTGATGTTAAATTATGCTTGTGTTTGGGACCAAAGAACAGGCGTAATAGAAGGACTGTGTGTGGGGAAGGAACACGGGCGATGCTATCTTTTGTAATTGTTCGCTTTTGTGTTTTCTTGTGTAGGGTTCTCAAAATTAAAACTCGTCTTTGTAAAAAAAAGAAAAAAAAAAGAAGAATATTAGGAAAACCAAATGGGTGTCTTCCATTAGCTTCTCTTTTTAATGAGCAAGTTAACGAGGGTGCCCGGGGAGCTTTCTGGGTGCGTGCCCGATCCTCTGAAGCGTTGCGCTCGCACCGGTGCGTCTGGGTTTTTGATTGATTGAAAACATCTTTATTTCCGAAAAAAGAAAAAAAAAAAAAAAGAAAAAAAGGAATTGGGGAGGAAAGAAGGTGTTTATCGTAATTCCAGAATTCCATGGCCTCCAACGCCGCAGTGGCCCTCTCTACCAGCCAATGCTGGCAGGCAGGGCCATCGCTGCGCAGGATGACCTCCCACTGCTCCCTTGACGTGTGTGAGATCGAGTCTATAGTTGGTGTGTGTTGGCATGCCCATACTATATGTGGTATGCGTCCGCCTTCTCCCGGCGATGCGGGCAGAAAGGGGAATATAGTGAGGGTACCAGGAGTGGTAGTTTAGCCAACGTGGGCAGTGTGTCTGTCTGTAGTCTCCTAAGAATGTATTCATTTTCTTTAGTTAGGCTTTTGTCCGGAGGAGGGAATGCTCTTCTGTTAAGTCTCGATATAGTTAAATATTCGGCGAACGTTACGGTCGCCATGTCCAAAGACGGGGGTTGGCGTGAGGGGGCCCGGATGAGAAGACCTCGGGCTGTGGCGTTGGCGGCCTCGTTCCCCTTTTGCCCCGTGTGTTTTGGCGTCCAGATGAGAAACACCTTCTCCGGTGGGTGTCTACGAAGTATTTCATGGGGAAGTATGCTGACTGAGCCCTGAACGAAGTGTCTACAGGCCTCTTGCGAGTCTGTGAGAATTATTGCGCGGGGGTTGTAGGCAATGGCTAAGGCGATGGCTGCCTGTTCCCCGTGTGTGACGACTTTGGTTCTCATTGAGGCTGAGTTTAGTACTCTTACGTCCGGTGTCGTGACGACAGCTACCATATGTCCTTCTTGAGGTCCGGCAGCGTCTACGTAGCGTGTTCTGGTCGTTGTTCCACAATCTACCGAGGGATTCAGCCCTAGCTCTCCTCCTCTCGGCATTATGTACGGGGTGCATGTGTCTAGGTATTGGACTAACGCTAATTTTCTCCCTCATTTCCGGGGTGAGATCTTCTAGGGGCTCTGGTTTCCCGCCAGGGATGGTGAGGCCTAACTGCGCCAAGAGCCACTTGCCATTTGCTGTTTTGTTTAATCGCCTCATTTGGGCGAGCATCTGAGCTTTCCAAAGCTCTTCTACCGTGTTGTGGACCCCGAGCTCCAAAAGTCTGCAGGAGAATGTACAGCTTGGGACACCCAAGGCCGTCTTATATGTCTTTCTAATTAGAACATTCAGTTTCTCCACCTCGCCCTTTGTAAGGCGGAGGTACGCCGTCCCGTAAATAATGCGAGAGACGACGAAAGCCCGCATTAGCCGTGAAACTTCCCTTTCACCAAGTCCGTGGCGTTTGTTTCTTATTCTGATCTTCTGGAGCACTTGCTCAGTTGTTCCTCCGAGCTTCTTGAGTGTACCCCGATTTCCCCTGCCCTACGGAATGTATTGTCCCAGTATTTTAATACAGTCGGGTCGTGGGACCGACTCGCCATTGATGTCGATTTCAATGCGCTCGCTTGTTTTCTGTCTGGGGTTTTTAAAGATTAGAAGTTCGGACTTTTCCGGGGCGCATTGCAGACCCCTGCTTTTGGCATAAGCGTCAATTGTGTCTGCGGCCCTCTGCAAGCTCTCTTCCACTTCCGCATCATTCCCTGTCCTGCACCATACCGTGATATCATCTGCATAGATGGCGTGACTGATTCCGGGAATGCTGTCCAATGCGGCGGGGAGGTCTCTCTTTGCCAGGTTGAAAAGGAGGTGCAAGAGTACCGCTCCCTGAGGTGTACCTCAGGAACCTAGAGTTATTGACTTCGATTGGATGTTCCCCAGGGATAAAGTAGCTTGTCTGACCGTACAATAAAGGAGCATTTGACAATGCTCTACATAGCAATATACTCAAGGGGTTACCCTTGAGTATACTCCTATGTAGAACATTGTCAAACGCTCCTTTTAGGTCGAGAGCGAGAATGTACCTAGTTTGGGCCATGGTTGGCTCCTCCAGGAGATCGTTATATATCCATAGCAATATGTCTTGGGTTGACATGTGTGGCCAAAATCCAAATTGTGTGTTTGACAGTAGCGAGTTCCTTTCAATTAATTTGGTGAGCCTCGGGTTAATTACCCTTTTAAAGAGTTTTCCTAGACACGAGGTAGGCGAGATTGGCCTGAGATTTTCTAACTTGAGTTTCTTGTTAGGCTTCGGGATAAATCTGACTTCGGCTTTTTTCCAGATTTGTGGTGTGACCCCCAGGTCCCAGTACACGTTGAGAATGTGTATTCCGGCCGCCCCTCTCTTGATGGGAAGGATGGTAACATGGCAGTGAGAGGTGTCCGTGTCCAGTGGTTCTTGTAGGATGGCCGTGTATTGTTGGTGCACAAGTATGACCGTGTATTGATATTTTTGGTATGTTTTGTAGTCCCTTAGCTTGATAGGCGTCATATTGAGTTCTTGTAGCACAATAGCTGCCGCGGCGTTGGTTTGCTGAGAGATGTAGAGGCTTAAGGTAGATTGTTTGCGCCTGTAGCCCCGGCAGTTCCATTGCCATACGTATAGTTTAGGGACGTTTGGCATACTGAGTCGTCAGAGCCCAGGTCGTCTGCTGTGGATCTGGCGTCCTTGCGTCTAGCTTTTCCTTTCCTGCGTTTCTCCGTTTATGGTGGCGATTGTCATACTGTTTTCTACAATTTGCTCTCCCATTCGTGTGAGGGTTTGTTGGAACTGGGTTTCTGTTTGTTGGATCTGCTGGAACTGGGCTTGTATTTGCCGGAACTGGGCTCGTGTTTCGTCTTTAAGGGCTCTGAACTCCTGGATGATTTCCTGGTATGTGTCCCCCAGAGTGGGTTGCGAGTATGGTTGCACTTGGCTGTGTTGCTCTGCTGTATTTGTAGAGTGTGTGAGTTTGTGTTAGGCTCACTCGCGTCCTGATGCTGGGTGTTTTTCCTTGCAAGTTCCTCTAAGCGTGCTTCCATAGCTACCAAACGCGCTTTAAGACTATGATTTTCCTTTTTGAGTGCCTGTACTTCGTCGTTTTGCAGAGTGTGTTGTGCGTGTGTGTGGGGGGGGGGGGGGAGGGGAGGCCGTTCTGCGCAGCTCACCTTACTCGATGTCTTGTCCATTCCTGGCGGGAGGCGGCCTGAGGACGTCTGCTTCCCCGCGCCGGTTGGCTTGGCTTGAGGTTGGCTTCCTGGAGTATCACTTCGGGCGCCACGTTTTCGGCCGACGCTCACATTCCTCGCGGGCCGGGAGGATGGGCGGCCGCGTGACGTGGAGCGGCCACGTGACTCGGCGCGGTGACGTGATGACGAACGTCCATGTGTCACTGACCTATAGATGCTGACGTATTCCACCCCACCTGTTGCCGCCTCCTCCGTCGGCTTCGTCCCCCGCCTTTTTGCTCGGTCTTGTGTCGCCCTCCGTCATCTTGAAAGTCTGGTCTGGGCGAAAGAATTTCTGCTTGCATTCCTTCGCGTAGGTCTTGTGTGGTCCTTTGCACACCGCGCTATACGGGAACACATACGTGTTTATCCATGGGATTGGCCAGTCCACATATTTCACAGACATAACCTTTTGGTTTGTTGCACACATGCGCCCTGTGCTCTGAATCTCCACAATTGAGACACGCCACTCTAGTATTTCTGTAGATAAAGCATCGCTTTTCTAGCCACTCTTACCTCACTGTGTTGGCCACTCTGTTCCCGGCGAAGACAATTATGGCAGAATTTGTTTTGCCGAGTCTTCTGGCTCCTAGGATGTTGAATCCGGGTGCTTGGATTTATTCTCGATCTTGTCATTGTTGATTTCGGGTTGAATCCCGTGGATAATCCCTCTGCATACTTCCGGCCGAAGTGTGGGGTATGCGTCGGACTTCAATCTTCTTTCCAGCCAGCCGAATGAGACGTATCCCCGCGATCGCGGCTGCACCCTCTTCGTCGCATGTGCATGCGACGATGATATTCTGTTCATGTACTCTTATAAGGGGCCCCTCACGTAGCGCGGTAGCGGGACCTCTAGGGCCCCTTAATGCTTCTTGTGATTTCTCTTTCTAAGTCTTTTAGGCTGAGCGCTGTCTTGAGCTTAATGACGACGTCGGCCTTTTTTTTTGAGGCTTAGGCCTTGCTCCTACCTGCGGTTTCAGGGGTTCCGCTTGTCTCTCCAGTTGGGGATTCTTGAGTGCTGCTTGTCTTTTACGGAGCTGCGTGCTCCATCCCGGGTCTTCCTCGGCGCCGCCATGGCTTTCTGTCGGTGGGCGGTGCTGCGTGAGGTCCACGTAGCTGTATTCCATCGACGCCGGGTCGTATCCCCATGCTGAAGCCATTCTAGAAGGTTCCATCCCTTCCATGTCGATCCGAAGGTTTGTGGCGGGTTAGAAGTCCCGTAGCACAAAAAGTCTCGCACTCATCGAGATGAAAATTGCATCCAGCAATTCCTTGCAGTTTAAAACGTCCAATGAATCACGACAATAAAAAGTTTTTTTCTCTCTCTCTCTCTCACGGTACAGGTATTTTTTTCGCACTAAGGCTTGAAAAGGCACTTTTCCGCGGACGTGCAGCGGCGGGCCGACGGAGCGGGGCGGTCGGTGTTCATGCAGAATCACGTTCCGTTCTCCGGCGTTTCCGGGGCCCGGAGCACGTCCGCTCTCTTTGGAGGTTCGCAGCAGCGCGGAGAGTCGACTGCTTCCTTCGAAGGTTGGAACGAGACTCCTGCGTTTGAGGAACGTCGTCCAAGTGGCGCGGCGCACTACTTGCGCTTTTACATGCGCAAGTTTCAGCAACAAAACTTTCACTCCCAAGTTGGGTTGGGGAAAAGGGATTGTTTTGGGGAACGAGTCCCCTCTGTCGAGGATGGCATAGTATATTGAGCGTTTTCCAGAACAAGGGCTTTCAGACTCCAGGAACTCCTATAAACACTGACAGGTTGAAAACGGCAGGGAGGAGTTCTTGGTTTTCCCGCCTCCAGCGCGGGCTTGCAACCTTGGATAACACTTGGGTGTCTCGCGAGCTCCGGGCGTGCACGCCTAGCCAAAGCCCGACCGAAGGCAACGGGCGGGTGCTGAAGGCCAATAATAAGAACACCCTGCCGTTTTCATCCTTTCAGTGACGACTGCCTTGAAGTCGAGGAACGTTCCCCTCGGTCTCGAGATTAGTGCAATCAAGCGCAGTTATGATGCCTATGCGGAGAGCAAGTCGTCCGCTTTTTTCGCAGGAGTTGCGGTGACGTGTGAAGGACGCCGTGCTTTGATTGACTTCGGTCGAAAGAATAGTCCGTAGTCCTAAACGCCAAATGCCTTGAAATCTGCCCACTGTTTTTTTTTTTTGTTCAGTTCGCGTGGAAGCAGACCGACTTGCGCTCCGCATACAGACCTCGTAGGCAATAATATTCAATGTTTAACTCAAGCAGAGACTCGGATCAGCTGAAGTAGGGCTTAAAACTAGGGACAACAAATGCTTCGGGGCAGGCATGGTTGACACAATTTGGGAACTCGGGGAACACATGAGGGTAGTCTGAAGGGACCCTTGGTTTTTAGGAACAAAGTTTGCGAACCCATGATCTAGATCCGTGCTTCTCCAACTTCTTAATCTCGAGGAACCCATATCAGGCTTGACTGAAAGCCGAGAAACCCTTCCTGACGATGGCATTGGTGGAGTAAAAAGCAGTGCAAGCAATAATGCGCATGCTTGGGAGCGTTTGGCTCATAGTTTTGCGTCAGTGGACTACTCTGATCTGCTAAAATCGAGCCTAATCTGGAAGAACAAAAGCACACGCACACACACGCGCACACACATACACACGCACACACAGGGACGGGGACGGTGGAGGAAATTTGGGAGTTCGGGGAAATCCATGATGGGTAGACTCACCCCTAGGCTCCTGCGAACCCGGTTTGAGAACCCATATTAAGCAAGACGCCCATATGGGTTTTAGCAGACCCGGTTTTGAAGTGTATATGTTGGACAAGCGCGCGTTGCTGTACGTATGATTTGAGAATGCGTACCTGTCCAAAAGAGGAATCGCGGTTCGGGGATCGCGTTGACGCGCATGGCTGACGTCGGTCAGCACTGTGCTGTCCTTAGAGCTCCGAAGGGTCAGACTGGGCTGATGACCGTTGCCAACGGCAGAGCCGCCGGCTGGAACGCCCCGGAGAATAGCGGCGTAAAAGGGAAAAGAAAATCGATTCCGCGCTGGGAGGAGGGGGCGCACTCTTTTGCCGCCACGGCACTTTTGTGTATACTTATGCAGTCGGATCCCGCCCCTCTTTCTCGCTTGTCTTCCCTTTTCTTTGGGGGTCATCGTGCACAAAAGGGAAGTAAAACCGCCAAATGAAGAAACTAAGGAATGCAGCGCGTTGAATCGTTGGCTCGTTTATGTACTGCAGTTTTGCGAGCGGGCTTTTACTGATTAGCAAATTAAGGTGGACAACCGCGGATACATCTACAGCCGATGGATATTGGTGTACTGCAAACATCAAATAGCATCTAGCAGTGCTCTACTGTGTCAGTATTTTGAAATATTGTTTTCAAAAGGAAACAGCCAGTTTTCGTTTTTACAGTGCATCTGAATATAATAAAAGAAAAAAAAAAGTGCCTTTTAGGTGCCCCAAAAGTGTGGGTACTCTGTTCAACTATATCTTGGAATTCCACGAGACACGGACGGTAAACTCGTGTTTGCATGCGACACAATTACGTATTCGCAAAAATCAGCATTTTTTTTTTACAGGTTAATGCAGTTGGAGGTATTCCAAGACAGTTGACAACTTATATCTTGGATCCCTGCTTCTCCAAGACGTACGCTAAGAAATGGCGCCGTTGCCCCTGCGCTTGCGGCGAGCCCAAACCGCGTTTTAAATTCGCGCATGACGATGGCACCATTTTCTTCTTTTATTTTTGCGTACGCTTTTCTACAACTTGTTAATATATACAGGGCGCGATGAATTGCGTTGCTACTTGTTGCGTTCCACTATACGACGCGTTACGAGGGCCTCGGTTGCCATAACAACAAACTCGTCACGCAGAGGGCTCTATACTCTAAACGCAGATGTCCGAACCAACGTTTAGCCTTCAATCATTCGGGCTTCAACACGTCTAATCGAGAAGTGCTTAACCGTTAAAGGCGTTTTAAAGAGTTCTTTCGGTATGATTTGAGGCAGGTTGCACGCAAACTTCTAAAGGATGGAGAAAAAAGCATTCGTTAAAGTTTTCACGCTTGTTGCAATACCGTGATACACGCTCGATAATCGCGGATGAGCGTCATGGCACGACACTCGTCCGCGATTCCCGATGCCAAACTAATATGTGTTGCACCAACCTGTCTTTTTAGGCTCCATTATCGCCATTCATGCCGCCGTGTTGTTTTGTTATTAAAGGGACACTGACAGGGTATTTATGCTATCCGAGGTTGTTAGTTGTACGTGACATATGAGGGCTCAACTACCCAGAACAGAATTTGCGGCTCGAAATTCGGTTTCTTTCCGCCCGAAAACCGCCGATCAAGAACTGGCCGGTTCGAGTCTCGCTCACTCTCTTTTCCGCGGTCACGGGCCATTTTCTAAGGTATCGATGCGACCACCAAATTTAATCAAAGTCGTGGGTCACTGAAGGCACACACTCAATATTAAAAATAGAAAAAAATATGAAACCCATTTTTTGTGGCTTCTAAAAAGCTGCAAATACGTTGATTGAAAAAAAAAGTTCCACAGACAACCGGAAGCATTCTGTGCGTTCGTCGTTTCGCGTATCGTGGGACTCGCGGGGACGGCGATGGCAGCGGACGACGGGCGTGGGACCTGTATTTCAGAACTGTCGTTCGCGGTACCGGCGAATTCTGTCTACCGTTAAAAGAGAAATTTGGGACTGATCAAAAGAATTGGTATTCATCCCGTACGACACGCCCGGCCACCAAGCCGATTTGCACGAAGACGTCGCCGAGCCGTCGCTCCCTTCTCGTGGCTGAAGACAACGCTCGCGCAAACGTCAAGCACGACGTGTCTACTTCGAGTTGAATATGCACGCGTACGATTTCTTTACTGGGTGCGAATGTCCCCAAAGCGTGGTGCTTCCCGACTTCGACCCGGGAGTGCTTTTGCTAAAGAAAAATCGACAGCAAACTTTCCAACTTACAGTTTACCGGCTGAATTATTACTAAGGAAAGAGATCCACCAGAAACGAGATGCCCCAGTAGCTCAGTGGGAAAGACGTCCGCTTCACACACCGAAGGTCCGGGTTCGATCCCCCGTAATTTTTTTTTTTTTTTTTGCAAACAATTTTTGATGTTTACATATCTTTTTCTTTTTTTTACAATCATCACTGAAGAAACAAACAAAAAAAAATAACAAACAAATGTTGTGGACGATACTTCGCTGAATTAAACGGTATGGGATTTCCGTTTTGACACCTGCGAACTCAATGTAATCACTTTCCACAAAGTGCAAGGAGCATATAAATCAGGTAGCGTCCGCTTTCCGAGGCGCCCGTAAATGTTCTGCAGGAATTGCAGCCAGCCATTGGTCCCGATCCCGTTGATCTTTCGACAATGCCACTTTTTTTCGGATGCAGGACATGTGAGCCAGCTCTTCACGCAACATCTTGGGTTTATACTTTTCGGAGCCGATCATGGAAATTCACCACGGGCACTCACTACTCATCTCTAACTCCTCAATGTACAAAACAACTCATCTTGGAGTACATAACAACGAGCGGAACAAACATAACTGCAAAAGAATGGCACGGCAAGCAGTTCCCGCACGCCGCATGTCGTGTCGTCTGCTACCGGAGAGGAGAAAAAAAAAAAAAAAAAGCACGGTCGGGTGTAGCCACGTGACTTCCGCCAGTCACTCTCTTCTCTCCACTTCTCCGACCTCCGTCGGGTTTCGGTTTCGGTTTCGAGCAGTTGCGTCTTTTGGCTTTATTAAAGAAATACGCTACTCTGTTGCAAAATATTAATTGGGTAGTCCCCCGACACCATAATGAAGCGCCTGGCAAAAAATAAAAAAAATTTTTTGGGGGGTGTCAGTGTCCCTTTAAAGCTGGTGCTTCGCGCGTACCCGCTGAGTAACGTCAGCAATTTTCCGACGACTTGCTGGACACGCGACCTGGAGTGGAGTATTGATCCATATGATGACCGGTGGCCCGGTGTTCTAACTCGTTCGCGGTGCTCGCGCGCCTCTGCCTTGCTGGCCTTTACGAATGATTCGAACGGTGCGGTTGCACCCAGCGTCGTTTATGTCTTAGTCGCTAAGTGGTCTCAACTATACGGTCGCGCGAGCACTGTTTCTCAGCTTCATGCTTTACCCACATGCTGCCGTCTGTTTGACCGGAGTTTCCAATCCAATAACGGGGCGACACTTCACAAATACACCGGACGAGCTGATGTCTGGCTGATACCCATGGTAGGCTGATCCACCATTTGTTTATCGTTTTTAACGCTGCAAGAGAACGTTATCGGCACAGTTTGCTACATTTGATGGACTTGACATAGCCTGCCAAATTTAGCGGATTTTGTAGATTTGGTACATTTCAAACTTTGGCCGCCATTATATCACTACCGCTGAGCTCACTCTCATTGGCTGGCAGCCTGGCACCAGCGGTCATGTGAGCATATATCGACAACCAATGGCGTTCTTGTTGGACGTCGCCGTATATGAGCTTCGGTACGTAGACGATGGGCACCGATATTTACCGACCGAGAAACGTATTATTAGGTTTTTGTCAGTAACGAAAGTTCTGCCGCACATTTTTTGTTTGATATAATATGTTAATAAAAATGTGTTTTTTTAAAGAAGTCTTTTTTTTTTGAGGGGGGGGGGGGGGTTTAAGCACAGCTCAAATACAACATTAAAGTCGGCTCCATTCCT
The DNA here is from genome assembly GCF_016920785.2 of Ixodes scapularis. NCBI lineage: Eukaryota > Metazoa > Arthropoda > Arachnida > Ixodida > Ixodidae > Ixodes > Ixodes scapularis. Next base: position 97,294,212 of record NW_024609857.1, read on the forward strand.
TAGTCTGCTACTGTTGCCTGAAGTACCTCTGCAAGCAAATGGTAATCGATACTTTCATTACTTCAAAATGTAGGTCTGACGAAGTTTGTTTTTTTTGTTCTCGTCCTATCTCGTTTTCAATCGTCTTCTGGCCTTTGAGATTCTGCTGTTCTGTCGAAGCGGCATAATCGTAAGTGTCTTTGGTTCGTATCTAGAAATACCAGCCATCCCGCATACTCTTGATCTTAGCACTCCAAGATACCTGGAGTGTACTTCCCCGCAAAGCCGAGCCGATCGCCGCTGCTATGCATCGCAGGGTGCTTGGTGTACGGCGAGGTTGACGATATATAAACAAGTCTGCTCTGCAGCATTGACCGTGCTGCTGTAATATTAGCCGAACGCCGCTTCTGCGCTTCTGTTGACTGGAATGACCTGCCCTTCTCAGAATGTTTAACAACACCGATGAATGCGTCCATCAGCGGACCAATTTAAGGCAATTAAGTTGTCTTCCGCGTTGATTAACTCATTCATCGCCCCTTTCATGACGTGCCGCGACTGCATACACGGGGCATTCTCGTGTGAATCATAAACGTTAGGGTTCGTCGAAAGAAAGAAATGAATGAATCTCCCGAAAGGTCAACTGCTTTGTGTTCGTCATCCGGAGCTCTTTCTGGCAGTGCTCTTGCAGACTTTTCCAAGTCTGAGAAAATGACCGGGAGCAAACAAGGGACCCGATAATCTCTGAAAGACCGTTATTGACGGGTTCCCGTGTCGCCTTTCAATCGGCCGGGGAAGAAACCTCGTTTCTTGGTTTGAAGTCTGGGTGTGGGAGCGTCCGTGAAATACGCTCGACTGGTTTCATTTATTCATATACAAGAGCTTAGGTAACGGGGTGTGTATCTCTGCGGACCTGGCCTGTACTCATCGCCTAAAGCAGCTGCAACACTGCTTATACATAATAAAAAAAAAAAAAAAACAGTCCACTGTCTAAAGCATGTTTCTTCTTTGCATGTCACATTGGTCATGCAAAAACTGTCTGCAGACATGTTGTATGAGGAAAACATGATTGAGACCGCATGCCATCATGTCTGCAGCGTATGATGCATCAGATAGTTTGACAGCGGCTTAAGAGCTAACATAGTATCTACAGCCTTCTTGACTCGGTATGCGAGTAAGCCAGTCTAGTTGGGCTATCTGTTTCGAGAACGGTGCAAATTCCGGATGTATTTTTCGAAATATTCGCTCGCCAAAATTTTTTTATTGCTCGTTTAGTTCTGAGGGTCATACTTGTTCCCTTCGTTGAAATGATTGGGTTAACGTGCCTGATACCCTATATATTCCCCGGACTTTCCGCCTTTCAAAAGAGCGGGGCCGAGCCGCCCCGGTCTTGTTAAGTTCTTCTCATCGCACTTCACGAGCGTCCGTATACTTTGACCATACTTTGTGTAGAGAAAGTGCGCCGTCTTTCTCTTGCCGCACAATGCTCAGTTCGTCTCCACCCTTTCTCAAACCGTGCCGCTTTGACTTCCCTCCCAGCCAGCGACTGCGCATGAATCGGGGAACGTTCGTTCGCATGACGCGACTTTGTGCTTGCAAGTTTCACGACGTTCCTCGGTCTTTATTTGCACCATGTTAATGCGGCTGCAGCGGTCTCCGGTGCACAGCGCGTTTTCTAGCGATGTGGGGAGGCACTCGGGCGTTGCTTTCGCTCCCCGTCGATCGGTCAGCAGCGTCCATCGTACGCCGGTTTAGGCAACGATGGCCGGGTCGAAGCTATTTCGAGCGTCGTGGGCGGGCGGCGAGGCAGCACTATGGTAATCACTCTTCGGACTCTAGAAAGGGAGGAAGGAACGTGAGAAAAGGGGAGGGAGGGAGGGAGGGAGAGAGGGAGAGAGAGAGGGAGGGAGGGGAAGGAACCTTTCGGTGGCCAAACAACCAAAGATTTAAAAAAAGTTAACGGTTTTGTTACGACAACGCGCCTAGGTATTCCTCCCATTTAGTTAAGTTTGGCGTTCATGCTGAACAGCTATTGATATCTGTTACCGATTCATTTCTCCCGGTACCGCGTCCCCGCCCTTTCTACTATAATTCCAGCGCTCATTTTTTAGCTTTAATGTGTTGCACGTTGCACCATAACCTCAATAACACCAGTCTTGCGTTGAAAGCACAAGCTAACTAATTTTAAAGCTAATTAAACAACCTTTCAATGTGCACCTGGTGGATACATGCGGATCATATTTGGGAGGTAATCTAGCAACGTTGGGGAACTTGTTACGTAGCCGTGACGTAGCAGATTCCCTCTGAGCAGCGACGCTTTTGGAATTTCAACATGTTCCTTCATAGCTGTCCTCCTCAACTCACAAATCGCGCGTCGAACCAAACAGTCCAAAAAGACTGAATTCATTCATTCATTCATTCATTCATTTATTGTACCCTTAAGGGCCCTTCTTCAAGGGCATTACATAAGGGGGGGGGGGGGGGGGGGTCGTACATGAAAAAATACAAGAACAAAGCACCAGGTGTTGCAGCTAACAATGCTGCACTTGCATAAGATGTGAAAAAAAAAAAATGATTGATTCTTAGTAAAAACATGAAATTATAGCATCATGAAACAAGGTGGGGTCATCAATGGCAACTATATCAGGTCGCAGGTCGTTCCAGTCTATGATGGTCTGTGGGAAGAAAGATTGGTTAAAATAATTAGTGCGACCAGTGATCCGCGACACATGCAGTGAGTGGTTGAGCCGTGATGATTTGCTAGGAGGAAGAAGCAGTGAGGAACGTAGTATTGGGTGAAAATGGTAAACCTTATGAAACAAACCTAAGCGTGTTATTTTACGTCGTACGTTGAGAGTTTGGATATCGAGCTGACGTTTGAGAGATGAAACACTAGTCGTTGGGAAATAGTCGTTTAGGATAAATCTAACAGCACGATTTTGGATGGACTCAAGATGGCTGATGAGAGATAGGCTTGGTGTGGGCTCCAAACGGCTGAGGGATATGAACATTTCATTTTTTGTTTCCGTACCCGTTTAAGCGCGAAATACATGTACCGCGAAACCGTCCGATTCGACGTGCGAACTGCCGGAATGACCTTCGGGGGCGATGGTTTTCGTAGCAACGGAGAGCGTTGAAAACCCTCGCCTCCGACCGTCGTATTGCCTGATCGGACGTCGGATCGGACGGTTTCGGCGTACATGTGTTTCGCGCTTTATTCCGGTACGGTAACCGAAACAAGTTACCTTCTTTACCGGTTTTCGGTTCTGGTTTCGGTTACGGTTTGCGTCCCTCTATATGGTGTAAATGACCGAGTAGAAAACATGTGAACAAACGCTTGCAGTCCCCACTGCTTTCTAGGAGTGGACAGTAGAGAGCGTCGAAAGGGGAAATTGAAATTTGACATGCATTTACATCGTTTCTTGGACACTTCCTCATCTACGAGCGATTGGCGTTATTGAATCTGGTGTGGGGCGGCAGTCACTAATGCGTAAATTAACACACCTCAGTGATTCCTCCCATATGTCTTAGGGGTTCCGCCCTACAGCTTTCACTTGAAACTAAACGAGTCGTGTCGTATTTAATACAGTCGAAACGCAAGCACTACCAAGTTCAGCGCAGAAAAGAAGCGTGCGTGTAGATTAATGAAGCTGCCTTACTACACCGCGTGAGGCCAAGCTGCGCAAATACCCCATTTACGCTTTACAAACTCCCAAAGGGTAAGTAACACCAACTGCTACACAAGACAGCACGAGAAGGTATAGTGGCCATGCGCTTTTTTCATGCCAAGAACCATGAAGGCGATCGGGAGGAAGTAACTCTACCACCAATATGCAATTAGTGCTCTGCCTTACTGGACCGTTGGAGGTATAATTCACCTAGAGTGCCTCAATGTCCTTCTGTTTAGGGTGATGCCATCATTCGTAGTACCCGATGCCGACAGCACGCGCTCACAGGGAAAATACAAAGAAATCGCCGGAATCAAAATGTCGCCATAGCACAGTCAGCGCCATGAGCGCGTGCAGGGACACGCTCTTTCACGTGCTTCGGAACAAAAAAATAAGAATAAGCTTTCGAAACAAAATGGCCAGATGTCATCACCCCAAGCAAAGCGCACATGAAGGCACCCTAAATTCACCCTACTGCACCACGCGGAACTGCGGGCACAGATCTTCAACGCCATACTGAAATTTCTGCGGAAGACTGTGAACCGTCTGTAAGGACGGATCAATAGGGAATTGTAGTAGACCGTTTCTCTCCTCCGCTACGGTATCCCTGAAGAAAACGCCGCAGCTGCGCATGCGCGCCGCCAGCCTTATCTGCATAGTTCGAGGTCTTGTGGCGGATTACGGAGCGCTATCCGGGTGCTTAGCCGGCTGCGGAAACGGTCTACTACAATTCCCCAATGTAGAGTGCCTTCATGTGCGCTTATCTGCTTGAAGCCTGCACCCCCCCCCCCCCCCCCTCCCCCTTCGCATGTCCGCCGAGCTCAAGAAACACATAGTGAAGACGGCATTCACGTAGCAGTAAAGACGCATTTTTTTTAAAATCTGTTTCGAATAAAAAATAACACCCTGTATATATATATACACACACGTGTGTGGTGTTGTTTTCAAGCTTTACAGATTTGTTTAAAAAAAGCCGGGAAAGTTACACTTAAGCGGTTTGTGCAGGGGAGTTATACGGCCAGAAGGACATTATGTGGGTGGCTTATCTTCGCGTTGAGTCGGCTAATAATTAAAACTTGTTAACTATTTTTAATTAGTGAAAATATCCATATGCTTCCAATTATAAACTTTCCGAGCGTCATCGAAAACCACTAAATCAACTTTTTTTAAAACGACTTGAAGCTCGTGGGGAACTCAGGGGCGCACCAAAGTTACCACTCGTGAAGTAGGCTCAAAGGTAGCAGTGGCAGAACGCGGATGATTAGATTATCATCGCGTTCCGCCCGTCTAGCTTTGCGCCTGCTTCACGAGTGGTAACTTTGGCGCACCCCCAGCTTTGCCCCGAGCTTCAAGTCGTTCTAAAAAGAGTGGTTTTCGTGGTTTTCGAAGACGCTCAGTAAGTTTCTAATTGGAACCATATCTATTTTCACTAACTAAAAATATAATTAACGAATTTTAATTAGTGTAGCTGACTTATCGCAAAGATTAGCCACCCACAAAATGTCTTCTTGGCCATACAAATCACCTGCACAAACCGCATAAATGTAACTTTTGATCTCCTTTTTAAAAAAAACTATAAGCTTAAAAAAATCTCTCTTTCTCTCTCTCTCTCTCTATATATATATATATATATATGTGTGTGTGTGTGTGTGTGTTGCCCATTTTTGGTTTCCCCATTCCCTATCACGGTGACGACTTGCGCCGCAGTGGAGGTCCACACCTCTACACCACGCCGCTACAACACTAAACTATATACACACTACAGACTGCAACCAGAACAAGAACTACGTGTAGATTGTGTCTCGCGCGTTCGGGCGCCTCAGCTTTGCCAACGCCTTTATTTGGGACTTCCTCAAGTAAGACCGCCTGCTTTTCATTTCGAGCAAACCGGCCCAGAGGAGCACATACCCACATGCGAAGCTGCCCAGTGATCGGCCTCCCGCCAAGAAACCGCGGTTCAACGACATTGCACGCGCGCTCGCGCGCCATCTGGGTAGGGCTGTCGTGAAGATGCCGAGGTTCGACTCAAGTTCGAATTCAAAGTTCGTCTTTTGTGCGCAGGCGCGGAAGTTAAAAAACGGGACTGACCCCCTTGCATGGTGAGGAAAGTTGCAATATTTGCTGGCTATATTGTTTCGTGGATTCACACGAATAAACGAACTAAGCATGAACTACTTTATGAATTATTTGCTTTCCAAAATTCGAGATATCTGCGCAGAAGTCGGACAACATGGTCCGCAAGTCGAACTTCGTCGAACTTTGCTAAGAAGTTCGGAAGTTCGCCAAACCCGCCGAACTTCAAGTTGCGACAGAAGTTCGCGACACCCGTATGAGCTGCGTGTCTGGAGACGCGTGGTTCTTTGTCTCTGCTGGCGAGGAGGCGGTTGCCAAAGCGTGGCAAGCTGCCGGCCGGGTTTAATGACCGACGTGGGAGCCGGCAGCGGAACGCTCAAGCGCGGCCGTGCCCAGAGAGACTGCAGGTGCGAGAGAGGGCGCAACTGAAATCACGGAGAGCGTTTGCAATGTAACAACGCCGCCTGGCGGGCAGATTGGCCGCAAGTGCGTGCACATGCTTTGCGTTTTCGTGAGGTGAGGCGGAAAGCGGGCGCAGAGGCCGAGACGCTCGAAGACGATCGACGCTTTCGTCACCTCCTCGCAGCTCGTGCTGTAAAAAACGCGGCTCATGAACCACGCGACCCCCTCGATCGCGAGTAGTTGGAAACACTGAAATCTAGGCATACTTGCCCTGTCTCCCGATGATCTGAGCGCTGGCTGGGGGTTATCATCCCGTGTCTTCGTGTAGTCGCGTCTTTTTGTAGCGAATGCGCGCTAAAGGAAGAAAGTATGCGAGCTCACTTCGTTGCAGGCCATGCTGGAATCATTGCATTGTTCGTCATCAGCGAACAATGCAATGATTCCAGCGAATTACGAAGCTGAGGATACGGTTAGATTTGCAAAATGGCGGTGTACGCAGGGGCAAAACGATTGAAACGTCATGGTCGTTGTCTTGACGCTCATCTAATTTTTTTTTTTTTCTGGTAGTATTTTGGGTTTTGTTTTTCGCTGGGATTGTGGTATTGTTTGCCGTGATTCATTCTCTTGTTTTCTACAAAAACAAGTGACTCGCATGCCTTTTTTTTTTTTTTTAGTTTTTATAGTTCGAGTGTTTTTTCTACGGGTCCATCTCAGCGGCGGGGAACTGACGTTTGCGTTTGATTCCCTTCTGGCAAGACAGATAGACAGATGTCCATTGATCGCCCGGCGAAGCTGTCGACATGAGGAAGGTGCTATAAATTGAAACGTTCCCCTCCGCTAAGTTTGACAGCTCGTCGTTGTTCACTTAGAGGGGAGGAAAAAAAAAAAAGTAAGGAGACGTAGGATGTGTGAAAGCCCGCGATCACTGTATCGATTCCATCGTTGTCTCGAGATCATCTGTTCGGTTGTGACGGGAGTCCTGTCTTAAGTATAGACCGCACGTGAGTGATTTGACGAGCAACGAGAGAAACGACGGCGACCCGCTTCGCTGTCGCTCGCTCAGTCGCGCGACGAAGCAAGCAGCATGAAAGCGACCGGAGCAAGCGATCAAGGCGATGAGCGACGTTTTCGAAAAATCCGAAAACCGATCGACGCGACAAGCGACAGTGAAAAATCTCCGTCGCTAGTCGCCGACTCTCGTCGCTCATGCCGTCGCTCGTTTTGTCGCTCGCCAAATCGCTTACATGTGGTTCGGCGGCTTCATCCTTTATGCGTGAAGACGACAATACGACAAATATTAATAATAAAGAAAACAGAAAACGACCGAATATAATTATTTGCTTGTCTATCTTGCACCACAGACAAAAAGAAAAGAAAGAAGGTCTGGATTATCCGAATTGATATACTATAAACAAGGTTGAGAGATAGATCATAACGAGATATCGAAATTTGAGAACTCTGCTACAAAATCTGGTACGCATGACCAAGACATTATATAGATATTCGCCGATGAATTTTCTGGACAAGCTTTGTTTTTACAAACGCGTGGAATCTGTAGTGGTGTGCAATCAGTGGTCGAAATGGAATAAAGCTGCGTCATTCATAACCTTCACAGTGCTTGGAAGACCCTCTACATAGCGGCTCTCTTTACAGTCTTGAAGCTATAGGGTGAGATGGTTTAAGTCATGCAGTGGAAGATCAAGGTTTAATCATGTAGGTTTGTCGGTTACTTGGTGATAGAATAAAAAGTAAAATGTGCGGTCTTTCAATGGAAGCCGAGTTATTGTAGGGCCTCTGCAGCCTCAAAGTGTGTATTTTTGTGTTCCGTCCGAGTCTCGTTCCCTTAGTGCCCGAACGTCAGCGAAATAAGCTGTAGATGTGCGGTCACGGCTATCATCTCTCAACACGGGGCAGTTGGCGCTTGAAGGCGCCGTAATTGGGGCCAACAAATCATAACAACGAACAAGAAGAAAATAACGCTACAGGAGATTTGCTTTACTTTTCCACGATTCATTCACAGTGGCGTAGAGCCCTTTCTCCGCGATTCCCTCGGTGGTTCCGCGGCTGGGGCTGACGGATCGTAAAGTCTCCGAGCTTATAGCACTCCCCTCGAATTGCCGCGCGAAGTCGGCAGGCAAGGCGACGTGTGGCAATCATGAGGGCGGCGAGTCGTGACTCTGTTTTGAATGAAAGGCCTTGAGGCCGCGGGGATAGGAAAAAAGAACAAAAAAAAAAAGTCTTGACTTCAGCGGGTGCGCCGTGCATGTGCCTACCGCGTCAATTTCTCGCCTTCTGTTGGAGCGCTGGTATATTAAATTGGAAGAATGCAGAGGCGGCTAGCCGACTCGGGTCGCGGCTTTGAGAATGCCGCTGCGACTTCGCCATTTTTTTTTTTTTTTTTGCGAATGTTGGAGAGGATGTTTTTCTTTTGTATCGCAATAAAACGTTTACTATTACTAAATCGCGGATATACACTGGCAGTGAATCGTGAAGAGTTTTGATTCGTTTGAATTGCCATATTCGTTTTATATGGAGACATGTACACGTGACCCCAAAAAGTAACCAAGTACCTTTACTCCTTGCTCAAAAAGTAACCAAATACGTTACTCGTTACAAATTCTCAAAAAGAACGCGTTCCTTTACCTCTAAAGTTACCTTTCTCGTTACATTGTCGGACAAATAGACAATTGCTTTTGTTTCACGGTTTATTGTTCTTTTCAGTAGTCGTTGCACTGAAAGAGCAACTCCGATTGAAAACGAAAGCGGAATAAATGACTTGTATCGCTTTAGTGGCACGAAATATGATCGCAGCCGAAATATTACGTCGAAGTGAAGCCGCGTACTCCACTAAAACCGATATTAAAGATGCGAGCAGCTGCTCTTTAGGCCCGCTTCAGACGGAGCAATTTCACCCAGCAACTCGACGTCGCAACACCAGCAATTAACACGGGCCGCCCGCGTTCACACGCAGCAACCGAATTGCTACGACATGCCATCATCATTCAATTTGATTTTTCTCGCGCTATATAGACGCACAGCTACGCGCTAAAAACGTGTTTTTATATCTTTGAATGGCGTTGGAGAATACGAACTCATCTTTCTGAAACCGTTTATTTCCAAAAGCGATCCATTTCTAACCGGAACCAAGTCTTTAGCTGTCATCATCATCACCACCACGGGGATGTCACGTGAAAATATCGCGTCCCTGATTGACTGCTGCCGCTTCAAACGTCTCCGAGTTGTTCGAGTTGCTTGTCCGTTTCGAGCTGGACCCGATCTCAGCAATTCGTGTCGATCTAGTGAAAGCTGGGGAACAACCCGCCAGCAACCTCAAAATTGCTGCAATAGTTGCCCTGTCTGAAGCGGGCCTTAACGGACAACAAGTGGGTTAGCTTTTAGTCGAGGAACACTGGCGCAGCACCCTTGTGACGTCACGTTGCAGCTGTAGGGCTGATGATCAGTTTTGCCATCCTTCATATAACTGAGAAGAAAAGAAAACCTTTGGTGAAAACAGCAACAACGGACGGTTTATTGTGTGTAAACATACGTTGTGTGTAAACATACACATATATATACCGGGTGTTTTTGCGAAGACTTTCAAAAATCCTAAAAATTAGGGCGATTGAAATAAGAAGAAACTCTCTTCGGGAACAAACTACCAGCCACGGCGGACGTCAGGAATTGCCAAAAACCTACAAATTAGCCAGATAATTAATTAAAACTTGTTAATTAACTTTTTAATTAGGGGAAATAGACATATGGCTCCAATTAGACAGTTGCTGAGCGTTATCGAAAACCACTAAATCAGTCATTTTCAGAAAGACTTTGAGCGCGTGAGACGAGTAGTAGCGCACTAAAGTTACCACTTTTGGAGCAGGTACAAGGCTAGCGGTTGCGGTAAAGCGCCCGCGCGATTTTTCCGCCTCTTATTAGCCCCAGCCTTGTACCTGCTCCACGAGTGGTAATTTTAGTGCGCTACTACTCTTCTCAACCGCTTAGTCTTTCTGAAAATGACTGATTTAGTGGTTTTCGATAACGCTCAGCAACTTTCTAATTGGAATTATATGTCTATTTCCACGAATTAAAAAGTTAATTAACAAGTTTTAATTAATTATCTGGCTAATTAGTAGGTTTTTGGCAATTCCTGACGTCCGCCGTGGCTGGTAGTTTGTTCCCGAAGAAAGTTTCTTCTTATTTCAATCGCCCTAATTTTTAGGATTCTTTAAAGTCTTAGCAAAAAGACCCGGTATATATATATATATATATATATATATATATATATATATATATATATATATATATATATATATATATATATTGTAAATAAAAAGAAGTATACTTTTGTATGTTAGGGACACTGCCTTAGCTAAAAACAATCGTAGTAAAAAATATTTAAAAAAAATATTGACCGGAGCTGCCCTTTAAGCAGTAGGTACCTCTCGAAGTTCTAAATAGTTAGGTATTCCCGCCTCCGTGAGAATACATGCCGGGCGACGCTGCAGAGTCGTTCTAGTGACGCGCTCGAAGGAACGGCAGTGTTGTGCTTCGGGAAGAGCTGGTGAATCTGGGATTCCCCTCTTTTGTTATCTCTTCTGGTAGGGTTGCAAGTTTACAGTGGGTTCTCTGCCTTCCTGTGTTGGCAACCTCCGGGTCTACATTCGGCCTCTACACGATTCTAGAAGGGTCAATTAACGAACCTTAAGGCCGGTTTACACTCCTGCAACCGAGTACGACCGAGAGAGACGAAACCTGTTGAAACCTCTTAAAATTTCTTAGGACGAGAGAACACACAGGCGCTCTGGCGCCATCTATGCGGCGACCCTGGAACTGCATTTCACAAGAGCGAAAGTTTTGCGGGATTTCTGAGGTTAAATGTGCGTAATACCTATTAGAAAGGCTCCTTTATACCCTTGACAAAACTTTTTCGACTCAAGAAAGAAAGGATAATGCGGGAGAGAAATAGAAAATATGCCGGACAGCCAAGTTTACACTGCTACCCAATAAATGGCGCCATTGTGTCCTCCCGTTTAGTGCCGTTTATTGGGAAAGTTTTGCCATACATTGGTTTGAATATGCGAGCATCTCAGGGCCAACCACAGGCCTCGAAACAGCCCCTAGCGGTGGTCGTGATCTCTAAATATGCGACACGACTAATTTAAGCCGTTTTAGCGTCGCTGGAGTGAAAAGGTTTTCAGTCACCTCTCGGTGACTGAAAACTTGATGCATGTTAGGTTTTCGTCACGTCCATATAAGAAGTATTCACTGGCGGCCATAGCTGTGTGCGCGACTGCTGAGCGTGTGCTGATGGCGTGCTTCCACAGTTCTTTTGTAACGTGCATTCAGCACCCTCAAGATTGCCGGTCTTAGCAGCCTATTAATGTGGGCTCGTTCTGAAAATAGGGCGCCCAGTGAATACTCCTTATTCAACGGCAGAATGAACGAACGTGCGCTCCAAACGCCGACTTGCTAGAAACAGCGTCTCAGCTGAGACCGGGAAAAAGAAAGCACTGCCAAAGCCAGCGCACGAGCTGAGCGGGACTCAATCCGCATCTCGAGACGCTCGCGCGTTCCAGCCTTTACATCCTTTTCTATCAGCCAGTCTCAGCTAAGACGCTGCTCTACCGAGCCGGCCCAGAGCAAACTGCACTGATCTCTATGAAAATTGCTGGATCTCGTTTGCCCCCGCCGCCAATGCGGCCACTGGTGGCCATATTTTTGGTAGAGTTATATTACCTCTAGGCAAGGTACAGCTGCTGCAGCCACTATCATTCATCTATGCCAGACAGCGTAGTGGCAGTTGTGGTGGCAGGCTGCCATCAAAATAGCATGGGTGATATTTCGTGCTTGATAGAAATTGTTTGACGAAACATATTTTCGAAACCCGGCGTGAACGGTAGCCCGATCTTTGAGGACCCGGTGAAAGTTTCACGAAATCGCAGCACCGGGGAACAGCAGCACGGCACGCATCGAAAGTCGCATCGAAAGAAGCTTCGAAAGCAAACGCCGGCACGGAGTCCGCTTTCGATGCGAGCTGCGCTGCTTTCTCCCGGTGCTGCGCTTTCGTAGAACTTTCGTCGGGTCTGCAGCAGCTGTACCTTGGCTAGAGGTAATATAACTCTACCAAAGAGGTGGCCGCCAGTGGCCGCATTCGCGGAGCGGGCAAACGCGATTCAGCAATTGACATAGAGATCAGTGTTGTTTTCTTCCACTGTCGTCTGCGATAACCTCCTATCTTCGCCTTCGATTGAGTTTCTAATCCGAAATCTTTATATGTGCTTTTTGGTATTTATTAAATATATTAAAAAGTGAAAGCTCGTTATGCATTTATATTCGAATTTTATTTGTCTACGCCGGAACGTCTGCTATGGGTCATCGTTTATTGATCAACCGGCCGCCTTCGGGCATACACCAGCGCATACTTGGAGATGGCAGGCGTGTCATGTGCTGCCTACCACTGCAAAAACAAGTTATTGCGATGTGTTAGAAAATCCTTCTTCCCCGAAGACCGAACAAACGCGAGTAATTAAGTTGCTGCAACATTAAAATTAAGCTGAAAAAGAAAAAAAAGAGAAGCTCCTTTTTTTTTTTTTTTTGTATGCTGCTTTTTATTTTTTCCCTCTGTGCGCCGCAATGATCGTCGTCGTTGAGAAGTTTTTTGCTGGGTGATTTCACTGATCTCTGTCTATTTGCTGGATCGCGTTTGATCAGCTCCGCATATATGGACGGGAACGCGGCCACGGTCGGCCATCTTTTTGGTAGAGTTCGTAGAGTTTTTACAATGTACGCTAGAGGTTCAAGTGGCGCCAGTGTGCCGCTGCATGGAGCCATAGGTTTAGGCCTGAAATATAGCGAAGCTTAACATCGTTCAGTGGTAGAGAAAAATGCTGTAATTAAAGCAATTACACTTTTACAATATTAATAAATGTACATACTATCCGGTACAACCGAAATAATAAAAGATGTTATTTTCCAGCGAAGAGGCGAATTTCACGCGCGTTTTCCCATAGGAATGCACAGGAGCACCGCAAAAGTAGACTGGTTGCTGTCTGCTTCAATTTGCCTCCCGGAAGTCGCATAGACACTAGCACCAGTTGAACCTTTAGCGTACATTATAATAACTCTATGGTAGAGTGCAGAGCCGTATATGTAGAAAGTTTGGCCATTCGTTGGGAAGTACAGGAGACAAATGAGGAGGCGCCATTGGCCGAAAGTGGGCTGGGCGTGTTCCAGGGCGTCTTCAGAAATTCGAATGTGACCAACCAGAAGCCGGAGATAATGCCCTCGTGATGGTCACGAGAAACAAACCTGATAACTGCATTAGAGTAACTCTCGATGACTGAAAATGACTCGATGACTGACACGTGATGTTTCAATCACGCTCATCCAAATGATGGTGGAAGAGTGCGACTAGCGGAACGATCGACATAATACGTACGCCAAGCGCCGAGGGCCGGGAATCTGCCGTCCGAGCGGTCACACTCTGTCCGAGCAAAACAAAGTTGAGTGGCGCATTCGTTTCTTACATGTTTCTGCATGATCATGATCAAAACAACACGTGCACAATATTTTCAACCCGGAGAGTTACTACACTTCACTCTTACGCGCTTATTAAAACCATTTACGAACATAGACCTTTGATCAGAACGGTTTTTCGCTACCACCGCTAGGGGACTCTTCTCGGCTTCTGGTTGGTCAAGCGAGCATGCCAAGCCCTCTTTCCGAGCCTCGTGCACGCCCTGGCTCTGCTCGCGCCTCCCATTGACCAAACTCTCTACATATACGACTGTGGTAGAGTGATTCATCTCTAGCCATTATAGTAATATAGCGGACAGCGCAATGGTTGCAGGCTGTCATAAAATAGCCGTAGATCTAGTACACTGTACCGTGGGTGACATTTCGTGCTTGATTGAAGTTGTTCGACGAAGCAGATTCTTGAAACCCGGCGTGAACGGTAGTCTCATCTTTGAGGACCCGGCGAAAGTTCTACGAAAGCGCAGCACCGGTGGAAAGCAGCGCAGCTCGCATCGAAAGTAGACGCCGTACCGGCGTCTGCTTTCGATGCTTCTTTCGATGCTTCTTTTGATGCGACTTTTGATGCGTGCTGTGCTGCTTTTCCCCGGTGCTGTGCTTTCGTGGAACTTTCGCCAAGTCCTCAAAGATCGGGCTACCGTTCACGCAGGGCTTCAAAAATATGTTTCGTCAAACAATTTCAATCAAGCACGAATTATCACCCATGCTATTTTATCGCAGCTTGCCACCAAAACTGCCACAACGCTGTCTGGATGGATGATAGTGGCTGCAGCAGCTGTACCTTGGCTAGAGGCAATATAACTCTACCAAAAAGATGGCCGCCAGTGGCCGTATTCACGGAGCGGGCAAACGCGATCCAGGTGATTTGTGTCTTTCTATCGTCTGCTAACGTTTTGTTTTATTCGCCGTTGTTCCGTGCCTGCCCCCATTTCTCTTTATTTTCGTCTGAGAAGGGGAGACTCCATCTTTCCTGCAAAGTTCGGAAAATGTTTGCACTGTCATTTTCTCGTTACTTTTTTGTTTTTGTTATTCTACAGCGGCTGGTTCGCTTGCTCTGGTAATCTTAACATGTTGTTTGCGCACGTTTTAATGATCACCTATTTAGGTAAGAAACTGTGACAACGCAGTTTGCAACGGATGAAGAGTAACCTCTTACGACGTCGTTCGACCAGCTAAACACCTTCCTTCCGCTTCCCAGATGCGCTCCAAACTCGTGTGATCTTCTGAGTGGCATTTGAGACCGCTAAATAGACTGCTCTATCTTTGTTTATGCGTGCGTTGTTATTCGATTGTCGGTACAGTTGCCATCAGTGGATTCCGCTTCGCAAGCAGACTGACCGTAATGAATTCTTTCAGCTGTTGGGGTGACGAAACGGGGCTCGCAAAGCGTCTGCTTACGTAGACTCAGAGTCGTTTATCGGCGTTCGCCGCCGCTCCCGTGGGTTTTCAGAGGAACTACGCCGCATTTACTGGTGGCCACAGCTGTGTGCGCGACTCCTTAGCGCGAGCTGATAACGAGCTACCACAGTTCATTTGCAACGTGCATGCGACACCATCAAGATTGCCGGTCTTAGCAATGTAAGCTCGTTCTGAGCACGGCCACTGAAGCAGGCGATGGAGCAGACGATGTAGCAGACGATGGTGCTCATCCGGGCTACCTAGGGGGCTCTGAGGGGATCTGCTAGTGATGACGTTTAGATGAGGAAACGCGCGGGCCTTGTGTTTTAGGTGGTATTGATTCGGCGCTGGCGGCGGCCTTTGCTCCGCCCATTGGCCAAAGTCTCCCAATATACGGCTCTACTCTCGTTGTAAGAGATATTTAGAGGTTCCAAGCCACCCGACCGGTTCTAAGAGGTCGCATGTGTGTGAATGGGCATTTATGGGTGTTCGCTGGGTGATGTACCATCACGATCAATAGGAGTGCGAACACCGCTCCCCGTTCGTCCCTGCAAGCAGCTTACTGTTAAGTTTGTCCTTTGTCGGGTGTTCGGAAGCGTTCGAGAGCGCCTCAAAACGTCATACCCGACCTCCAGCTAGGTTTGCCGTACGCGCTTGACGCTCTTGTCTCGACATTTTTTTTAATTTTTTTTTTAGCAGATATAGTTAAGAAGTGTTTTGCTTTTTGATCTTGTTCTTTTGGTCATCGAGGCCAGAGTAATATCGGGCAAACCTCAACGACAACCAAAAAAAATAAAAAAAAAGGAACAATAGGTGAAAAACTCTTTTAATTCAGAAAATGATATAGAGGTTGATTGTAGCGTAGTTTTATCCCGTGAATCCGAATATCACGTTCGTTTTCACCGAATATGTAACTAAACGGGAGAGAACACGGATATCCTCCGACCGGTCGTGACGTACATGAGAGGATCTTTCGACTGGAAAGCGCGTGTCGCTCGGGGGCCGCGCGTGCAATCGCAAGCTTGCCAGGTATATTCTCCCGCACTGACACTAATATTAACGTCCTTCTCTTTTTCTTTTTTTTTTCCCCTTTAAAAAAAAAATGGCAAGGTGCTGAAGATGCGCGAGAACGGAAATTCCGAAAACTCCTTTTGTGACGTCACGCTCCGAGAAGGAGGGCTTTTTGGCGGTACTTTGAAAATATTTTCTGCCACCTCTAAGCACAAGATTTAAAAAGAAAAAAAAAAAGCGATTTGATATTTAAAAGGTCAAAATGAGATAATGTACGTGTGTTTCTTCAGATACAAAACCGCCTGCGCTTCAGAACGTCGTACGGCGCGAGTCTCCCCCCTCCTGTCGCATTCTTCGTTGGCTGCTTTTTATCGCTCTACCTCCTCGTAACGTCCTGCCGTCATCGTCTACTGCGTTTTCACCTTGCACTGGACCGCAGAGCGGACGCTACGAGCAACCTATCACCCAATCCTACGCCGTGGGAGTGTCGCGTGACCTCTGGGAGGGTACGCAGCGGTGCGTGGGACAGCGTAAAATCGCGTCACGCTGTGGCATTACAGGGTAGCTCTGCTGCTTTCTTCCGAGCTACTCAAACTAAAGACACATTGTCGGAATACCCAGACTTTAGTCTTTTCGGCTTGCCATTTATTATGTCAAAGTTCGAAATGAGTATTGAGGAAAACGGCAAACTAAGGTAATGCCCAAACCGACACTTAAAATTTCCCTCGTTGTCCGGCGTGGTGACGTCGCATGTTGTTTAACTTGAAAGTCGAGCAGGCAGTCTAAAAAAAGAAAGACAGTATTTCGCGCGTATATTTTTTGTTTTTGTTCTTCGGGCTTGAGGTTTACCGGCAGGAACCACCTCCTCTCTCCAGCGTTCCGCTTGCTTCCTCCTCCCCGGCCTTCCCTTCCCTACCTTCTTGAGTTGCAGCGGACTGAGAACACACTGGCACGCTGGCGCCATCTGTGTGATGACCCCGGAACTGCATCTCACTAGAGCGAAGGTTTTGTCGGTAATGATTGCGAGTTTAGGTGTTGAGAAATGAGAAATGGTCGATTATGACACTGGCAAAAGTTTTCTGACTAAGGAAGAAAGATTGGTGCGCGCAGAAAGCAGGAGATAAACGGGACCTCCAAGTGTTCCTCCACGGCTACTGTTAGGTGACGCCAGTGCGTTCTCTCGTCGTAAAGAGGTTTTGAGCGGTCTTGAGGCACACGTTCCTAAGCAGCCGCAAGTGTGTGAAAGGGGCCTTTCATGTCCCCCTATTTTCCCACATTACAACATCTGACGTTATGTTTTCCGTGTTGCTATAATATAGAACGTCTCGGACCAAATTCGAAACTTCCATAAGTTCGAGAAAAGAAATGATCGTGACCTGCAATTTGGGCTGCTCACCAACGTTGCGGCCAATTAGTGACGATCATCGGACGCGTTTCATCGGAAAGCGAAAACGTGGCCATGCCGGCGCGGCGGACCGTCCGGGCGTCCAGCACCGACCCAACGGGTGCCGGCAGTACGCGTCGCGTGCGCGCGTGCCGTAGGATGGTCTTGCGGCGGCACCGGTCTTTTTGCCCCGTTTTCCTTGATCTCTGGCAGGAAATCGAGGTCAGCGCCAAAAAAGAAAAAAAATTAAAAAAAAAAAAAAAAACACAGAAAGGGGGGGGTGCCGTTCGCGCGCTTCGCGCCACCGCCACATGACGCGGTCGTGTCTTGCCTGACCTGCATCTGGCGCGCAGCATCAACTTCTTTCTCTGCCCGTTCTCTTCGACTACTCGCCGTCCCTCTGAGGGGTCGTCGCGAGCGTTTGCTGTTTGCAGACTGTTTGCTTCGCCAGTGGTGGCGTGCGAGCTTTCATTTCACTTTTTGAATCGAGTTTCTCTGGTCGGGCGAGCTTTGACGAAGTAGATGAGCGGGAGAGAGGGAGCGTGTATAGAAAATGAATGCGAGATGGCCTCCTGGCTCCTTCTCTTAGTTCGTGTCTGACTTCACTGACTGGCTGACCGGGTCCGCCGCGTCGCGCACGAAGATCGTTCTTTGTCGCGAGAAGGCTGCCCCTTCTAAAAAGATCTGCGTGTTTGTGTGTTTGCCGGTCTGCTCTCGTGTCCTATATTTCTTCTCCTCCTCCTCGCGGGCCCTCTCTGTTCTCTCTTTCTTCTCGGTTCCTGTCGTGACAACATCCCCCGGATAAGCAGGCCGTGATGCCCGAGTCCCAATAAAGGGATAAACGCAAACAGCCGACGTCGCCGACAAAGCGCGAGTGTTTTACAAGCTTGCCAAAGTCCGGCCCGACTGAGGCTCTAATCTGAACGCTTGGCGAAAAGACGGCGAGGGATTCGACCGCCGTGATTGGTCGGTGCAAAGGTGAAACCCGGCGTCGGCCGGCCGCCGAATTCTTCTTCGGCTCTTTCGCCAAATGTCAGGATTAGAGCCCTTGGATTCGCGCTCGCTGTCTTACGGCCTGTGCAGTGAGGCATGAGAGCACATATAGGGTTGCAATGCGGCACTGCCACGTGGTTGGGTGAAAGCGCCACTGGGGGGCAGCGTGGGCTCCGGTGCGGCGTGGGGGCTTGAGAGCCATTTGGTTCTTCTTGCTCGGCCCGTTCCGAATCCTCCTCTGGAGCCAAAATTTTCTGCTTTTCGGTGCAGATGACGACTGCTTCGAAACGGGTTCTTTTCGGGCTTTCTTCGGTGCAAGCATTATGTTCCTCGAAGGCCCATCGAACACAATGGACATACGGCTCAGGTTCTTTATGCAGCATACCGGCACATAATCCTCGCGTTTAAAGTGCCTTCTGAGCCACGACCGCAGATGGAGATTTATCCTTCACAACAAGGTTCTTCCCTTGGTGTCCTCTTCTTCCACGCGGTGCTTAGCAATTTATCGCTGGAGAGCTGGTTGAAAAACGTTCCAGAAGTCTTCCACGATGTCTCTTGACAATTCGGGTGCACAACAGCAAACCCCAGCGAATCACGCGAAACATATCTCGTTGAGTTGCTGGCTGTGGAACAGCGAGAATAGTTAAAGCCCCTCCATCCCGGGCAGAGTGGCACCATGCATTGTTGTGGAAATGCTCGAGACACGTGCCGCGCGCCACTTCTGGGAAGAACATGACGTCTGAAATCAAAACTGCGCTGTGCCGCCATGATCTTTTCAAGGGCTGCACGTTGCACGTGCCTCGTGCATCGATGCACCGTGCGCAACTTTTGAAACATGAAGGGGCTTTTAAAGCACCTTCATGTTTCAAAAGCAGCGCATGACGCGCGGCATGTGCTTCGAGCTTTTCTACAACAATGAATGGCGCCACTTTTTGCAGGATAGAGGGGATTTAAGAATAGTTAAGTCGCAGCGCCCCCACGTAAAATTATGCCCATGTTTTCTCCTGCGACGGAGCCGAAGGAAAATGAAGCGCACGAATCCATCCCGGCCGCGGCTAACGTGTGGCATTTCCGACGAGAGGATGCATGCGCGAGGGTAAGATTTGATCGAAATTCGCTCGGCAGTTCAAGCACGCGCTCCCGTATACCTTTGACTGTGTATACTCCGTTTCACCTTATGTTGTACCGCAGCGGAGGCTAGAACGTGAGCTCATGGCATTGGCAGCTGCACTTACTGCACGAGAGCTTGTGCCGCCGAGATTTTCCCTGAGCAAGAAGCTCGAGCTTGTAGCTTGTAGCCGGTGAGAAGCTCGCTGGGGGCGCTTCTGTCTCCTCACTCCGGCTCTGCTTCACTGTGGGTAGTGCACGTGCTACCCACGGGGTTATGTTGGAATTTTTTATAGTGCGTAGAAGCTTGGTATTGCACGTGCTTGCACCAGCACAGAAAGTGTGAGCATCCTCACTCTGAGTTGGGAAAAAAATTCCACCAGGCGGGGCTTTTCAACGTCGCCTAAAGAGGCAAACGCGAATAACGGGACTGAGCGAGTGCCGAGTCAGTGTTGGGAGGATGCACGTAATCAATCTGAGGACACGATCTCCATGCGAACACTGACGCGCATCACTCGTGTCCAAACCGTGTTCCCCGTTTACCTCTTGTGGCTGACGGAGAAAATTCAGTCCTCCGGCCATGACGTCTTCGTGTACTCGCTCGACGGCAGGATCGTTTCGGACCCCTCGGCCTTTTCTGGTTGCTCTTTTTATCCACACTGGCCACGGCGCGCAAACGAGAGAGGAAAACAAAGCAATAAAAAGTCTCGCGAATGCGGAAGTTGGGTGAGCGGTCAGCCTCGTTGTCGATTGAGCAGCGGGTTCCTTCCTTTCGGTCATCGGGGATTGCGGGTGCAGCCGGGGACCCCCCTCCCCTCCCTCCTCCTCCTCTTCTCCTTGCAGTCGGTCACTGGTCGGAGCGTGTCGAAAGGCGAAAGGGAGCGAGGGACAAGCCCCGTGGTAGTATTCCGAACAGCGCGTGCCGCCCAACTCCTCCCGAACATCGGCGGCGGCGTCCTTCCTCGATAAAAACAGATTACGAAACGCATGTAACCAGACTTGTACGTAATCCGTTACAAGTAACGAAATTACTTGTAATCCCTTACATTTATCAGTAATTTTATAAGGGAATAATTACATATTTCCTAGAGTAATTTTAAAGTAATTCCCTTACAATTTTTACGTAACGGATTCCTTGTAATTCGTTACATTTTTTTTTTCAGGAACAACCCCCCCCCCCCCCCCCCCCCGCCTTTTCTAAAGAAAGGGTTGTTTTTATTTTGGTAAAGTCGAGCGCAGTGACACTGTCACGCGAATTGACCAGAGCAAAGGGAGGCTCTTCAGTTCCGCAAAGCCTTTTTCTTGCAACACCAAGCCCCTGAATCTATTTTTTAGACCCTAACAACACTGTCAAAAAATCAAACTAAACAATTTTACAAAAGAAAAAAGAAAAGGGGGGGGGGGGTGCAAGTTATATTCGCTTTTTTTATCCCCTTTGTTTTTTCTTTGCGATCGAAGACGGGGAGAGGAGGACACCAAGTGATTCTGCGCCTCTTCGAGAAGCTCGAAGAGGCGCAGAATTAACAATGTCCTTCTCGGTTATTGTGAGTACGACCATTTTCATAATGTCACAACACAAGACAATGCTCGGTCTACTCTAAAATCCACCAGAGGAGATGTGATAATATGTAAAGGTGTTATTGCCACAAGCGTCCTCGTTCGTTGTTGCACACGTATGATCTTCTCTTAGAAAACAGCTAGGATGTATTTTTTTTCTGTTCCTTTCACCTTACTTAACCCTGTTTTAAAAGTTACTTACTTTTTTGTAGTCCAACTTCTAGGGTTGGCCCACTTTATTTGTGTGAATTCCAGCCAGGTTATCTGTTTCTCAGTCACCCTTTTTGTGAGTCAGCTTTTTGCGAATACTTGGAAAATGGTAATAGTCTTCTTTTCTTCTTTTTCCTGTTGTTACCCCAGCAGGACGCATCTTATCTCAAGCAGATATTTTTACAAATAAAACATAATATTGACTGACGTAGACTTGATATTTTGGGCTTGAGGAGTGAGTGGGGCCATAGTGCGGCTTAGTTCTCTGTCCTTCGCTGCCCGTGGCATCAGCGGACGTCTATCTGAAGAACACCGGAGTAAACTGCAGTCGGTTCGTGCTCCGTGTATTTTTGAACGGCATCAAGAGAGGTACACACGGCAAACGTGCGTTTAGATTTCCATCTTTAACCGATGTTCTAATTAATTGCTGTTATGAGTGTCCTTTTTTTTTCCCGATTACTTATATTTATATACTGGAAGCTTTTTTTTTTTATTCACCAACGTCTCAACCGAGGCTCGACCTGTTCAGAACCAAAGAAAGAAGAATATCGAGTCAAAGCTTAATTAATATTGAATTGTCACCTTATGGTTACAACTATGTTTTTCTATTGTCTGGCAATATATGCCGGTATAGTAAGATGGACATAAATCAATTCTTATTCTAGTTTTGGCTAAATGTATGACGACTTCTACAGCTTCACGATTTCGACAATGGAGAATTTTAGGAGATCAGTCCGATGACTCCGATAACTATACTCCACCGCCGCCTTTGCGCATTCATCATATCGTTATCTGGGGCATCGGAGGTATCGAAACGATCTTTTAAAACTCTCAAATATCAGGCAACGGCTGCGACAACGAAGCTTTGCTTTGTCATCTAGGTAAATATCTTCTCGTAAATAGTACTTCCATTGCTGCGCTGAAGAAGCTGAATGCAGATCATAAAGCATTCGTGAGGCACAATATGCCACTCCCATCCAGTGCTTCAGTTCAAAGGGTGCTCAGCGTAGCAGTCAACATATTGAGTAAGAAAGAACGCTAAATGTCTCACGAGACTTTCGAGAGTGAGCTGTTGCTCAAAATAGTCAAAATCATTAAATGGAACAGGTTGCAACAATAAGAACTTGAATAACCTTCTTCCCTTTGTTTCTTAATTGAGGAAAATATTGTTGAAAGTAACGCCACGAAAGTAACGGATTACTTTTTAGGGTAACGGTCACTTACTTTCATGGAAGGATAATTGTGATTGTAATAAATTACAATTTAGCCTTGAGTAATTGTAAATGTAATTCCTTACTATTTTTCAGTAACGTGTACAAGTCTGCATGTAACGTTGTCTAAAAGAGGCTGGCCGGATGGAGCAGGACCCAGAAATCTGTGTTTGGAAACCGACCAACGGAGAACCTGATCTAAGTGGTTGTTTTCGGAGACGCTGTACCGCGGTTAAATGGGTTTGCGTGGATAGTTTCCGCCGTCCCGCAACGCTCTCGGCAACCCGCTGCAAGATTCGGACCTCCGGAGGCAAGGTTAGCGGTGCGCATGCGCACTAGCCGCGTCATCGTTGCTGACGACGTAGCGGAGGAAACTTCCTTTTGCGCGTTCCTCGTGTCGCGGTTAGCTCCTCGTGGTTCTTGCGAATTTGATATAATTTTAATGACTGCGGGACTGGACTTGCCTGTGTGTTTCTCGATCTCTATGTGACTATTTACTTATAGGTATTGGTTTCGCCACTTGGCGTGAGCTTCAGTGGGTTCATACGCGAAACGATGTTACACACTAAACGAAAATATACCCAGATGGGAGTACATCGCTTGTCCTCTAGCGCATTCCCTTATGGGAGGTTTTTATACTCTGCAGGATGGGAGTTCAGAATGAACTCCCACGCAGGCCAGAGTTTTTGGGGGGGTGCAAGGGAGTATGTAGAGAACTCCCAGCAGTACGGGAGTCTGTTCATGGATCAATGGGAGTATTTATTTACTTCCATCAGAGTGTTCCTATGTGGATCCAAGGGAATATTCTTTCACATCCTTATGGGAGTTTTTACGTGGACTCACGGGAATGTTCCTTTACATCCACCTGGGAGTTCTTACGTGGATCCACGGGAGTATCCTTTCACATCCATATGGGAGTTTTTACGTGCACTTATGGGACTATTTTTACACATCCATATGGGAGTTTTAACGTGCATTTATGGGACTATTTTTTCACATCCATATGGGAGTTTTTACGTGCACTTATGGGACTATTTTTTCACATCCATATGGGAGTTTTTACGTGCATTTATGGGACTATTTTTTCACATCCATCTGGGAGTTTTTACATGCATTTATGGGACTATTTTTTCACATCCATATGGGAGTTTTTACGTGCATTTATGGGACTATTTTTTCACATCCATATGGGAGTTTTTACGTGCATTTATGGGACTATTTTTTCACATCCATATGGGAGTTTTTACGTGCACTTATGGGACTATTTTCTCACATCCACCTGGGAGTTACTGCCGGGACCTAAGGGAGTATTCTTTCACATCTATTTGGGAGTTAGTACGTGGACCCACGGGAGTCTTCTTTCACATCCTCCTAGGAGTTGTATACCTACGGGGGTATTCCTTCGCATCCATCTAGGAGTTTCTTCAAAGCCAGGAAGTGTGGAAGGAAAGTCATAAGCAGGTAGCATCATGCACGAAATAAATTTATTGCACTATGAATATTTTTTGCACATGTCGTGTAACAAGAGCTCATTTTGCCTTGGGCGCAAACTGGCTTACACCCCGTTAGACGGCCATTTAAATGGCCTTCAGAGCAAACTCCTCGAAAAATGTCTGCGAACACCAAAGGGCACAGGCAGAGCCAAGATTGTGAACTGATTCACCGATTCTTTGAAGGCATTCATTCCGAAAGCCATTTAAATGCCCAACTGACAGGGGTATTTATTACAATGTAGGGTACGCTAGGCTAACTGTGGTACACAAGCCACGATTGCTCTGTAGAAATTTATCAATTCCAGTGCCTTCACCCGTGTCTTCATGTAGCAGTCGGCAAAACCATGTTCAATGAAAGTCAGCATCTTATGTGCCTTCTTTACATAGTGGATGTGGAAAATCCAGTAGACGGCAATGAGGTACGCCACATCCTGAGGGAGCCATACCATAAGTACAAAGTTCTTCCTTAATCAGTCCTAAAATATTGAAATAAATTACCTCAAACTGGACAGAATTCGATAAAACATAATATGAGAGTCACAGATTTTTCACCTCAGCTTATTTATGTTAAACACTCTGACTGCTCCCTCTTAGACGTCGCAGCTTGCTCGTTATATGTAGTAGCGGCAGATGCAATTACTCTTCCTGCAATCAGTCCGCTGTTGGCCATTCTCTTTCCTGCGTAGTGCTGGAAGGGACCTGTAACCAAAAAAGCACAAGCATTTAAGTTAAAATGTACTCACAATCAACACAACAGATGTTTCCGATGTTATCGTATGAACCTTGCAAACCAGGTGGAGAGTGGACTTCTCTCAAAAAGTGAATTGAAGACAGTTTCTTCAAAGCAATATCAATACTACTGATATTGAAAATATGGTAAAAGGGCAGAATGGTTTTAAAGTGATATAGCAACGAAATTGTAGTGCCTATTTTATTGTCTAAATGTCAACCATGTTTTTCCATACAGTGGAGACACCAATTTTTTGCTCAAAAAGACACAAAACATTTAAAACTAATGTCTCAGAAGATCTCCCGATATGCATCACGTTCGTGACGTCTGGTTCTCCTTCAGTCAAGGCTATATGGGGGCTGGCGTGGCTGTGAGCTTCGCCACTTGATGACGTCAATGCACTACAAGCTGGTCTTTCGAGTTGTCCCTTCTCGCTCTCCGCAGGAGTTGAATAGGCACGGGAGAAAAAAGAAAACCGGTTCAGCCAAGTTAGACAGGGCTCAGGCGCACACAGCCTGCCACCATGTTCCCGTGTAGTGGTGCTGCTTCTATGTGGTGTGACGTGACAGTATTTGGTTTATTTAAATAATGTTTCGGCGTCTTTTTTAGCAAAAAAAAAAAAAATCGGTGTCTCCATGGTGTGGGCAGAACATGGTTAATATTTAGACAATACAATTAGTGCTAAAATTTTGTTATAATAACCTTTAAAAAAAAAAGAAAGAACAAGGTACACCCTTATTTTCAACAGTTCACATCAAACATGTTTATAACTATCTACCTTTCTGTGCTAGTTTCCTTTTCCATCGTTTCATAGTCTCAGTAACTTTAAGAGTGAGTGACAGTCCTGCAAAAATGTCATCAAGCATGTAAAAATTTTCAAAGCCGGAAAAATTGACAGCTTATTGCAAGCTTTTAAAAAGTCATACCAAACAAAACAACCTATTGCAAAAACTGTAGGATACCTGTCTTGCTGCATGTAAGCTTAAGAAATTGAAATTAGTATACATTTCTAGCAATTTACTCCTACAAACTATAATTTTCTTCACTCTCGCACAATCACTAGGCAGAAGAAGCAAAAGCCCTCCCATTATCATAATTGTGTGCACTGCAAACATGCAAGAGTTATCAACTTTTTGAGAAACGACTATAAGGGATAGCTCACATATACGGCACAGAGCTAAATCAACAGTAAAACAGTGCTGACTTGAACTTAACTTAGTACTGATACAGCGGTATATGAGCATCAGATCATTAACAAAGAGCAAAGTCAGCACTATTCCCAGCACTTACTAATAGTACTGCACTATTGTAACGCCCCGAATCTGGGTGAACCCTTTCAAATCACCGCATAAATTGGCTTCACAATGTATCGCACTACGATTTACCAGAGAGGTGCCTGAAGGTGGTGAAAGCATCGCAGAAAACATTTCAAAGAATGAACTTACCCGAGTAAAAAGTAAAAAAACTGGTTTGGCTACCTATGGCACCAGTGTGCTACTATATGCGCACCCTCCGACTGGCACAACAACCAACAGATGGCGGCAACGGCACCGACGCCTTATGGCAGCTCAGTAGCTCCACGGTCACGCCAAAAGCACACCACATGTAGCTGAAATTACTCAACGAACCATCAGTTTGATTATTTTTGTGTCCATTTAATGTGATTTATTGGGGGTGAAAATAAAATAATGTTCTGACAATTATAGCACCGAAAAAGTGTGCACCATTTATGACTCAAAAAGGTTGTCTGATTTTGGTGTGACTGGGCGGCTGCTGAGCAGCTACAAGCCGCTAGGGTTGATGTCGCCATCTGTCAGTTATTGAGCCAGTCAAAGGGTGCACAGTTAGCAGACGGGCACCAAAGGCAGAAAAAAATAGTCATTTTTTTACCTTTTACTCAGGTAAGTTTGTTCTTTGAGCTTTTGATGCAGTGATTCCAATACCTTCGGGCACCTGTCGTAAATCGTAGCGTGATGCATCCCCAAACCGACTTAATGCAGTACTTTAAAAGCTTCACCAAGATTAAGAACTTGGCAGCACAGGTGTAGTGTATATGTGAACAGGTCTTAAAGGAAAGGAACAGAAATTTAGATTTCACAAAATAAGGTAGCAGGAGTGTTCAACGGGGCGCCACCAACCCCTAAACACCACTCATAAAGCGATATCTCGAACGGATGGCCATATTTTTGTAAAATAAGGATGCGATGAGTGAGAATCGCGACATTGTGTTTCCTGCAGAATAGTTGAGGAGGGGGGGAAACAGCCTTGCTTCTTTCCCTTTTCGCGTCCTCGCGGAGTCAAAGTGAGAAGAGGAGGAAACTAGAATCGCGACGTCACGGACCTTTTTAACCATTGTTCAAGCATGCTCTTCTTTCACAAAAATACAACCATCCATTAGAAATATCGCTTTATGCGTGATGCTTTCGGGTTTGTAGCGTCCCGCCTAGCGCTTCTGCGTTGTTTTCCGAAATCAAAATTTCGCATCAGCATTCCTTTAAAGGATGTACACCTAAC
Source organism: Ixodes scapularis (assembly GCF_016920785.2). Classification (NCBI taxonomy): domain Eukaryota; kingdom Metazoa; phylum Arthropoda; class Arachnida; order Ixodida; family Ixodidae; genus Ixodes; species Ixodes scapularis. The sequence goes on from NW_024609857.1 coordinate 97,321,469, forward strand.
AATTATATTTGGCAAATATATAACAAGGACTTACCTAACTTATACAAATAATTTCAATTTTTTTAGTTGTAATAGACTGATTTCACAGGCCAGTTTGGCTAAGCCACTGCTGCTGCAATGCATCAAGGGAACTTTCGTCTTTCTGCATGTGCCCCAACCTCGCTGGAGCTCTGCGCATGCAAAGCACGAGACGGCACGAGGTGTCTCAAGCACTGCCACCTGCCTCTTGTGAACTAAAGTTATGGCGGCTTCACAGATGCACTGAACGCTAGGTGAGATCGGTCTATTCCACTAAAGACTAAAATAACCATACCAACAGGCTCTTATCAATCTTTCATGAGTCTTGATTGTTTCAAAAAGCAACATGTCCCCTATACCCTGTTTCATTATAGTAAGTTATAGCTCAAGAAGATGGGGCGAGGGAAAGGAAGGCCGGGGAGGAGGAAGCAGACGAAATGCTAGATAGAAGAGGGAAAAACTTTCTCCTCTCCTCTCCAGCAATTCGTCTGCTTCCTCCTCCCCGGCCTTCCTTTCCCTTTCCTTACATTCTTGAGTTGTAACAGACTATAATTACGTGAACGACAGACGAAGGCAACGCCAGACGAGGGGAGAAAGGCCAAGCACTAGAAAGGTTGGGGAGGGGAGAAACCTACCCTCCTCTCTAACGTTCCTAGTGCTCTCTCTTTCTCGCCTTCTTCTTCTGTCCAGCCTTCCTAGTGCTCGCCCTTTTTTTTGCCCGGCGTTGCTTCGCTTGCACTGCACACAACTAGTGATGCAGACTATTAGCAATGTGCACGACAAGAAGCGTCGCTGTAGTTGAGGTTTGCGATCCGCCGAACCAGAGCTTCCTGTATACTGATAATGCTTACCCAAATGCCGGCTAACGGGGAGGGAAATCCTGCCAATTACAGGAAGGTAGAGGCAAATATTGCCAATCAGGACAAGGGAAATTCTGTTTGTGACGTCACGGACGGAAACCATTAGAGGGTGCCAACGAAACATCTTGGAGCTAATGGAAGTGGAACATAAATAGCTCTGATGACTGCCCGGTCCGGTTTTCGAGCTGCGCAAGGGCCACTGGTCCTCTCACTCGAACAGTGCTTTCAGCTCTTCATTCTGGTACCTGGGCCACAAGTTGTGCCAGCAGGCTTGCAGCACCAGCTGAAGGAGTTGAAGGCCCACTTCTGAAAATACAAAGCATAAAAGAAGCCATCACTTAGAACAACAAAAATAATAAAATCACACAAATAATTAGAGTCGAGCTTTGAAGATTCATCTCAACCACCTAGGTATTGTTAAGATAGATGGACCTTGCAGCACAGTAAGCCTGTCAAATTGCAGGCACCTCGGTCTCGTTTACAACCTGATAACTCGGAATCAGAGGACAAAAAATTGTAACAAAGCCAAGTTACAATTAGTGGCCAATCAGACAATAACCTCTCAATATTTAGAAAGCATTGACAAAGAAGATGAGCACAGCCATGACAATCTGCTTGACTCACAATACCAAGTTAAGTGTCAGTCAACCAAATAATGCTCTTATGCCCTTGAAAACTGTGGCACGGATAAAGACTACCACCAAAAAGATACCCGGTCACCATGCTAAACCTTGCTCTACAAACGGACATGTGAAGAGCAACCCACAAGGGCCACAAGAAAGCACCTGCCTCTCAAGAACCTTAGCTTCACCACAGAAGATGGTCTACTTTGATAAAAAGGACATAGCCTTGCAGCTATTTCAACTATCCGCTCACGTGATGGGGATAGTATATCAAACATCTATATCAGATCGAAGATATAGTTTGACGGTCAAGTTGACCAACTGATTACGAAGCAAATTGCACAGAACAGAGGAGCCTGCTTTAATCTGTTGGTTAGCAATTGTCTGCTAAACAAATTAAAGAAGCACTTAACCAATTTAAGTAGCTATTGCTACTTAAATCGGCATCAGAAATTGATTCCTCGAGAACTATTGCAGACACGTCCACATTTATGACCGTAAATAGACTTTTGCAGACATTGGTTTAGTGCCCCCTTAAGAAAAAAGGAAGACAAGTCATTCGAATACAATGCCTGTATGGCTAGTGAGCTTCAAAGAAACTGCTCGTGCAGCTAAAAGTCTTTTGATCGCCTTGTAAATGTGCATAATGGTGACGGGGTATCTCATGAGAGATCATTAATGCTGGAGAAAATTGAGTACGTCGTAGAGCTGCGAGAAGGAAAAAAACGAGAAGGAGGAGGCAGTGCAGAAATATCAAGCGAGCATTCGCACAACCGAGTCGGAGTTGCCGGAGTCTTTCCTTTTTGGAATGTGCTGGCGAACTTCGGAAACTCGTCAAACAAAAAGCATATTAATTTTCTTTTAAAAAGGCGCCCACCTAATTGCTGTTAACTGCGGTACCTTCCTAAAAGCAGGGGGACAAAGGGGAGGCCTGGTCGCCCTGACGAAACAACAGATATTCTGTCGGCCGGTCACAAATTCCCCTCGGCTCCCCGCGAGCTGGGGGGATTTGAGAACATTCGTGATGCGGAGCACGTGAGTTTAGAGCTCGATGACGTTTAATCCTGTGCTCAGGGAGAAACCTAGTCGTGCGAATACTCTATTAAGAACTCACAAAAGGATGTTGGTCTGAACTCGAAGTTTCGATTGATCCTGCTTTGACTGCTCAAAACTGATATTGTTTTAGCGGTATAAATTAACTGAAATGAAACGTTTGTAATGGCTGTTTCACAAACTTGTGACTGCTTGTGACCGGAGGGTGCAAAAACAGATTTTAATCTCTTGAGACTGCTTAGAATTGGTAATATCGCTGCACAGTTAGTAACAAGTTGAACAAGGCTTAAAATCCGGTTTTTACCCTCACTCTGGAAAGGAGAGGATGTAGTTGTGCACGCCCTGGTGAGCGAGATTGTTTCTAACTGCTCACAGGACACTGCTGCATCTCGCCGCGCGAGACCGCGCCAACCAGGCACGTAGCCAGGATTTTGTTTCGGGCAAAAGGGGGGGGGGGGGGGGGGGGGGCCGGGGCCGCCTATGACAAAATGCTGTATGAGGGGGAGGGGGGACAGGAGGTCCCAGCAAAATGGAAGATTTCGGGGGGGGGGGGGGGGCCAAGCCCCATGGGCCCCCCCCACTTGCTACATGCCTGGCGCCAACCACGACCGAACCCCGAGGCTGAGAGTTTCCGGCGTAAGCATGGAGATGTAGGTACTGCTCGATCTGTGGTACCAGTGCTTGCAGAGTTCCTGTATAGGCTCCCTATGGGAGCCAGAGTTGCGTGCTCATCCCCGTAGCGCCGTCTTTCCTGCATGGCACGTTGATCCCTCATCTGACTGAATTCGTCGAATATCTGCGCCGCGCGTTCGAGGCTCGCCCGAAAGCAGGGGAATGTATGCCGGGGCGCACGCAACGTCTACTTTCCTGCACGGCATTTGAGTCTGCTCCTCACGTGATCGGATCTCGGCGATTAGCGGTGCGGCAGCATGTGGAAAACAGAAGCGCAACTCTGGCTCCCGTAGGGAGCTTATAGACCATTTCATTTAGCTCTCTCAGGGCGGCGCCATTTTGTTAGACCACAGCACCCTCTCCACACATCCGGGAAGTTCAGCAGGGTCGGCGGGGTAAAACGAGAGAGGGCACGCGCCCGACTATGCTAGCAGACGAAAAACAGGGAGGTTGCCGTTCTCCATCTACCAAACATTGAACTCTCGCTCGTGGCTGCCATTATGAAGTGGTTCGCATTCTTAGAATATTTATGGCTACTCCAAAACCAGCCTTTAGCGCTCTGTTGTTTTATCTCAGTAAATGATCAACTAGCGTATCTTTGCCCTGTTACTTCAATAGCAGTGGAGTCAGCTGGCAACTCAACCACTGCGTCTATTGCGCCAGGAGAGCACGTTTTTATTTATTATTCCAGACTTCCACTCATCGTCGCTAAAGGCCCACACCAGTACCAACTTCGTATAGTAAAATAGCTACAGCGACCGGATTTAACATTAAAAACGAGCGTGTTCGTAATTATACTTAAACTATCGGAAAGAATAAACAAAATTTGGGACGAAAGCAGACGCTTACAACTCTTTCAACTCTCACCAACATTTATTTCGTCTCCGTTCAAACGACGGCCATCGAGCAGGTTCAGGGGAGGGAGCAGAGGGAAAAAGGAGGGGGGGTTGAAAGAGGAGGAGGAGGAAAAATGAGTTATTCGCGGCCTTCCCTCAAGGCCTCTGGTCCCTTGCGCCCAATTCGGGACGGAGGAATTTAGTCTGCCTGTCGGAAAGGGCTAGATAGAGAAGCCGAAGCGACGTTAGTGACCAAGCTCTTAATGGCGTACCATTTGGCGACTTCCCTGCCAAATCTCTGCCTGTGTCCTCCCAATATGCGCGTACCTTCGCATCTGGGCGAACAACCGTCGCACGTCATACGGTGTACGACTATTGGATGCATGGAATCGTCGGGGGGTTTGCTCAGTGATAGTAGAGTCCCTTAAGGCGATGTGCGGTGTTATGCAAGTAGGGGATAACTGTAAAACGCTTTTTGCGAGTAACAGGAGCGGCAGGGCGGTGCCCGGGAGGCGGTGATCAGCCTCTTTAGTGTATTTGCCACTAAGTCTTCAGGATACCCTGCCCTCTTTAGCCTCTCTGTTTGTAGAAGCATGCTGTGCGCGCTGTGCATAGGAGCTGAATGGAGGAGACCGCGCCGGAGAGCTGGGTGTTCCGGTATGTAGATGATTATCTGATTGTGCACCCAAAGCAGACCCCTCCCGAGTCTGTCATTCAGGCCTTCGCTTCGAGACCCACCGGACTCTCCTTCAAGAGAAAAGACCCGTCTGAAGACGGTCTTCAATACTTGGACCTGCACCTGAAGATGCACCCCGATGGGATATGCTGGGAGTTCAGATAGCGCACAGAAAAGCCGGTCCGCCCTTCACGAGTGCCCACTCCAAAGCAGTAAAACGGGGTCTCGTGAACTCACTCCTAAAATCCTCTGGAACCAGGTCGTGCCCCCATCTCACCACGCACAGCGTGCTCTACAGACAGAGAGGCTAAAGAGGGCAGGGTACCCTGAAGACTTAGTGGCAAAGACACTAAAGAGGCTGATCACTGCCTCCCGGGCACCGCCAGCCGCTCCTGTTCCTCGTAAAAAAACATTTTGCAGTTATCCCCTACTCGCACAATACCGAACATCGCCTTAAGGGACTCGCCTATCACTTCGAGATAGGGGTAGTGTTTAGCTGCAAGCAAAAGCTTCAACGAATGTGCAGAATGGTGAATACCCCACCCTCTGTGACCCAATGCAACAAAAAGCACGGACAGCAGTTTGTTAAGTGCAGGAAGGAGGTGGTTTATACCATCCTTTTTTCGTGGGGGGGGGGTATATAGGTGCAGACCGGCAGGCGCCTAAATAAGCGCCTGAAGGAACACTCGCGAGAGGTGAGCAAACCCCCCCCCCCGACTCCATGCATCCAATAGTCGTACACCGTATGAAGTGCGACGGTTGTTCGCCCAGATACGAAGGTACGCACATATTGGGAGGACACCGGCAGAGATTTGGCAGGGAAGTCACCGAATCGTACGCCATTAAGAGCTCGGTCACTAACGTTGCTTCGGCTTCTCTAGCCCTTTCAGACAGGGAGATGAGATTCCTCCGTCCTGAACTGGGCGGAAGGGACAGGGGCCTTGAGGGAAGGCCGCGAATAACCTGTTTTTCCCCCTCCTCTTCTTTCAACCCCCCCCCCCCCTTTTTTCCTTCTCTGCTCCCTCCCCTGAACCTGCTCGATGGCCGTCGTTTGAACGGAGACGAAATAAATCTCGTTGAGAGTTGAAAGAGTTGTATGCGTCTGTTTTCGTCCCAAATTTGTGTTTATTCTATCGGATTTACTTTTCGCCGGAGCGACCGAGCCCATGCTAGCGCTAAATTTAGCGCATGAGTTAGCGCGCGCTGTGCCAGGGTGTTTTAGAATAATGTTTCTACACCGCAACAGAAAGTCCTAAGCACCTCGTGCTTGCAACGCCACAAAGATACAGTAACACTTTTTATTTTGCACACAAATTACTGTAACTTGAGAAGAAAAAAAGTTTCTTGGTTCACAGTAACATTTTAGATTTGTTTAAATATGAGAATGCAACGGAAGCAGTCGACTGGTAATGTCCACTTGCGTCGCCTAAGCAAGAGAGGTCCCGTGTACTGACCTTCGCACTCCATAATTTCGCCGAGAAACGTTTGCGCGTCGCAAGTTGCCGGCAATTGTTGCCCACCTTGTTGGGTCCTATTAAACGTTTCTGATGCGCACCTCCTATAGCAGTGGTCTCAAACTCATTTGAGTCTGAGGACCAGATATCCCATACTGGAAAGGTCGAGGGCCAACGCAACGGGGGGGGAGTCAGACGATTTTAAAAATGAAAAGACCTCGTCCTCTATGCTTTTTGTAACTCACAGTTTTGCCAGTGACATGTTTAGATTTGATTGGTTTATATGACTACTTTGGGGCCTCACGTCATGTGATATCAATAATTAAAATGACACCGCCCCACCAGCATGCTAGCATTTTTAATGGAACAAGAGAGAAATTGCACTGTCGTTTTCGTTGCTTAATTCGCTCGGAAATTCACCAAGCCCAACATGTCTCTAAAAAATCAATCAGTTAATTTGACAGTTCTTGCTTTCCTGACGATTTTTATTACAACACACTGAGAAAATACTGTGATGGATCTAGTCCCGACCTCGTAGCTTTATCTTTGGCAGCTACTCCTGCTGATCGAGAGTTCGCGCAGCTAAGATGTATCCTGAAACGAAAAGTTTGCGCTTGCAGCAGTAGCGTAATTGTTGTACATTACAAAAAGCCGGGAAGCAAAAAAATAAAGCGAAACAAAAGGCAAATGAGCACAGATAAGTATAAACTATGTGAATACGTTAAAATAGCAGAGCTACTTTTCGAGCGGAAATGATTCGGCGTGATGAGATCACTATGGCGCATGCCATTTCCAGCGCACAGGAACCGGAACGCGTAGCCGGTTGCCTGCGGGCCGCGTCCCAGCGAGTCGCTGGCCGCGTGCTTGAGACCCCTGTCCTATAGGAATGCAATGTCGTCCTGCGTTGTAGCTCGCAGCTGAGATGATGTGGTGAGGGTCTAGGACAAATCGCCGACGGTCAACTCGTCGGCTGTTCATTCGTCGAATAGGCCGATTCGTCATAGGGCAATTCGCCGCACGAAAAATCGTTGCAGATGTTAACTGGATGCAGCTTTTTAAAAGCCAAAATATACCTTTTTTTCTGACATTTTAAAGCAAATACTGCGCCATAGCAATCCCTAAAATTGCCGCAAGGTAATTTACCCCCATGTGCTCTTCCTTGTCGAAGAAAATAACTTGCCACTTTCACCGCTTTCACGGTGCCATGCGTAGATTTTTTTAGGGGGGGGGGGGGGGGGGCTGGCTGAGGAGGCTGGGATCTTTATGACCAGGGGAGGGAGGGCTGAAGCCCCATAAGCCTCCTCCCTGTCCACGCCACTGCAGTGGGGGACGACCACTATGTCGCACACGTAACACTAAGGCGCGTGCGTGTTAAAGGGATAGTGAAACGAGATTTCGAGCTAACTAAACAAGGCCGGGCGGATAGGCGGGAAGTTGCAAAACCAAAAAATACCACACATACGGCGATATATCTAACGGATCGCCATATTTTTTTGGGAAAGAAGTGCGCGATTGAACTTGGCTGACGAGGCCGACGAGACAAGGCACGTCCCGATTCCCATTCTCTCTCCTCGCTACGTCCCGCCAAGCTGGTGAACCGAAGCGAGGAGGAGAGAAGCGAGGCCGCTTCTCATTCTCAAATTCTCCCGGAGGACAGTTACGTCAAAGAACTCGCTTGATCACGCCCTTCTTTTCCAAAAGTACGGCCATCCGTTTGAGATATCGATGTACGAGGGATGTTTTGGAGTTCAAAGAATCCGGTTCAACACTTCTGCAGCCTTACTTTGCGAAATCCAAATTTCGGTTCAGTATCCCTTTAACCTACCCGGTCCACCCATTCAAGCCGCGTCGCGGCGACAGTCTGCGACGACTTGTTACAAAACATAAGAAAAAAAATTAACAAAACGACGATCCCGAGATGGCATATTTTTCAACTTGTCTCAAGGTCCTTTCCTGTCTTTGCACTCTTGCAATCTTTTTTTTTTTTTTTTTTAGTTTTGTGGTTTAACGCGAGCGCTGCGCTTAGTCCTGATATAGAGTAACTGTATAGGCATTGCAGAGCTAGAGTATAGCATTCCTTTTCCTTTTGCCGCCAACTCAGTATTGGCAGAGTTGGTAGCAAAAAGCGGGCACCAATCCCCTCCCCCCTCCCCCCTCCCTCCCTCCCCCCCGAATCAAAATCCTGGCTATGTGCCTAGCTGAGAACATGGAGGTGGTGAGTCTTGTCTTGTTGGCAGCAGAAAAAAAGTGGGCACAATCCTGGGTGTCCCTCCGTAAGTTTCTCTCGAGAAGAAACGCAAACCTTTCTTGCCATTGTAAATGAGCTGAATATTGGAGACTCCAGCGAAATCAATGCAGCGTAGCGGCAACACCGAGAAGCTCAGGAGGGGAGGTTGTTTCCACTCTGTCGTCTGTTATCGCTGCTTGGTTCATGTAGGCAGCATAGAAACATTGTTTCCAGTAATTATTGTTATGCTTCCGCTGTGTCATTCCTATGCACTGACTAGAAGAAGGTTTCTACCGTCGAAAAATCGCTTTGCTTTCACATGTAACACCGATCTTACGCTGCTGTGAAAGAATTTATGGTGGTCAGCGGGCTGAACGACGAAAGCAACCTCCTTTCGCCCGCCATACTGCCTGACCGGCGCGCCCCTATAGTTTGCTGGAGTCGCAAATAGCTGAGCTGCTCGGCGAGGGCGGCACCCGCTCTGGCCTTGCGCATCGGAGGGAGCCCCTAGTGTAAGTTGTAAGCAGGAATGGCGTCGCGAGCTCAAAGTGCTGGTACTGCAGAAAAAGTAGTTCCTACCTCAGTGCTGCTCCTGCTTGCACTGGAACCTCTCGTCCTTGTGGTCCAACCATGATAGAAGTAGCTGTAGTGTCTTGAAAGCCGTTGGAAACGATCTTGCTCGCCATGTCGTGTGCAGTATCGTTCCCTCGGTTCTAGAGTGGCAAGGCCCAGAACTCTCAGCGCTTTCTTCCATGCTGTAACTTCTTGCAGAGCATCAAAGACAGTGGTTAAGATCTTTATGCTATCAGAAAGGCCACCTCATGCAAAACACCAGACAGAAAATGTGATTACAATGTTTGGCTTGAGTTGGAAACGCTGGTTTAACTTTGAGATGTAACACAACATGGTGCCATCTTAGCATAGGGCTTGAGCATTAAAGAGGCCTTGCAATGAATTTTTTACTGGTTTTTAATTTGCACCGAACTTGAGCGCACTAAACATAGTAACTTAATGAAACTTTTTTTTTTTCCCCTCGAATTTCACTTTCATCTTAAAAGTTATAGGCAAATTAAAATTACAAAAACAAGCAAAAAATAACTTCCTTCATGACGTCTTTGGCCACTTCAGTGGCCGTAAACTAGAGGAGGGGTAGTGAGCGCAGCGAGCGCTCATGGCTGCCGCACTCTGCGTCGACAGCTCGAGAGGGCGCCACTAAAGCTTGTTCTGGATGGCTGTAGGAGCAGGCAGCCAGGGCGGCTCGCATTGCATTTGCTGCACGATTAAACACTAATTCGGCATGACACTTCTGTTATGTATAATACGAGCAACATTCCGCCGCTTTGTGCAACTCTCTACGGCGCCACTCGGGCGATCACGTAGTGCCGCCATCCCGCCGCCGCGGCATCCGGAGATCGGGTTACCCGAGCCGCCCGCAACGCGAGCAGGCTGGGCCGTACGAAGATCGTGGGAATAAAGCAGTTTATACTCAGCCAGCGACTGAAGTGGTCTCCCTCTATCTACGGGCCGAGACGCCCCAACATAACATTGGCGACGAGAAGCTGGATCCGAACCTACGAAGCCTGACTTCTACGGTGGGACACCGAGCCACAAGTCATGACGACGGAGCGGACAATCGAGGTTTTCACGGGCAAGTGCTGGTCTTCCTGGAGCAAGCGGCTGAGCTTCTACTTTGTGGCCAACTCGATCACCGATCCGGTGAAGAAACGTGCATTTTTACTAACCTTGTGTGGCGCGGAGACGTTCGAGACTGTTCGTGCTCTAGTTGCACCAAGAACACCAGGAGATGTCAGTTTTGAAGAACTGGTCTCAACCCTCAGAACGCATTTCGATCCTAAACCGTCTGAACTCTACAGTCGCTACAAATTCCAGTGTCGAGATCAACAGCAAGGAGAGTCGATTAGCAGCTACGTCGCAGCACTAAAGAAAATTGCAGCCGACTGCAATTTTGGAATAGTGACAGCAGCGACCACGACTGCCGTATCGACAACGGGTTCATCGGGTCAAGCAGCCACGACGACGCCCGTACATACCACCAAACTGCCGCTAGACGTCATGCTACGTGACAGGTTCGTTTGTGGTGTAAAGGACGAGTTCCTGCAGCAGCGCCTGTTTGCGGAAAGGGATCTCACTTTCGAGAAGGCTTTCGAGCTCGCAACCCGAGTCGAAAGCGCTTCACAACAGCAACAGAGTATCAAGCATAAGACGGACCTCCCCCTCGTTCACAAGACATCGAAGGGAAAAGCTGAGAACCCCGGGCGATCGTCCACTCGACCTTGTTTTCGATGTGAAGGCCAACACAGTCCTTCGACTTGCAGATTCCGCAACGAGGAGTGCCGTTACTGTCACAAGCGTGGACATATCGAAAAAGCCTGCATCACGAAGAGAAAGCAAGGTAAAAGTGCAAGCCACAAAAGCAGTCAGCACAACGTGGACTTCACGCCCACAGCAGTCGACCGGCAGCCAGAGGAACATGGAGATTTTTACCATGACCTCAACAGCGTGACACCGCACGGACCGTGTCCAAAATTCCTTGTGAAATTGAAGATTGAAGGCAAATCACTAGAATTTGAAGTGGATTCCGGTGCCTCGTGTACCCTGATCAGCGAGGAGACGTACCGCAAGGTGTGGCCCCATAACCCTCCTCAGCTCCACGAGGACAACCTGCAGTTGCACACCTGGACTGGAGAAGGCCTGCAACTTCTCGGTGCAGCGCAAGTGTCCGTTCGCTTCAAGTCTAAAGACTTCTTGCTGCCACTACTCGTCATGAAAGGGACTGGATGTAACCTTCTTGGCAGAGATTGGTTCCAAGCGCTTCGGATTCGCGTCTGTGGCATAAACCAAATGCAGGCAACTCCAGCAGCCGTCACGACACCGGAGATACAGGAGGTCCTCGCACGCCACCCGGATGTTTTTAAGGAAGACATCGACGGTTACACGGGCCCTTTGGTTCACCTGGAACTGGAAGGCGGAGCAGCACCCAAGTTTTGCAAGGCTCGTTCTGTGCCCTTGGCCCTGCAAGGACCAATGGAAGAAGAACTTGATCGTTTGCAACATCAAGGCATCCTGGAACCGACACAACATGCTGAGTGGGCCACACCAGTGGTGTTCGTACGCAAAGGCGACGGCACATTTCGTGTTTGCGGCGATTACAGGAGCACTGTTAACGCAGCCGCAAAGAAGGCCTCGTACCGCTTGCCAACAACAACCGAAGTGTTCGCAAATCTGCGTGGTGGAACTGTCTTCTCCACTCTGGATCTGTACCAGGCATACCAGCAAATGAAGGTCGACGACGAAACTGCTGCTGTGCTCACCATCAACACCACCAAGGGACTGTTCCAAGTCAAACGGCTCCCGTACGGAATTTCTGCAGCACCAGCCATCTTCCAACGCATGATGGAGACCACACTGGCCGGAATTCCGGGGGTGAGTGTTTACCTTGACGACAGCATTGTCAGTGGGAAGGGCACCCTCGAGCATGCGGAACGCCTGGACCAGGTTTTATAGAGGCTAAGCAAGGCAGGACTACGCCTCAAGCAAGAGAAGTGCCGATTTGGCATCGAGTCGGTTGAGTTTCTGGGATACAGGATTGACGCTAAAGGAGTGCACACTACCGAGGAGAAAGTGCAAGCTATCCTTAAAGCGCCCGAGCCAACCGATAGGACATCGCTGCAAGCTTTTCTTGGGCTTCTCGCATTCTACGACCGCTTTTTGGAAAACCGCGCGACAGTTGCCGCCGAGTTGTACAAGCTCCTGGAGAAAAATACGCCTTGGAAGGTGGAAAGGAAGCACCAGACCGCTTTTGATGCACTTAAGAGCTTGATTCAATCTTCCACTGTGCTTGCTCATTACGATGAGACGAAGCCTCTTCTCTTGTCTGTCGACGCGTCACCGTACGGAGTCGGTGCCGTGCTCGCCCAGAAAGATGAACTCGGCAGAGAGGCCCCTATAGCTTTCGCATCGCGAACACTGGGAGCCGCGGAAAAGAATTACTCCCAGCTCGACAAGGAAGGCTTGGCAGTAGTTTACGGTGTCAGTCATTTTTACCAGTACATTGCAGGCAGACACATGACAGTGTAACAGATCACCAACCTCTGCTTGGCATCTTGGGAGAAAAAAAGCAAGTGCCCCAAGTCTTGTCACCTAGGATGACACGATGGTGCCTCAAGCTTGCCACTTACGACTACAATTTAGTCTACAGACCGGGGCGACTCCATCAAAACGCTGATGCACTCAGCAGGTTGCCGCTTCCGGCACAAGTCGACGAGCCCTGTCCCCCGGCGGACGTACTTATGTTGGCGTCACCTCCAAGTGTCGAACTATCGCCACGTAAACTCGCTCAAATGACCCGACAGGATCCACTCTTGTCTCGAGTGCTCACAGCTATTTCAAGTGGAGAACTGCATAAACTGTCAAAGAAGCAGTTTTCACTGTACTGCAGACTCGGCACAGAACTTTCAGCGCAACAAGGTTGCCTCCTGAGAGGATCCAGAGTGGTCACTCCCACAAAGGCGAGGAAGGATGTGCTTGACTTGGCGCATGCAGGTCATAGAGGCGTAGTAGCTATGAAGGCATGCGCACGAGGTTACTTTTGGTGGCCAGGTCTTGACAGCGACATTGAAAGACTGGCAAGAAGCTGCGAAACTTGTCGGCGACACCAGAAGGCACCACCCAAGGCACCAATCCCCGAATGGACGCGCGCGACGACGCCTTGGCAGACCATTCATGCGGATTTCGCTGGCCCCGTGGAGGGGAAGATGCTGCTGATTGTTGTCGACGCGTACAGCAAGTGGCTAGAAGTACGTTGCATGCGCAACATACAGTCAATCACACTGATTGAGGAATTGCGGGAACTCTTCGCAACGTTTGGAGTCCCCGAAAAGATGGTAACGGACAATGGACCATCCTTTGTTTCGTCCGAGGTTGAAGACTTCCTAAAGAAAAATGGTGTGACTCATATAACAAGTGCGCCTTACCATCCCGCCACAAACGGACAGGCGGAAAGAATGGTCCTCGAGACGAAGCAGGCGTTGGCAAAAAGTCAAAACGAAACAGCAACATTTGCGTGCAGACTGGCAAGGTTCTTACTAAAACAGCACACAACCGTCTGTACAACAACTGGAAAAACACCAGCGGCGCTCATGTTCGGCCGCGAACTTTCTACAGCGCTCACACGCCTACAGCCCCGCGTGCCGGAAGAGCCGGCATCGGAAGGCCGCAGAGAAAAATCACCTAGAGAAGTTACAGTAGGACAACCCGTCTTCGTCCGCAACTTCGTTGGAAACCCTACTTGGATTAAAGGAACCGTTATGAAGAGACTGGGACACCGCTCTTGGCTGGTAAAGTGCGAGAATGGAACGGTTCGTCGACACCTGGATCACATTAAACCCGGTGCAGAGAAGAATCAGACAACGAGCCCGACATCACGCAATTCCAGCAAGGAACCGGTGACAAGCCATGTTCCGGCTCCATATCTTCTACAGCCAGACTTTCCAGCATCGTCCGAATCCAATCGACCTCCAGCGCTTGAGTCCCAAGATGGAGCTGCCGCGCAATCTGACTTGTGCGACACGGTACCTGCCGACCAGCGGAAGAACGAGTCAGCGCCAGTTTCCACTGCGGTGCCAAGACCCCAGCGCGAACGGCGTCGCCCGGATCGCTACGGTGACGCAATCTGAGGAGGAAGGGATGTTATGTATAATACGAGCAACATTCCGCCGCTTTGTGCAACTCTCTACGGCGCCACTCGGGCGATCACGTAGTGCCGCCATCCCGCCGCCGCGGCATCCGGAGATCGGGTTACCCGAGCCGCCCGCAACGCGAGCAGGCTGGGCCGTACGAAGATCGTGGGAATAAAGCAGTTCATACTCAGCCAGCGACTGAAGTGGTCTCCCTCTATCTACGGGCCGAGACGCCCCAACATAACAACTTCATTGGCCACAAACGACAGCAAACACGGGGTAAAGATCAGTTCAGAACAGGAGCCACTTCGCGCTGCCATATCGCGAAACGGCCAAACAGCAAGCCAAACCTGTGCCGAAGGCTTCGCAATGCTTGGAACCCGTCAAATCCTCGAGTCCGTAAATGACCGCAGTGCCACCGCATACATCCGGGACCTTTCTACGCTCGCCACTCGTTGGAGCCTGATCCTACTATTCCTTTCTAGTATGCGCCGCCTTTTTTACCGCTTGGAGGCGGGTATGTCGACAGGTCATTTCTGGTTTCCTGACTTTATAAACTGCATTTGTTTCTTTTCTGATCTAAAATACTGAACAAAAACTACTTGCATAAATAATTGAGACGGTTCTCGCCACTTATATCTTGTGTTTCGACTAAAAGAAGCTTTTAGCGGCTCTCACCAGTAGTAAGCCCAGGAGCAAATACCTCACATTTCGTGCACTTTTGGTACCGCGGGACGCCCCCGTAGGTGGAGGATGTTTCCGCGTCGTCCGGTTAAAATATGACGCACTGATATTTAGTTACTCTCTCCGTACCCGCTGGCTTGCCCGAACCAGAAGAGAAGTGGAAACCGCAAAAAAGGTTGACGCTTAAATATGATTGCAGGGCCCTTTAAGGTGAATGCTGGCGTATCGGCTTAATTCTGAGAATAATTAAAGTCTACGCACTCAAGTCGGATTTATGTAAACGTGGCAAACTTGGACGACATAAGCGGTTATTGAAGGTAACAATACTGGGCAGGAGACTAAGAGAGAAGGGGAAATGAGAGAGCGTGGGGACATCAGAATGCCGAGCTTTCGTTTGAATGATTAGTGGGTAGATCTAAATTTAGCTGCCTTTGTCTTCATTGCACTTGTCGAACGAGCTAGAATGCGTCTGGCGTTATGCTCTTGCATCAGAATGTGTTCGACAGATGCAGTGCAGACCAAGGGCTTTAGGTCTACCCACTAATCAATCCGACCAGAGCTCAGCGTTCTGACGTCCTCGCGCACTCGTCTCTTCCTCTCTCTCAGTCGCTTGGCGCATTCGACATACTGAAAGCCGAGACAGGTAAAGGACAAACACAACGTCGCTATCCAGCAAACCGGCCCAGGTCACAAGCATACTAGTAGCCCTTCCCTTGGCAAATAGCACGCGCTCGCCGGGCGGATTCTTGTGCCGCTGGTAAATCTGGAGCCGGTAGAGCGCTCGGCGAGCGGCCGTGTTTTCAGACCACGCTATTCGTAGCGGGAGCTCACGCTGCCACTTCGCGATGCATGCTCTGAAGCGCGCGCCCGTAGCAGTACAGAGCCTCTGAAAACGATCTGCTAAAAGTCTAGCTCCAACCGATCCGTGGGAAAGGGGCGGAGCGCGTCGAGCGAGCCACAGAAGTTCTCTGCCTTTTTCGGAGCGGTTTATTCGGAAATCACTCGCAACATTTCAGCTTCAATATTTCTGTTGGCGATGTTGTGGCACTCACGAAACTGATTGTGCCAGTGCCACTTCGCAATAGAAAGTTGCGTGGACATCTGAGGGATGCGGTACTGTTACAAGCCCAGTTACGAGCATCAGAAGTAGGCGATCCGATACAACGCGGTGCCGTCGCACAACCACGAAGACGAGTCCAAGCGCGAAACAAGCGCTCGCGATTTGCCAGGGAAAGGGGCTAAAGGTTAGAGCGTAGCTTCGCAAGCTTACGGCAAAAGTAACACTTCGTTCTGAACAAAGAAAAGACTTGTGCTCACCGGCCGTTTGAAGTTTTCGTAGCCTCTCGCTGCCAGCCAACGGTCTATGACTGGACGCGGCGTCTCCGAGATACCGTTTGACACTCTTGAACAAGGTACTAGTAAGAAACGCCCATTATTAAGGTTCTTAAAAGTAAAAAATAAGCGACGAACGCCGGCACAAGACGACGGCACCCGACGACTCGCCTCTGAGAGCAAAGTTATGGACGCCCATTCAAAACAAGATATGAGCGGGGAGATTTTGGGCGATAGCTAGCGCCACCTGCAATAGGCACCCTGTTTCGGTTTCGGTTTCAAAACCGAAAAAGATAAAATCGCTTTATCGGATACAAATAGTACTTAAAACCACTAAAATTATCGGAACCTGAATTTGAAAGGTAGATTGAAGATAATGCTGCCTATCGCTTTGATACAAAATCTTTTTTTTTTTTTTGTTGCAAATGAATTTTTGAACATATTTATTTTTGCACGTGATTAGGGATGCCGCGAACCACCCTGGGATCGATTTCGAAAGGTTTCGATATTTTCGACCCGAACTGATGCTCGAATTTGAAAGGCTTCTATATTTTCGACCATACGGAGGTTTGAAATCGAAAAATTCGCAGCTTTCCTAAATCGCGGGGTTTCGAAATCGAAAAGTTCGAAGCTTTCACGGTTTCTAAAAGTTGGGGTCGATTATTTCGAATTTTTGTTTACTTGAGGTCGATAAATTTGAAGATTTCGAACTTCCCTAATTTGAAATCGAGAGATTTGAACGTTTCGAATTGCTTTAGATCTAAAATTCGAGCGTTTCGAATTTTTAAAGACAAAGGTCGATAAATTCCAAGATCTCGATTTTCTTTTTACATAAAGTTCGAAAAGGTCGAAGGTTTCGATTCTCTTTCAAAACAGAAATAAAAAGAAAAAAAAAAAACTTTTAAGGTTTTTAATTTTTTTGATGTCCAAGTGCGCAAAGTTCGAAGTCGGGTTTTCATGTTCCGCCACCAATTTCAGTTTCAAATAACGTTTTCACGCCACACTGGTTTTCACGAAATCAGGTTTAGAAAAGTTCGGGTGTGATATTTAGACTGCGCGAAGTTGGTCAGGCAATTAAATGAGACGACGAGTGTCCGGGATGTGCTGGAATATTTGCCAGTGCAGAGTGACCTGTGACAATAGATCAGTAATTGTGACCGCCAGCCCGGGGTGGTCATTAACGTGCATCACGAAGTAGTGATTCTACGAACGCACTGTTTAACGATACTCATCCAGTTCAAAACGGCCGGGGGCAGGCAGGTGGTTGAGGCTCAGAGAAACCTTGAAGTGATCTGGCAAACTGCCCCCCTACCCCCTTGCACGCTGGTAGTAATCCGATCAAACGCCGCCCGAGTGACGCTGGCATATAGTAAGTTTAGTTTGTACATGATGCAAAATCCTGAGACTGAAAATGAAATTTTGAAGAAAAAGTGTAAGAAGGCAGAAAGAAAGGGACAGGACAACGCCTCAAACTCAGCTCTGGGAATGAAATTTTAAAGAAAAATTGTAAGAAGACAGAAAAAAAGGGGACAGGACAACGTCTCAAACTCAGCTCAGGAAAACGTCTCAAACTCAACTCAGCTGAATTTGAGACGTTGTCCTGTTCCTTTTTTTCTTTCTTTTTACACTATTTCTTGCGAATTTCATTCCCAGCCTCGGGGTATTTTGTATCATGATCAACATACACCAGCTTGCCTGCATCTTGACATTTTTTTTTATTGTAATTGCTTTGGTGGTTTATTTTCCGGGGCGGAAGAAACGCCGAGCAAAAAACACAGAAGTTGATGCAACTTGAGGTCGAGGAGCGTTCTACAATACCAGTGGCGTCAGATATTTCGGACTGTTAAAGAAAACAATACAGGGAAAGAGGGCATGGTCTAGCTTCTTTTAATCTGAAATTATTTATGCATATGTATAGCTACTGTCGCTCTTCACTGCATAAAAGATCGCGTAGATGGTCATTGTTAGAAACTCGTTGTCAGAAGGCACTACTCGTCACATGCTCGGTGGCTCGGAAGTTCAAAGCTATGTCTTTTCGCCCTAAATAACTGTGCCATTGGTAAAAAATAATCAATAAATAAACATAACAATAAATGCAAAAATAAAAAGCTGGGGAGAAAAAAGAACTATCAAGAACCAGCCGGAAGTGTTGTATTCTTGCATATTCAGAGGCCCAGAACTATGAAACAAGTTTCTCCCACCAAAATGTGTACAGGCCAAAAGAAACACGTCCCAAAAACGTAAATTGAGAAAAAAAAAAAATTTGTTTTTTTTTTATGACGTGCTGAACTTGAACACTATTAGAAATCTTCCCCCATGAGTTAATTTGTTCCTCAACGGGGGGAAAAAAAGAAATACATAATTTTGTATTCTGTAGATGGTAATGATATGTACTGTCTCTGGTGTTAATTTAACTGCGATACCTAAAGAATGTAGGCGAAAAAAATTACCAAGTTTAGGGCATAATTGCCCGTAGGTACATGTTTGGATATTTCTTCGAAACTCGTCTTGAACAACAATAATCATATCTTAAGACAACACTTACCTAAGCTATACATAGATCATTCTTAAAAAAAGTTTAACATCTCTACCATAAATAGCTTCGGCTATAGCGCGCTTCAAATACGGCACGAACGACAATTGTCAAAAACCCGTCTTCCTTCCTCGCTCCTTCGGGAATCTATTTATTTAAAACCAAGCATGCCAGATGATTGAAATAAACGGCATTGTCTTTCGCAAGGAATGTGGCAACGCATGTAAAATTGCGAAAAAAAAAATTGCGAATGTACCTCACTGCTTGAATCTAAATGAAACCGCCCGCCGGTTTTTTGAAGTTCGACGAACTTCGAACTTTTACCCTAAAAGCTCGAAGTTCGTCAAACCTTTGACGTTTCAGGAATCGAAAGTTCGACAATTTTTGAATTCTGTAGATTAATAAGTTCGAAAGTTCGTAAATTTTCGAATTTCTTAGCGTAGGAAGTTTGAAAGTTCGAAAAACTTCGAACTTTTAGTGCAAGAAGGTCGAAAGTTCGAAAATCATCGATTTTTTAGTCTATCAAGTTCGAAAGTTCGACAAGCATCGAATTTTACCGGGTAATGAGTTCGAAATTTCGGAAAGCGTCGAACTTCTTAGTTTAATAAGTTCGAAAATTCGACTTCCGTCGATTTCTCAATATGGAAAGTTTGAAAATTCGAAATCTTTTGAACCACTTGAATCGATCATCGAAACTTCGGTCGAAAAAAGTTCGCGGCATGCCTACACGGGATTAAATATAAAGATGGACGACTTTAATTCACAGTATGATTGATTTTGTTTATGTGCCTAAATCTTGTCACTTTACCTGTTGATATTTCACGCACATTTTACGCCATATCGAAATAAAAGGGCACGGCGAGATTGGTGCGTTTTCCACCCATCGGAATTAACACGCCAGCTCGTTGTCC
This sequence comes from Ixodes scapularis, assembly GCF_016920785.2. Classification (NCBI taxonomy): domain Eukaryota; kingdom Metazoa; phylum Arthropoda; class Arachnida; order Ixodida; family Ixodidae; genus Ixodes; species Ixodes scapularis. The sequence continues at coordinate 97,341,047 of NW_024609857.1, forward strand.
TTTTCGAGCATTGCACGGCGATCCGGTACGCGAACAGTTAGAAAGCAGTCCGCCAGTGCCGTAGCCAGGAAATGTTTTCAGGGGATGCTTTCCTTTGCCCAGACCATTCAAAAGTAAAAAAAAAAAAAAAAAAAAAAAAATCAAGAAAGAGGAAAAGAAATCCCGGAAACACAATTTTAGTTGCTATTTTTCTGTTTCTCAGAAGACAAGAATTCAACCTTTTTTATTTCGTCCCTCCGATCTTTAAAGAGGGGAACTTTACTGTGGACCAACGAAAACCCGCAACCATAAAATATAATAATGCGCTTTGAACAAAAAAGTCTAGACAGGCTCACAAAATATTCCGGTGCGTTCCCTTTTCTGTGGAACACTGGGGTATCCAATGAATGAAAACTACGTAAGAGTGCCAAAGAATAGCGAAGTTTAGAATACGATTACACATAAAAACTCCAATGCGCACTGACCGGGGCAACGAGCAAGTGAAACGTCACGCTCATTGTTCCTGCGCACATTTTTCAGAAATGATCGTGTTGTGGTCATGTTTCTGGTTTTTTCCGTTCTTCGTTGTGGTTTTCCGAGAAAGTGGCAGAGAAAAGTACCAGTTTCTATCGTTTTGTGGGGTCTAAACATTTAGTGGAAGCCGCGGTCGGTCGATCGAAAGAAGCGAGAGGACCCTTTCGGAGCTGTCTTGGATGTTCCCGTGAATGTTCAAAAGTGCAACCCCTATACTCCGTTCACCCTTAGCTGAGACTAGAAGCTCCGCCTTCAGCGCGAGCTTTCTGCCCTTGCTGGCACAAGTCTGAACGCGCAGGCGCGCGCAAACAAAGCACAGCGGAAGCCAGCGAGCTCGCGCTGAAGGCGGAGCTTCTGGTCCGAGCTAAGAACGGAGTAGCAAGCGCTCCGGGGACGTTGATGCTCTCAGGTATGGCTCCCGTCTTCGGAGTCTCGAGACCGAACGTTCCGCCTCAGCGGCGCTAACGGGCATGGTGGCCAGGATTTGCAGCAGGCGGTTGACATTAGAATACAAGACCTGGGGACCAAGGCAAATTGTCTCTACCGGTGACACGCGCTAAGCGGTGCGGTCCCTTCACATCTGTGTCCAAACCAGAACTTCCTCAGACAGTTTGTTTAATGAAACGAATGCTCCGCACAGGCTGGTGATTGGCCAAACCCGAGGATTGCGACATTGATACCGACGTCGTTGGCCATGGCATTGCTCTCGCCTAGGGCGGACGATGCTGCCTGACGTGAATGTACCGACTCTGTTGGAGACGTTGATGGCACGCTTGAAGTTGTAGGTCAATAATCATTATTTAAAAAAGCGTCAAGCGACAGCTTTGGCTATTGAATCAATTTTTGAGAGTCTATATACATAAAGGAACTTTCACGACTCACGTGTTGAACGCAAGATTATAAACATTACCCACTGCAGTGATTAAAGAAGTAACCTCGGTACGCTTTGAAACCAAAAGAATTATGAGCATTCCAAAGTGCTTCTACGGTGCATATGCTGCCGCATTTCTCTCCCGCTTTTTTCTTTTTTACATTTTGGTATGCCCCCAAAACAAATAAAAGACGGGACGAAAAGAAAAAAAGAAAGCTGAGCTGTTTGTCATTTTGTCGTCTTGTTTGTAGGGTTGTAGGGTTTGCAAAGTCAAAGTATTGCTATTTTGAAATTTTGTTTCGCTGCCCTGATAGTGGCGTGGAGTCCTTGAGGCTCAAAGAGTAGGGGAACTTTATTCAAGCCGCCTGCATTCTCCGAGGCGAGGCCAGCGTCCTTCGAGGTCAGGATTTCGCGGCTTATGTGACGTCAGGAGCGGAGTCATCCGCACCTGCGAGCCCGAAGAAAGGCTTAGGTTGCTAATAACACTGTCGAGTTTGGCGAGAGCTCTTCGGAAAGCCGGAGCCGGACTTCTATTTCTCACGCTCACGCAGTCCACGGACAGTGTTGTCATCTTCGTTTTGCTTTGGAATGTTCCGGCCCCTCGCCGTAGTGGGTTGTCGAACAGAAAGAGAAGCACATAGGACTTTTAATGCTTTCACAAAACAAAAACAAAAAAAAAAAAAAAAGAAAAGAAAAAGCTGACAATGAAAAAGGGAAAGGGGGAAAGAGGAAAACCATGCCATTTCGAAGGTACTTCGACCCTTGAACACGACCTGGCTACGCCAATGTCTGGTTTATCAGCGCGGCCAGCCAGCGCATCCCGACGAGCTGCCACCTTGAGCATGCGTGTCTTCGCGGCAACCGCGTCGTATTTACACGTACCGTATGTCCGATTCCCAGTCGGTACCTTTTCGTTCCCGTGGTTTGGACCCGCTTCAAAACAACGATTCGGGGTAGTGGTTAGCAGATCGAAAACAAACAAATGTTGGGGGATAACGAATGCAGACCAGCATTTATTTTCTCCAAAATCTCACACAAATGTGACAAAACACAAATCACACTATCGGGTTTGTCGAAACTAGCTGCTTGGCGGATTTTCCGGAGTGGTGTCAAGCGACTCTGGTGATTCCGCCGGAATACTTCAATAAAATCGATATTCCACAGCGACCTCTTTCTGACAGATGGCCAATCTGTTCGCCGAGTCAAGAAACTGACACCGAAGAAAGCGGACGAAGCCTAATTACACAACGTACGCGTTTGAAATTGTAGCGCATTTCACAGAACCTTTGCAAACAATGCAAAAATTCAATCCCACTTTCATCGCGGACCGCTGCTATCGTTTACCTAGCCGAGACACTCCAGATGAAAATTTCTGGCCGGCTTGGTTAAAATGTTTCATTGGGTCCACCGTTCCCGTACATTCGATGGCGCTTGTTTCGACCGGGAACGGCTGCCATTACGTACGACTAGCACATGATAAAATATAGCACGCACACATGAGGTCATCCTTAATTCTAATTAACTCTACCTTTGGCGCGTCATGGAGATTCCCGCTTGTGCCGGCACCCCACCACCACCACCACCGGCTGTTAGGCCTATGGGCCCGAGCTCGCTAGACAGATAGGCCTAATGGCGGTAGCACATCCTCGGAGCAGTTCACGTCCACAATCGCCCAGTAAGCGCACGGACGTTAATATGCACACCAGCACGGGAAAACGTGGACAGAAGACGAAACGCGGTAAGAACGGCAGGTTCAGTTCGCAGAAATGAGCGCCTCGAGCACCACACTGGCCCCAGCTGCCCCGAATTCCGTTCCCGTACATTCGATGGCGCTTGTTTCGACCGGGAACGGCTGCCTTAACGTACGACTAGCACATGATAAAATATAGAACACACATGAGGTCATCGTTAATTCTAATTAACTCTACCTTTGACGCGTCATGGAGCTTTCCGCTTTCGCCGGCACACCACCACCACCACCGGCTGTTAGGCCTATGGGCCCGGGCTCGTTGGACAGATAGGCCTAACGGCGGTAGCACATCCTCGGAGCAGTCCACGTCCACGCGCACAATCGCCCAGTCGAGCGCACGAACGTTAGAAATGCACACCAGCACGGAAAAACGTGTACAGCAGACGACGCGCGGCAAGAACGGCAGATTCAGATCGCAGAAGTGAGCGCCTCGAGCACCACACTGGCCCCAGCTGCCCCGAATTCCCGAATGGGGCGCTCGCGCGTGGGCTTCTGGGTAGTCACCGCCGTCGGGCAGCGCTCTCCGGGCTCGTTGATGACGCGAATAGAGCATTCTTGGCGGCGGCGTGCAACGTTCGCGCTCGTCGCTACGAGTGCACAAAAATCGAGAAAGCTGCCACGCGCCACCGACCTGTGCGCACCCGAACTCGTGTGGACCAAGAAAACGCAACCTACGTATCCATCCGTGGATCGCGCCGTGTTTATTTACTTTTTTTCTGCTGTGGCTTGGAATCGGGAAGAAATCTGGCCCCGCCAGGTACCGACGCAGGTATTTCCAGAGAGGGGAGGTTAGCGTATCAGATGTCTTTTGAAACCCCCCTCCCCCCCCCCCCCCCCCCCCCCACCCTTTCCCTTTGTTTTCCCGCCCTAAATTTTTACACATGTACAAATCAAGAGGAAGTCAAAACATCTGGACAGACCGCCCCCCCCCCCCCCCCCCCCCCCCCTCCCTCTTAATCCGCCACTGGGCCCCGCCAACGGCTCGCTTATCCTTTTGAGATCGCGTGAAAGCTTTCTCGAGAGGCCGTTGGCTGTGTTTTTCGTGAAAACCCAGGGAGATGCAGATGCACATTTTTCGGTCCTGTTCAGACGGCGCATTCATTTCACGAAACTCATTTCGCGAGTCAAGATGCGCCAGAAAAATGCATCGTGTGAAAGGGCCTTTAAACAACACACAATGGTTGCACTATACTTGAGTCTGCCCGAAAAGAGCTGGATTGCCTTCTGCTTCCCCATACTACCCTCAACTTTTGAGTATTCGCCAGATTGAGCGAAAAGTTCGTATTTTGTGATTGGTTTTTCACTAGTGTAATATTTGTTGTTCGAGAGCGTCGGGATTTTGGACAAAAACCAGCCCCAAAACGTCTTGGACCCATTATAACGTACTCTTCCACGACGGGAAACCCGTTGGTGCCGGAGCCGGGACTGAGCGGAACGGGGGAAACGCCGGCTGCGTCAATGGCGGCCGATCTCCCGCAGACGGGTGGACGGATGGGAGTATTTTCACCTCCCATTTCGTCTTGTGGAGGGTTGTCATACAAGAACTCCAGTTTAAAATGGGAGTAAAATCAGGTGTTGTCGCTTTTATACCTCGTCTCTTAGCGACCAGAGTAAAGTGGTGGTTTCTAGTTTTTATACTCCCATGTGCGGGAGTGAATGCTTTAGGCTTGGGAGTTTAATCGGTATCTTATTCTTTAAAACCCCCATCCGGGCTACTTTTCGTTTACAGTGTACGACAAAATCGCGCGTGCCGAAAAAAAAAGAAAAGAAAATCCCTTTTACGAAGCGATATGAATTACAAGTCGTGCGTAGAATGATGAGTATAACTTACGAACTTCTTAGCTAAGTTGTCGTAGCGCCAGACCAGTGAATTAAGCATCTGATACGCAATCATTTCGTTTATGTGCCCACGGCTAATCAGCTGACTTCGCGTCGCATTTTGTTTGTTCGTAAAGTTGAATTTTCGTTTGATATTTGTTTTTACTCCTAGATTGGTGTATAATTAGTTATCCTCGTGTACGAAAAAAGAAAAAAAGAAAAAAACGGTTAAGTTGCTAGCGACTTGCCCTCTGAGCAGCGCGAACCGGCGTCGGCTGAACAAGAAGTCCCACGCTCGTTCACTTTCGACCCGTCAGCCGTTTTTATGAGTCGTGGCTGATGCCAAAGTGCACACATACACCGTCCGAACGCAGCAAAAAAATTCGCTGGGAAAGGGACCTCGGCAGCTGCGCCATTAAACCCGCGCGCCTTAAATGGTCCCGCTTTCGTGAAATGAGTTACCGCGTTCTTCTCAAATTAGACCCGTTCGAGGCGACAAGGGACAGGGAAGGATGTGGCCAGCAAAACGGTTTTCTTCTTACCGAGGGTTATAAACGTGTTTTCCTCCTTTCGGCTGTTCCGGCGTTTTTGAGTTTAGTTGAACCGGTATATTGTTTGCTTTCTTCCCGACACCTCGAGCGAGCCGTATGCAGGTGGACAATGCTATACAACTTTTCCTTTACTCACTTTCCCCGTTATTAGTTTTGTGCGTTGTGGGTTAAAACCGTTTATATCTCTAGCGGTTTTACTGCACTGGCATAGCCTCCTCTATATACTCACAAAGCCTGGCAGCTCGATGACGGAGCCATTGAGTGCCCGGTCTCAGATTTGGAGCACGAGGATCTGGTAGCACAGAGCAGCTCTCGGGGAGCCTGGTATTCAGAACACAGCTTTTGCAGCGGCGAGGACCCGAAACATGGTTTTCGATCGAACCCGACGAGAAAAGAAGAGGTAGCCCGAGGAACGCGAGAAGCACGAGCGGAGATTCCATCGCTCGGGAATAGTGTGTTTCGGCGTCTCGCCGCAGCGGGGCGCCCGTTACATGACTCTTGTAGAGTGCCTTCATACACGCGCGCGCTTTTGCTTGAGTGGTGACATCTCAGCCATTTTTCCGCCCAATCGTTTTTTTGTGCATTTTGAAGTGCGCGCAATCCGGTGTCACTCAGCTCGAGCGCGTAGCTTTGGCTGATGCATAGACGCCATCTTACCGCCCAAGTCACGCACCGAGTGCGCGAGAGCGTCACGCGCTGGTACATTCCGGACAACAATGGATGTCTTCACCCTGAGACAGACAGACATCTATACTCCGTTTCACCTTCAGTCCGAGCGCAGTGGACGCCACGAGCCATCCCAGCCGATCCAGCGCCGGGAGAAAGTCGCGTGACCTGCCGGTGGGGCGGGGCGAGACAGGGAGCTCAAGGTCGCATGACACTCCCTCAACGCCGCATTGGCTGGGATGGCTCCTAGCGTCCGCTGTGCTCGGACGGAAGGTGAAACTCTTGCAGAGCCGTTTACACTGGACTCTTGTCCGCCGCTCTTCTACCTTTTCACTTTCGGCGGCCGCGTCACGTGACGATCTGCATGGCTGGCAAACGTTTTCATCTACGGCTGAGACACGAGACGCCCACAAAGGCTGGCTACCTTCCGGCTGCGTAAACAGACACACAACGAAATTCTTGTTAACTAACCCTTGCAATTAAAAAAAAAAAAAAAAAAAAAATTGCATTTTTTTTTTTTTTTTTACGTTTTAGCATTGCGAACGCAGTGCGTGATTACGCACGTCGCTGCGCCCCTTCCGAGTGTCACGTGACACGAGACTTGGGATTGACTCCGTTATCTCGTAGCACCTTCTGCGGTCCGTGCTGAGGCGTAATGGAGTGTATATGGACAAGAATGGCTGCGTACAAAAGGCGATTGTTGGAATACACCTGATGCGATTTTGCGCCACCGTCCGCAGACCGCCATCCCCCTCTCTTCCTCAAAGCGGGACGATGAACCGTCCTTCCGTGACTCGAGCCCCTCTCCTATGTAGTGTAGATAGACCTTAGGCCTGCCGCAGAAAACACTTAGAGCTCGGGGGAGGCTAACGGAAGCCCCGACAACTTCGTCAGGATCTCGTCCATGCATTTCGTTGTCTCGAAGCCGGCCGTATAATTGCGTGACTGTCGATGCCCCCTTTGCTCATCGTGCGCCTTTTGTTCTTTTGGTGCGAACGTATCGCACCGTTGCTCGGGAGATGTATGAAACCTTTCTTGCTGGCATCTCTTTTTCTCGCTCGTTTTCGTTGTCGCTGGTTGGACCCAGCGCGCCATTGACGTAAGGAGGGCGGCCCACGCTCGAGAGGAGGAACCCGTTTTCTCGAGGAGAGAAAAGAGGTGAAATGAATTGTGTGATGGATGCGGCGACGACGGGCGACTAGCTCGCGTTTTGGTACTTGGAATCTTTCTATGGCAAACTCGTCTTTCTTTTTTCTTCGAGTCGTGTTTTTTTTGTTTTTTTTTTTCATCGCTCGTCGTGACTTCCTCTTTCCTAGTTTTCTTCCTCGCGCTTCTGCCGTGTTATTGTTCCTGATTGGCAGCCCGCTCTCCTTCCTTGGTCTCTTGTATGACTTTGAAAACTCTCTTGCGTGGTTCAGTCACTCGTCCTCGTTATTTATCCACGACAGCGACGAAACCGTGAATGGACCAGGCGGATTTTTTCGGTCGCGCACCAGTCACCTAGCTGTGTTTGGAGATTGGTGTTTGTCCTTTGTCCCTCTTGTTCCCCTTCTCCAGGGATTATTTTCGTCAAGCGTGCATAAACGGCGTTTTCCTCTTCCACCTTCAGAGCAGCGGAGGCTCTAAAGTAATATAACGCAAAGATCGCGTCGAACTGAAGCGCCCTTCGAATTTCAATCCTCCGCGTGGGCGCTACGACATGGTTCACCCTTTTTGCTGCACTAGAAAAGTCGAAAGCCTGTCTTATCTGTTTGTCTTCGATGTCCCTCTTTCCTTATCGTAAATGAGAAAAGTTGTTGTGAATGAAAGGGCACTCTCATTGTGCGGTTGTCACGCTCCACACATCTCCGCGAGATTTACAGAGGCGAGTAAAATGGAACGCTGCGGTGGGCGTCGGGAGGACTGTATTCCCACGGAAAAATGAGGCACAGGATCTGACAATTAGAAGCCTGGTGTGACGTCACATCAGGCATGGGAGTGCAGCCATTGATACTTTCGGAATTTGGCGTGGAGTTTCGTATAATTATTTGTCGTTGATTACACTAAATTGGAGTGTCGTTTAATGGATAAAAGTGGCACATGTTAATAATCATTGGGCTCCCGCCAGGTATCCATCACAAGATTCTAAGCACTTCTGGTTTTCACCAGGCAATCCCTTTACTGGCCAGCAACGCTGGGTGACACCATAACCAATAGTTGTAAGCACGTGCTTTTGTTTATATTGATATTGCTGTTTGATATTCTTTGTTTGTTATTGGAGCCGATTGCTCAGAGCATGTTCTCACCAGGTGGAAGTGTATTATAGCCATTACCTGTGTCGGATGTTGCCTCGTGTCCACTACTGAGTTTTCAGTTTTCTACACACCTAAAACAAATATGAATTGTGCACACGAAAACAGAAGAGACTCTTCGTACCTTTACAGTCGTAAATAAGCCCTACTAAAGTCGAAGCATTCCCGCGTTTAAGAATGTCTATCATCGCTGCTGTGCTCGCCGACGCGCAGGAAAAAAAAAAAGTTCCAGAGGTTACGTGACATAGCTCTAAATTGTGAGCCCATACTTCTCTCGTTAAACTACGTTCTTCACATCGACTACGGCGTAAAAGTGTTGATTGCGTAAAGGGAACATACAAACACTTTTTTTTGTCCTCTTCTTTTGTGTGGGTGGTGCGCGAGAGAAGAAACAGATTTTAGGGCACATGCGAGGCCGAGCCGCAAAAGTGTTTTATCTGCACATCTGTGGTGGTATGCGTAACCATTTACTTCACCCTTTAGCTGTCGTTTATGAAACGCTGCAATAGAAATATAGTCGCTATGGTTTGAATCACCCTGCATCGTGATTGCGTACGCGGACTGCAAAACCTGGTGAAATGAGTGTCCAGGTCAAGTTGGACGCAGTGATCCAAAAACGCGTTTGTCTTCGTGCCAATAACTCATCTTTAACCGGAGCACGTGCGTATGTGACGCTCGGGCTCATTCAAAGCCCGATGGTCTTGGAAACCAGGGGCCGTTCGGTGCCGGCAGTCAGCTAAGCAGAGTGTACCACGATCCGGCGGACGTGTTTTGGGCACCGCGATGGCCATCAGGAAAAGTGGCGGGGACGACCTTGAGGCACGCTAGGTCGTGGACACGGTCCGCGATGGAGGGGGGATAGCGGCACCCACCGAGGTTCTCTCCCTGGCCATCAATAGGGAGTTTTCGTAGACCGCGTTGCCCCCTCCGCTAAGCGTTCCGCAACGAAGAAGTTGCTACTGCGCCTGCGCGCCGATAGCCTTGACTGTGGAGTTCCCGCTATCCTAGCGGGTTGCGGAGGGCCTTGCGGGACGGCGAAAACGATCTACGAAAACTCCCTATTACCCGATTGCGGGCTGCTCGCGTAAACAACCGCCTGCGTGCCCGGGAGGTGCAAGTGGTCACGTGACTCGGGGATGGCTGTGTCTTTTGCTGGCGCTGGTGAGGAATTCGTTACGGGCGACGGCGACTGGATTGAGCTGCAAAACTCCTCGCTTTACAGGCTTCTTCCGACATGTTGGCTCCGCTTGGCGATGGCGAATGGAATTTGTGGATGCACGTGGAAGGGACGTTTAAGCATGTATTTTCGTTGGGAATGTACTATCGCGGACAACGTGAACTGACAGTTTCGCGCTTTTCTTGGCGTACCGGTTAGTTTTTGCGGGAGCTGTGGTCCGACAAACTATAGGAATATGACCGTTGTGGTACCATGCTTTGAACTCTGACAAATCGAGGAATGTTGGAGCTTGCGGGAACCGCGCGCGGACGCAGAAAAAGGCCCGATCGGGTGTTTCAACTCATATTGTCCGCGTTAAGGGCACATGCAGACAGCGATAGACTTAGCACGAGCAAGTCATCCCCGGCGTTTTCATAGTTTTTTCTTGCAGTGAACCTGTTAGCAAATACTTCAGTAGGGGAATACACCCTACTCCGCTCCTTTGCATTAGACGGCGCGCCTACTGCGCCAATTTCTCACCTGGCGGTGTAGACGCCTCGCCGCACCGAAAAAAAACAACGACAAACGAACAAACAAAAAAAAAAACAACATTGTTCTGTTTTATTAGAGAACAACACTTGCATCGACCGAACAGCCTGCGGAGTGCCCTTCGCCACCGGCGGCGACTTCTTAATAGCCGCGACTTCCATGACAATAAATAGGTGGCGCCCCCATATTAGCGCCGAGATGTTTCGGTGGCGTCCTCTTATGGTTTCCCTCCGTGACGTCACGACTAGGATTTGCCTCACCGTGACGTCACCAGTTGTTATTCTGGCTACTTACCATCGGGTGCAACGACGAGTTCGATGGTGTGTTTAAAAAGCACAGTAGAAGCTAGGAGCCATCGCAATCCGAAACTAACACCGTCAAACTTGACAATATGACAGTTCTCATATGCCCATGGTTTGGCCAATTGTGGAAAGCTGACCACAGCACTTTTGGCCGCGCACATCGCTAATAGCAGTGGCAGAAAGCCTGGCACATCGACGGCGGAGCCATAGGGCGCGCGGCCGCAGAAAAAAGGAGAGGAGGAGCGCGCGAAGCGGTGACCAATATGGTAGCGCAGAGCAGAAAGGGCAGAGGTAGTCTGCGAGCGCTTGGGTCATGAGCGGCCGCTCCCCGAACCACGTTTGTTTTCGTGTTTGCGTCACCGTCGTTTTCGTACTCCGGGAGAAACGGCTGCGGCGATTCGAAAGGGCGCTGGCAACAATGCACCATGCCGGTGGCGTCGGCAAAGTTGTCGGTGTGCCAGCGGAGTGCGCCGTCGTCGGACCATCGTGTCCAAACAGTTTTGACTAAGTAGTTTCGACGCCCAGGTGCCGAGGATACAAGTAACAGCGCTACAGGATGAAAGTTCGGCGTGTTCCAGCGAGCACTGCGGCCGAAGGTGCAGTGCTCGCTGGTGCGTGCGAAGGAGACGCGGCGGACGCTGGGACGGCGAAGGGGAAGGGTTGACGCTGAGTTTCTCTTCTCCGCGATTCCGAAAAGAAAAGAGGAAAAAAAAAAAAAATACCGTTTCTGCGTTTGGCCGCTCGCTCTTGTGTGGCGCTAGCAGACAAGCTTCCCTCCGCTCCCGATTCCCTGCCCCTCCTCTCCTACTTTCGGTGGCCACTTTTTTTCGCGACGTGCCAGGCTTTCTCCGTATAGAGGAGGCTATGGCAGTGGTCTCAAACTCATTCATGTGTGGGGGCCAAATAGCCCACACGGGAAAGGTCGCGAGCCACCGTAAGACGGGGGAGGGGGGGGGGGGGGGCATGAAATTTTATAGAGAAGAGACCTCGCTCTTTATGCTTTTTGTAAAACCACAGTTTTACCAGTCAGTTCTTTCGCTTTCATGTGTTTTATGACTACTCTGGGCCCTGCTGTGATGTGATAACTAGTATTGAAATGACACCGCCCCGCCAACGTGCTGCCATTTTTAATAGAACAGGGGAAGAAGTACGCTGTCGTTCCCAAACTCTAAACATCTTTCTAAAAAATAAAAAAAATCGGTTAATGTGGCAGTTCTTGCTTTCCTTACGATTTTTATTACAACACTCTGAGCAAATACTTGTCTTTTAATTGTCACATTTTTTGAAGGCGAGGATCTTGAGCTCGTAGCTTTATTTGGGCTGTTGCTTCGGCTGATCGGAAGTTCGCGCAGCCCGAGATGCACCCTTCAACGAATAGCTCGCGCTTGCGGTCTGGTAGCGGAACAATTGTACATCACAAAAAAAAAAAAAGAAAAAAAACCCCGAAACATAGGGCGAATAAACACAGATAAGTATAAACTATGCGAATGCGTTAAAGGGGTACGGAAACGAAATTTTAGCGCCGATCTTTCTGCATAAATATGGGCTAGGGACAGGCACCACCTCGGAAATGTCAATATCGCGCTGTAAAACACAGGAGAACTAATTTTAAACTTAATTGAACGGTTTCAAATTCGCATCTGGTGGATGGTGGGAAGTTCTCGTGACATCACTTGTGGCATAGGAGCAGCGCCGTTCTGCGGCAATACGGCGTGCCGGCAGAATTAGCTTAGGCCTGAACGCTTTTGTAAAGCCTTGGCGGAGAAAGCCAAAGCGTAGTTGGCCACAGTGAGCTCGTTCTTGTTGCGGCTGTTTGCACGACACGACCAGAGCAGGCTTCTGGCACGGCCGGTATTAGTTGCTGCGAGTTGCGAGCCGATGTTAAAAATGATATGCTTGAACTACGAGAGTGTCAGCAAGAGCCACGCAAATACCTGTTCACACTCGGAGCGGACACGCGCGTTTGATCGAAGTGCTCGATTCGCTCTGTTAGACCGCGTTTCGGTAAGCGCTTCTGGACCGATCTTTTACGATTGCAACTCGATACTGACATGACACTCGGCAAAGAAAGGTTGGACCGACAATCGCGTAGCTCCCACGAACTGCTATAGCTCGACAGTGACCTGGGGGGATCGGTGGCCGAGTGGGCTGAAGCGCGCACCCAGCTCGACGCGCGTGGAGCGAAAGCTCGCGCTGCAGAACCCAGGGATCCTGGGTTCGAGCCCCACCCCTGCCCGTTTCGATCTGGATGAGCATCGTACCGGCGTGCGGTCGTGTATCACTACTGCGTGAGCACGTTAAAGACCCCAGGTTAGCAGTTGTACTGCACTGGCAAAATTGCTCATCTACAGTGTAAACCAGTGTCGCCCCTACTGGCAGACCAACCTTACACTGTATAAACACTAAACGTCCAATTTGACTTTTGACTTTGACAGTGACCTAGCGTCGTTTCAGAATAAAAATGGCATACTAATAACAAAGTATACATACCGTGTTGCAAAGGTAATCCGTATGGCGTTTATTTGAGCTCTATATCACACAAAACAAGGAGATAGAATCAATGAGAGTCCCTTTTCGACGACAGCGTTCGTCACCGCTGTCTCGGAAAACAAGGAGATGGAGATGACAAGGGGAAAAGATTGACCTTTGAAACTTAGTTCAGGGATCAAACTATTCATCCGGGAAGGGTCCACAAGGGTCACGCGGGCATATTCCATTCAGCAGGCCAGCCGGTCATGGGCAGACGGTCTTGGCGAAGGACCGCCGGAGGAACGGTGCGCCGAGCCGGTGTTGCTGCTAGGCCTACTATATTCTGCCGAGCTCGCTAAGTCGGTAGAATCGTGGCCGTTGTAGCTCTTCTCGGGTGTTTGTGGATCCTGCGTTCTTGATCGTCGTGACCTGTTTCAAGTGCTCCTTCCTTTTTTTCTTGCTGGTTGAAGTCGGGACGCACGAGGAGACCACGTAGAAAAATAAATGTCCGTTGGTCGTCGCTACCAAGTAACTGAGCGACGCTGTCGGCCATGTTTATTTGATCGTAAAAGCTGCGGTGCTGTCGTAGGATTCTGTCGTAACCTGCGCAAAAGTTACGGCAATTTCGTTTCGAGAATACGGGTTTCTCTCAAATTTGTCGTACGCACTTTTTTGACGTAAGTTCGCTTTGAGAATCCGACCTCAGAGCTGGTTTTCTCAGTGGTGCCGTGGTTGCCGACTTGCCGTGGTGCAGCGTGAGTGCAGCCCTTGCACATCTCAAACGGCCACGTTGTCACAGGTCGTAAATCGTCGACGCGCCACCAAGTGGCAACGCTCGTAACCACAACATCCACGCCGTAGCCTTTCCTGGCTGGCACAAGTGACGTCACGAATGCGCCCAATATCCCAAGACGCATCGCGCTCTCCGATGGCTGATTTTTGAGCGCGCGCCCAATCGGGCCCCTCAGGGTGAAAAATATAGCCATCCGTTCAAAATACATACGCCCGATTATGATTTACGGATATCATTGATCATATTAAACCTATTTCTGACCATAATAGGTGTATTTCAAGTTTCGCTTCAGTGTCCCTTTAAGAGGGCAGAGCTGCTTTTCGAACGAAAATGAATCGGCGAGAAGAGATCACGAAGCCGCATGCTTTTTCTAGCACTCGAGACATGGGAACCGCGACTCGTAGCCGTTTGCCTGTGGGCCGCGTCCCAGCGAATCACGCGCCGCATGCGGCCCGCGGGCCGCGTGTTTGAGACCCCTGCTGTATTGGCGACGTGCGCGACCAAAAGCGTCGCTGTGGTCGGCCTTCCACGATTGGCCCAAAAGCTGACTATGACGTCGGAAAGGGTATACCATCGACGGAAATAAGAGGAATGAAAGAACTTTAATTTCGACGGTGTTTGCAGTGTTTCTTTGAGAGCGCAATGATTTCAGGCTTCCACCATGCTATTTACAAACACCATCGAACTTGTTGTTCGCAAGGTAATGACGTCACAAGGGGGAACCATAGGAGGGCGCCACCGAAACATCTTGCCGCTAATAGGCTTCCTGGAGCCAGAGTTGCGCGTCTGTTTTCCCCGTGCCGCCGAGATACGATCACGTGAGGAGCCGGATGAAGTGTCGTGCAGGGAAGTAGACGTCGCGCGCGCCCCGGCGTACGTTCCCCTGCTTTTGAGCGCGCCGCACGCCTCGAATGCGCGGCGCCGCTACTCGCCGAATTCAGTCACGTGAGGAGCAGACTGCGCATGCCGTGCAGGAAAGCCGGCGCTCCGGGGGTGAACGCGCAACTCTGGCTCCCGTAATCCTGGGAAAAGTGCCGCCATTCGTTGTTGTGGAAATGCTCGAGACACGTGCCGCGCACCACTTCTGGGAAGAACATGGCGTCTGAACTCTAGCTATGTACTGCGCTGTGCCGCCATGATCTTCTCAAGAGCTGCACGTGCCTTGTGCATCGACGCACCTTGCGCTACTGTTCCTATTAAAGCCCCTCTATCCTGGGAAAAGTGGCGCCATTCATTGTTGTGAAAGTGCTCGAGAGACGTGCCGCGCGCCAAATTTGGGAAGACCATGGCGCTTGACTTCCAGCTCAGTGCTACCGTGTACTATACTCCGTTTCACCTTATGTTGTACCGCAGCGAAGGCTAGAAGCGCGAGGTCATAGCGTTGGCAGCTGCCCTTAATGCACGAGAGCTTGTGCCGCCTTGATCTGCCCCAGAGCAAGGAGCTCGCGCATGTAGGCTTTCCTGCGGTACATCATAAGGTGAAATACAGCATATCCGTGCTGCGCTGTGCCGCCGTGATCTTCCCAAAGGCTGCACGTTGCACGTGCCTCGTGCATCGACGCACCTTGCGCTACTTTTAAAACATGAAGAGGTCTTACTTCCTATTCAATGCCGAAAAACCCAAGGTTGCTATTCACCCGGCCATTCAAACTGCACCAAACCTGTCTGCGCCGATGCCATTGTATTATTGGGGAGTAGGGTGTATTCCCCCTAGTAAAGTATTTGCTATGAGTGTAGCTGTGAAACGTGCTGAACTAGCATACTAACTTGGGCGGTAAACTTTGCTGTTTGTAACTATACTTTGGATCAGTAATAAGCGAAAAAATAAAAAAATAAATAAAATAGTCGATATCTTTTATGCGCCAACTTGGTGGCGTTGTGTAATAAAACTAACGCGGACTTGAAATTTCGTAGCACCTCCAGCCTCCCACGCATGGACTGTTCAATGTTATGAGACAAGGAAGTTTATGTGCGCACATTTGTTTTGAACGATACTCGACAAGGCTTGCGTCATGGGCTCATCTTTGCTAACATGATCACTGTATAGGGGACACAGACATATTTGTGTCGATGCGCACGGAGTGATGACGCTTTAGAAAGTGCGTAGCGCGCTTTCTTGGCGGCGTTGTACTCTGTCCTCGATCGGCCGCGCTTATCTAGGCGTAAAGAGGCGAAGCGTCCACAGGTGCAAAATTTTACATCGTCTAGTCCTTTGCGGAACAGCACGCCATGCCATACGGCCGCCGTCGCCCCCGAAAGCGAGCAAAATCTGCGAATTACGAACTGTAGTGTGAAACTGGGCCAGTTGGCGATACTGACTCATAAAACAAAGCGCACAAAAACAAAACAAAAAAAAAAAATACAACGAAAGCAAAAATGGACTGTGGGTTTTACGCGTCTTTTGAGCGCTTGTCTATGGTATACGTGTGTTCTTTTGTCCCCCCCCCCCCCCCCCTTCCCTTTTTTTTGTGCGCTTGGTTTTATAACGGCGCAGCGTGTTTTGGGTTAAGTAGTGTTTTGCGCCATAAAGGGCTCTAATCGTCATCATCATCACAACGGCGAAGGGTTTTGCGTGGCAGTGTTTTAAGGAGATAAGCCAGGCAACGAGTAAGTTGGTTCGGAATATTCGATCTGTCTGTATAAGACGCGGCATGACGCCTTCCTCGGAAAAACGTATATCATGATGCGTTTACACTTGCGAATTCGCGGGCGGGTCCGCACCGGCGGCGGTCGGATTTTGGGGCCCTGGTGGCGAAATTCGCTCGTCGCTGGCGGAAAATATGGGTCGGCCCGGGACCCATATCCAGATTTTCTTCCAGCGACGAGTCCATTTTGCAGCCCGGCTCCAAAATCGGCTCGCCACCGGCGGGGATCCGTTCGCGAATTCGCAAGTGTAAACGCACCATAAAGCGGTTCTGAGAATTTCTCACACTGCGTCTACATTGTCTGTTTTAGGGCCAGACATATTTTTTTTGGTCTTGTTTGTTGGGTTTGGTCGGGTTTGTGGAGCCTCAAACAAACTGTAGAACTTTGGATATTACGAGTCACCATATTAAGGAAACCACGTGGCCCGTCTTGAACTTGGGAGCCACGAATTACGGTAAGCGTCGTGTCCGCCAGTCTCGAGGTTCGAGCCAGCGCAGTACAGGCCGTGGCATCAAATATTTCTGTTCGCTTTCCCCGCATGTCGGTTTTGATTGGGGCTGACGTCGTATAGTTCAGCGTTCAAAAGAAAATTAAATCTCGGAACATGTTATCGTTTCCCCTTCAACTGTTACTATGACTAATATAAACTTTACCACTACCACATGGTTCGTCCAAATCGAAACCGACAGGCGGGGGAAGGTTGTGGCACGCAATTATCCCGCCCCTCTTCTCCCATGTCGCTTTCATTTTCGATAACCGTTGTGCTGACGCATTTCCTGAAATGTCGAGTGCAGACGTTAAAAAGTTGCGGGGAATGGGAAGTCCATGTCATTTATCGTTTCGCTCATAATGAGACGTATATATGAAATTTCGAGCCATCCATTTGCGAGCGGCGTGCAAGCTCCTGCAGCACTGTGATCGATTGCAATGTCTGCCACGAACGTCGGCCATCGCCACATTGAATGTAGGCGTTTCTTTGCCTAAAAGCCTGCGTTGTTCTACTAATGAGAATTCTACGTCTATTTCTTCGTCTCTTTCTTTCCAACTCGAAGCTATAGGCAACCTGACATGGTAGGTACTTTGACGCCCACCGTCGAGGCCTGCTTTAGCCACCACGAAACGTGACAGGAAGATTGCCCAGGAGCGCTGCATCTGTTTACTTCGAGTGCACGCGTTTAGCATCTCCTAAAGGTCAGGTCCATTTGTTAAGAGAGGGCGTGTTGCTGCGTCTCTTCCTTGCGATTTTGCTCGCTTCTTTCTTCGCCGTCAGAAACGTTGGGAGATAAATCGAATTACCAAAACAAAAACGCAGTGTGACCGCAACGAATGACCGAAGATCGTGTATGACTGACAGATTTCTCACCGACAATGGCTACGTTTGCATGAATGCGATCGCGGTGCTTCGAATCGAGCACTGGAACCATTCGCACGCAGCCTGTATTCCTCTTTTGGTTTGTCCGCGATACTCCGCGATGTTCCGCTTCCGATTTCAAAGGGGGGAATCGGGGGATCCACGCTAGGTGTACCCAAAATGCGATGCGCCGCCGAAAATCAAGCGCAGCGGGTGTCCGTTGAGACGGTGTCTGTATTACATAGCACGATGGTTCTAACGCTCTCGATGTCCTGACCGAGGAAGAATGGATGATGATGTAAACTTCAGTTGGATTGTATTAAATCGTTTCAACATAAAATGCTTGCTTTTTATTTTAATCGATATCTCTCGTCTTCTTTCTCAATTACCGAAAGGTGAGGTGTTCATTTAATGCGAGATGTGGTGGTAACCAACCCCGAGAATGAACACTAATGTACGCCTATAAGTCAGCGAAATCTTTACACTCACTCCCTAGATGTTTGGTAGTTTCGAAACGCATTTTTCAGTCGTGGCAGTCATCTTAATTAGCCAATTAAAAATTCCATTTATGGGCCTCTCTTTCACACGTTTGTCTGCAGCGCCTGTTAAAGCTTCGGGAAGGAAGAAAAGGAACACAAATGAAAGTAGCGTGACTCGCTTTCGTGTTATTATTTTTTTTATACATACAGTATAATTCCAAAACGGCCCGTACCAGCTGTTTATGAAATGGAAAGATAAATTAAAATCAGCTCGTGGTATTGCCCAAAACACTAAAAATACCGACCCGCGGTATAAGTTAATAGGGAGTTTTAGAATAGCGCACACTAAAGCTTTGCGTACGCAAAGAATAGCGTCGTCGTCACTGCGCATGCTCCGAACGCAAACCAGGTTTTGCGCTTTGCGTGCGCAATTTTAGCGTGCGCTATTTCTCGGAAATAGCGTGCGTACGCAAAGAGTCTTTGCGCTTCTCCTATAGGAGGATTCGTGATGAGAAGTTGGCTAAATCCGAGACGAGCACAGTTAAAAAAACATGGCGGCCTCCAGGATTATGTCGGCGGCTGCTTTGGCGGCGTCGTGAGTGCGACGTCGGCGGTATCCTCGCGACTGCAATTTTCAATACGGGACGACATTGTACTCGGGTTGGCAGCGATTACCGACAACTTGATGCTTGCGACGCGCGAACATTTCACGGCGAAGGTACGATGTGCGAAGGTCAGTACAAGACCTCTCTTGCCGAGGCGACGAAAGCGGACACGACCGCTCAACCGCTCGCGTCGCGTTCTCATGTTTAAACAAATTAAAATGCTACTCTGGACCAAAAACCTCGTTTTTTTTTTTTTTTCTAAAGTTACAGCATTTCGTGTGTGAAATAAAATTTTTTACTGTATCTTGGTGGCGTCGCAAGCGCGAGATGCTTGGGCTTTTGCGTCGCGGCGGAGAAACGCTATTCTAAAACTCTCTCGCGTCGCGTGCGCTAATACAAGCGCTAAATTTAGCGCTAGCGTGCGCTAAAATTGCGTACGTTATTCTAAAACTCCCTAATATGGAGCTTTCGTTGATCGTTTCCACCGTTCCCAACGCCCTCCGTTGACAAGTCTACAGAGGCGCGTGTGCGCGCATGAGTAGCGCGTCGTCTTCGTTGCGGAGTGCGACAGAGAAAACAGTTTACGAAAACTCCCTAATAAGGGCATCGTCTCGGAAGCCTGCTTTCATTATATTTCTTTCGCATCATCTGTTCCTTTATCGTCTCCCCTTCTGTTCATGTACTCACTGTTGGGGCCTTCTTTGTGTGCATGTTCTCACTTGTTGCTCCCAAAAAGAAAGCGGACGTTCTTGTACCGGCCCAGCAAAGAAGAGGCGTAGTTAATTGCACGGTATAATATGCAGACCTAATTGTTTTCCGGCGCGCTTCGTACAAAGGTGCGGCGTTTTTGTCCGGCGGCGTGCGCGGTTAACGAATAGGGGCAGTCGCGAGCCGCGTCACGGGCATGGTCTTTGAGAAGATAACGCGCAGTAATCCGGTCGTGGTTTGCGCGTGTCGGGGGAAGTTGCTTTTATTAACGCGATTCGATTGGATCGTTGCCTCGTTAATGCTTAGTTCACGCGAGAAAGACTTCGTTCCTTCTCGCGTATTGATAAAATGCTGGTTTCTGCAGACTTGAGGAAATTTGAACCTGACCAAATTAGTCGTATTAAAAAAGTCCACAATCATGTTGTGCAAAACCTACCAAAACGATAAAAGGACACGTGCGAGTTCCGTCAGTTCAGCAACATTTAATACTGGTTTGAATAAACCAACAGAGAGCGGACAACCGAAGGATGGTGACGCATGTATACGCGCGCGCCACGTGACGGCTCAGAGTCAGCTTCAGGAATGGAATTTAGTGTGGGTTTGAACGGTGGCAGGAGTTACCTTTGCTCCGGTCACCTTTCTCACCTAAGAAATCGACAAAAGGCTCGAAATTTACTGGAATCGCGGGTGTTTCTTGAATGTAGAGTAGCTATTGAGTGTTCTAAAGGTAGAAGTATATCCGGATAATTCTGCGAGGTTATCCGGATAAATCTACTAGGACGCCCGTATACATCTGCTAGGATATCCGGATAAATCTGCACGATATCTTAATGAACCTGCGATGATATTCGGATATAAATCTTCAAGGGTGGCCGCACCCGCTGCTGTCGTTGTTTTGTACAAAATACGGGAATCCCACAGCTTAATAGATCGCAGCGTATCGGATGAATATAGTCCATTGATGCTGTTATCTAGAACGTTTAACCTTGTCAGCGATTTTCGCGAAATACATCGACACCTCTCGGGACTTACACTTGAAGTTGTGAGTGTAGGCGTGCAGGATTCGCTGTCATTCTGCATGCCCGATCTGCCGCACATATTTCTTTGTGAAACTAAATGTACAGTGCTCAACGAAAATAAATGGACCAGCGGAGTGCGTGACCTCGCTATGAGTACCTGCCCATGTTCCGCTTGAGGACCATATACAGTTATTGTAGCGTAGCTACCAGATAGCTATTCCAGACTAGGGTAATCATATAGCTCCGCCATTTGGTTACTCCATAGGCATCGCTAGGGTGACTGTGTAGGCGCGAGGCCACGCATTGCGCTGGAATACATTCCGTTTCGATTACTGTTCCTCAACAAAGTTCAAGCGTAGAGAAAAGTTGGAACCGCAGCCGGAGTTTTATGGGAGAATCGTTTTGGGAACCGACTTCCTTTCTGCAAGTGCGGGGGGGAAGTCGTCTCTCCAAAAGCTTTTCCAATAAATCCCCTGCCGCCCAAACTTTTTTTTGTTTGCTTGTTTGCTCGTAGCGCCGTGAAGTTTGGCAGTTTCGAAAACACTCGCTGAAAATGGTCGTTTATTTTGTCTACCGCTGCATATCTCGCTGTTGCACACTCTCGAGACGACGCTTGCGTTGCCGTTTTGCTTTGCGCTCCGTAGCTCGCTGCTCGGCTCACTCCAAACGCCGTGCATTGTTTCGCGCTGTCTGTTGCCGCGACTATACGGCGCGCCCGTGTGGACACGCAGCCCGTGTAAAATACACACACACACGTATACAACCGCGGCGTTCCCGAAGAACGCGGCCTTCGATTCGGCCGAGCAGTTTCCGACTCCGCCTGGGGAACGCAGTCACGCTCGGCGACGCCAGTTCGACTCGGCTTGACACGTGCCGTTTCGGAGGAAATGATACCAATCGGCTATTGTTCAACTCTACCACTGTTGTTCTTACGTTAAACGCATTTATTTAGGGATTTATTTACGGACCAGCATGCTGCGCCCGTGAGGCGATTGGGTCGGGGAGACGCTTAGAGAGCGAATTAAAACGCGTACTCGATGTTTGAGTAACATTTCTATCCGCAAGTTTCACGGCCTAAAAGGGTTCGCACCGGCCGGCGCCTATCAGAATGGCTGCCATGTGGGCGATCAACGTGGCACGGCAGAACGCGGCCAGGTTTGGGATCCGTAAGTGATTCAAATTTTGTCACATACGAGCGTCGTTAAACCTTAAAGGGACACTGACAGAGTATTTATGCTCGCCAAGGTTTTTATTTGCACGTGACATATGAGAGCCAAACTACCCAGAAAACAATTTGCGGCTCGAAATTCGTTTTCTTTCCGCCCGAAAACCGCCGATCGAGGACTGGCCGAACCGAGTCGCTCTCACTCTGTTCTCCGTGGTCACGTGTCGTTTTCTATGGTGCAGACACAGCCACCAAATATAATCGAAGTAGTGGGTCATCAAAAGCACGCACTCAATATTAAAAATAGAAAATATATAAGATACCCATTTTCTGTGGCTTCTAAAAAACCGCAAATACGTTTACTGTAAAAAAAAAAAAAAAAAAAAAAATTTGCACAGCCACGTGATTTCCGCCAACTCTCTCCTCTTCTATATTTCTTCTTCCTCCCCAGTCAAATTTCAATTTCGAGCAGTTGGTTTTTTTTTCTTTATTTTTTCTTTATTAAAAAATACACGTGACGCTGTAGCAAAATATTGATCGAATAGTCTTCTGACGGCCTTAATAAATCGCCTGGATCGCCTAAAAAAAGCTAAAGCAAATTTTTTTTTTTTTCTTTGGGTTGGGGGGGGGGGGGGGGTGTCAGTGTCGCTTTAACAATGTTATTTCATCCAAGAGAAGCGTTCGCGACAACCTTTTCTGTTGAAGTCAATCATTCCAGAACTAGGGAACGTGATTGCCAGACAGCGGTACCGCCCTAGCTGAAACTTGCGAATAATCACTGATAGGAGGAGAATAACGACAGGGTCTTAATTTCAGTGGTCCCCCCTCCTGCGCGAGCTCCCTGCCTTCGGTAATGCTTCGGCGTCTTAAGGGCGCACGCGTAGCCAAAGCACATGACTCGCCTTGCCATTCTCATCTGTGAGCGTTTAATAAATTCGACAAGCGGCAGTTTGAAATTTTTAATTTGATCGCCTATTTGTTTTAGCTTTTTTTTTTTTTTTTTTTTTTTTCTTTTTTTTTGTAGAGCGCAGCTTTTAGGCGCCCGTTTCCGGGTTGAGCGGCGTCGCCGTCGCCATCACCGTCGACGTCGGTGTGACCGCGCATTGCATTATGGGACGTTTTCCACAATGACGTCACGTGTGACGTCACGAGGGTAAAATTTTAAGGCTAAATTTGGTAGATTATGTTTCCGCTAAATTTAGCAGCAAAATGTTTCCGCTAAATTTAGCGGGAATATTTCTCGCCAGATTTGGCGGGGAAAGTTTACTGTCTTGACGTCACACGTGACGGCACGTGAATGAATGTGACATCACGTGAAATTTAGCGGAAAATCTTTTCCGCTAAACTTTGCGGAAAATTTTCCCCGCTAAGTTTAGCCGGGAAATTGAGGTCACGTGACCTCAACACCAATTCACTTTCCCCGCCAAATTTAGCCGGAAAATGTGCTAAATTTCCCGCTAAATTTAGCGGGAAAATGTTGGTAAATTTTCTACTAAATTTAGCGAGAATATTTTCCAGGTAAATTTAGCGGGGAAATTTTCGCTAAATTTAACGAGAAATTTAGCGAAAATTTTCCGCTAAACGGGAGAAGGGGAGGGGAGGAGGAGCATATCCTCCCCTTCGTACCCTTCCCTTCTCCTCAAGAGCTGCGCTCTAATTTGGCATTAAGAGAATTGTAAACGTTTTCTTTTCTTTGCAGTGATACGAAACTTTTGACCTCGTCTTTCAACGTATTTTAATCGAAAAAACGGATTTTTTTTTTTTTTTTTTGCTTGTTTTTTAGCATATATTGAGCACTAGCGAGTTAAGAGCTATGTAAACTTTTTCTGGATCGATGGGCTTGAGACTAGGCTCGAGTAATAGGCTCGATCGATAGGTTAGCTCCAGCTGTTTCCTTACGTCATAGATAACGGCTGGCTGACGTCTGTTAGCAAGGATTAAGGCCCGTTCGCACTCTTGCGACCGAGTACGACCGAGAGAGACCAGACCGGTTTTTAAGCCTCTTGCGATCTCTTAGGACCGGTTCCGCTGCATCGCATCCGGTCCTAAGAAGTCGCAAAAGGCTTAAAAAACCGGTCTGGTCTCTCTCGGTCTTACTCGGTCGCAAGAGTGTGAACGGCGTTTTAGTCAACGCAGGTACGGCGAGGTGACAGACAGTTAACTTGCGTCAAGAGCGCCGTTTCGGTCCCGTGCTCCACCATGAGTCGCCGCCGCACCTATGACCGACGGAAATCCCTGGACTTGAAGTTGTCGAAGGTACCGCACGCGTGGAAAAACGTGTTGCCTTGGCCGATACACGCGGATAATCTGACCCTGATTGTGGCGAGGTCACTCTTATCCCTACAGACGCGTGGCCGAGAGCGGCAGCCCCTTTGTTCGCGAAGCGTTCTTTTTGCTTCGCAATTCAGTTTTGCTTTTGTTTTGTATAGCAGTGCGCTGTAGCGAATTCTCTCGTCCGAGTTATTTCGGTCATGCATTTCAACTTGAGACTTCTAAATAATTTCGCCATCTTTCGTTCTTCTTTTCATCAAACGTGTTCACACTGCTGTAGTGGGCTGGTTATAGTTTGATCATTATTGTACCATAGGTTATTTCGTTGCCAAGCCTATCGATGTTGTGTGGTGGTTTATATACGCAGTTAGGTTGGCATTGCCAATAAATCGAAGAGCCTATGCGTAAACCATGAAGCTGTAAGCTGTGAAGCAGGTCCATCAAGTCCGTTATAACCCGGCCGCTTACCTTTCAGTCAGCTGTCGGGCTGTGTCGCATCAAAATGAATATTATCATTTTTATCCATTCATTTTAAATTTAATTATGTAATTGGTTGGTTACCGTTTAAGTTTAATTATGTAATTGGTTGGTTACCGTTTAAAATGTATATCACTCGATGACACGACTATAGGACGTATACCCTCGGCATTTCAGATTATTTTTCTTCACCCAAACTGCGCCAAAGTGCTTACCGTGCTACCTCCTGCTACTACTTTACTAAAAGTTTGCGCCCACATTTCGCCAAGACTTCATTTCTCTCGAATAATTCTGAAAATATAATAGCTCCGGCCACACAGCCCGCCCGAATCGTTACGATAGGCTTGTACGAGTTTTGAGAACTCTGGATTATCGCCTCAAATCACCTACTATGCAAGCTTCTCCTGCGAAGCCCCGGCCCCGCCGATTTCCCTTTGCAGAGCGAACGCCTCATAGCAGGCGATACGAAGAGAGGACGGACTCGCGCCCTCAACGGCGTCCGCTCTGCTCACGGCGTGCTGAGGGCGGGGGCTTTTACGGGGGAGTAGCTTGTCCCGCATTTCTGAATATGCAACAGGGTATATTTGATTTCGTCTTGTAGCAAACACTGACGGTATACTCGGAATATCCGCAGTATTCCTCATGTCCGCGGTCTGTTCTGGCGGGTGAATTATATTTCGTTGAGTGCCCTTCTCGCCACCCACTGGTGTACTGCGGGGAAGCGACTATCGTGGAGTAGGCGTCGCGATCTTGCGTGAATCGCTTTGGCACAGCCCACTCTCGTGCTAAGGGGAACGCACTCCTCCAGTGAGCGAACTTCCGCACTATTTTTGAATAAAACCGCACCTAATATACCGGGTGTTCAGTTTTAATTCGAACAGATTTATTTAAAAAAAAGCCGTGAAAGTTATACTTATACTGCTTGTGGAGGTGAGTTATACGGCCGGGGGGACATGTTATAGGGGGCTAATCGTAACAATCACTCGACTAATTAACTAAAATTCTATAATTAACTTTTTAATTAATGAAAATAGACATATATGGTTCCAATTAGAAACTTGCTCAGCGTCATCGAAAAGTACTAAATCAGTCATTTTCAGAAAGACTTTGAGCGCGTTAGAAGCGTAGTAGTGCACTAAAGTTACCACTCGTGGAGCAGGTGCAAAGCTAGCGGTTGCGGTAAGGGGGTGTCCAAACAGGACACTACAAAACGCACGACTCCGACAAATCGTGAAAATTGAAGCGGGCTTGAAGCGGGCGCGTCCGCTTCAATTTTGACGATTTGTCGGAGTCGTGCGTTTTGTAGTGTCCTGTTTGGACACCAGGCGCCCGCGTGATTTTTAGCCTTGTACCTGCTCTACGAGTCGTAACTTTAGTGCACTACTACGCTTCTCACGCGCTCAAAGTCTTTCTGAAAATGACTGATTAGTGGTTTTCGGTGACGCTGTGCAAGTTTCTAATTGGAACCATATGTCTATTTTCATTAATTAAAAAGTTAATTACCGAATTTTAATTAATTAGCCAACTGATCGTTACGATTAGGCCCCTGGCCGTATAACTCACCTGTACACACCGTATCAGTGCATCTTTTACGGATTTTTTTAAAATAAATCTGTTCGAATTAAAAATGAACACCCGGTATGATAACCAGGCGATAGATTTTTCCCATTTGAGCTCAGCAAGGATATTTGGGTATTGCAAGATTTACAGCACCTGTTCTGTATGTGTTTTTATTATTATTTACGCCAATTTTTTTTTATTGCTTTTGAATAGGTGAGAGAAATTTGAGAAAAAAATGTATATTCGCTGGAGAAGTGGATGAAAGCTTGGAAAGAGTGTTAACGGGTTTGGCGAGATTGTTTTTAAGAAGAAATATTAATCGTTTAGACGCGGATGTTTGTTATGAAGTTCTACATATAAAATGTAAGTGACGTTCATAATCAAGACAAAAGCCGTCTCGATCTATACCCTGTCCGTTGCCATATAGTAAATGTGTTATAATGCTTACGCAGGATAAAAGTACGAGCGACGCTAATTACGAGCTGTATAGCGACCAGGTAAGATTAGAATCGACCCTCTTTCAAAAGTGCGCGCGCCATCTGATGGTTGCGGCACCAAATGTCCGAGTCCGCCATTGTTTGGCCACGTACTCTGAGCATGTATTGGGCACGAGCGTGACGTCAGCGCTCGGCGTGAACTCGGCTGAGCTCGTGTCGAAAACGATTGCTGCGTCGGCGTTCGGCCAGGAGTCGGGTCCTTTGGCACGCTTTGTGCCCGAGAAATGGTGGCTGCCAATGTTGCTCGATGAACTTTTGAAAAATCTATCAATATTCCGTGTTTTCAAGGTTTTTTCTTTTTTTGTTTTAAATCTGGGTGTGCTCTTTTAGTTTGTTCTCTTCCACAGATTCGGCGTTTTCGTGTCAAAATTTAAATACATATAAGAACGAACGGAAACGACGGACGTAAAACAAACACAAGCCGACAAAAAAAAAAATGTCGGCGTTTATCGGGGTTTATTTTAAAGAAAACAGGACATGGGAGTGGGATTCCGCAACCACCAGGAAACACCCCGCCTCAGTAGATTACTTGGAAAACGTTCCGGCACCAATAAGAGAAAGAAACGTGATAAATGTATTTCCAAGTACATGATGAAACAGCCTCGCGTACACTTCATGAGAACTCTTTTCCGGGTTAACACTAATAAAGATAGGCGATTAAAAATTTCCGTAATGCATACGTTCTTTTATAATTTTTTGTTTAAATCTTGCTGAAACAGGCTCGGGGTTTAACTTTGGGGTTTATTGGTGTTCATTGAAAACGTGTAACCTTAATTGTAATTGAATACTTCTTGTGCTGCACTTCGGTCGCGTGTACAGTCCTGGGGCTCTACAATTCGTCAAACACAAAGTTGCAGCTGAAAGTTCGCAGAGCTCGCCCATTAGACTTGGGCGGAAAAAGTGCGGCGTCATAGTCTCCAGAGTCCACTTGCCGCACTCCGAAAACTTGGGCCCCAACTTTTTGTTTGACGAGCCTATAGGGCTTCAAACCAGCGTTGTACGTTACTGGTAACACCTTCCTTTTTGTCGTAGAACTACGTCTTTCTCCGCGTTTCGAAGGGGTTGCAAAGTTTGGGGGCAGTCGATGTCACGAAAACTTGGCCACACTAGTGACGTTACTCGGATAACACCGGAGCGCCGACCGAATCAACGTTCTTGGAGCGAACTGCATCGCAGCGCACCCTCTGACGGCGTGCCGCTTGCTGCCGAGAACCGCACAGTGCACGCACGTCCTTTCTTATCTGCTGGCTTGCTCGCTTCAACGCGACGCGCTGCTAACTGATTGAAACTAAATTGTCCCTCGATACTTCTTTTCCAAGTCACGATTTTTTTCCAAGTCACGACAACCAATACGGATGACAAAGCACATTGCGCTGGAACAAAATGGCGGCATTCAGTTCAAACCTCTGCTGTGCGCCTCCATTCGCTTCTTTCCTAAAACCTGTACCGTCACTCAGTCGGCGCTTCAAAGAATGTCGCTACATGTAGGAAGCTGTTATCTAGGGACCTCGATTGAAACGGCGTCAGACACCGCTCCGGCAGCCGTGATTCCACAATCTTCGCTCATCGCTCTGGACGACGGCCGAGCGGCCGAGCTCGCGTGCTCTGCTGCACGTGCAGTTCACGCGACTCAGCGAAGCGTTAAAGACGAACCGCACGCAATAGACGTATTGCTATATTACCCAAGTATCAAGGAGAATCCAGGGATTGGTCCACGCGTCGCACGTGCTGGCCTCAGCAGTAGCAACTTTTCTAAAGCAAATACCTAAAACAAATGGCATCTTGCACGCGCGTTCGTCAACGCTCTTTCTTTTTGTTATTTACTTCGAATATTTTATACGGGGAAGGCGTGCACGTGTGACGCGTGGAACACCAATCCCTGCATTCTCCTTGATGCTTGGGTAATATAGCAAATGGTCTATTCCGCGTATGCGCCTCGGAGATGGCGGCGCGAGGGGTTTGCACATTTGCCTCTACCGCGGACTCCGAGCCACGGGCATTCGCTTCTTGCGTACCCGACATTGTCATGCGGCAGGAGCCCGTGGACGTTTCTGCAGCTGCGGCCGTAGTTCTACGGAAATTTAGGCCGCATGATAAACCTTTGCACCGACCAATTTTTCAATAACTGTCTGACGTACTCGTTAAATTTTTAAATGACTAATGCTTTTCGTTACTATCTACGGTATTGGCTAAGAAGTTACGTTACGTTACTTGTCTATTTGTTTGTTGCTTTAGTTCAAAAACAATTTAATTCGCATTGTGTGCGCTGCGCCGGGAAGGTAAAATTACATTTTCTTTTTTGTGGACCCCTTAATTAAAAAGCAGGGTTGATTCAATCACAATATATATATTTATATATAAAAAGAATATAATGAAGACTGAAATCCCTCTGTAAAAGTATAATCATTCTCTAAGTTAATATCCTCTGCTTATCGGTGCCGAATAATAATAAAAGCTAAAGCGGCGCAAAAGCAACGTTCGTTAGATTTTAGAAGTCCGGTTAACGGTATTTCGCTACGTTTTCAGCACTGGAGAGTTTCCGGGAACCGTTTTTGTACGTCCGGTCCTGTACGATGGGGGCCCTCCGGCACGAACTGCGCGTACGGCAGTCTTTTCTGGTAGCGCATGCGCAGTGCGTACCAGTGGGGTTTATCGTACCGTATCGGATGTGCGAAAACGGTTTCCTAAAACTCTACTGACAAATGCAAGTTACCGTACGCGTTGATTTTTGAAGTAACGAAGTAACTTTACCCGTGAGGGTAGCGTTACTTCGTTGCTTCTTTTCGGTAGTGGGCACAACGCTGTTTCAAACCGCTGTGGCTTTGAGTCTAGGGCCCCTGCTTCCAAACTAGCGTAGCCTGTCTAAAAAAGGAAAAAAAAAAATGAAAGGGTGACCGTTGCGTGGCGGAGGTCTGGACTACGTCTGGACTAGAAAGACCCTGATGGCTCTAAAGCACGCCTCCTCTGTCGACTCCCTCCCTCCTTTCGGACGGGCTCTGCTCCTGCTGTCTTCGATCGGCAGCTCCCGTGCCGCCGAGCTGTCGCCGGAAAACAACCGCCCCCTTTGTTGCTTGCTGCTCGCCGGCACAGAACGCTTTGGACGCTGGTCTCCCCCCTCTCAGCGCGCCTGCATGTCGGCGTGCATTTTCTTCTGCTTTCGGAGTTTAAATTGGGCGTGTCTAGACTCTCCAACGACCCAGAACGAACAGTCCGGAACTTCCAGGGGGGGTTGATTCATCGAACGCCCCCTCCACACCTGCGTGCGTCGCGTGTGTAGCTGTGTGCACTGTAGCTGTGTGCGTTGTAGCGGTGTTTCTCCTCTCCCCGGGCAAGGAAGCGAACGAAATAAAAGCTGTGGCGTCGTGTTCGCTTTCGAACGACGGCGTCAATGGGCTCGCTTGCTAAGTGGAGTGCGTCTTTAGATTTCGGGCGCTACGCGCCTACACTACGCTTCGTTTCACTTTACGCGGAACGGCAGATGACGAGCCGCCATCGAAACCTATCCAATGCCGCGTGAATGTCACGTGACTTCTGGGTGGAGCGGGGATTGTAGTCACGTGATACTTTCGCGGCGCTGGATTGGCTGGGATGGCTCGTAGCTTCCGCTGCGGTTTGTTGTAAGATAGTGCGGAGAAACGGGGCGACCGAAATCGGAGACCAGAACGAATGAGGAACCGATGCGTTAAGTCACAAGTTGATGCCCAGTCTCGGTTGACCGTTGAACTCTCTATAATATGTATGCTCGACGGCCGGCCAATGTCCAGAGCAGGACTAATCGCGTCCGCCGAATGAAATTGCCGGCTGTTTACTGCTGGAACACGAAACTCTAAGGGGGTCGCGGCAGACAGACAGCTGGACTCTCTAATTTACTGCACGAAGCTGCATGCATCCCACATTGCGGTCAAGACGGTCTTGGTCACGTGGGGCACTCGTCCGATCGGTTTTCTGGTTTCCCTTTTGTCACGTTTTCAGCGTTCGTCAGGACGAACGTTTTTCTTCGCCCCGCGGCGCCGCTAGTGAATCACGCGCTTCTTGTATTCTGCGGGAAACTAGTCGCACTGGCATTCATTTTTTGTCTCTCCGTGTGTTCTGCGCGCAAGTTGACTGATCAGCAGATTGTTCATATTATTATTTAATATTTTTTCTTGCGACGTCATCACCGTTCCGATCACCGTATGTGCCCGGTGGGAAGGTATATACCGATCGATGAAACGTGGCAAAGCTTGCAGATTTACCATTCTCGTGATTTTAGAACAGGAAGAAATCAATACGGCCGCTAAAGAGAGTAGTCACGTGACTACTCTCTTCGGTTCTTATCTTGTTTCCATCGTACCTTCGACGCACATTGATCGAAATAATATGGATCGTGTCGCGTTTAGGACACGCGAAGCATTACAGTCGTCCAAGAATGCACGTATGTTGACCATATACCGAAGTTTTGCTGGATCTCACTCTCGTGTAAAGGTTCTGCACCTCGGCATCTAAACACCTACCCCCGTCTAACGTTGTTCTCGATTAAGACTTGCAGCACAGCCACAGGTATTAATATAAAGTGTCTTGTTTCTCGTTCATTGATCTCTGCCCATTCTTTAAACTTAATCTTCAATTTTTTTTTTTTTACGCGGGTATTTGAAAAAAAAAAAAAAAAAAAAACATTATATAGGCCATTGCTTCTCTACCATCGATGTTTCTCGGACCCCTTGTGGATCGGCGGAAATAATGGAGGACCCCGTTGGTGGTGCGAGGAAAGAAAAGGTATAGGTTAAATATAATAATGATTTAATAAATGGATATAACCAAGGACTAGTGTGAAGTAGACCTCTCTTATTGACACATACACCGGAAAACTCGCCCGATAACTGAAGCATTCCTTCTTGACCTGAAAAAAGACAACTTTTATTGCCGGACTTGACTGATGAGGCAGGGCTTCGTGGACCCCAAAGGGTCCGCGGACCAGAACCACTGACATAGATTATACAAAAATATTTCATAATTCAAACCATTTTCAGTGTAGTCGTGCTCTTTCTCTGATAGGGAATTAGAGCCTTCACTGACACAATCTTTTCCTTTGGCCCTAATCTCAAAATCTTTGTGAACCTCTCTGCGAATTTTGTCTTTGTATTTGGCCAAAATCCAGATGTCATGCAGAACGGGTGTGCAGGGGAATCTGCTACAATGAATGGCGAGATCACCAGAAGGACTGGCTCGCGTGGCTGCCGCATGCTCGCGGGTGTAATCATCGACACATATCTTCCCGTCTGGCCGACGTACAAAGAGCCGCAGGTCAGCGGTATCTCGTATAGCGGTGCTCCTTGCTACACTGTTCCTTAGTCATCTGGGGGTTCTTGATTTTACTGCACAAACTATACCATCGTATTATGAGCTAAAATACCACAGGCATTGGGAAGCGCTGGCCCACTCTTTTTAAATGGCGAGAAGCTGCGTGCAGAGCCGTGTATAGACGGAGTTTGGTCAATGGGAGGAGCGGGCACAATCAGGGCGTGTACCAGACCCAGAAAGAAGGCTTGCTCTCTTAGCCAGCCAGAAGCCGAAAAGAATCCCCTAGCGGTGGTAGCGAGAAACAGTTTTGATCATAGATATGTGATTTTAATAAGCGCGTAAGAGTTAAATGTAGTAACCCTTCATGTTTGAGAATAGGTCTAAGAAACGACTGTGCTGCTCGAACTTTGTTTTGCTCGGACAGGGTGTGAACGCTCGCACGGCAGATTCCTAGCCCTCGGCCCCTGGCGTGCGGATTATGTCGATTGTTCCGCTAGTCGCGCTCTTTCACCATGATTTTGGATGACCGTGACTGAAACATCACGTGCACCATATTTTTAGTCACCGAGAGTTACTCCGACGTACTTATTAATTTCGTTTCTCGCGACAACTGCCAAGGTATTATTTCCGGCTTCTGGTTGGCCACATTCGAATTTGTGAAGACGCCCTGGAACACTCCCAGCACGCTTTCGGCCAATGGTGTCTCCTCATTTGACTCCTACACTTCCCAATGAATGGCCAAACTCTCTGTATATACGGCTCGGCTGCGTGTATCTACGAAATTATTGCCGGTCTAACTTTTGGCTTTTCCCCTGCCTGTCGGTTAGCCCCTTTAAACTTTTTTTTTTTTTTTTACATCTTACGATATTACTTAAACATATCTGCGGGATGCATATGCATCTTCCCGCCATTCGTTGCAGCAGATGCCCGTGCAGACCCGTTCGTCATGACATCGGGATTTTGGCCGAATATAGCCTAAATTTGCAGAAAAGTACACGAAGCGTTTGAGATAAGGGTCAAAGTAAAAGATTGTGTCAGTGAAGCCTCCATTGCCCTATTAGGGAAAGAGTACGATTCTGTTGAAGAGGGTTTGCACTGAGTTCACGATGGTAAGCCTGGGATTTGCCTTCCCTCGTCTCGGTTCGTGTCTATTGTCGGCGTTTCTAAACCTTCGAGTAAAGCAGGTGCATGTAGGTGGCACGCCACAAAACCGAAATGAAAAAAGAAAAAAAAAAATATAAAGGAACAATCGGGTTTCCTCTGGCGTCGTTGTTGATTGTTGTTGTTGTTTTTGCCCGCCGAGCAATGTAAGCGAAGTAACAAGGCTCGTCAGGGGGAGCAAATCCGTCTTTCGCGGTGTCACTCCAACCCTTGTGTACGAATAAAAGCAAACAAACAAGCATCCTCAATCCTCCGTTATCCACGCCCCTCTCAGCGAAGCAGAGTACAAACAACCTGACAGCTTGTTATGTGTGCGCGGAGTCGCGATGTCTGTCGAGATTTATATTCGTAGCCTGGCTGTAGCCACTATATCGCGGAGGGAACACTTCATTTTGGGTGTCAGCAAAAATCACGGGTTCGGCTGGGCCCGCCTTACCTCTCGCCGAACAAGCGAACGGCACGCGCGTCACCTCAACTAGGAAGTCACGCTCCGCGCAACGCTCCGTCGGCATCGCCCGCTTCGTGACCCGGCATTCACACGATGCGAAAATCCAAGAATCCACGATGAACACCGAAGACAGAGCGTTGCCTCGAACGTCGTGAAACCAACTCACGGATGGAACAAGAAGAGCAGGACGCACCTTTTTGATGTCCAGCCTCCAGCTCGCGTGCTCGTTGCTTTCCGCCGTGCTTTGACTGCGTGGGGTGCATGCTCGAAGCTCGCGCACCGACGGGGTGAGAATTGCAGGGTGGTGTCTTCCCTCTACTTGCTCCTGTATTTTCGCCGTTTTTAAATTTTCTAACATGAACCGACTGTCCTAAATAACCACTTTACCTGCTTTACGCACGTATACGAAACGGGTTTCCCTGTGAGTCTGAATGCGGTCGTTAATTATTTTATTAATCTGGTCTCGAACGCCGCGAGATTTTGTTATGGTCAGTTCCATGCAAAAACAGAAGGTAAAAGCCGGTTTTGAAAATTATAAATCTTAAAAAAGATTTTTTTTTTTACTTTTTTGGCACGAGGCTTACAGCTGGTAACAGCAATAGGGTGGGTTCGTTTCGTTTACTTTCTCGCTTCGTCCATGTCCAGTCGCGATGTTTCAATGTGAACACGTACCAACTGGCCCATTTATCCATTTTGTTAACCAATATGGTCATTGAAATGACTCTTGCTCTCTCGGGGCGCGCGCGTTGGACCACGACTAAATTCAGATGTGCAGATACAGGGCGTGTAGACCGAAAGAAAGAAAAAAAAAACGGATCGCCAATTTTGTTTAATTGTTTCTAATGGCCTTGTCCTATTTGACTGTCAAAGAAAAACTTTCGTCCTGTGACGGTCGTCCCGTTGCTCCGGGCCCGTCCCACAGTAGCGACAACACAATCGATGGTAGAATGTTTCTTGATTATGTCTGGCATGAGCAATCCTAGCCAGGCAACATTTATCTCCTGGCGGCCAACCTTCCTTCCTTCCTTTCTTCGTTGCTATACTCCGTGTGGGCGAAAGGGTCCAATCTCTCCAAGCCCGCTAAACGTTGCGCTAAAGTTCATCTTCACGCGCATACTGCATGCACGTGGTTTTACACACAAAACACACACACACACAAAAAAGCGAGGCTTGCGGTTTTTTTTTTTTTTCACGTGATCGCGTAATGATGTGCGCAACTTCGTTCAGCTTTAAAAACGTGTTTTTCATCGATAGAAATTTAAGTACTTCCTAATTTTGACATCGATTATTGTGTACACGGCCGTCTGAAAGGTTTTGTGGAGCATTCTATTACTCCAACACATACATTTCACAATACGGCGGGGGTTGTTCCAGCTACGCATCGCAATAGACATTGAACCGTGCAGTTGAGTTTGACTTGGGTGTTTTATAAATATGAATCGTGACCAACGTTGGACCAGCTCAGTTTGACTTGTCAGGGGCACATACCTGGCAAGATTGTCGGAGTCATCAGATTTGCAGCGAACGAAATTCCACTTCGATGAAGTCCACTCACTGTTACAACAAAGGGCCGAAATCCATCGTTTGGGCAGCTCGGTGGCTCTCGAAAATCTAAGCGAACCGCTTATAAGTTCACGTTGGACGTAATCCAACAGGGGCGTGCCGGTGAACGAAACTCGCCGCGGAAGGTTCTGCAGCCGTTCACGCTGCAAAGTCCCATATTGGTCTCGGCAACGCCGCACACTTTCGTGTGCTCCAATTGCTCAGCGGCTCGGCTCGTCGTCTCGTGGTGGTCCATCGTTCGCCCAATAGGGTCTCGCACGTCTCGCCGGTTTTGCCTCGGCTGATACATCGCGCACCGCGTCCGCACTTTCCGAGTTCTTAATGCGAAAGCATTAACTGGGGGGTCCCATGGAGCGAACCGGCGTTATCAGCTTTTGAAGCCGCGAAACGCGGCTCCTAAGTTCCCCACGGAGCGAAGCCTGTGGTCTGTAGCAGCGAAACGAGGAATGAATTCCCATTGACTGTGACGCGTCATATCATATGCTTCGTCATGGAAGCCGCCGGGGCCGCTCAAGAAAGCAATACCGACGCGCCTCAGAAAAACACACACACACACACACACACACGCACACACACACACGCGCGCGCGCGACGCACACGCACACACACACGCACGAAGAAGAGTCTAGCAATGCAGATGCATGGTCACGGAAGCCGTGGAGCCGAGGAGGGGCGCCGCACCTGCGCAGTGGAGGAGTGTGATGTCACCGCCGGAGCGCAGTGTGAAAAAGGAAGACGTGGCACGCTGCTGGTAGGAATGCGCTGCGTGTACGAATGCTTTCGAATTCTTACACGTAACAATCTAAAAGTGTCTTCTCACTTTTTTTTTTTTTGCAAAAACGTGAAATGTTTTCAATGCACGACGTATTGCGACGAGCTCATCGCTGTCCGTCGTCTGCTCATCGGGGCCTCGTGGCCTCGCTGCCACCACGGCCTCTCCCGCCTCGACTCCGCTTCGCTCACGTAAATGTAAGGATGTAAGCGAGCGCAACGCTACGGCCACATCCCATACCACCCAACTTGCATCTGAGAGCCAGTGACAAATGCACTTCGTGCGCGTCAGCTAGCCTATCTTTGTAAGAACTTGAGATTGGGCGAGTTGGTTGTTCATGTTTGTCGACGTTTAGCGCACTCGAAAAACTGTCACTCAAAGCATTCACACTCCCAAAGAACACTCCTCTCATACAGCGCTCACTAACAACTTTGGATTTCGTGTTTTACTTCGGCTTCTACTTCTTCAGATTTTAGACGATTTGCAAATAGAAAAAGACGACATAAGAGTAAAAAATTCCTGTCTAACGCTTAAGCTAATTTGCGGCTAAATAATTAATCTCTT
Source organism: Ixodes scapularis (assembly GCF_016920785.2). Taxonomy (NCBI): domain Eukaryota; kingdom Metazoa; phylum Arthropoda; class Arachnida; order Ixodida; family Ixodidae; genus Ixodes; species Ixodes scapularis. The sequence goes on from NW_024609857.1 coordinate 97,377,342, forward strand.
TTCGTGATAATGTTATCGACGGCGTACTAACACATTTGTCTTCTAGTCGCATGATGTTCTCGGCTTCGATGATTTCCCTTGTTAATTGGTTTACACTTTTTCCAACACTTTGCTGTTGTTGAACTGTGCAACACACCCACAATCCCGACAGTGTATCCCAAAGCGGCCAGAGTTGGCGTTTACAATGTTGTTGGAGTGTTCTCGAAGGCGGTCATTTAGACATCGCCCAGTTTGTCCAACGTATTGTCTTCCACAGGAAAGGGGGAATGAATAGTCAGCCCCCTCAACGCAAGGCACAAAGTTGGTCCTATGCTTCTTGGGGCAGCAGATTGCTGGATTTGAGGGTGTGGTGACGTTTTTGCAAAGGCTGGACAGTTTGGTGGGTGCTAAAAACACGATATCAACATTGAAACTCGCTGTTTTCTTGAGGCCGTGGGAACAATTGTGGATGTAAGGGACGATGACTGGTCTTCTTGTCCTGTCTCTGTGTGTTTGTTCTCAGCACCCACCAAACTGTCCAGCCTTTGCAGAAACGTCACCACACCCTCAAGTGAGCGCTGTATGAGAGGAGTGTTCTTTGGGTGTGTGAATGCTTGAGTGACAGTTTTTCGAGTGCGCTAAACAGCCTATCTCTGTTCCCCGTTACTTCGATAGCAGTGGCGTCTGCGGCAGCACGTTTTTATTTATTTATTCCAGACTCCCCACTCATTTTCAGTAAAGGCCTACACCTACCTACACCAGTACGGCATTGATATATATATATATATATATATAAAGCTAGTGCAACCAGGTTTACTTTTTTGCTGGAGGGGACAGACCGACCACTCTAACATAGTTTTCACATTTATTATTTTATTTTTTTATTTGCACTGCAAGTAACGGCGCAATTGGACCCGATTAGTCTTTTCATCAGACATAGCGTAATACAAGATAATGTTCTCGTCGAAATCCGCGCATTTGCGCTTGATATTTCCAAAATGACGCGATTTTAAATCGAGTTTGCACGCCAGCCGGACGGTATACGTACAGTCCACTAAGCGGAAGAGACGACGCTTGGGGTGGGAGGGGGAGGGCGTTTTTCTCTCTCCGCTCTCCCTACTGGAATGGTCTATATATGGGCCAGGCGGCTCGAATGTCGTGAAGTCGTGAAGATGCACCCACGATACCTTCGGCAGAGTTGTAATTTCTTTGAGGAACACGTGCTCTTTCTTTCCACCCAACGGATCAGGAATGCGTGTTGATCCCGTATAAGTAAATTCCTGGAGGTCCCGTAGTTGGTCCTCCGCTGTGAGATTGTTAAAGTACGTTATACTCACAGCGGGTCCCCAAAACCAGCAAAAACAACAGCCAACCGGGAGCAACATGCTCGCCCAAAAAGTTCGGCTATGTTTGTTTTTGCTTACTGTTAACACTGCATATACAACGGCGAAGTTTCCTGACAGGATGAGATATATTAGGACACCGAGATGAGTTGTGCTTGCGTATGAGGTGCGGCATAATCTGCAGACCTTTTCATAGATTACTGCTAGCAACCCGGAGATGCCATGTTTGACGATCCTGGTGATAATCCTGGCGATAGTTCGAAATTACGGAGGGTAAGCAAATTAGCGAAGTAAACAAATCCTCTTTTTGGTTCTTCATTTCTAAGCTAGGCAGCGCAAGCTACCGCCTGTTAAAAAGGGTACATCCGTCAGTATCCATCCAAGGGAGGAAGTGGCCGAGTGGGCTAACGCGTCTCAGCTCGGAGCGTGGAGCGAAAGCTTGCGCTGGGAACCTCCTGGGTTCGATCCCCGCCGCCCCCGCCCGTTTCGATCTGGATGAGTTTCGTACCGGCACGCGTTCGTGTGATCACTACTCCGTGATGCACGTTAAAAATCCCAGGTTAGCGGTTGTACCGCACTGGCTAAATTTCTCATCTACAGCTAAGAGACCGATTACCCGTTGAGGCGTATCTCCATCAAGGCTGTATAAACATAAAGAGCAAGCCAATTTTTTAGTATCCATCCATCGATCCATCCACGTTGTTGGAGTGCAACAGGCAACACCGATTGCGGAAGGCAGTAGGAAGCGGTAGCGACTATGGGCAACAGCACTGCCGTCGGTCTCCTGTGGAATTGAGGCTCGACGTGATTACACTGACCACTTCACGAGGCTAAACGCTAACAAGTGCGGTGCCCCCCTGAATATGAGCGAATGCAAACAGCGGCGTAGCATTGGGCACTGAAATCTACCTCGAGTCGTCATTGCTACAGGAAGGGCCACGTTCCTTCATGGCTAAGAAGACGATTCTGCAGTACCGACTGGCGTTACGCAGACCACGTTACAGACTGGTTCAGACCTTTGCGTTTCAGCGAGACCGACTGCGTTGCGGCTGCTTGTCACTGCTCACGACGAGATGGTTAGTATATGGCGACCGAGGTCCACGCAACGCGTCGTAGTGGAACGCAAGGAATCATAGCGCCGTCGGTGACATTCAAACGCAAATGTCTGATCCAGCCTCGAGGCTCGTAGACCGTGCATGCTCACGTACCGGCGCGCGTTCTGGCAGCCATCCACTTGTTGCGCGCCACCAAATCTCTTCGGAAAGCGAAGCATTATACATGGAAAAGGAAGTAATACCACAAGCACCAGAGTTTGCCGGAATCACGTTTGTGCATTTTCATAATTCATTGGCTCGTTCAGGCCCGCCGACATCCTCGTTGTAGTACATCATGTAGGTAATCTGAGGTGCGCGCGGGCACGCATGCGTCGGAGAGTTCTGCTGCGACGGCACATGTAAATTCGCTACACTGTTCGGAACTCGTTTCAACGACGTAGAAAAGAACGGAGAACACACGGGCACACACGCACGCGCACACACACACTCATACACAGACACATACACAAACACACAAACGTACGCTTGTTTGTTTGTCATTAGAGCTCGTGGTGACGTACACATCGCGATTCGCGACACTGTTAGCGCGAACACGACATCGACGCATTTCCGCATTTTACTTCAAAATAGTATTAGCGAGCACAAAATTTTATCGCTTACATTATAGAACTAAATGAGCTCTTTCCGTAGCAATAATAACTTGGATGACATCCCTTGGTTTCGAAGAGAAAAACTGGAAAAACCGGTGATCGTTTGTTCGCGCTAACAGTGTCGCGCTCTGTACGTACGTACGTCACCGCAAACGTTTACAAAAAAAAAACAAAAAAAACTCGAATGTGGATGGTGCAGCAGTTTTAAGTCCAGTGTATATGTGTACGAGCTTACCTTGAAATGGCAAACTCCGCTTCTTACAATGCTTAAAAAAAAAAATTTTTTTTTTCTTTTTTTTTTTTTTACGGCGTTTTGGTTGTAGGATGGCACAGAACAATGGAAGAGCACTTTCTGAGTAACGTCGAACTAGCGGCAGGAACGCAAGGTCTCAAAACGCTGTAGACGTCGACAACATACTGAATGGCGACCAGTTTTGTCACAATGGTCCGCTCGTGTAGTTCTGAAGCGCCTGTGGTAAGTGGCGCGAAATTTTTATAAAAAGGTTTATTTTCCCCGCCACTTCGAAAAACCTCACAAATTCTTCGTAGGTCGCCGTACTTTTCCTCTTTGCCGACATCACATCACCATGACAAGGGAGATATCCGAAGCTTTTTTTTATGTCCGAGTGCGTTGAAAAGACGTGTGTCAGCGCTCCATTTATAGCCCTGTTTGGCTCTGAGGTGGCGTTTCTGAAATCTTGCGTAAAGTAGATATGGGACAGACGAACACTGATTGGTTGATGTCGCATTTCTGTAGTGCATGTCGCGATTTCACGGTGTATATATATGTGTGTTTTCTGAGAATAAACTTCAGTTGCAAGTAGCGCTCTGTGTTGTTCGTTTCTTTTACTTGTCCGTTGTTTTTAGCGCTTTTACCCTCGCGCTCATCACCCACCTCCAGAAAAGTCGGTGAATTACGTGGTCTCGGCATTTTGTGGCGACAAGTGACGTCTTCCTGTCGTTATTTTTCAGTCTGTTGGGTGAATTCCATCGTAATAAATGCCGTGGCTGTCGAGCACGCTCTTGCTTTCCTTCGTGGGTCGGTCACGTAATGATCCAGTTTCCGGACGCATCTGTTTCGTTGTCAGGTGCATTGGGAATTTTGCGATCCCCCGCAATGCAAATCGACCCGTTAACTCGACATCGGAACCCGGTGCTGTTATAACGTCGCGCGTTCTATTACACTTCTGTTAAAATTTTGTTTTGGTATTTCTGTGCCTGCATTTGAGGCCTTTTTAGCGATTCCACAGATCGCATTTCTCAGCACGTCTGTTTCCGTTCGCGCTGTATGTACATCGTATAAAGGCAACGCGGCTTTTTATACGTATACACAGTGCGACACTGCTAGCACGCGAATATTATATATCGGCGCCTTTGGCATTTTGCTCAGATAGTGTCACACTACGTTTTCCATGTCGCGAAACGCAGTACTGGTGACGATATAACGGCTGGCCTCTCGTGGTCGATCTCCACGAATTCTGGGTCCGCGCTACGGGTATCTATGCATTACCGAGCAAACCGACGAGAGTATATATAAGCGTGCCCCGGGCGCGGGTTTCCCGCCTTTGCCTTCGTTATGCAACCATCCATTATTGATGTTTTCGGGACAGGAAATAGCGTCGGGTTGGCGTCCCTTTCGTCGGCGGGTCTCTCGTCTTTATGCGCGCATTATGCGCTGCCGTGCTTCCTCGTCCGTGCGCGCGCGCACGCACGTCTACGCCCCGTTTTCACCTTGCGATGGACCGCGTCGGACGCTACGAGCCTTCTCGGCCAATCCGGTGCTGTGAACTGATCACGTGACTGCGCTCCCCGCAGGTCACATGGTACTCGCACGGTATCCGATTGGCTGCAGGTTGACCTGAAGCTCCGCGCGCCGATGAACCGGAAGGTCACGTGACACCTTCCCGATTACGGATTGGCCGGGGTGCATCTCGTAGCGACCGCGGCGGTCCATTGTATAGGGTTGAAGTAGTTTGTCGGCACGAGAGTGCCGCATCGCTCAGTCTCCCCTTTTTTCACCTTTGCAGGCGCTGTCGTCGGACCGGCCTCGAGGTGCGTCGCCGAGATCGCGATGGGGACCCCAAGGTTACGCGGGTCTCCGCGCCGCGGGCCCGCCAGGCCAGCCCGCTGCTGCTGCTGGTCTGCGACGTCAGGGCGGCGCTCTGGTGAGTCCTCGCCCCGTTCCTGCACCCGAAGGCGTCTACTTTCCCGCAAAACAGTCGTGAGAGCACTCTTGCTGCTATCTGCCGAGCGATAGAAGGACTTGTAATTGGGCCAGTTGGTGAGCGTTAGGAAGCATGGTGTAAGGCGTAAAAAAACGACGGACACAAGGGGCCTGCCCGTGTGTGTCAATCTTCTTCCTTGTGTCTGTGTTTTTTTTTTTTTTTTTTTCGCCGCACGCCATGTTTCTTTACGGAGCTAGCTCGGCAAATGACGATGCTTGAAATCGGTTGAGAGTATTAAAGCTAAAACTAGATTCGATAAAAAAAGAAAAAAAAGTCTGTCAGCTTATTTTTTTTTTCGCAGAACACGGAGGTAGCCAATCACTGCGAAAAACAGAAGGATCCCAGGGAACGACGGAGCTCACGATACGGATTGATCTGAAAATTGCGATGAGCTCGGTGACATATTGCGCGAGTGAAAAGTCTCGCTTCCCGTCCTTGCGCGCATGCATGACGTCGTTTTGGTCTAGTCGTATCTTGAGCTTCGTCATTCGCTGGTACCCTGGCATTGTTCGCCTTGATTGGCTGCCTCGTGTTCTGGGGGAAAGGCGCACACCCGAACCTTTTTATTAAGTGTGTAGGCGCGTGTGAAGATTGGCTGGATTCTTCGAATAGCGCTGCGTCATCCATAGCCTTGACACTCTCAAAGCTAGAGATGACACTGCGCCATTCGATTGGAACCACGATTCGCGCACCTCTGAGTGTGCGCTGTGTCACTGAGCACGGTGGGATGTACTAGCACGTTCCTTTGAGGGAGGTGGCCAACTTAGTCGATCGGAATCGTAGATTCCTATAACCTATGGTTTGGGACACTTAGTGACGTAGTTGCAATCTCTGTATCAGTTGTGTAGCTGACATCGATTTCGGTTATAAATTCGTCAAATGTAAAGGGTCGCGAACGAGCTGGTGAAACAAGGTGAATCGTGTTGCGTATGCGTGTCTGTTGTCCCGTCTCGGTGTTGTCATGTTTCGTCCGGAGCCTTTCTGGACATATGACGAATCTGAATGGGCGAGATAAAAAAAAAAAAAACTTTATACGTGTCGAAAAAAAAAAAAAAGTTTCTACCCTAGTCACGCGGGAGGGCCAGACGACATCTACCCAAATTCCACTGAAAATTCAGCCAACCACTTCTCAGAGCCAGGATCGTGACTGGCTTCGTCGACTACTCAAATGTAAATCGGCTAATAATAATAATAATAATAATAATAAAAAAAATAATGCAGGTTTTAACGCAACCGACCTTACGAGCTCATGGGACCAATCAGGCAGCGTCAATAGGGACACCATCATGTGCTCGTCGTGTTTCTGGGCGTCGATTATCATCGCTGAACCAATCATGCATAACCAGAAAAGGTCCAGCGGCTTGCACTTTTGACGCTACTCCGTAGCGTCGGCTGCGTCTGGACTCCAGCTGAAACGAAGTTTCTGACGGTGCTATGACACTCAGCCGGCAGCACAACCCCCCGAATGATTCGTCACCCGAACGAGAGTTCGGTAGTCGTCGGAGAATTATGCCGCACTCGGTGAGTCCGCGTTTCATTGCATTACGCTGATGCGCGCGCGGTGTTCCCTGCGCGGTCGCCCTTGTTGATAACACGTCATACCGACGCCCCCTTCTCTCGCCCTATCGCTACACGTTGGTTGTGCCGAGCGTTCCGCGAACCCGAGGCTCGTAACAGGTGACGATACGGCGGTTATCGGCACGGTTGGTGGACGACGCGGTCTATCTCGTAGAAAGGTCCGTAGTCGTGCTGCCGCGGCGCCTGCGAGACTTCGCTTCGGAAGCTACCGGTCCGTGGTGCGTGCAGGGGCTGTGACCACGGACTAGGATACCTTGCTCGTGCCATTTTAAAAAGGCCGACGACCCGTCGTGTGATACCCACTGTGTATCGTAGAACAGGAGTGAAAAGAGCGTCATTGGTGTGTGACGACGAAACGTTCTAAATTGAACATCGGTCGTGGTTGTTCGAGGAACCGCTTGGCGTGTTCGGTGAGCTGAATTTGTTTTGCTTTATGCTCTCAAAAACGCTATGAATCGTGTTGTGGGACTATGCTAATGTGTCCTAAAATAGTGTAAAGCAAACAAGCGTCTTCTAAATAAATTTATGCCAACTTTCGCGTACTTTTCCCCGTATTTCCGTTCGATATGTTGTGAGGTTGGTCATACCGTGCCGCGTATTTCTTGACGTATATCCTCCTCGCAGAACTCTGCCGCCCGAGTCTTCTTTCTTTAACCACATCTCCAGCTTTAGCTTATCGTCGGTAGGGAAGCTTGTCTTTGAGAATTTCTTACAACGCTCATTTCGAAACTTTCAGGAAGAAAAACATCGGTGGATCTAGAGGAGATGCGTGATAAATTGAGAATTTATCTATTCACCATCTCCACCAAATCTCTCGTGAGCAGAGCGGGCCTATACCGCTCCTCAGTTTGCTACGAAAAGCTCCGTTGTCCTCCATTAAACATTCGAACCCATTTCTGTTCCAATTCTCTCATTGCAATTTCGCAAAATCGTCGGCGCATCTCGCGGGGTCTGGCATTTCTCCCATTCAATAATCTTATCACCGCAGCCCGAGCTTCGCGGTCGGCACGCCGTTCCTTTATTCGCACACCCCTATTATGGATTCTGGATACGGTTCGTCATGCTAGGATAAAACGGGTTTTCTCATAGGGTCCGCCCGCTTCCTGAAGTGCATACTTCAAAAACAAATTAATCTGCCCACATTGCCGCATGCAAAGATGCGCACGTCCTTTAAAGCACATAAAAAAAAAAATCGGGAAAGCGAATTGTATTATGTTAGCCCTAAGGACCGAGTCTTCGAAGCGAAGATAAGAACTTTCCCATACCGTCCAGTATGCAATAAACCGGGACAAATGTTTCAGAAAGCCGGCACAACGCGAAAGAAAAAGTGCACACCACGAGCAGCAGCGTGAAGCGGGTCAACGCGTACTATTATAGTAGGCCACCATCATCTGTACTTACTCAATTTTCAGATACTTGGGGAGGAGCTTGGACCTAATCGGAAATGATGAGCATGAAATGTGGCTCACGATGATGGATGAGTGTCAGTGTGATGCCGCGATGCGAACACGACTCGCATCTCGTTCGCGCCCAATTGTATCCCGCAATATGCTCGCACCAGAGTCTCGTGTCCGCAGTCGTGTTCCCTCCAGTCACGCTCTGACGACATTTTTGCGAAATTGCAGATTGTACGTTGCGTTAATTATGTTCGTGCCGGTAACTGATACGAATAGCGCCGCTTCTTTTGTAGCCTTCGCAGTGCAAAGGAAAGAGCCACTCTTGACTAAAGTTGAGGTTAGGGAGGGGGACGCTGCGTTCCTTGGATGTTCGCACACCCCTATCCATAATCTGCATTTCATAATCAATATTCAGCGGAATGCATCTTTATACAAAGTTTGTCGTGCGTTCTTTTTTTTTTTTTTTTTTTTGCGCGCGTTTTGTCTAGCGAAAAGAACCCATATAGGTGCCCGCATGGCTCTAAATGCACTGCTATAATGCCAGACTTGTACGTAGTTCAACTACTCTACTCAAGTTACTGTAGTTTAACTACTTTTCTGAATAGTTGAGTAACTTTCAATTACATTTTTATTTCGGTAATTAGTAGTTTACTTTAATTACTTTTTTGAGTAACTTCTACTCAAGTTACAAATTACTTTTGAATTTTAGTGGTTGTTTTGCCTATCAACAATCATCCTGCACAAAGAAGATTAGATGTTGGAAGATCAGCTGATATTTGCAAAGAGGGGGAAGCCTGTGGCGTAGGAAGGGGGGGGGGGGGGAATGGTTTGAAGGGTCCGAAGCCCCCCAAAATATTTCACAAGTCCCGCCCCCCCCTCCCTCCCCCCCCCCCCCCCCCCCCCACACACACACACAGACACACACTGCAACAACACTGCTACGAGCCGCGGGGAGCGAACAGACACGACGCAAGAGAGGCCGAGTAACTGCGGAATTAGCGCCGAAGACTGGCGTTTCTTTTTGTCCCCAAGCTCAAGGACACTTGACCCATTTGAAGAAAGCGCTGGTCCCCGTTCGTCCCCAACGTACAAATTCTCGCGCATTACAGGAGGTGCACACATTGCATTTTCACTCGAAGGAGGCAAAAAAATGCAGCACCTGCTCTAAAACTCATCTGGTGCTCTCGTAGTTTGTGCTGTACTCGAAGAATCGCTTGCTAAAGGGCAACGCAAAGATTAACTTTTTGCGTTGTCTTTCCTCCCAAAACTCAGAATATGCAGATCTTCAAAGATTCAAAAATCGTTTGAGAAACCTGTAGTAATTGTCCCAACGTTTTTATATCAGCAATAATAAACAAGCAGTGTTAGGAAGTACTCTATGTACATGGTACTTAAAGTACCACTGTTCAGAAAAATTGTACCTTACTTGAAGTGAATTCTCTGAACATGTACTAGTATTTTCCGGGAGAGTAAAACTACGGACTTCCCTGTGCAAACCCTGAATTCGAAAACAAAAAATGGCATAATTTTCGTGTGAAAATGCGTTCTTTCGACACGTCATCCGGTCATTTCTCTGAGTGAAGTAATTGCGGCTATAAAACCGACAAAAATAAGCGCCTTATAACTTGAATGTGTCAATTAGCTCGTCAGCAAGAGTAAAACAACTACTCTGCGGCGACTTGACCTTATATAATATTTGCTGCCATTTCCGTAAAAAACTGATGCACCTCCGATTACTCCTGGAGCAACGCATACCAGTAAAAAAATAAATAAAAAAAACACTGTATAGGGAATGAAAGGGAATCATGAAAGATTGTGTTAAAAGTGCTTGAAATATATTGCATTTATATACGATACTTCAAGTACATTGCACCCGGTGTACTACTGCTTCACTTGAAGTACATAACTTCTCATTTACTTTGAACTTTACTTCAAGTACTTTTTAGATGTACTTTGCGCAACACTCTAAACAAGCAAACACTGTCTAAAAAGTCAAGTTCAGACAGTGCTAAACCTCAAATTAGAGATGACACATTCGCAGTACATCATTGACCAAACAAACAAGTACAAAACAATTAGGTGCGCAGAAGCAGAACCAGCTACTAAAGCATATCGGTGAGAAAAAAAAAAAAATGCATACCGTATTTACTTGAGTAATAGCCGCACTGTTTATGAAAACAAAAAACAAAACAAAAAAACCCTGAGGGTTCGCTTTTCCGCGGAGCACGCAGATTGCCAATCACCGCGATCGGCATCCTGATTCCAGCTGTTTATAGAACAGAGATAACGTCTTCGTGCAAAGATACCATTTGTGAAGATTGCATTTGTATGGTGAACCGTGATTTCAATCTGGTTATTCGCTATGTTATTTATGCGCAACGCGATGATTGGCTGTATATGTGTTCTGTGGGAAGTAGACGCAAGGGTCTTGTTCTTAAATAGTGCAGGTACTACTCGAGTAAATACGGTATTTGGAGCACAATCTCGCTAACGAATCAAAACCTCTGTACTTTCTTTTTACCATAAAAACATATAAAAGTATCTTCACAAATAATTCGGTACTTTTTACGGTAATTAGTAATTTTCTCAATTACTTTCTATTTGAGTAATTTCTACTCTAGTCAAATTACTTTTGACGTCAATACTCAGTAACTTAACTTAAATACTTTTTTGAGTAACTTGTACATGTCTGTATAATGCGCGCGGAGTCGTGCACGCCAATAAGGTCGAGGGGAGTCGTGTTCTCTGTGTGGACAGCCCTTGAGGCCGCGGTCAGACTGGTATTGCGTATCATATAGAAAAGTCGGTCAGACAGTGTGAGGCCTGTTTCTTCCTTGTATGTGGACGGTCGCATTGGTCATTCACAAAACTGTTTTTAGACATGTTCGAAGTATACTTAGGTGTAAACATGCTTCGAGCATGCGTGTCCCCCAGATAATTTAGTCATTATGTCTTCACCGAACACCTTTGTCTTTTGTATCATGTATAAGCAATGTAATCGAAAGATGAAAAAAAAAAATTTACAAGCCGACGTCTACCTAAACTCAGTGTTCATCAATGTGATATTTGAGATTTTGGGCGCCCGTAGCAATTATCTGGATGAAGAAAACAACTTGTCAGCAGGAAAGAAAAGAATAATTGTCTTTCTAACTGACAGTTTTTTTTTTTTTCCCGTCCAAAACACGGTAGCGCTTGAGACGAGGACAAACGAGGAGGAGGCTGGACAACTCAGAGTGCTGACTTCAACTGTTTAATCATCATTAATGGGGAAGTGCACTGCGATCATTGTACTTTTAGCCATTCCCACGAGCCTCACCGCCGCTCGCAAGAATGCTACGTCCTTATCTATCAGGTCAATGGAGGCGACGCTGACACAGTCTGCACCAGATCTTTTGATCACGTCTGCTTCGATTATCTCTCTTACGATCTTATCCTTAGGTCTGGCCATGGAACAATGTATACGTGTTGAACCTAAACAGTGCACGTGTGAAACTGAGGCCTGCAGCCGCAGTCTTGTCTGTGAACTAAGAGGTGGTCATCGCGATAGCTGCACCCAGTGCCTCCTGTCCCAAGAATCTGCATTGATAGTATATATATCTTTTTTTTTTATTTCCATTTAAATAAAGCTTGCAGGCGCCGAAAATCTCAAATTTCGATTGGGTGAATCGAAATGGCCCATATAGATGGACGTCGGCTCATTAAGAAATTTAGTTTTTCTCTCGTATGTTTTGATTCAGGTAACGCCATGTACTCGAACCTTCTCATTTTATTACCAGCACTAGCGTCGTAATCTCCGGGAGTTTCCAGTTTCTGCGATGCGTAGTTTATTTATGCGGGCCGAGAAACCAGGTTTCATTCTTTCGGTCTAATTCTGTACCCGTCTTTCCAAATAGTCTGCGCAAGACAAGTTCTAACCGGTTGACTAAACCGATTAGGGTGGTTCGAAGGCTGAGCGGTAGTATATCAGCCTGTACACTGACGCTTCGATCCCACTTCGGACGGTTCAGAAAAAATAGGTTTCTCAACCTATCGCGCTGGGATTTGCTACTTAGGTGCGGCTCGGTGGTGCTCACGTCAAGTTAAAATATCAGCGGATAAACTTACCTCGTTCAAGAAAGAAAAATTAAGAACCTGTTTCGGGCAATCTGCGGCCTTTTTTTCCCGGGCTACGCAGACGTTGCTCGTTGACTTGGAGACACTGCCGACAGATGGCGTATGTGCCAAAGACAACGCGCGTCGATTCGGGTTTTAATAGCCGGCGATCTAGCGAAAGATTCTCTGCAGACGCCATCTATAAGCAGCGTCTCAAAGTCAACGAGCACCGTCTGTGTCGCCCGGGAAATGGCGTTGTAAAGTGCCCGAAACAGGTCCTTCTTTTCTCTTGTTTGAACGAGGTAAGTTTATCCGTTGATATTTAACTGCCTGAGTGCACCACCTAGCCGCACTTGTGTAGAAAATCTCAGCGCGACACGTTGAGAAACCGATTTGCAGACCGTCCAAATTGGGATTGAAGCGTTAGCGTATAATGCGTGCTTTATAGGGATATTTCTTGTTCCAAACGAAGGACTTTCACCGTACAACGATTATCGGTTAAAACTTGCAATGTTGCTCTTTTTTAGCCAAGGATGTTCTTCGTCTTTGTTCGAGTATTGCAAGTTTTTAGATTTTCGTTTCTCAAGATGAGGAATATAATGATGGTTCCGTGCATAAACGAAACACTAGTTGTTTAGAGTAAGTAAACTGAAATAAAAATTAGATCTTAATGTGCACAACAAAATGTATTCCACAACGGATGTGGACCAGGTTGGATTCTGTTAGTTTAGTTTATGCTTGTAACGGTGATGCTTTTGAAAAGTAATTGACGCCTTTGTTATTCTAGTTATGGTCTGAGAAGTGTAGCTTCTTTATTAGTATTTTTTTATAGAACGGCTATGGTCGTATAAACCTGGCAGCTCGTATGAAGGGAAAGCGAAATCGCTGACGAGCGGTACAAGAAAGAAAATTGGTAGCTACCGAACGGATGGCACTGTATAGTCTTCGAAGCTTTTGAGCCATAAACATTGAGTCCAAACGACAGATTATGCTTTTCAACCATCACTGTGCACGCCACAAGCGCGCCGAGCTTTTTTTGAAGCGAGCACGGTTCTGCGCATATGCAGACCATCCTCACGCAGCGGGAAACGGTTGAACTACGGTTAGCGTCCGGAAGGAGAGTTGCGCTACCTCTCCTGCATGCTGCCTTTGCGACTTTGTGTCGTCCCCATGTGAAGAAAGGTCCATTCGATCGCCGAAAATATATATTTCGATCGCCTACGCTAAATTTTATTTCTAATATACGCAACCCTTCTTTCCTCCCTCATTCCCTCGTCTTAGTCGTTCGTTGGAATTCTCCTTGAACAACTGGCCAAAATTACACCCTTTATCTTCTGGCTTTGCGATTCACTTGAGTGTTTCTGGTCGCGAGTGTCGACATAACAGTAAAGGAACGTGGGTTTATGAGGTAGGGCCCGGCGATTGCACTTCTGACCTTCTGATAATAGAATGCCGTATCTAAACAAGATACCGCCATAATTTGACTTTGATAAGCGTTTTGGTGCTCAGCATCAAATGTTCGCCAGATATCGCGTCGCCCATAAACCTTATTCTACAAAAAGAAAAAAAAAAGAAAAGAAAGAAAGCGGCACCGGAAGGAGGCAAGGCAGTTTGCCAGTTCGCTTACCTTTACAAAAAAATTGAACTAGTTTCAATTGAAATTTAAAGGTTTCGCTTAATACACCGCGGTGAGTCTCAATTGAAACTCAATGGGCTTTTTTTTTTTGAGTTCCTATATTGAACGATTACAGGATGTTGGCCACACAGTGTGAGTTAATTTTTTTGCAATTGCATTTCAATTGATTTTTTGCCAATAGCGTTTCAATCGAATTTTTACACTTGAGTTTCAATTAAATCTGCAAATTAATTTAAATAGAATTTTGGCAATGTTTCAATTAAATTTTTCCAACTGTGTTTTAACATAATTTTTTGCAACTGCGTTTAGAAAAAGTCCTGCAACTTGTTGGGAATTGTCACCTTATAATTCCTTGTTGGGAATTGTCACCTTATAATTCCTTGTTGGGAATTTTCACCTTATAATTCCTTGTTGGGAATTTTCACCTTATAATTCCTTGTTGGGAATTTTCACCTTATAATTCCTTGTTGGGAATTTTCACCTTATAATTCCTTGTTAGGAATTTCCACCTTATAGTTCCTTGTGGGGAATTTTCACCTTGTGATTTCTTAAAGTATGGAACAGGGAGGAAACGAAGCACATAACGAAACGAACACAAACACCATAAAGCACTTACAACACACTAATCAGACTCTCCTTAGAGAGAGAGAGAGAGACTTGTAAAAGAGAAAATTCTAACGTGGGAGTTACAACCAGAGGCCGAACGACTATAACTGCCACGTTAAAATTTCCTTGACTACTCCAGCGCCTTATATACTCTACATATATGAAAGGTATTCATTTGGCCGGTGACCACCACCTCAGCATTTATTAAGGTTCCGGGTACACCCTCCCTTCCACGGAAGTCTGATAATGATAAACAGGGTTTCAACGTTATTAAACTATATCCCTTGTTAAAGAAAAAAAGATACAAGAAATATTTGTTCAGTGCAGTCCCTAAATGCACAAAAGCGATTCTCAGCCGCTATGTTATCGCTTCCCTGCATAGCCGGTGCGTTATCGCTCTCTGACTGCTGTAATAGGCTCAGTGATGTCACTCTAGTCACTGACAGAGTGAAAACGGCATGGCGTGTCTTTCAATCACCCGGCCTTCTGCACGCGCTCCATGCCTTCCACCATGCTTTGACAGCTCGCGCGCCCTTGATGTGCACGAGGCGTTGAAGCGTTTTCGAGGAGGAGACTCACGCTTGAGGAGAGACAAGTGAAGCTCATCCATGTTGTTCTCACCTTGTCAGTGACCTTAGAGTTGTTATGATGCACGATAGGCTCTCGAAGGGGTCAAAAGTTTTGGATTCTTTTTCTTGCATAAATAAATCTGAGCAAATATGTTTATTCTGAAAAACATGAGTGTATACGTATGGGTATTTGCAGCTGTGCCCTTGCTGGGTTCCTCAACAGCAAAGGGCACAAACCAGCTGATGTCAACTACTCAATGACAAAAACTCGTTTGAATCTCTAACGAAGACACAAAGAAACGTTTGTCAAGTAATAAAACTCAAGTGCATGTTCAGTGACAAAGCTAAAAATAATGAATGACAAAACTCATTTATATATCTAATGAGTAAACTTAATATAATCAATATTGAGCTATTAATAATGAAACTCGTTTGCAAATGTAATAACTAAATTCAGTATAATCTATATTGAGTTCTCGATGATAAAACTCATTTGCATATCTATTGAGTATATTCAATTGAATAGATACATAACAAGCAAACTCAATGGTTGCTTAATAAGTAAATCCAAATGAATGGGTATTGAGTCCTAAATGAGCAAACTCAATTTTATTCTTAATGAGTAAATTCATAAGATTATATATTTTGTTCTTATTGACCAAACTCAAGTGCATTCCTAATGTGTAAATTTGATAGAATCGATATCGAGTTTTTTTATTACCTAACTCAATTGCATTTCTAATGTGTAAATTCGATAAATCGATATTGAGTTTCTTATGACCTAACTCAATTGCATTCCTAATGAGCAAATTCAGTAGAATCGATATTGAGTTTCTTGTGAATAAACTCATTGGACGTTGAGTTTATATCGAGTTTCTATTGACTCTATAGGAATACATGAGAAACTCACTATAAAATAATTGATCATATTTTGTTAGGGCAGGTTCATGGGGAGAACGCGCAGCGTACAAAGCGACAGTGGTGTCATTTTTTCGGTTTCATTGCACGCGAGGTTCGTATGATATCGCACAGCGGCGTCTGAAGAGGGCTTTTGCATCTGCTTGTTTAGCACTTCTCGCGTTCAACGCAGAGCTATCGAGCATGAATACGTCGCACTATCATTGCGTAAAGCTGTTTCCTATTCGCCACTTGAGAAGTTGACACTCGAACATGCGTCACCTTACAACACATGGAACCGATATATAAATCGACAACAGCCACGCCTTTTTTTTTTTTTTTTTCGATGGGCGCAGTTTTTGGAGTATGTTCTTACCTATTTATTTTTAGAACATTTTTTCCCCTTGCAGGTGTCGCCGAGACGCTTGTCCGAAGAAAACAATAAAAAAAAAATGGTTAGAAAGTCTAGGTTGAGATCGGAATCTGCTGAAATCGTTGCACACTGAACTTTTAATGAGTCGTTTTGGCACGAACTTGGTTCGTCTCCAATCGATTCTCCGACACCACTGCGCGTGCGCGCGCGAATTGTCGACGATTTATAATATAATAATAATAATAATAGCTTTATTTCCATTACAGGTAATGGCGGAGCCGAGAAAAAAAGCCGCACTAGGCGGCTTGACGAGCTCTCGGCCCCAGTACATTCTGCAGCAGCAGTGGAAACTTTAGTTTATACAAAAGATAATAACAAAACAAGAAAAAAAACGCATACTTTTTAGGGTTTGACAATAAAGCGTGATAATATCTACGTTGATAAATTAAGCAAAGTGATACGTAGCCCTTTCAGAGGTGTTTCATGCAGGCAAACATCACATGAATGCAAAAAGTTGAGAAGCCTTGGGATACGGTAGGCCAACATTTCCATCCCGGAATTCAATCGGCAAGTAGGTACTTGCCAAGGATCAGAGTTTCGAAGCGTATATGGTGCTACATGTTGCTGCAAACAAGATAGATCAATCAAGAATGAAGTATTATTTTGTGCTTCTGCCTTAAGCCTTAAGGAAAGTCTATAATTGTAAAGCTCATGAACACTAAGTACATTATATCTTTTAAACAAGCTTTCTGTGTGTGATAAATAACTTGTATTTGCAATAATCCGTAGCATTCTTTTTTGAAATAAGTATATTTTTTCTAGGTTCGTTGCCGTAGTTGTGCCCCAGACCAAAGAGCAGTAATTTAGGTATGAATAAAACAGTGATTTATATAACAACATTTTGACAGATGGTGGAAATGTATATCGATGGCGGCAAACTAATCCAATAGTTTTTGACAATTTCCTACATAAATCCTGAATATGTAAGTCCCATGACATATTCTGAGAGAAAACAACTCCCAACGTTTTAAAATTGTCGACCAATTCGATTTCGGTAGAGTCAAGAATAATTGGCTCTATAGATTCGAGAACTTTATTCTTAGGACGGAACATAACAGCCTTTGTTTTATTTATGTTTATTTTCAAAGCGTTCTTATTAGTCCATAGAAACATTTCCCCCAGTACTGAGTTTATTTTATGTACAAGCTCATCTGCATCCTTAGCCTTGTAAAGTAATGTCGTGTCGTCTGCGTACATTACAAATTTTATTGATGGGTCAATATTTAGGATGTCGTTTACATACATTAAAAAGAAAAGGACCTAATATACTTCCTTGTGGTACTCCAACAACTATCGGTTTTATTACAGAAGAAAAGTTATTGTAGCACACATATTGCTTTCGGCTTTCTAGGTAAGACTGGAGCAGAAGTAAAGCCTGACCCCTGACACCATAAGATTCGAGTTTTAGTAACAGCAATTTATGATTCAAATAATCGAATGCTTTCGTGAAATCAACATAAACCGCAAGCACTAGTTTTCGATCCTCAAGACTTCTTAAAATAAATTCTTTTTCTTCAAGGAGGGCTAGTTCAGTTGAACGATGTTTACGAAGCCCGAACTGCGATTTGGTAATTAAGCTGTGCTTATCAAAAAAATTTACCAAACGTGCATAAATAACTTTTTCAAGTCCTTTCGAGAAAACAGGGGGAATCGACACTGGCCTATAATTGTTAATATCGTTCTTATCACCTTTCTTGTGCAGTACACAGACTTTAGCAATCTGCATACGTTTGGGAAAAACGCCAGCCGATATGCACAAGTTAAATATATGCGTTAAGTATCGTGCCACTAAAGGTACAACATATTTCACAGGTTTGATCTGGATATCATCTATGTCTCTGCTTTTCGTATTTTTTAGGTTTATAAACACATTTGATACCTCGAACTCGGTGACAGGATCCAAGAAGATTGAATTCATGTTCCTATTTTTAATATATTTGCAGGCATCTGAATCATGTGTCAAAGTAGCCAGGTTAACAAAGTGATCATTAAATGCATTAGCCAGATCAGTACCCTTGAGTCCTTTGCCATTTACGCGTAGGGTTTCAACGTAGTCAGGCGCCCTATTGTCTTGTAGGACTGAATTAACCTTTTTCCAAATTTCGTCCACACGTCCATTGGGTGACTTAAAACTATTGTAGTAATAACGGGTCCTGGCATTTCGAAGCTCCTTTGTCAGCTGGTTCCGATAAAATTTGAATTTCTTAAGGTCGTCTGGATTTTTCGATCTGTTAAATTTCTGAAAGAGGCGATCTTTTATATTGATTTTAGCTAGATGATCTTGGGTAATCCAAGGCTTTCGAATTTTACCTGATTTTTTAATTTTCTTATAAGGAAAGTTTTTTGCATAAAGAATTTTGAACTGGTCCAGAAATACATTGTAAGCTACATCGGGATCTGTTGCGTTAAGAACGTCATTCCAGTTTTCATTTGCAATATCATTACAAAACCTTTCAAGATTATCAGGCAATTTCGGCAATCGTTTCTCCTATTCGGTACACTGCAACTGCTCTGAATCGGGAATTAAAGCTCACGAGAAATCGCAGAGTGACGGACGCGACAGCGAGGCTGCACATGCTTAACCCTATTCAAACGAGAGAGAGAGAAAAAAAAATGAATGTATATAAACCTACTATCATACAGGCACCCATATAAGACCTTAACAACCTATATAAGTTTTGATATATTTCTTAGATAACTCACATTATATGCTTCTTTTCTACACGCAAGGTTTAGGACGGCAAAAAGCGATTTGCGATCCGGGTACCTTTATTTTATTTGAGGGGGCGAAGCGGATAATTTCGAGGACGACTTGCGATGGCAAGTAATCGTGAATGCTGCAAGAACGTGTGGGTAAATTATTTGGGAGCCGCGCTATAGCCGCCACTGCAGAATTTTCAAACACCTCTTACTCGCTCCGGAGCCTGCGAAATTCTAACCGGCAAAATTTTTCTTATTAGTCGTCTTGCTCGCGTCAGCCATACGTCGTGGAAGGAGAACCGCCGATATTGCACGTTGTAATTGAACATCGTCGTCGTGCGCATTGGAAAACGTCTACGCCGGTTTTCCAATTCGGTAAGGCGTGTTAAAGTGCACGTATACGCAGGGGTGGAACGGCTGCGCCATTTGCGCCATTTTGCGCCACACGTATTTGCCTGCTCCATCCTGCGCCATTTTGTGCAAACCGCACCATCCATAACCAATACCTTGCGCCATTATGCTCCAAATCGCACAATGTGCGCCAAAAAAAATATATATATTTTTTCTTGGTTTCGGTTTTTATAGACTCGATTGGCCACAATGAGCGCGTGTAGCTTGGTCGACCTTGCAATCCTTTGTTCTTTTTATTCTCCCTGTGTATCCCGAGTCGGAAGCGCGCGAAATAACTCGGGGGTCAGATTCCAAGGGCTACACCACCTGTGACTGGATTGTATCCTTCAACCATAAGCAGTTAGGCAAGTCGGCTGAGGTGAGGTCGAGTCGTTAAGCGTCAGATTGCCTCAGGCTCTGCGGCCCGGGTTCCGGATATGAGCCAGTTGACAACAGATTAGCAAAAGATTCCTTTTAGTACGTCATCGTCAGAAGTTGGAACCGTATTCCTGCAAGATAAATCAAGATTTGATAGACCTAAAACGCAGCCCGATCCGAAACCTTGCCGGCCAGCAGCTCTCACGCAAGCAATAGGTTTGCTCGGCGTACTTTAACCTTGCTCCGGCTTATCGCTTCAAATACGATAACTCCGTTAATTGTGGTCTGCTGCTTCAATATTGAGTTGTACAATAGGATAAACTAGAAATTTGTTGCCCTGTTCCTCCGCGCAACTGCACGTCCGTTGCTTATGTACGTCACGTGGTTGGCACATGTAATTACTATGTCGAGCACGTGTGGGTTGTGCTATAAGCAATGCTGGTTTGCATTTTGAGCAGCTGAAAGCCACTCGTAATATATCAAGGACACTATCTTCAGAAACATGGTACTTTCTTTTTAGTTCTCATTAGGGCTCACAATGTTTCAAGTTTTCGCATCTGTCACACTGTTATCGCATCTACCTAGGTTCCTAACCACTCATGTTCATCTGTGCTGCTAAGCACACTTGAATTTGCTCCCGTGCTCGTCTGAGACACAAGCTGAAGTGCAATGAAAACTCATTTGAGCTGCTCGTAGCCTGCTCCAAATGTAGTTTTAGCTGCTCTCAACCTGCTCCAAAACAGCTGTTTCAGCTGCTTCCGTGGCTGCTCCCAAGTACATTTCACGAGTTCCACCCCTGTATACGGTTTCACTGGAGGGTTCAACTGAGCCGTTCACGATTTCGGAACGTTTTGTCTCCTAAGCGACTCGCTAAAACTCCCTGTACTATTTTCCGCACAAATGAGCAAAGAGGAGGGAATTTACCGTATGGAAGTCACCAAGTATGAATATAAAACATAAAAGCAGCACTCAAAAGACGCGAACTGATAAAAAGAACAGAACAAGCGCCGACTCGGCGCTCGTCCGGTTTGTTTCATCATTCCGTGTCGTTTGGGTGTTGTTTTTATGGTTTTTAATAAAGTTCTTGATCTTGAATGCGCACTACATGACTAATGATCCTGATGTCGTCACCGTGACGGAAACATGGTTACATGAGGCAATCACAGATTCCGAGATAATTTCTCCTTCGTATAACATCGGAATGACCGAGAATCTCGTGGCAGCGGCGTTGTCATAATCTTTAAGAAGCATTTAAATTTTGTACTTGATAAAGTCTTAGAAATTGAGTCACTGTGGCTAAAATTAACCAGTTTTACTCCTGCATGCAATCGTCGCTTACCGATCTCCGAATTCATATCCATCCTGTCGTGAGGTGCTTAATTACTGATTTTGTTTACAAAATTAAACAAAAGCTCCCGTTCTTTTTGGTGACTGGTGATTTTAATATGCCTTCAGTTGATTGGGAATCTCTAAGCAGCAATTCCTCGGACTGTCCCAATACTTCTCTACTAATTGACATAGCCTTCAATAATAATCTACTTCAAATTGTAAACGGTCCTACACGTATTACTGCGTCTTATAATTCCATATTCGGCGTTGTGTTCATATCCGACGCGATTGCGGCACGCAACTATCAGTGTAACGTAGCGAAAGGAATTTCGGATCATCAGATGGTGGTGGTTGAGATTTCAACTTCTGGAACTAAACTATCACCGCGTAAACAGAATAACCCCACGCTTATTTTCACTTTCTTCAAAGCTGAGGATGAGTTCATTATTGACGCGCTGGAACTTTCCCTTGATTTGTTTTTAAATATCTGTTCAGACGGTTGTTCTATTGGCCTTCTTTGGGGCGTTTTTAAGGAGGTTGTGCTTGATTGTTTACACCGGTTTGTTCCAGTGAGCACTAAAGTTTCACGCAAGGATAACCCGTGGATAATTCGTGACATTCTGAACTTGAAACGGAGAATTAATCGTGTTAGGAGGAGCAACAAATCTTTACCTATCTCTGAAATGAGAAGGCAATTTAAATCAATGATTCGCCTCGCTAAGTTTCGATTCAATAGTGTCAGTCTATTAACATGTTTTAAAGAATTGCCTAATAAATTCTGGAGGGCGCTATCGCCGGCCCGGAAAAAAGATTTCCACGCTTTTCGTTTCAGACAGTCTCGTAGACGATGGTAGCGCTATCCCAGAAGGTTTTATCGAATATTTTGCGTCTGTCTTCACTATGGATAACGGCACCATGCCTTGTTTTGATCAGCTGTCCACTTTATCAACGTTACATGATATCATTATCTCAAAGGAATATTCTCGGCTCTGCTTAATTTTCCAGCAAAGAAAGCCATTGGTGCTGGCGGTATTCCAAATTCATTTTTGATTCGCTACTCCGAGTGGTGTTCGAAATAACTTTACCTTATTTTTCGAAGGTCTTTAACAGAATCTGTCATTCCTGCTGAGTGGAAATATGCAAAAGTAATTTCCGTTCACCAAAATGGCTCCTCCCGGTAAACTATAGGCCTATTTCATTATTTCCTCACTGTTCGAAACTGCTAGAGCATATTGTTTTCAGACACCTCGCGGATTACCTAGAAAACAATGCTTTTTTCTTCTCAAATCAACATGGTTTCCCTCGTGGCCTTTCCACTACGACACAGTTACTTGAAACTGTCTATGACTTCGCAAATATCCTGAATCGATTCAAACAAACTGACGTCCTATTCCTAGATCTCTCTAAAGCTTTTGATAGAGTATCACATAGTAAACTTCTACTTAAACTTAAATCAGTTGTTCAAAACGAAGGTATCTTTCGCTGGCTCGAGAACTACTTACAGGGCAGAAAAGAATGTACAGATCAACTCGAATGAATCATCATTGGTCCCTGTTTTATCGGGTGTTCCACAAGTGTCGGTCCTGGGGCCACTGTTCTCAATTTTTATAAACGATTTAACCGCTAATATTCCAGTACGTGTTCGACTGTTCGCAGATGATGTGGTTTTATTTACAGAGGTCAATGAAATAAGTGACCAGACTCTACTAAATACCTGCTTGTCCAAGATGGCGCACTGGTGCGACTCGTGGCAGTTGTCATTGAATATCAAGAAATGTGTTCGAATGCATAAAACTCGGAAAATAAGCCATCTTTCTTTCGATTATGCCAGTAATAATACTTCACTAGCCGAAGTTACATCTTATAAATACTTATATTATATCGAATGAGCTACGCTGGAACACTCATGTCATGTCTACTGCGCGCAAAGCATTATCCAAGTTATGGTGCTTAAGACGAAATTTAAAACATGCCCCTTTCAACGTCAAATTGACAGCCTATAGACCTTTTATATTACCCATTCTAGAATACGCTTCGGTGGTTTGGGATTCGTTTACAATTACCGACATAAACGTCCTTGAAAATGTTATAAGAAAAAGTTTACGCTTCATTCATAATAAATTCCAGCGAAAATATCCCGTCTCTGAACTGTACGCCTTTTTTGGGGTCAACTTACTAAAGCATAGACGCATGTTTACGCGAAAAAAGTTCACATTTGACTTATTAAACAACCGGTTCAAGATCGACATCTTAAATATATTTCACACGCACCTCAAAATTATCCCATGCGAAGTTATCATTGCAAAACTCTTAAAGAATTCAACTGTCATATTATTGCATTGAAGTATTTTTTTTTTCAAGGACTATTCACGACTGGCACTCCCTGCCGAGCGATATAGACCGTTCCATTAGGGTCATAGCAGAGAGGGTAAAAGAGAAAAAAAATGCACTCCCCCTCTCACCACGTATGTCGTCCGCTCCGCCAAGTGGGCTGTAGCTAGTGTCCGGCTGGCGTGCAAACTCTGTTTAAAATCGCGTCATTTTGGAACTTTCAAGCGCAGATGCGCAGATTTTGGTATGCCAGTTGTCGTGTAATATTATGCTAGATGAAAAGACTCACAGGGTCCAATTGAACTGTTACTTGCGTGCAAAAAAAAAAAAAACAATAGGGAAAGCTCTGTCGGATTGGCCAATCTCTTTGGCGAAAAGTAAATCCGGTTGCTGTACCTTTTTTACTATACAAAGTTCCTACTGGTGTAGGCCTTTAGCGACCATGAGTCGAAGTCTGAAATAATAAATAAAACGTGATCTCCTGACGCAGTACACGCAGTAGCTGAGGGTAGTACTGCCGCTTGACTCAACTGCTGTTTAAGTAACGGAAAAAAGATATGCTGGTTGATCATTTAGCAAAATAGAACAACAGAGACCTATAGGCTGGTTTTGGAACGCGAACCACTTCACAACGGCAGCCACGAGCGAGAGTTCGATGTTCGGTAGAGCCCGCCGATACAGCCCAAAGATGGAGAACGGCAACCTCCCGGTTTGTCGTCTGCTAGCGGAGTCGGGCGCGTGCCCTCTCTCTCGTTTTACCCAACCGAACCCGCTTAACTTCCCGGATGTGTGGAGAGGGCGCTGCGGTCGAGCAAAATGGTGCGGCCCAGAGAGCGCTAAATGGAATGGTCTTGCATTACCATAGTCGTCCTTCTTTAATAAACTCCGCGATTTTTGTGATTCTTGTATCTGATGCTCCTTTATTTATTTTTTTACAATGAAAATAGTCTTTGTATAACGCTGTGTTGTTTTTTCTTTTTTCACGTGTTCAATTATTTGTGTTCTTTGGATCAGCTAGAACGAATATCCTTGTGCTTGTTACCTGCTGTTTTTTTTTATGTTTTTGTGTACCTATTTTGTAAACCACTCCCCACCACGTCTCCTGAAATAGGAGACAGTAGTATAAATAAATAAATTTATAGCCATAATCCAACTCGCCTACATCGCCGCTTTATTTCTAATATATATACTTGTTTGAGAACATATTACGGTTTGTGTGCGGTATGTTTCTTACTTCGACTTGTTTCCCCAGGCCCACGGAACTGCTTTCTTTAGGCGTGTACAATCCACTACAGATTTTTATTGGTCGTTTGGCGAATTCCACCGGTCTTTTTGTAGCGCGCCGGGATCGACTTTTCTGGAGTGCGCCCATTTCACTGGGCGATCGCGGTCAAGACGGACGTGTTCCACCTTCGTTTTGGACCAGCTCCCACTGCAGATCTCGATCCGGATCCGAGGAAAGTCGCTTCGCCGATTTCGGCGGATTCATCCGGAAGCCAGCCTGGCCAACCCTCTGCGTGCACACGCGACTTCCTTTCCCGCCAGGCATCTCGATCGCCTCGGAAGAATTCGTAATGGCCGCTCGCGAAGTGCCGCCAACATTTACTGCCGCCTCTGCCTGATGACAGTTGGTCGTCAAGTTGCTCGAGCGGCTCTTCCAGCAGCAGCGGCTCGAGTAGCAGCGACGACGAGGACTGCTTGTATGTCCCGCATGGACACCGTTCACGAGTATTCCGATGAAGAGACAAGTGGACTACTCCGATGCACATCGCTGATCGACACGCATCTTTCACATCATTATTAACTTCGCTCCTGCGTTCAACACGTGTTTTTTGCGCCGCGATAGCGAAAACGTGTGCCTCAAGATCCGGAACCGCGGGAAGGGGATTCCCGGGAAGGTGAATGACGGGAAGGCATTCGACGATCCCGGAACGGGTGGTCATGTTCATCGGGGATCCGGAGGCGGAGCGACTCCGTTCGGATCGCGTGCTCCATCTCGAATCTGGTCTACTGATCCCGACGCGCTCCAGAGCGATCAGTTGCATTCGACGTTTAACTTTCGCGTGGAGTGATGCGTGCACAAATAACCGCCCATAGGACGCCCCGCAGGCATCCCCATCCTCCTTTCATTTCGGCTGAATGGCGGAAACTCCCGACTATCATCGACCCGCGCATCGTCAGCGTCAAGTTGGTGTTTGAACAACACATGCAGTGACTCTTGCAGGAGCTTGGAATCAGTAAGGAACAGGCAAGAACAGCTATACGCCTCGCAAGTGGGCTCATTTTCGTCTTCCGCGCATGAGAAAGGAAGTAGCGGTGAGGTCAGAACGCCGAGCCCTGATTGGCTGATCGCGACCCCCTATCTGAGCGTCGTCTGCTCCTTTGCAACGTCGTCTACGTCTGTCTTACCTTTCCTGCGACTTTCGGAGCGAACTCGACTTCGCCTTTAAGAGAGGGCAGACGAAATAACTCGAGCGGTACGTTGTTTTTGTCTAACAACTAGCAGACACGCATAAAGGGGGGAGGTCAAAGGACTCACTGACGAGCTGTCCCGGGGCGCCGAGGTTTGTTTGCTTAGAACCGAGAGTGAGCGTGTTAGTGTCCGCAAGTTCCCTCCCAAATACTTCTTCCCTCCATTCGTGTGCGGCGAGACCTCTCACTTTTTAACGGCGTCGGCGGGTTGGCGCAGTTAACGTCGTCTGCTTTACGTCTGCTAGTCAAAGCGATGGCTGCTTTACCTTTCCTGCGTCTGTCGGAGATTCACAGCTTTTTTAACGGCGAGAGTCCCCGTTGCCTCGGAAAACAAGGAGGTGACAAGAGGAAGAGATTGACCTCTTAATCTTAAATTGAGGTCAGCGATCAAAGTATAATACGGGAAAGGTTCACAAGGGTCGCATGGGCATATTCCATTCAGCACGCCTGCCGGTCCTGGGCAGACGGTCTTCGCCAAGGACCGTCAGATCATCGCTGCGCCGAGTCGGAGTGCATGCTAGGCCTATCTGCCGATCGGTCGGAGTCCGTACTCGTGGCCCTTGGAGTTTTTCCCGGGTGTCTGTGGATCCGGCGTTCTTGTTCGTTCGTCGTGGTCTGTTTCAAGTACGTTTTACTTTTTTCTTGCTGCTTGAAGTCGGGACGCGTGAGAAGCGCACGTAGAAAAATAAACATCCGTTGGTTGTCGCGACCAACTGAGCGACGCTGTCGGCCATGCTGATTTGATCGAAGTGCGTAAGACAGCTTCGGAGCTGTCGTAGGATTTCGTCGTAACTTGCGCAAAACTTACGAAAATTTCGTTTCGTGAATACGAATTTGTTAAGTTTTGTCTTACGCACATTTTTGGCGTAAGATCGTTTCGTGAATCTGGCCTCTGCACTTCCGAAAGTCGCAGGAAAGGTAAGACAGAGGCAGACGACGTTGCGAGCAGACGACGTTGCAAAGGAGCAGACGACGCTCAGATAGGGGGGCGCGATCAGCCAATCAGGGCTCGGCGTTCTGACGTCACCGCTACCCCCTGCGCAAGAAGCAGACGAACTTGATCTAGGCGCGCAAAGCAATGTGCAACTAATAGGCACATTTACGTTCATTTACGTTGTTACAGTGCGCGACACTGTTAGCGCGAACACGACATTGCCGCTTTTCCGCGTTTTGCTTCAAAGGGGTGTCGGTGGGCATGAAATTTTACATTACGACTTTGAATGTGGAACGCGTACTCTACGGGAAGATTGAGCGATGAACCTACGGATGAACGCAACACTGTGGCCTTGCCTTGCAAACTCCGTTTCGTAGCAACCTGGCGCATGCGTGGACGCTGATTAAAGTTCCGCACTCCCCTCGTCGAAAATGCCACAGAATGTCGTCGAACTTTTCCAAAGATTCGGCGAAAATGCATTGTTGCAAGACTTGAAAGCTGATATTTCGTTTTTACGGGCGAAAAAAAGTCATAGGTTATTTTTAATGTGTATTTAAAATGTTGTTACTAAATAAGGTGGTTCTACAAGATAATTGTATCGGTGTCATTTTTGTATGTTTACTGACAATTTTGCAGTGACTTTTTGCAGAAGTGGTGTGACGAAGTTTGGTAGTAGCGAGCGCAGTCACGATACGCGAGTTTCGGTTCTGAGGCCTCATCAGCACAGGCCTGCAAGTGTGTACATTGTTAAAATAAAGGCGGTAACACTGTGTTCTTACTTTCTCTGCGAGTCACTGTTCCGTGCGCGAAAATGATTGCCAGGGCTGCTGCGCCTTCGCCAGAAGAGAGAACAATATTATTGTAAATATGCATGTTTTGCGATTTGAGTCATTGGACGCTAGCTTTGCGTGAAAGTGTGCGTCCCATGTTCGCAACATCTCCTTTGTAACTTTTAAAATGCTGGTTTCCGATGTTGGGACACACGCGAACGTTTAAGAAAGTGAAATGAGTCCTGAACGTCGGACGCGCAACGTCGAGGTCGGATGTGCATGCAACGTCGAGCATGATAGTTCCGAGTTTATATTTATGCGGATAGATGAATACTGCGATATAACTCTAATAAAAAGCAATATTATTTTGTTTGGACACAAACTACTTGAGTTGAAAACGGAATTGCTACAATTGCGAGGGGTGCTTTAAAGTACTTCTCAGTCATGGTTGCAACTACCTCGTTGCATCACTGGAGAAAGATCGAACGAAAATCGTATTATCCTGAATGTACCGCCTCATTTGTGACTGGCGCAGTGCATGTACTGCCTGAATTTCTGGTCGACCTTCTGTTTTTGAGGCAGAAAATATTGAAAAAAAACCACACTCACATAGGCTAACAAGCACAGTTACCACGACTCCGCACTTCGCCCTAACCGCTGGTGGTACTGCACTCTACGATGGTAACCGCACGACCGCACGGCTTCCATTTGCAAGCCATTGCCCCGTCACGTTTAGTGTTTGAAATATATTACATATATTGTGGACAGCCATGTGCACCGCTGTCAGCGGAAAGATAAGAAACAAAAAGAGCATTTGTTCCTAAATGTGACGCGTCACGTATACTAATAGACTGCAGCTTTGGTTGCGTCCATGCGCTCTGTACGCTATTGTTCCTAAACGTGGCGGGCGGCGACTACGGGGACAAGGCCTGTCAATCGGCAACGCCGGTTCCCATTGTCCGCATACGCCGTGTGCGTACGCCCACCGACCGCATATTGACTTCTGTATGAGGCAAGGCTGCCTGATCTGCGCGGGAGTCCTTGAAACGCGCACGCTTGACTTGCCGCGCCGCCAGTTCATGCTCCGTTTCACCTTACGATGGGCCGCAGCTGACGCGACGTGCCATCCCTGCAGCGCTATCAAAGTACGACGCCTGACCACGCGCCCAGCGGGTCGGTGCGGTGCCCCTCCTGAGGGTCACGTGACACTCACGACGTATGGGATTGGATGGCTCGTAGCGCCCTCTGCGATCCATCTTGGGATGACACGGAGTGTGGCAGCATGCGGTGGTGCAGGGCATGCGTTCTGGGGCAACTCCCTACTTGCGTTGCCCATACGAGTACGCTGAAATTAACATACTCGCCGGCGTCCCCTTTATTTGGCGCTACTTGTAAGGCCTGTGCACGGATACATCACAGCGCTACCTCGGTGCATTTGTCAGCGCTGGAAGTAGCGCTGACCTTGGTGATGCAGCGTTCACTTCTCGCTTTATTACGTATACAGTGCTGCAGGAGTGGTAAGTTCAGCTCAAATAAGCGCTGCATAAGCGCTGTTCCTGCTGCGGGATGGGTGTGCATATTTACCTATAAAGCAGAACGATTGGATTGGGCTCTCTTGCATTTTTCACAACCGTTTGGCGGCGTGAGTAATGCGAGAAAGCCCAACGGCCACTGGCAGGGTTTTCAAGTTTCAACTGCGACGCGCATTTCTGACGACTGAAAGGCTTCATTATCTATGCGTGATGAAAACGAAAACACACGTTATAATAACCACGCGAACACTGGTTCCTTTTCACGCATGCCAAGCGTTTGGCCGAAACGCGGCTCGCGCCTAGGAAGCATGAATTCTAAGCGTGGTAAATCCTCACGCTTAGAACAAGCGTGTAAAAGAACCGATTTTCATCACGCTTGCTATAGCGTGAAAGTTTTTAGTCTATAGGTGGTCCCACAGTTTCAGCCCTTCTTTTGGCAATCAGCGACTTAATGACATCGCTTCATGTTGTGCGTGACTGTAGGCGCTCTACACAGCACGATGCCTACACTACATGAAGAGAAACCCTTTCCGTCTTCGTATTGCTTCGGAGCAGCCCACGTGCTTTTGTTGGTTCATGTGTGTAAACAATGCATTTGATAGTGATTCGCAGACCACTAGAATCAAACTATACACACTCGGACTAACACTCTGTCCCAGCCAGAAAACCGTGGCTTGAGAAAGGAAGAGAATAATGGGGAAAAGGGACGTGGGCCGGCGTAGTCTACAAACCGTGTGGGATCCTTCCACCTTGTACTATACGCTCGATTCGGTCAAGCCACGCTCCAGTTCCCAAGGAAGTCACACAAGACAGCAAGTACAAACACTTTATCAATTCACATGCCGTCGCCCCAAGTCCTCTTCTTCGGATGCGGCAACAGCTTGTTGGCTCCCTCAATGAGGACTCCCCTATCAATGCCTCTAACCGGAGACAGTCAAAGCGACTCTTCCAATCCCCCGCCTGCCATCTCCTTATATAGCCATCCCGACCCCTTTGTCTCCCTCACCCTCTTATCGAGGATCTCATGCTCATATAAGGCCAAAGGCACGGGAGACAGCCACGGCGCCTGTCTGGCGAGAAATCCCCGGCTCGGTAAACGCGAACCTCAATGAAGGTTCGCCGGTAGACTTATGCCGTCCTCGACGCTGTTTACTTGGCGTGGCTGAAAAGGTCCCAGACTGGCGGGGAATGTCGGTTTCGGCACTGGAGACGATGATGGAGTCAACAAGTGTTCGCACCGGCAAAATCGTGGACTTCGCGGCACCGGGCACGTGGAGGCCAAGGCAAAGGGTCTCCACAACCGTTACAAGAAACACTCCTCTTAGTACCTGCAGCATATTTGCGGTCGATAATCAGTGTTGCCAAATCAAAAAAAAAAAAAAAAAAATCCGCTAAATATTTTTTGAGAATGGCCGTTTTAACCATTTGTTTCAATGTTTGCCCCTATAATATCTCGATGCCGTCGCAAGTGTTCTTCTCACTGACAACAATTTTGTTGGTAGTAAGCAGAACTAACGACCGCGTGACTCTAACCCACCGCAAATATTAAGCTGTTTACGATTGATACGTGTAAAGTGGAACATTTGAGACCGCCGGAAAACACGCTAACATGACTTGAAAACGGCTAGAAATCCCGCCAACCACAAAACAGCGATTTCTCCCGCTTGACAACTCAGAAAACTGCTGAATTTAGCGGGGAAACTGGTAAATTGGTAACACTGGTCTTGGTCGTGCAGATATATTATCGTCAAACATTTTTCCGTTCAAGGCAGCTTGGCTGTGCAGCTGCTGCACTGTGGAAGGCACGGGTACGAGCTCGGATTTTAGTGATTTCTTGGCTTGCTCGAATGCTTGTACAAACAAATAAATTTGAAGGGTGTGCACGCGCTCACACATATGGATCCTTTTGTGACCACATAAAAAAGTAATAGCTATGTATTAAAAAAAAATATTTACCTGCATTTTTGATGCAGCTGAAGTACGCGTGGAACCAACTCACCGAAAGAGTCATTAGAGGCAGTTTTTATCGATTTGTTCCCTAATGTATTGCCATTGGGGGAAATACTTGCAATGGAGTTGGTGCGTTTCACGCTGTCCAGTTATGACAGAAAACTATCGTAAGAAGGGGAACGGACTTAGCAAGGTCAAGAACTTTTTCGTTGGAAGGGGCGGCATCTTTTGTAGTGTTTTGCATTTAGCGCTCTCGGTACTAATCATTAACTACAGCACCCTTTCTTGAGGGCGATCTATGGATAGTAAAATTGGAAACGGATGGCTTGACGAACATCTCGAATATGACAGAAATACTCAGTGCGATTCGGAGCGGAGCCTTCAAGCCATGGCCTGAAAAGAGCGCACTATAAAAACTACATTGAGGATTAGACCTGGCGTGTTAATGGTTGAAGACCAAATTATAGTTTTAAAATTGTTATCTAATTCATCGCGGAGATTTCGATGCAGAGGCCCTCTCAGGCCACCGGTCAGTCTTCAGCGAAGCGTCCTTTCTTGTTGGAGTTTTAGTAGACCGTATCTGCGGAGAGCGGGCCTAGAGGGCTCTGCACGTGCTCAATCCATGCTGAAAGGGGCCCTGCAATCATATTTAAGCGTCTACCTTTTTTGCGGTTTTCACATCTCTTGGGGTTCTGGCAAGCCAGCGGGCACGGAGAGAGTAATTAAAAATCAGTGCGTCATTATTTAACCGGACGACGCGGAAACCTCCACCTAGGGGGCGACCCGCGGTGCCGAAAGCGCGCGGCATGTGGAGTCGTTAGTCCTGGCCTTACTACTGGTCAGAGCAGCTAAAAGCTTCTTTTAAGTCGAAATACAAAATATAAGTGGCGCGAACCGTTTCAGTTATTAATGAAAATAGTTTTTGTTCGGTGTTATCGATCAGAAAAGAATCAAATGCAGTTTATAAAGTACGGAAACAAGAAATGCCCCGTCGACATACCCGCCACCAAGCGGTGGAAAAGGCGGCGCATACCAGAAAGGGGTAGTGGGATCAGGCGCCGACACGGAAAGGTCCCGGATGTACGCGGCGGCGCTGCGGTCGTATGGACTCGAGGATCTGGCCGGTTCCGAGCCGTCCGAAGGCCTTCGGCGAGCAAATTTGGCTTGCGGTTTGGCGGTTCTGAACTGATCTTTACCCCGTGTTTGCTGTCGTTTGTGGACAATGAAGCGTCATGCCGAAGTAGTGTGAAGTCGCGCAGCAAATGCAATGCGAGCCACCCTGGCCGCCCACTTCATCCAGCCTATCCTGCACATGCTTTAGTGGCGCCCTCTCGAGCAGTCGGCACGGAGTGCGGCAGCCGTGAGCACTCGCTGAGCTCAGTACCCCACCTCTGGTTGACGGCCATTGAAGCCATGACTAAGGACGGTATGAAGGAGGTTATTTTCTGCCTGTTTTTGTAATTTTAACTTGCCTATAACTTTTTAAATAAAGCGAAATTCAAGAAAAGTTTCACTGAGTTACTTCGTTCAGTGCGCTCAGGTTCGGTGCAAACTAAAAACCAACCAAAAAGTAGTTGCAGGGCCCTTTAAAAGTGACAGAACGAGCTCCCGCTAGCGACGCGAAGGACTAGCATGCGGTCTGCTAAAACTCTAGTGTACCGAAACATTTTGGGACCCATCCTCTTCCATAGAAAGCGAAAGCCCAGCGTGACTACCCTACTCTTCGTGAAATCAGGTCCACATACCCTGGCTTCTGACATGCAGAAGAATGGGCATGACGTCGTTAACGATACGAAGGGGCACACTCATTCTTAGTTGGCCGTTTCGGTTTCTCTCCCCGCTTTGGGCTAGTTCGCCCTCTTGGCTCGTACTTCCTTTCTCGCTTCTCTGTCGCAGCTTTTTGTGTTCTTTCGAGAGCGGCGTCGTGCTCTCGCGGCGAGAGAGTACGTGTCCCAAATGGGAGGGCGTCTGTGGCGGGGGAGGCGCGGTATGCAGCCGGCTATTGTCGCCTGGCCGCTGAGCTGGAACGGACTGGGCTACTCAGCTGCCGCCGGGACGTCGATAGCTCAAGGCTGCCGCGCTTCCGCACTCTCGCTCTCGTCACCCCTTTCTGGGCTATGTGTGTCCAGGTGCATCGGTCCACTTGTCACCGTGTCGAACGCTGTGAAAGGGTACTCCGGTGTTGTCTTCAAAGCGACCCAGATTTGCCTGAAAATTTGCTAAACACAAACAACGCTGAAGTAATGACCCAAGTATTGGGCCAAAATAATTTTTTTTTCGAGAAGTTGTTGAATTTACAATTTTGGTCCTTAACGTGTTTTACTAAGTAAAGGTCTTACTAGCAAGAAGGAAAAGTTGCGTCAGCGTAGGGCAGGGTGTTCACTCTTTGGACTGTAGACTTTGTTCCCAACTGATTATACAAGCAGTTTCATGGCTTTAAATGAATGCTTTGGAAAGCTCGCTCCACTACCCGCGCAACAGCAGGAATCAAATGTTCGGCATTGTCTATTTTTTAAGACTACCCGCTCGACCTGCAAGCCCGCCTTCCTTGACGTCACGGCACTGAAAAGCGAGACTATATTTGAATTTTGTTCGTGGCGTCATTTTCACTTGCCGATTTCACAACTAAATTTCACGATACTCAACAGCATATACCGGAAAGAGTAAAGGCGGGTGATTACAAAAATATAAATTAGTGTTAAAAAAAAATGGAGTATATTTCTAAGGTACCGGCCTCGGTATCTCTAAGCACCAAATGCTTTCTTGCTGTAATATAGGCCAACGCGCTCTTTACAAGCGAGCCCACATGAGGTGTAGGTAGGCATTGCGCGTGCGCAGGAACCATGTTCGAGTGAAGTGTAGCCTCTGCGCATGCGCCCTGCCAATAGCAGAGTCACCGCAGCGACGTGACGCCATGGCCACGTGGTGGTGTATATATAGCCACTAGGGAGTTTTAGGGAACCGTTTTTGCACACCCGATACGGTACGATGAGCCCTCCAGTACGCACTGCGCATGCGCTACCAGACTAGACTCGCACATGCGCAGTTTGTACAGGTTGTGCAAAAACGGTTCCCTAAAACTCTCTACCTTCGGCCTGAGAACTGCAGGGAGGAGTTTGAGTTCGCTTCTGGCTCGAACTTCCTGTCTTCGATAACAGTGGGGCGTCTCGTCGAGCGTGCAGGCGCAGCCACATTGCGCGACGGAAGGCAAGGAGTGCGTGTTGGAGGCCGCCCGGCCTTTGAGAGAGACGCGGTTCTCACCTTGGCGGTTACTGTAGTCGTCTCAACCATCGTCGTCAGAGTCGAAAAAGCGTTTTGAAAACTGCTGTTGCCGCGCATTGGGCTAGCCTGCCAAGTTGATTTCGCTTCTCGGTCCAGCTGCGTCGTGCGTCTCGTCGTGGACTCACTTCCGCGTCGCGTGTCACCGCGTCTTTTGCTCCAGCTGCGTCTCCCGCAGCGCCGGGAAGAATTGTGTCCTAGCTCGGCGTGACTGTGACGTCTTTAATGAAAGCATTTCATGCTTTCGGTCCGGTGGCCGAAACGGGGCTGTGAATACTTCGATGTGTGGTTAAAGATTTGACTTGCACTGCTTTCCTGATTCAGTCTCTCTTTGTTTCTCTATTTCTCTCTCTATCTTTCTGTCTCCCTCTGTCTCTCTTTCTTTCTCTCTCTCTTCTCGTTCTCTCTTTTTCTACCTATCTGTGCTGAAATATACATATATATTTTTCTTGAGAGCGATAACGAATGGAATCTGACGCATACCCAGAAGAGCTCTATATATACAGAGGTGGAACGGCTGCGCCATCTGCGCCATTTTGCGCCAGACACATTTGTCTGCGCCATCCTGCACCATTTTGCGGAAACTGCGCCACAGCCAATACTTCGCGCCATTATGCTCCAAATCGCACAACGTGCGCCAAAATAGTTCTATTCTGTCTTGGTTTCGGTTTTTGTCGACTCAAATGACAACAATGAGCGCGTTTAGCTCGGTCGGCCTTGCAATTTTTTGCTCCGTTTATTTTCCCTGTGTATCCCGAGTCGGAAGCACGCGAAAAAACTTGGGGGTCGGATTCCAGCGCTACACCACCTGCGACTGGATTGTTATTCTTCAACCATAAGTGGTTAAGCAAGTCGGCCGAGGTGAGGTCGAGTCGTTCAGCGTCAGATCGCCTGAGGGTCTGCAGCCCTAACGATGAAGCACTAAAAGATTCCTTTTTGTGCTTCACCGTTAGAAGTTAGAACCACATTCCTGCAAGATAAATCCTGATTTGATTGAACTGAAACGCTGTCCGATCCGAATCATTGCCGGCCAGGAGCTCTCACGCGAGCGGTAGATCTCCTCGGCGTACTTTATTTAATCTTGCTCTGGCTCATCGCTTCGAGTATGATAACTCCGTTAACCGTAGTATGATGCTTCGATATTGAGTTGTACAACAGGATAGACTCAAAATTGGTTGCCCTGTTCCTCCGCGCAACTGCACGTCCGTTGCTTCCGCACGTCACGTAGATCGCACATATAATTACTATGTCGAGCAGGTGTGGGTCGTGCTATAAACAGTGCTGGTTTGCATTTTGAGCAGCTGAAAGCCACCCAGAAAATATCAAGGATACTATCTTCGGAAACATATGGTACTTGCTTTTTGGTTTTCACTAAGGCCACGTTTTTGCACCTGTTACTCTGTTATCCCATCTACATAAATTCCTAACCACTCATGCTCATCTTTGCTGCTAAGCACAATTGAAACTGCTCCCGTGCTTGTCTAAGACACAAGCTGAAGTGCAATGAAAACTGATCTGAGCTGCTCCTAGCCTGCTCCAGAATGTAGTTTTAGCTGCTCCCAGCATGCTCCAAAACAGCAGTTTCAGCTGCTCCCGTGGCTGCACCCAAGTACATTTCATGAGTTCCACCCCTGATATACTTTATTTTCTCAGATGAGCAAGAGTTTCTCTCTCCAGCGTTGACATAGCGCTGGAGACACCGCAGCAACACGTTTATTATTGGCGGTCGTATCTGTGAGGGCCTGATAGAATCCCCAGAAAGGGGTGTTGTTACCCAACAGAAATTCTCGAGTCCGCAGAATCGCATCTATACTACTGCTAACCAGTTTGACTGACAGGGCAAACAAAATTAGAAACGGCGTACATCAGAAGTTGAGCATCTATGCTTGTGAGTGTTGTAAGAAAGAAAGAGTAGAAAAAGCGAGAACTGGAACGGTATAATTGGTACCGAGTGCAGTCAGAGCTAAAACCTGCCCGTGCACTTCCTTGTCTGGGAAACTCCCCATCGACTCGAGGAACAATCGAAACGACAGTATACGATACGTTTAGAGTTCCTGTATAGACAGGAACTCTGGATACGTCCTGCTTCTGTCGCCGCAGGATATGATCCTCGAACTTGTTCCTGCAGAGCGACGTCGCCCGTAATCAGCTGCGTGCAAGACGAGTTAGTCGGGATTAGGGTCGGTCGTGGTTGGCAGTTGTACTCCAGCGTTGCCGAAAGCTCGCACGAGACGGCCGACACGCTTGAAACGTTGCTACTGGACAGTGAAGAAGTCGAGGCCTTGCAATTCGGCCGAGAATGGAGGACTTGCGGCGTCATCTGTCGCGGCAACCTATAGCTATTAT
Source organism: Ixodes scapularis (assembly GCF_016920785.2). NCBI lineage: Eukaryota > Metazoa > Arthropoda > Arachnida > Ixodida > Ixodidae > Ixodes > Ixodes scapularis. Next base: position 97,414,213 of record NW_024609857.1, read on the forward strand.
TAATAGAATCGAAACGCTCTCTGTCCGTATACGCTCACGAGCAAGGCGTTTTCGTACAGTTATCAGAATAGGAAGGTTCGCTTTTCAGACTATTTGGTTTAGGAACAAAAAGTTGGGACGCAAGCTATTGCTGGTGATGGTTGAACATGTTGTAAAACAAAACACCAACCCTAATTTAAAAAAAAAAAAAAAAAACGAAGGTCGACACAAGTTACAACACAATCACACACACAACTGCAACTGTGTTTGAGACTTTGTGTTTTCGATTTCTCGTCGCTCTGTAGCCTCTCCTCCTACGATCAGAAATGAAAAAGCCTCGTCTACAGCAAAAACTTACTGACGGGACAGAAGTGCAAAGCGTCTCTTTGGGACGCCCTCCTCCCCGCCCTCTCTGCCTTCCTTCGAGACTCCACAAAGTGTCATCGAAGGTATAAGCTCGTGTGGCGGGACGATTCAAAAAGACCTGCATGCCGTTCTTTACCTGCAAAAAGCGAAAGTGTGCGAGCGAGCTGGTTAAGAAACCTCATAATCTAGACCATCTGAGACACGGAGGAAATAAAACAACGGACAAAATTCTCTCGTCCGTTATTTTATTTCCTCCGTGTCTCTGGGTTTAGATTACGATGTTCTTATCGTGTCGGATTGGGAATTTTCAGGGACATCTGAGAACCGCGTGATAAGATCTTAAGGCGTATGACCAGTATGACTTTTGTTTCCCCCCAAATGTATACAGTATAGTTATGTTAAATTAACCTGAGACTGGGGTAGAAGAGAAACATAAAAAGGGACAGATAATGCACTAGACGACGTATGTGCCTTTTACATCTTGATGTTGCTTTTATACTCTGAGATTAATTCGACGTGGTTAATATTCACCAGCTCGCCCGCACTCTTAGTATATGTATGCAGTACCTTGGGTAAATGAACCCGATCCCCATGGCCTCCGCGACAGCGTGACCTGGAAAAAAAAGTCAAACCAAGTAGCACATTTCATAGCTGATGCAGACGCACAGTGGGAGACTGTTTACGCATGTACGCGTACGACGACGCATCCCCTGACGGAGCGCGATTAGGCCGAGTCAACATTGAATAGCCGTCGTGCAACTCGTGCCTGAATTCAGGATTTCTCTTCAAGGACACGGGCGTCGAGCGAAATATCGCCTCGTTGTACATGTTTCGCGGGTTGGCGTGTCTTTTTCGCCGAGCGCACTCGCGGTCATGCTTGGCTGATGAGGGGCCGGGCGGAAAGCACTTTTTCTTTCTTCTGCGTCGGCTCTACGTTAGGTCTCCAAAGTGATTGTAGTAATTTTTGAACATGAAGTTCTGCGCATCCGAGCCTCTCTTCTCATTATTGTTTCGTTTTGGTAGATGGCGAGCAAGTGGACGCCACGATCCATTCCATCCAATCCAACAATGAACATATAACGTACGTTATACGTCGTAAGGTATAACGTAACGACGGGCGGAACACGTCCCGTCGGCCGCTGCGCCCCTTTCCGAAGGTCACTTGACACTGACACGGCATTGCACCAGCTTATTCGCGACTCCAACTAACTCTCGCTTTGTCGGAGGTGCGTGCTGCTGCTGAGCCTGTCTAGTGTGCTGGCGTCACTGAGCGACACAAGTTATGTCTGGTACTACGAGGAAGCTAGGATGTTAGGAGAGCGTCACCTCTTTATCCTGAAAACAAAAACGGTGTTGAGCGTAAAGGCCCATACGCACATTCGCGTTTGAGCGCGGTGCGTTCCGTAGCGGCAAGCGGACGCGTTGCTTTGCGAAGACCGCTTGCGCCAAACTTGTACGCACAGTTGCGTTGACTCGCAGTCAGCCGCAGTCAAGAGCCAATAAGAGCGCGCTATCGTCGCTAGTGGCTCACCAATAGTAAGCGAAATCCAAGGCAACATGGCGGCGCACAGCGGAATCCCGGAGAAAAGCTCACCGGAGAAAAGCTCACCGGAGAAAAGCTCACCGGAGAAAAGCTCACCGGAGAAAAGCTCACCGGAGAAAAGCTCACCGCGAAACCGGCGGATGCGGAGAAAAGCTCACCGATTTTTTCTTCTTTTTAGTTTTTATACGGAGGCTGTTGGATAATACGTTACATATATACATTTATTTTCATTAAAATTTCTCAGCTTTGTAATAACGAAACAGTCAATTTTTGTAGTATTGGTAAGCTTATTGGGTATATTGCTCCCAAATTAATAATTGCGGGCGAACGTTTTCTGCGGCTTATTCTCTAGGGCAACGAAAGCCTAACTGAAAACTTTATGAACTTGACGAAGAGGAAAAAGTTCCAAAATTTAATAATGTCTGCCTGAAACCTAAAAATAAAAACTGTGAATGCCGGAAATCCCGAAAGTGCATGCCCAACAATGCGGTGCCTTAAATTCTCTTTGAAGCTTTTGTTAACCTTTGAAAAAAGGATAAAACAGACAGTACGATGACGAAATTAATCCCCGGAGAAAAGGAACAAGGGGGACAAAGGACAAACATAAATCTCCGAACAACAGCTAGGTGACTGGTGGGCGACCGAAAAAATCCGCCTGGTCCGGGTATCGAACCCGGGACCAGGCGGATTTTTTCGGTCGCTCACCAGTTCAGCTGGCTTGCACCTTTGCATTTAATTGCAGTATAATAAGACAGTAGGATATAGAGGCTTCTTTCTTCCACGGACATCCACGTTTACTAGTAAATATGCCCAATAAACTTCAAGAATATTACAAAAAAAGAGAAGATATTTTTAATGAAGTGACGAATGCGAATTGTGCTAAATTGCCACGTTTGACGCCGAATCGGTTAAGTTAAGTTTAAAAAATCGGTGAGCTTTTCTCCGCATCTGCCGGTTTTGCGGTGAGCTTATCTCCGGTGAGCTTTTCTCCGGTGAGCTTTTCTCCGGTGAGCTTTTCTCCGCCGCCCGCACAGCGACAGCGTCGAAGTGTGCGATCTTGGGACAATCTCGCCGGCTTCCCCGATGTTTTGTCAGGCTTGAACCATCGCAGCCTTGGAAAATACAGTCCCCAGTGCCCACCGCTCCCTAAAACGAAAAAGCAAGCACTGCGACCGGCGAACCGGATACGTCTCGCCGAGTCGGCCGGGTGGGGCGAGCGAACACGTCACCCCCACTCCTCTTTCGGCTTCTGATTGGTCGAACGCACCCGAACGCACCGCAACGCTTCGGAAAGTTGAAGTGTGCGTATTTTTTTTTTTTTTTTTTTTAGGGCAACGGCGTGACGCATAGGATTTTATATTGCATCCAGTGTTTGACTGTTTGTCTATCTTGATAACAATGTCAGAGTGTTTCATTTGCTAAAAAGATTATACCTTTCTGGAAAGACTATTATGGTTAAATGACGTATTTTATTTGTGATCGTAGCGTTAACGGGGGCATAAATTGCCGTGATCTGTATTTTTAAGACTAGTATTAAAATTCAGATAACTTAATACGCATTTTTTTAATATTTAATATAATTTGTTGCTTATTATCTAATTTCAAACGCTCGAACAAGTATAACAATCAAAGGTGTGCTAATTATCATCACTGGTGCCAACTGCAGCATCTTTAATGACCAAGTTATAAAACAATAGTCTCAAACCAATCAAAACATTCTCGCTAATGTGAGAAATTCCTGTAAAATTACATTATTTGTGGGTAAAGCGTATTTTGCTTTGAATGTTGCGACGTTTGACACTCGGCAAGAGTTTCAGAGTCGCTGCCAATATCCTTCCAGACCTAATGCCTTAAAATAATTTAAAAAAAAACATATTTTTTATTATAAATTTTTTGATAGCATTTAGTTGCTTTCATTTTTATGCTCCGTCGTTTTGCCAATCTTAGCCTTTCCAGTTCTAAGGAACGCGTACCTGCTTACACGTCTGCTCACTGCAGCACGTTGCGTTGTCGTTGCAAGCCGGTGAAACAGTTGTGAGTTTTAGTACTGCGTATACGAGCAAATGCAAGCGCTGTGTACGTGTTTGCGTTAGCTCTGCGTATTCTACACTGCGCGTGCGCGGAGCTCACAATTTTGGTCTTGGATTGGCGCGTGGCGATGAGGCACACGCACAACGTGGGGCACGCAACTCTAACGCAAACGCACAGCGCTTGCGTTTGCTTCTATGCGCAATACTAAAGCTCTCTAGTAAAGTACAATCCCATACCGGCTGCAGCACTACGCTGGGACAGTGAAGAGCGTTGTTTGCGTTCGGAAATGACGATTCGCGAGCCTTGATCGCGCGTAGCTCCGCCGCGCCCGCTACACGGGAGAATCGGGGGACCCTCACTAGAGCGCTTCCCTTTTCCGCCGCGGGAGGGCGAGCTACTAGCTGGTGACGTAGATTCCTGCGCAGTCCGTTATTATAAGGCGAAACGGCGAGCACCACCGACGGATGGATGGATGGATACGGCTGAACCAGGCACGTAGCCAGAATTTTGTTTGGGTAAGGGGGGGGGGGGGGGGGGGGGGTGGCGGCGGCAAGGGACAGGGGGCGGGGGCAGAGGAGGTCCCAGCAAAGTGGAAGATTTCGGGGGAGGCCGGGCCACATGCCCCCACCCCCCTTGCTACGTGCTGGGCTGAACCCTTCAAAGGCTGGTTCACACAGACTCGTTTTCTTACGTTACCGTTACGTTACGAAAGCTTATGTTCAAGTCACGGGGAGATCTGTGCTTCGTATTAAGTGTGGCTACCAATACAAGGAGGTAGCTTGGCACGCGGCATTCGGGGCACGAATGTTTCGGTGACGACGAGCTAGGACGGTGAGTTACCGTGGCAACCAAGGTCACAAGGCTCGTTGTAACGTAACGTAAGGAGTTGATTGAGCTCGGTTCAACTTTTAAAACTGGCTCACACAGCACCGTTTTTTTTACGTTACGTCTAATACCCAATTCACACAGCAGCCTAAAGGTACCTTTAGCTTAGGGCCTTTAGCCTAAGGTACCTTCAGTTAACGGCGTTCTTGATCACACGATGAATACACGGAGCACTTTAAGTTGATGTCGATTGCATTCCTGATAAACCGCGAGATGAGCGCGTGATAAGCAATTATTCCTCTAAATCGGTTGAACACGGAATTTTTGATTATTGTGTGTGAAATATCCCATTTGAACCCTAAATATTAATTGTCTTCGCTTTTGCGGCACTTTATTTTTTTTTTTTTCTCTAAGTCTAAGGGCACACCTAAATGAGTCTTTCTTTAAACCGCCCGAGCCGTCTGGCCACACTGGCCCTATATATAAGTCATCTGCGTTTATGAGTTTCCATTGCGAGGTGGGCGGCCTTTCTCTGTTTTGCAGCTCCATTTTTCCGGAGAGTTCTCTCACTGAAGTAGCTAAATTGTGCCGGGCAAAAATGAACCACATCGGAGTTTCACGGTTACGCCCGCCACGCCATCGCAAGGGATGGACGACGACGAGGACAAAATGTCCTGAGCGGGAGAGTCGGGCGACTCGTCTACAACCTCGAAAAAGAGCTCGCAGTGGTCCACCGCGTTCGGGTTCGTAGACCGCGTTCGGGTTCGTAGCAGATATTGTTTTCCACGTGCCGCCTGCTAGCTAGAGTATGCGTTCATCGTTAATGTGTTATTCCATCACATTTGCTGCGCGTTGTCTTCTCGCCAGAATTGCGGATTGAAGCTAACCAAAACACACTGGGATTCCATTTCCCGTGTATTTTGTCAATAAGGGCAACGTGGGCGTTGTTTTTACATGCGCTACTGGAAGCTCGTTACATGGCACGTCAGAGCCCCCCCCCCCCCCCCTAGATTTCACCAGGGGGGGCACGAGCCCCGATAGCCCCCCATAGTCTACACCTACGATCATCGAAGTTAGCGGCGAGCGATCGACACAAAAGACGGTTCGCCTCGGGAATGACAGCGAGTGTAGCAGCGGACGGCGACTGGTTTTGCTCACTTCCGCGTATCCCCCAAAGTACGTCACACATCAGTTCCGTTAACCACCACAGGCGGCTGTAGATCGGCAAATATTTCGTTTTCTTCTTTGCGATTACGCGCAGGAATAGCAGTTTTTCGGAACAAGGGGACGCGTTTTTGGTCACTTGTGATCGGATAAACAATAAAAAAGTACTAATTGACAATTCTTTGAACACTAAAATTGTTGCACTACCCCTCTAAGAGTTCATGTTCCAAACTTCGTATAGCAGCAACGGTGAAAAAAAAAAAAGAAGCAATAGTGCAGCGCGAGAGAGGAGGAGGAGACAAGGGGGTTTATAGGCTCCTTGCACTGACGTCATATCGCATACTTTTGAACATCAAGTAAAAGGAGGAGAGGGAAGCTGCTTTTGTAAGAATTTTGAGTGACAGGTTAATCTTCTCTAATCTTCTGGCAGGAGAATAGCGACGCCTGTGCAAATCCGGGAGGTACAAAGGAGGATCCTGATAAGAGGGGAGCTCCTTCTTCCCCTTTTCTCTGGAGGTCATCGGAAATGACGTCAAGTGCGAGCCACGTATAGGCTCCTTGCACTGACGTCATATCGCATACTTTTGAACACCAAGTAAAAGGAGGAAAGGGAAGCTGCTTTTGTAAGAATTTTGAGTGACAGGTTAATCTTCTATAATCTTCTGGGAGAATAGCGACGCCTGTGCAAACCCGGGAGGCACAAAGGAGGATCCTGATAAGAGGGGAGCTCCTTCTTCCCCTTTTCTCTGGAGGTCATCGGAAATGACGTCATGTGCAAGCCACGTTTGTCGCCCCGATTTCCGGCTTGCCATGGCTTGCATGATAAAGTGACTAAAGCCTCTTGCAGCGAACGCTAGCCGCCGCAGCATTGCGCATTGCTTCGTGTGATTCCTGCTAATTTCGTGTTTCGCAGTGTGACGCGCGTTGTTGGCGTGCGTTGGATCACATATAGAATTGCCAACTGGACAGTCTGGACCGATTCCGGGACATATAGCTGTCCCGACAGGGACAATGCGGGCCTCGGGACGCTTCATGAAAAATCGGGAGTCCCGCCAAATCCGGGACGGTTGGCAACCCTAATTTGTTGAGGAAACTGGCAAGACACGTGCCTAGAGCGGGTAGCTTTCAGTACTGCGCCGCCATTTGCTACAGATACTTCGTCTCACTTTTAGCATGGTTAAAGCGCGATCTGGTTGCTTTGGATGAAGCCTCGGCGGCTGCACGAGCGCTCGTGCAGTGAGTGCTCCAGTCAAGGTAGTCAAGGCTAGCCGCTCGTGCTTTGCACAGCCTTCGCAGTTAGTCCATGCTAAGGTGAGACGAAGCATAGGGCCGCTCGACATAGGGGCCTCGATCGTGCACTGGCGCATTTGACGCTACTTCTAAGACATGCGCAAACCGAGGGGCTTTGGCAAGACAAGCCTCGATCTGTGGTTCAGCCGATTACAATAGAGATTAATATTCTAACGTCACCACCCAGAATATGAGACGCGTACCCTGGTGGTGGTGGCATGTATCTGGCACTTTCAATTGTTTTAAGGCGTTCCAATGTTGCTACTCTGCTGATAATACCCCAGAATCTACTGATTTTTCTCCTTTTTGCCTACTATGTGGTCCAAAACTACTACTATTTGCTCCAAAGAGCGCCCTCGAGTAATTTCGGCGCACTTCGGCGGGTCATTTCGCGTGCGTGCGTGCGTGTGTGTGTGTGTGTGTGTAGGCGTTGTAAAAGGAAATGAGGGGGGAAGGTGAGAACTAATAGTGTACGCGCACTGGTGACAACACAATGCAGGGGATAAATTAAGTGGATTGGTGTACAAAATGGGAAAGGGGAAGAGGCTTGTCAAAGCTAGAGTCACTACAGAACGACGGCACGGCCGGCCATCTGAGAGGGCGCACCTCGCTTCGCGCCTTTCATGCCGTGCCGTATGCATCGCGGTTTGAGCGATTTTAATTGGCCGAGGCTACATCCACGCGCGGGGACGTAGCCAAGTCGGGAGGAGATAAGGCTCCATCCACGCAAAAGGTCACGTGACTTATAATTTAAGGACATAATTTGTTTTTATTTACATTATGCTTTCTTACAAGTAAATATAGGATCTAAAAATAAAGAGGTTACATTTTATTGTTTTTTTAAAGTTAATATATCACGTGACCTTACAAATTCTTGGACAATTTATCAATGTTTCACTGTTTTCTAACACTGATAGGAAATATCATCCGTCATAAAAATAGTATCCGTAGATGTCTTTATATTTATGTTGTCCAGGAGTCACACACACGTGTGGGCAGCGTGCGTGCCATCCGTGCGTGTGGGCGTGCAGCCTGCAGCCATGTGGTGTGGGCTTGGTTGGCTTGGCGCGGCTGCGACCTCTGGGGCCTTCGCGCATGTGCACATCGCTGCTGAGGCGAGGCGGCGAGGCTTCGCCGTGTATGTGATTGGCTTAATTCGTTTAAGGCGTTGTAGTGTGAGCCTATGTGCATCGAAGGGGACAAGTGCGAGCACACGCTTCGTATGTTCTGGACTTGCGCGCACGCTCGCTATCTCACAAAGATTGTGCGAGAAGGGAAAGCATGCACTAGACTCAGTAATAACAAACCTATTGAGAGCATTCAATCGAGAAAACTGGGTGAAAGATTCCAGAAACAGTTTATTTCATGACAAATAAAACAGTAGTCGATGCACAGATGCCCCTCGTCCACGAGATCACCGATGAACACGAAGCCCTTCTTGCGGCAGAACTCCTGCAGGAGCCAGTTCACTTCTCTGTGCCGATCATTCTACGCCTGGATCACTGCACTCTGCCTACGCTGACACTCCAACGAAAAGAACCTGTTCTCTCAACTCGGAAGAAAAAGCGATCTGCGTCGTCGGATTGCGTTCCAAGATCTGAGCGGCCAGCCGACAGTACTTGTCAACGTACGCGCAGGCACAAACGCTGGTGTTGTTTTTGCCAAAATCGAGCAGGGCGTCAGACACTTTGAGAAGCAAAGCCTTGATCCTAATGTTACTAAACACCCGCACTTCGACAGCCACCCGGTTATTCGATGTGAAATACTGGGACAAGTATTTCACCATCGAATCCCCGGCAACCAAAACTGGAGGCATATCAGAAGCGCGACCGTCTGAATACACAAAGTTTTCTTGACAAAGAAAATAAAACAAAACAAATAAAAACAACACTTCAGATAAACCCGCTTGGGGAAGACCAGGCAGGAACAGCAGTCCGCGCACGGCAGGAACGCAAGGAGCAGTGGCCACCGAGCACAAGGCAAAACAATGGGAGACAAGACCGTAGGTTGATTGCTGCGTGGACGGAGAGAAGACGGAAAAAGAACTGCTTCCGTCCACGCAAAAAAGTGACGTGGGCGCCGGAAGTGACGTAGTGCGTGGATGGAGCCTTATCTCCTCCCGACATGGCTAGATCCCCGCGCGTGGATGTAGACACTCCCATTTTAATTTGCTTATAACTTCCAAAATAACTCGAAGTTTGCCACCACGATTCTTTCTCCGTGTTATACGTTGGCTGAGGTCTATGTCAGCACAAGTTTTCGACCCGTCAAAAAATCATTGGGGGGCCCCTCCTTTTTACACCTCGGGATATGGGGACTTTGAAGAAAAATTCGGGCAACAAATTTTACACTCAAACAACAAGAAGTGTGAAACTAGCTAGATTGGCAGACCACTGAGTGATAAAAACTCAGCGATTTCTGGTTATCCTGTAGTTGTCGCGCTGCAGCTGGCTTCCGGATATTGCAGGAAGAGTCTCTTTTTCACTGCTCTCTTTTGTTTTTTGTGGCATTTTTCACATTTGCTGTGCAAATAATGAATGCAATAACCGTACAACACAAACAAGCTAATAGAAAAAAACAGACTACCGAAATTTAGTAATCTACTGATTTTTGCAGATTTTTCAAGCTGAAATCTACTACTATTTTCTGAGGAGCTGTGGCAACACTGAGGCGTTCAATCTGATTTCGGAAGTCGAGAGGTGTTTTTCCGTTCTTCAGCACTACACAGAAAGGAAAACGCTCCCCGTTCTGAGCAGGCTCTCTTCCGAGGAATATTCGGCGCCGCGCGGGCACCTACCGCCCATTGCCTCGGCGATGAGCGCTGTAAAGGCGTATTATCTTCCTGCTCACGTTTTACCTGCTGGTTGTTAATTCCGCCTTACATCGAAGGTTTGTTTATGGTTTGCCTTCTTGTTGGGAAGTTATCCTCCCCCGCGGCAGCAGCAGCGCGAAGATAAGCGGCTCTAATCTTGAGTCATCTGGACTCGAGCTGGTCCAATTGTTCGGCTTATCTGCGGCAGCGGCGGCTTCCAGTTCCGGTCGACTCCTTCCTGCCTGGCCGCGCGGTCATAGCGTAATTGGCGGCCGCCGGCGGGCAGCCCGACGACGACGACGACGAGCCGCTGTCGTTATCGGCCGCCTTGCCGTTCAGTCTCCGGCGTGTTTTTGTTCCTTAGCCGGACTCGCTTTTCTTTCGTGCGGCTCTTCGGATTGCCGAACCACGCTCGCTACCGCCGGCTACTACAGTTTCGCCTTACGGTAGCCCGCGGGGGATGCTGTGAGCCCGCGAAGCCGATCCGATGCATGTGAGTGTCACTTGACCTTTGGCAGAGAGGGGCGCAGGGATGTCTTGCATCGGTGCAACTGGAACTCGTTAAGTTTTTGAGGGAATGCCAGAAGAAACCGCTGCCCCCTCCCGCCCCCCCCCCCCCCCCCCCTTCCCCTTTTTTTTTTTTGTCTATTGATCCGCAATTTTATTCTAATTTAGTAGGTATTTAGCAGGAATGAGCTTTCATTCCTGCTTTGGAGGAATGTGTATAACCCTGGTCATATGTTATGTTCATAGCGCTGTGTTGACTGGGACAACTCATAACTTCTGCTGCGGTCCGTCGTACGGTGGAACGGAACGGTGTTTTCAGTGACGTAATTTCGTCCACCTTTTTGTTGCGAGCTGTCTGACGTGTGCCGAAGGCGAGCATTCGGAAGATATACATGAACCCCTCAAATGCGTAGAACACAGGTCTTACAGGTCTTGCCACGCTAATATCTCCTCAACTGGTCGTGATGCAATCCTTTAAGTCTGTGAATTTGTTTGAAAAAACGAACTAACAACAAGATGGCGTGTAGATGTCTGAAAACGCCCTATAGTGCTGTGGCACTCTTTTGAGTAGAACCGTAAGAAGATATGAATTACAAAACTGAATTGAGTTACTGGTAGTCAATTACATTTTTCGTCGTGGTTGCTTTATTGATCCGTTGTTCTGTCTGCATAGAAACCATAGAAGTGTTTGGTTTGTTTTTACCTTTCCTTATGATGGTGAGCGACCCAGGCCAGGCCGCACACAGTTTTTCCTATGCTTGGAGAAAAGCAGTCTGAAGAAATGTGCTGCCACTTTTCTAGACATTGTGCAAACATGAATAGTTGATTACTGGCAAGTCGTTTACTTGGTTCTTGCATTATGATTACATGGCAGCTTTGATTCTGCCAAGTTTAACTCGATACTGTGTTAGGTCTGCGTTCAGTCATCTAAGGAGGGTGCATTGTCATTCACTGTTGTAGTCAAAAATCATGCCTGCAAGTAACATTCCAATGGAACAGCTTAGATCAGGGGTCTCCAAACCCCGGCCCGCAGGCCAAGTCCGGCCCGCGGAGGTCTTCCGACCGGCCCATGGCTGGCTGCAGTCCTCCCAATGGAGCCCGACCCACTTCCCGCTTCCAGCACGCCCGCTGCTACTGGCGAAAAAATAAATGCGTGTAAAACGGCGCCGCGGCGCGCACCAACCATGTAAACGAAGTTACCAGAAAAAGAAAAACGAGAGAGAACTGCCTACTGTAAGGAGTGTCCTCTGGTCATATTAGTAATTGGACATTGTCATTAGCAGAATCCACACTTCTAGTCCTCTGTTCCATATCTGGGTAACTAAGTACGTTAAGATTAATTTACGTCCCTATGTATACTGTGCTTGGTGTACTGTGTCGTTGCTATTAAATATTGTCAGCATAACTTCTATCGCTCTCACTGGTCTTCTGCCCTGTGTGAACGTGCCAAAGTTCCTATGCGCTGTGGTTCATGCTGGTATGTTTTCTGGGCTCAGATTATTGCATGATGTCATAAGCAGCTAAATTATTAAATTTCATAACAAAGTGAATGCATTCATCCAACTTAGAATTTTTTTGTTTTATGTTTACTCTCACTTTAAATATTGTATATTTAAATGCTTAGATATCTTAAGATTATTTATTTAAATTCTCCTCATTTACATCTGCCCATTTATATTTCCGGCCCTCGAGACAGAGACAGAGCCTCAATCCGGCCCCTATGCCAAAAAGTTTGGAGACCCCTGGCTTAGATAATAAAATATAGTGCAGCATGCCTCCTTTAGGGACTGGGAGCCTTGATTGTGCCTTGTGACAGCTAATAAAGTTCTCTCTGGCTGGCTTGTCTGCTTTTGGCAGACATGACAGACAGCACATAGATGTGTCACCGTTCAAATGCTCCATCAGCTTAGTGAGCACCTAGCTTTTCTGCTGTGCCGGGCAGTGGGCAAATAACTGCATGAAATTTAGTGTTGATAATTTTTATATATATTTTTTATTGATGTAACAATTAAAATCTCAAGACGAAAAGACACTGACATGTCTGCTAATATACTGCATTTCTTCATTTGGTTTGTTTAGGAGAAAATTGCATTGCTCCTCTGTTTTGTTTAACACCTCACTGTGCACGGCATTCATCTCAGCACTTGGCATCTCTTATAATTAAGCAAAGAACGACGTTCCACAAAATGACTGATCATTTCTAATATTTGCGTCTTTATTTTTAATAAAATTTTAGCTTGCTGTAATTTTGTAAGCCTGCTGGAATATTTTTTTACCTGTGACTACGAACAAATCTTGTGCTGTATCATATTGCTGACATGGATGCTCCAGAACACACAATGAGTGTTGCGTAAAGTGAGAGAGTACTTTGTTTTTCAAGCACCACCTGGGTAACCTAAACATTCTTAAAATTTTTGAGGCAAGAATGAATTGGAACAAAGTATAGCATTTAAAAGAAGACAACAAGGTGCTGTCACATCTTTCACAGAATAATAGGCTGCATTAACAGTTTTTGTTATATTTAAATCCAAAGCAATTAAGTCAGACCGAAAAGACGAAAGTTGAGCAGGCAATTTCTTACATTTAAAATTGCCAGTTATAATTTATAGTGTTTAAAATCTCTCTTGGGCAGAGCTGGTAGTTCAGAGAAGTTGTGCAATTCAAACTTGCAAGAATATCTCTACAATAATTGCAAGACTGGCAGTTTAGTGAAAGCTCCTTTAATAAATATATCTGTTCTCTAATTTAGACTTTGTTTTGATACCATGATGTTGGTTACTGTGTAACGTGGTCAGACATTGTTTAATGCAGTGTTCACATACATTAGATTTCATACCTTATTGGTTATGTGACGGGGAGGCTATTATAGAAACGGAATCGTGACATGCTGGAAGTTGCATGTTGACAAAGGTTGATCTTGAGTGCTATTTTTGGTCTTACTACTAGAAATAACTCTCTTCCACTCTTGTAAGATAAAGAAACATTCTACTTACTTATAAGGACAGATTTATATCATGATTATGTGTTCATTTCATTTATTTTTTCAATGGCAAGAACCAGTCTGTCTCTTTTATAGATATGTACCATATTCGCATTTCTTCATTAGCTGCAGGCTCCAGAATCAGTTATAACTAAGGTTGCCTACTAGGTGTACAACACACTTGCACCGAGGTTGCCCAGGGTTAATGCCCCGTGCTTCGTGTTCTCGTATGTGTAGCGTGTTGGCTACAAATTAATTTGCCTTTTTGTAGCAGTGGAGGGATTAAAGCGGCAGTAAAGTGGTTTCTGGGATTATTTATCTATGGTCATACCTCAATCTATGGGCTCTAATCATTCTAAAAGAAAAAGACCAAGGTTAGATTGATACGCGTGCGATTTCTCTACTAAAACGGGATTGAAGATCGTGACAGGCCTGTTTTTCTACAATTTGGCGCAGAAACCAGAAGGTGCCGTCGGGCATGAGCGAATCGAGAGCGATTGCGTTCCACGCGGCAAAGGGCGCCGACCAACGACGGGCTGATTTTTGAATGTGTGGGATTTGCGCGTGTAGGAAGCGATCCCTTACAGTTGACTGTCCCACTTCCGATGGCACCCTCTACTTTTTGCACCGAATCGCAGAAAAACGGGCATGTCACCATCTTTGATTTTGTTTTAATAGAGAAATTGGTTGCGTGTTGATCTAATCTTTGTTTCTTTTAGAGTGCTTTATGCATGTAGATTGAGTAATGACAGTGAATAGACGGTCTCAGAAACCACTTTACTGCTCCTTTAAGCAGTTAGATGAGTATCGTTATGCCGAGGTGAAGAGGAAACAAATCCACTTATTGTTGCACAATGAGGTTGAATAATGCTTGCATTATTGAAGCCCATCCTCAATGGCGTAGATAGGGAGACCAAACAAGTTTATCAAATCAGTATGTTATAACCGAGTGTCTTCTGCAACCAGATCTATTGTAACGAGGTTCAACTGTACTACGTCGCCCACAGGACGATTGACCAAAATTGACGGCGCAGTGCAAGTTTGTGAGTAAAAGTTGCGTGAAAGCGTATTTTCTCGAAACAGTGACTTTTTTTATTGGTTCTTTCTTGTATTTGCGATTGAGTTGGTTGTCGCATTTTTGTTGGCGACGCTGACCTTCGTTGGTGATGCAGTTTACATCGGCGATTGAATCGGTTGACACACCATCGCCGCCAGCGTCACAACGTCCACATCAACATTTGCATCCCTTGCCGCGTCTTCGGCAACAGCAGTTTACTTTGTCGGCAGCGGTAGGCTTTGACACCTGATTCCGTGGAAAGCAAATATACCAGGAACTACTTGTTGCATCAAGACGCGGCAACAACCAGAAACGTTCGGAATGTTTAGTCTGCCGTAACTGCTTGAGCCTAATCTTGTTTTTTTTTTGTTAAGTGTTTTCTCCTCCCCCGTCATTTCGTAGCGATTACCTAGTTGCTTGAACAACGATATCACTTGGGACAGAAAAAAAAAGGAAATATGGAAGAAGAGAGTACCCAAATCCCAGAATCGTTCATACGCCTCGCCCAAATAGTCTCATAAAAAATAGTTTTGTTTGTATGCTCGTTGCTAGGTTCTTCTTAAAGGGATACCACAACGAAATTTCGGCGCTTATTTTATGGTTTATATGTGTTCAAAGGAGCAGTATCACATCGAACACACCAATATCTTGTTAAAATAATCACGAAAAGGAATTTTAAGACGAATTAAACGATTAGCAAAGAGCACATGGTGGATGTCGCTAACGCCTCGTTTGTAATGCCCGTCTAGGAACCTTGACAGCTGGCGACGGTGAGTGTCTCGCCTCTGGCCACGACGAGAAAAGAGGGGAAGGAGGAACTCCCGTCTTCCCAAGAATTCCCTTTGTGTGTTCCAGAAGTAGCTATTGTCCGCCTACAAGATTATAAAAAGATTAACCTGTCACTCACAATTTGTACAAAAGCAGCCGCTTCGGTGGCTGGAATGACGAAGCCATCCTCTCGAAGTCAGCCTCGCCGTAGTTTTGCTCGTCCCGAGACGACCTACGTCACGATTGCGTCAGATGTCACGTGCTCTAAGCTGGGCCTTCTCCGAGCGCTTGCTAGAGTGGGCCGTTTATAACAAAAAATACAGCTACCAGGCTCAAAATACAAATGTGCGATTGTCATTTACGGATATTGTGGATCATATTCAACCTATTTTTGAACACGACTGATATATTTCAAATTTCGTTGAAGTATCCCTTTAATGCGTGGGCGCTTGTAATGGGTGTTGGTGCACACACACATTCTTCTGCACAGTGACGCCAGAAGTATATCTTGAGGTGGGTAAAGGGGGGGGGGGGGGGGGGTGCAGTATTTGTAGTAAATTTGCTTTGCAAATATTACAATCAAAGTTTTGTTCACTATCCTTGTGGGTTCTTTTCTTCCTTTCACTACGTCATGTGCAAGTGCCTGCCGCCCGGCATGATGTGATGAGTGCCAAGCTCGAGATGACTTCATTCATCTCGAGTTTGGTGCGCCCACATAACTGACTGTTGTTTATATAAATACATTTTTGTTGACAGCTGTATTTTTGCAGCAGAAAAGGAAACTTCATATTTTCTCTGAGGTCATCCATCACATTATTCCGCTTGCACAGTACTGCGCAGCAATAAAATTGCATCTAGAGAGCTGTGCAATGCGGTTGCTACAGTGTGCTGGGCTACTGGCCCGCGCCACTGTATCTCTCTTCAGGGCGGTCACCTAGAGTCACTGAACAGGAATAGTGACACAGTATTCAGTGGCACTAGCCCCGCTGGTAGCGGCACACTTAAACATGCCCAGCGGTCGCGCATTGTTCGAAATTGGCGCCGATAGATGGCGCAGCATTGGTGAAAGGGTCTATTGTGGTCTGTGTAGAAGATGAATAGTATCTCTCACATGGTGTTAAAATACTTTCTTCTCCTTTCGCAGATAAAGTCAAAGCTCCGGCCAGGCCCTGATGCCCAAGCGCTTGCCAAGTGATGCTCCTAAGAAGGTGCTCGAGGCTAGGATGTTATCAGCAGCTGCAACTGGCGACTCCAGGAGTTGTGGCAGGATGTCCGGCCTCTGTCGCAGCCACTTCTACAAGGTCCTGGCGGTCATTCTGGTGGCTTTCCTGCTCTTTGAGTACAGCTTTAACCTGCTGGCCTACCCTCAGAAGACAACCCGGGTTGTTCCCTCAAGCATCTCGTGGATGTTTGGGCCTTCGTCGGGTGCAGACTCGGACGTTTTCAATGCCAGCTTTGGCAACAGGACTCAGAGTAGTGAGGGGAGTGCTGGGAACGGGACAGGCAAGAGAAACTCCAGTGTGGTTGCAGTGTCTACCGCCAAGTCCTTGGAGCTCTGCCCTCTAGTTCCTCCCAATTTAGGTGAGTGAAAAATGCTTGCTTCATTCTTTTACCATGCAGGAAGTAACCAGCTGCACTATGCCTCGTCCGAAATTGTAGTTATTTAAGGGAAGACACTGGTCTTCAGGATGGATTGGTAATTTTTCATCTGATATTGATGAAATACTTATATCTAGTTTAATTTGTGTGAGCTGAGCCCTGTGGGGAACGAAACAAAGAGAATAAAGATGGCTGAGAAGTGGGTGATGTGCAAGCGCACGGAGCCACTTGGTACATGAGCACCGTGAGAATTGGTGGTCATTTCTGAGTCTCCATGTTTGTCACCCAACATGGGGTGCCAAACGTGGAGTGTTGGAAATGGCTACCGATTCTCATGGGGGTGCTGAAGCTCTGACTACCAGACCATCGGGGCCAACGAGAGACCGTAATGACTCGAATCTGTCCGGCCCAAATAAACGAGTGCTGCCATGGTATTGTCATCAAGGTTTCCTCCCCCTCTGCCGTTTATCTGCTTCCATTGCTCAGCACTTGAGGCACAAGGAAAACCTACATAGACTACCTTTTTGAAGGGCTTCAACCTGAGTTCCAGGAATGTAAAGTTTACATTCAGTCTGTGATGCCCGTATTCGTGCCCGCAACTCAGACGGGATAACAAGCGCCCCTTCTCCGGATTGGGGGGTTGGAGGGAGGGTGAGGTTGGTGGAAAGGGGGAATGTGCGGTGAAAGGGAAAGAGAATAAATATAATAATAATAATAATGCTTTATTTTTTCTTGGTGCCCACAAACAGCTATGAAGCCTTTTGTGTGGTGCACTGTCAGTTGGTGTTTACAGCAATTAACACTTTTTAAAATGTACAAAAACATGTGAAAGGACATGAATACAAGTTTGTGAGACAAATACGACTCCTACACAAACTTTGAGTCAGGTAAATTACACTATTGAAAGGCTGATATAAATTTAGCAAAACCAAGGAAAATATACAATTCTCAATTACCTATGTTATTAAAAGCAGACTGCATACAATATAACGGGGATAATTCACAAACTCTCTTGGCATAAAATGTTAAAAACTGGTGACTAGTCTAGTGGGCACATGAAAGTCTATACTCTCAAGTAAGCTCTCACTTTTAACATGGCTGACAATCAGTGATGGGCAAGCACACGGTACCAGTCAAGAGCTTGAGCACTGTGAAAATTGGTAGTCAGTTCTGACTTTCCAGAGGACATCTATTACCTTCTTTTTTTTCGTATCAATTATAATTTCTAAGAAAATCGCAAGTTCGTGGTTAACGCATGTAGCCAACTTTTTTTTACGGAACCCCAATGGAAAATCTTGTCTAAGTATGTCATGTCTGCATACTTCACCAATAATAGGGAGGGAAACACTACCATTCTTATAATCTTAGGACTGTGGTAAAAAGGTAATGCATGTTGAAATTTCTTGATTGACAAGAGATTGGTAATTACAGTTATTGCCAATTAGAAAAGAAAATATTATAGCGCACATTCTTCAGAAGTCTGGACCTTGTTGCACTTTCCATTTTATGAGCTATGAATCATAAGCAATTTTTATTTAGGTTCAAGTTCTGGTTTTAAATACCTTGGCAATACCGGTCTACTGGTTACACAACTTTTCTGTAGCACTATAGAAGATTTTGGTATGCCACCACGCGCGGCGCTAGCATCGACAAGGAGGCTGAAAGAAGCCAATCCAGCCAGCACCGCTGGGAGTCTGGCAACCTGAAAGTGGTATTGGAATTTCGAACCCACTTGGAACAATCCACCAACAGACTGCAGTGACACGTCGTCGCACTGAGAGCGTTTCTCGTTAATGTGTTTGTCTTCAGCTCTCTACACTCGGTCAACTGACTAAACTTCCTTTTCAGCTACATTCTGGAAAATAATATAAGTTTTCATTCCTCTTCTTGCCTCAAAATTAATTTTCAATACCGCTATCACCGTCAAACTTCAGTGCTGTGAGTAGCGCCATCAAGTAGGAGCACTGTGAACCCGTACGCTAATTGTCTAGCTCGTTTTTGCTTGCAAAAACATTGTTTTGTGTGAAAACAAACAAGATAAGCCTATCTTTAAGCTCTGCTCTTGGAGATTGATGAAAAATGATTGGTTCTTGCACACAATGATCAATTACAGATGTAAAAAAAAAAAAAAAATGTCAGTGTATGAGAAATTATTTTTGAAAACTATTGCAATCGCAAATTTCGGGTGGCTCACGGAGTGAAGGGGCCAAATGAAAATGCTTCCTCAGGGACAGCGGTGCTCCTAGTGGCAGCTTTTTACCCTGTATGAAATTTCGGGACCAGTGGCATATTGAACTTTTGCAATGCTTTGTGTTTTGGGAACAAACATATTTTGAGAAAACAAGAAAACTTGAAATTGTTATGAACTGACAATACATTTAAAAGTAATGTCTCGTTCAAGATTCCTTTCTCTTTTGAGTGTATTACAGAAATATATAAGTGCCACCTGTCTACAATGCTTCACTAATTTGGTCAATGCATACAACTTCACAAAATTGTTTTGATGGTTGAAGATCACACCTCTAATGTGCGCTCATAGACCAACACGCCGCTCAGACAAGGCGCCGCTGTGGCTACGCCCCCGTCGGCATGGCGCTTGTGCAGACGCTTCAACCATTTCGGTTCTGCACACGCACAGTGCCCACACCTGGTATGGGCAAACGTGGGCTCGCTTGTAAACGGCCCATCGACCTATGCATGGTTAGTGCTGAACCGCTATGGGATATACCAGTTGCTGGTTAATTTTTCTAGTTTCAATTTGCTAATGAACTGAAATGTTTGTTCTAATCAGGCTGTGGTTCCTTCTCCAAAGAAATATTTAAAGGGGCTCTTAGTCTGGGTTTACGTTCCGATTTAAGTAACCCATTTCACATCATGTGCTCAAATGCATGTCAAATTGTGAAATAAGCTTTAAGAACAAAATGTTGCACCAATATCTCATTGCTTGAAAAAAAAAATCTAAATGAGCATGCATTTCATTCAGGGCTAGAGAAATATATGGACTCGAAAGCTCAAATTACAAAGTGGTTTTAAGAGTGACTTGGGCAACTGGCTGGTTGTCGCTGGCGCACACAGGACAGGTACCACGACAAAATGCAAATGGCTGCATACCTACTTGCATGCAGTTTCTGATGCCAATTTTTATGCCATGTTGTGTTGCTGGAGTGGCCGGGCAGTTGCTTGCATGCCGTGGAAGAGGCTATGGAGACATTTTCTCCATCAAATAGACTGTGTTGATTTCTAGGCAGTCGCTGCATATGCAGAGACACGCTGAGGGAACAGAGTGCAGACAATATTTTTGTTCTTGTTTCCAGCCAGAGAGAAAAGGTCAATGAACCGGTTATGGCAGTCACAATTGGGATTACCAACCACTAGTGGCGTGCGAATAGTGGAATTGAGTTTGAAGCAAAATTAAAGCGAATAGGGCTTTTGGGAAAATATTTTCTAATAGAATACTGAATAGTTTCTCCGAGCCTTTTGCTGCTGTTGCACCATGCTTAGACGAAAACCCAGTTCAGCTCGTGAACGTTGTTCCCAAGCTTCCACTTCTCCATTTATAAGCTAATTTTAATCTAACCGTATTTGTGGACTGACCTCAAAGGTTGATGCTTTGGGTTGACAAACGACGGACTCGACATAAAATTAAACCTATAGAGATGCTCAGCTAAACCTAATTGAGTGGATTTATAGATCTTGCTATATGCAAATATTCTTTCTTCAATCTTGGATTAAAAAAAAAAAAAAGAATCTTGAATGATAAACGCATGTTGTCATAGCATATCTGCCTCATAGAGCCAGAGTTTAAATATTGAAAATATTACTGCAGTGTAGATACAGTGCAATCCACTTATAGCGATAATGAGAAAACCCAAAAATTCAATCGTTATAACCGATTATTGTTGTATCTGGACCATAAACTGAGCAATTCTAGTCTAGAAACTCTAGAAACTGATCGTTAAAAGCAGTACATTGTTATATCTGGTATAGTTATAAGTAGATTGCACTGTATTAACATTCAAAGTGTCCATAATTTTTTTAAATGCATCAAGCGTATGTGTGCACCATCCCGATTTGAAAGTGTGCTTTTCTGCCTAGTATGCAGTTGCGGTATTTATACTTTTCCAAGTGTTGATCATGGAAGGGTACTCCGTTGTGTGCACTTCTTGCCGAACACCGGTGCACTGCAGAGAAGCAACACCTGCGGAAGCAAGCTTCACGGGTGTTGCTTCTCCGCAGTGCGCCAGTGCTCGGCAAAAAGCACGCTCAACCGGGCTAACCCGATGCAATCAAAACTTGGAAGAATATGAATATCGCAGTTCACCTCGAACTGAATATTGAATAGCGTATTATTCGAAGCTACAATGAGGAATTTTTAATATTCACACAACACTACCAATCTCAAACTGGAATACGGCAAAGACATAACTCTGCCGTATTCCAAAGTCGTAATGCTGTGAATCTGTTGGCCATGTGGGATCATTCAAAGTGGTTTTATTCCCTCTGGTACACACTGTGATGTCAACAGTTTGCCATAATGGTTAGATATGTAGCCATTGACAGGATGAGCATGGCACGGAAGTCCCCCGGTTGTACTCCTTCCAGAGTGAGCTCCCTACCTTCGATAACGCTTAAGAGTCTCATGAGCCTTGAACGTGCTTGATCAGCCAAAGTATGGTGGAAGGCAACAAACATGTGCTGCAGGTCAGGCATTCGAAAGTGACTCGCTGTGCTTCCTGTCAGTGACTGTAATTTCAGCTTCATAAAAGGATGTGTGCTCGATCCTGATGGTACATTTCACTTGCTTCTCAACCCTTCTTGCAGTCGGCCGCCTAAAAGTCTTACTACAAGCCCCGTCATTCGATGAGATGGAGAAGAAGTTCACGCACATCATGCTGGGAGGGAGGTTCAAGCCAAAGGACTGCCTGGCCAGGCATCGGGTGGCCATACTCATACCATACAGGGACCGGGAGGACCACCTCAGGGTTTTCCTCTACAACATGCACCAGATGCTACCTCGGCAGCAGATAGACTATGGCATTTTCGTCATAGAAGAGGTGGGTGTTACGGCAAAGCTTTTTATGTCATTTCCTATGGTGAAGAGGCTAGTGTTACAGCCCTTTCCTTTAATGTGGAATGCGTATTTGGGCTGGTTGGAGCATCATGAAAAGTTGGTACAATAACAGGATAACATGACCAGGTGTCTTTAGTCCATATTCTGTTGCTCTATTTCTTATAAAATCGTTTGGCATGGAAGATTGTGTGTTCGTTAAATTAGGCTTAGGAAGGGTTCACAAAAAGTGTTATAATCATTGAGTATTAGGGTCGTATTTCGAGAAACGAAATTGCTAGCACGGTACATTGCACAATAATGCTCAGGATTAAAGTTTTTTTCCTTCATATCTATAAAAGCTAAGGTTTTCAAACTTTGCCAATGTGTTGCCCTGTATATAGTTCATCTTTGCATGAAATATTGTTGTCCTGGTGAGCGGGAGGAATTTACAAGAATTGCTCACACAGAGGCATCTTACTAAATATGCATTATTTTGAAAATCATTTAAAAAAAAGGCCATCTTTAATATTCTTTAAGTTCTCCGACATTAATGCTTATAATATGTACTAACGGAGTCTGCAAAAACATTATGCAATAATTGTGTGGCTTTGAAGTTATAAAGCGAGAAATATGGCCAAATTGTCGATAAGGCGGTTGCCATAAATGGGGCATGCATATACCCGTTCTTCACAATTTCATTATTAATAAAAAGCGTAAAAATACTATGAAGTGGTCAGGGAAAGACAAATTGACAGCACAGAGGTTGATGGTAGTATTGAAGGGAAAATTTCTAATACGTTTTCATACAACCGACGCAAAATTGTTCATGGGCCGGAGCGATGAAGAGGCGCCACCCTTTAACATGCTTCGCGGTGCCTGGTTCAACAGCCGGCGTGTAGCGTCTCTATCTACACGACGTAAAGGAAGCAACCGGAGCGACTTTACAAACAGATCAGCCACAACTTTGGCTGTAACATTGTAAGAGGTTGGGCGCACCAGAACCTGAACCTGCGCCGCCTGTAAACGCCATTAGATCCACCGCCGTGGAGGGGCGTTTTCAGATAGGATCCAACGACCACGTCCGGTCACATTTTTTAGCTTTACCAAAAGATATATTTCTCTTGTGCTACCGCAAAAACATAATCAAACATTTTTTGCGGAAAATAAAATTTCTCTTCAGTAACAAAAATCATGAAGTTGCTAAAATCACAAAGAGCACTAAAATGGTACAGCTTTTTGTAGAAATTATGTTTTATTTAATAAAAGCAAAAGGAAATAATAGAAAGAACTTAAAAGGCAAACAAGGGCATAGTTAATAGTTTGCTTGCCACATCATTTCAGACCGTCCACTGCGTTGCCACTGTCACTCACTTTTGCTGCCGCTTGACAACGATGGAAAGTCCTCAGTGCCGCCGCTCGAGCTGCTGCCTGCGCTACTTTGTGTATTTCATAGAATATCGCCCTCAGATCTGTCGACGTGGTTTGTGACAGCACTTCTTGAAAGAATGCACCACAACGTCAGCTTGGATCCTCTTCCATGCGTCTGCGATCCTTATTGCGACAGTTGAGGGAGGGCGGCCTTCCCATCGGCCTCTTCTTCCGATTTGGATTCCTGATACATTCCTTGTATTCTTGCCGCAAGTCTTCTTTAAAATGCTTATTTACAAAGACGTCTAGGGGCACTAAGGTCATTTCACCGGGGTGTCAGCCCTTGTGCAGTCCTGCAAACTTCTTGCGGGTTGCGGAACACTTGAAAATCTGTATCCGCTGTTTCGCCAACGGATCACTCGTGCCCTGTCAATGCCAAAGTGCTCGGAGGCTCTGTAGTGCCTCCGATCACAGTTCGCTTAAACTTCAACATATATGAAGTCCAGTTTACGCTTATATTAATTCTCTCTGGAATCTTCTGAATTACACAAACAAAAGAGAAATCGCTCACGCAAAAGCAAAAGTCATGCCTAATCGCGGTTGGCTACTGCTCTGCGCCAATATTGCTAGGCTGTTATCAAGGTGCAGTGTGTAGAACAACTCATTATAAAACTTCGAGGCTAGTTAGAACCAGTGAATATCATGTTTGAGCCAAGCACCAATGTCATGTTTGAGCCAAGCATACTGTCCTGTTTGAGCCAAGTGTACTGTGAAATTATTTCTGTTTGTTACTCATGTACATATTTGTTTTCAGGCGGGGCAAGCGAAATTCAACCGAGCCAAACTGTTCAACGTTGGATACCTAGAGGCATTGGCATTGTACGACTACGACTGCTTCATCTTTCACGATGTGGATCTCATCCCCGAGGATGACCGCAATCTCTACACCTGTCCCGAGCAGCCGAGGCACATGTCTGTGGCCATCGACACTATGCAGTACAGGTGAGCTGCAACACAAACTTTTTGCATAAAGATATGCCACAGGAGCATGTCGTTCCCATTTACGCTTTTGCAGGTTTCTCATCATTGAAAGACCTTGAAATGTCGTCAAATGTATTTTCAGGGACCTTGCTCCTCTGCTCAATTGTCATACTTTATTTTTGTTGTTGTTTTCATGATTTGCTCAACCGTTATTTGCAAGAATTGAGGAAGCGGGGATTTTGGACTCGGATGGTATTTAGCATTATCATCTAATACTTTCTGCCTGACAATCAGGCTTATATTAATAATGGTCGATGAATCCTTTTTAATGTTGAGTCAAAGGTCCAGGGTTATTTTAGTACAGAATGTGTTCTACAGCTGGCTCCTAAAAGTTTCTTTTAATATGCATGAAAATTGATTTGACACAAGTGCTGCATCGGCATTTGGCTGGAACTTGTGTCCTCGCCGATTGAACATGTCTTGCAGCTGAACGCTGTTGCAGCACTTGCGTCCCATCTGCGCTGGCCTTCGGCAGGTGATGCAGAACATCCAGCTCTAATGCCCGTTATCCTAGGTGTTGAGCGAGCATGCTCTCGGAGGGGGGGGGGGGGAGAATGTACGGGTGAGGGGGGAGGGAACAAACACAAGGCTTAAATGGGAGGACGAAAAATAGGGTTAGGGCCAGGTTCTGTGAACTTTTCATTTCACCCCCACCGGAGTGCTAGCTTTGCCAGGACTTGCTTTTTAAGATACTACGCGCGACGTTGCTCGCGACGTCCAGGCACAAAATGCGTATCGAGTTTGTATGCAACGTCGCTGCAAAGAAACGGACAATGGATTCCTTTTTGCCCTTGCCTTTATCATGATAATGTGGGAAAGGGGCAAATATCTTATTGTCCTCCCAACCAGTATTGACAGTATGAGGTCATCAGAAACAAAAAAATTGAAACAATAGTTGGGACAAGCAAAATTTTATGTGCAAAGAAATTTTTTTAGAGCAATATTGACAGCACGAGACGAGATTTAGTTGGTGGTCACCTCGTTTCCACTTGTTTTCTCTCTTGGCATTTCGGGCATGTGGAGGAGAGGTGGATCGGCTTGGCCATCATGTTGAACTGGAAAGAGTGTATGACCATTCCGTGACGTCATAGACTTTGCGCGCAAAATTTAAAATAAATCTTGCGCCGTCAATATTGTTGTAAAAAAACTTTTTCTCGCGTAATGTTAATTTTTTTATTTGCGTGTCCCAATTAGGCTGTTTAAGAAACACTTTTTTTTTTTTTTTCAGGGGCCCTTTAAGACTGGTGTACACACTTGCATTTGGTTGCAGCCGAAAGTGCTGAAGCCAGTTTTTAAGTCTCATACGACTATACGAATGACTGTACTGCTGCACAACCGGTCGTGAGCAGTCACGAAAGACTTAAAAAACCGGTTTTAGCACAGTCGGTTGCAACCAAAAGCAGGTGTGTGAACCTGCCTTCAATCTGCTAGATCTTGGGAAGGAATTATGCAAGCCGGCAGAATTCCTTTGTAATTAGTGGATATATTGTCCGGAGTGGTATGTTTCAACTGCTACGTGGGGAGCAATACTCTAGATTTAATACTTAATGATCCAAGTATCGCTTGATGTGTGTGGGTGTTATCTGAAATAAATGGTTGTAACAATGTTACTGCTAGGAATTGACGCTTTGCAAAGTTCCATGAATTAACATGGGCAGTTGACATTCTTTGTGCATGAAGCTTGTAATTGGATGAGAGTCCATGCCGAACACTGACGCAGTGCTCGTGTCCAACATGTACTGCACCTAGTTTACACTGAACACTGCAGGCGCAGTGGTCCTCTCTAGTACATGCTCGGGCTGCCTGACAGAAGTATGGTGGCCTTGAATAATTGGCGAGGCTGCTACAAGATGACATACACTTTTGAAAGGGTCTGTTAATTCATGCCAGCCACAATCGTGAAAAAGTATAATATGTGTCTGCGTTGCACAACATTGTTAAAGCATACACTACAGCGATGCTTTTGATGCTTTTTCGTGTTTACTTCAAAAAGTTATTGGCAGGCACCAGATTTTACCATATAGGTTTGTGCCCTGAGTGAATGTTTTCCACCACACTAGTTGTTTTGACAAGTCTCAGTTCTAAAAAGAAAACAGAAAAAAACCAGCAACTGCTTGTTTCACTAACTGTCGTGTGCAGTAAGGCCAGTTATATTCAAATTATAAATAGGCTAGAGGTAGAAATAGATATCCATAAACAGTCAAAGGCCTTTATTATAAACGCCTCTACTACGAGAATGCTGTTTAACAAAGTAAAGTCCCGGCCGATCTCCTATGTGTTCAATGTGTATTTTAGACTACTGCAACAAATGTCTTTTTAAACATATATTTCCGTTTACCGAAGCGATTTCACAGTGCACAAAGCATAAATGACCAGAATTATGAATAGAGATATAGAAGAAAAATACTACGGCAGTGACAACAGTTGAAACTGCCGCCGCAGCACTACGTATTCTCGGTTTCGGGTCTAAATAATTTCTTAGTGTGCTACCATGTGTCTAGATGGTGCTACATGACTCTGCGTAGAAGGCCTGTATGCAGCAACATAGTCACATAGTGCTATCTAGGCATAAGGTTGCACACAAACAAATTATTTAGACCCAAAACCGAAAACGTGCATTGCGGCGGCAATGCTGTGCCTCCGTTGCACGCACTCGTGTGTAGTTCTTTTTTTGCTCACGCCACTGAGTATGCACCAATCCGCTCCAGGATAAAAGTTTTTTTCAACGCTCCATCCGGGCAATGCGTGCACGCACCCGGTTCTCTTATTTTGCATGTACGTTGGCACATTCGAAAGGACTTGTGCAAACGAGAGTATATAAAAAAAAATCTTTTCTTGGGCAGTTGCAACTTTTTTATGCTGGCTTGGCATTTGTTCGACCGACGCACCAATCTTCATCGGGATCCAAGGATTCCAATCTTGCTTGATCAGTCCCAAGTTGTTCCGCCCTGGAGCGATAGTATGCAGTCAAGGAAACATGATCTGTGGTTCTACCTGCAATGCCAAAATCTAAGTGAAATCAGTAGAGCCGCACAGAAAGAAACGCGCCTCCCTTTTTGTTTTGGACAGATGTGAAAAAGAGCTCAATCTGCTCGGTTCCATGCCTTTTCCCATCCTCGCTGCTCCACGCACTGCAGCTGTCCCATGCCACGTGCGTGGCGTATTCTGCCATGCTGCCGTGCCCGCTCCTACACCAATTGGCGGCTGCAGAAGCAATTGAGAGCAGCACAGCTACTTTCGGAGCCTCCTCTGAATGACATGAGGCAGTGCAAGCCGCCTACTGATTTAGGAAAAGCCTAACTTACACAGTCAGCAAACATCTTCACTGCGTGTATGGGGGTCGGGCAACGGTGGTTTGTAGTGATTGTTGCAACTTGTATTTGGATAACTCGGTTAAGTTTGTAGTGCGAAGTTCGGACAGCGGGAAATTACTGCAGCAGGGGGGGGCCTGGTGTCCCGGCGGTTGATGAAAAACTTTACCAGTTGTGGTACTGACAGTACAACTGCTAGTCCATTTTCTTTTTAATTTCTTCGGTGGGCAGTGGTGAGTACACAAGCTTGTGCAAATAAAAAAAAAAGTAAGAAAGTGGTAATCGAGCATAAGATACCTGGATTCTGCAGTGCATCGTTTTTCCCCACATGCTCAGAGCTGCAACGTGCTAGCAGACTCGACTACCACTGCCCCTTTTCTTAAGTTAATTGTCAACGTACAAAGCCTAGTGTCTGATGTCAGTCATACTATATTTGGCGCTATACTGTTTCCTGAAACATGTCGGCGCCATGCAGGTACATTGATATGTGGTAGCACAAATTCGGTTTCGTGTGATCGGTATTTCGTGCTCAACTACTACAATGAAGTTAGCTGTACTATGAAAACATTTGCCGGTCCCGCGGAGTTTGTTATAAGGGCGTTTGACTGTACAGAAAAATAATTGACTAAGGATGCTGACTCTTTGTGGATTGGCTTTAAAAATAGCTATAAATGCTTTGAGAACTACCTATATTGCTTTTAATTAAGTCTGTGATCTGCCAACCAAAACTTGGCTTTGGATAAATTATAATATTTAAACTGGTAAAACAGTGCTCCCATATGTATACCAAGTGTAAAAGTGATTCTTATGCCAACCTTGAGCACCATCTAAAGGAACTGGAATAAATAAGAATGTCACAAGTACTGCCATGGAGGACTATTTTTTGGGACTGGCTAGGGCTGTCAACACAACTTCAATACATTCTGGAGTCATGTTCAAAAAGGATCAAAAGAGAAAATGGACATCCTGAGCATAACTCGCTCTGGTAATGTACTAAGCATCAGTATTGCAAAACTTAATTGTTTTGACTACTTGAAGTACAATGTTTAAAAAAATATGAAATTTTGCCGGTTCTTGCAGGTAATGTGGAGAATGTCATGCTTCCCTTCAATGTTACAATAGAGCAAGGGTGCCTAAACCCAGCCCGGGTGGCACAGAAATAAGCACGCATAAAGAAGCAGCTCCTACGTACACAGCAAACTTGCAAATTAAGGTACCAGAAAGAATGAGAGAAAGCTGCGACGCTACGTGGGTCCTCTTTCCATGTTAATCATTGCACATTGTCATCACCAGCAATCACAATCCTTAGTTCCCTGTTCTGTGTCCGTGTAACTATGTTGAAATTCATTTGTGATCTTGTGTTATGCCATAACTACAGCATATTGTCATCAATTCTATACCATTCTGATTGGTCTTCTGCCCTGCATGAATATGCCAATGTTGCCATGATTTATTTTTTGGCGAGTTTTATGGGTTGTAATTTTTGTGCAATACTGTAAAATGTTGTTTTTGCGGGCTCAGAATTTCGCAAATTTGGCGAAGTGTGGTTTTGGGGTATATTTTGTGGGCATGAAAATTCTCAAATTTGGAATGGTATGCTATATATTTATCATTAGAAAACATATTTGTGGCATTTATATTTTGCTTTATTATTGAGGTTGTGAAATTCGAGAATGCTAGGTCCTCGCAAAAATTTACTTCATAGTCATTTACAGTATAATAATTTTCTAAATATTGAATTTTGAAATAAAGTTTATAAATTAATTCATTTTAGAATATTCTGTTTAAATTTTTATTCCAGCTTAGTTTGTGATATTTATAGGCTTAACTAAGTTTTCTGTATTATTTATATTAATTTTGTTTTTATTCTGTGGCCCTCGAGAATGCAACAAATCTCCAATCCGGTCCCTTAGTACTTAGTCCCTTAGTCACAAAGTTGAAGACCCCTGCAGTAGAGGCAATAAAACATGTTTAAACTCCCTAAAGACGCCAGGCAACCAGGTGTTCAAAGTGACCATGCAACAATATTCGGTAAAAATGTTTCTCACTTTAGAACGGACTTTTTTTTTTTTTTGCAAAATTTTATGAAAAGTGGGGGGGATTGTGACAATAGTTGATGAACTAGTTGGTTAAACATCTAAAAAAAAAGTTAGCATGAAAGGCAAGGACAAATAGAAGACCGGGCAGGTCAAGTGCTACTTTTAGCTCATATTTTAATGAAAAGAGTGGAAAAAAAAAAAGAGGAGGTTAAAAAATAATGCTGAAAAGAAAGAAACAATGAAAAATTTGAAAAATAAAATTATCCAAATATAGCTGGAATTTTTATGAAGAGGGTGTTAGAAATGATAAATTGATAGAAAGAATAAATGAAACTACCGAAATGAAAAAAATATAAAAACGACAGAAAAGACGTTAAGGAAAAATATTGCATGTGCGGTAAATCCTTTAATAAGGTTACTGACAAAGCACTGGTGCAAGTATCCCCTCTTGTTGCGATGGCCTGAGCTCCATATATTTTGCATGGTCTCTTATCTTGATGCCACCTTAGAATCCCTGCGTTACTAAACAGTGGGTCGCATCCACAGTCACTTACATGCACGGCAAGATGTCCCAACAGAGAGAGAGCATGCTCCCTTAGCCCAACATTGACACATCATGTGGACTGACCCACATTAACTTTGCCACATGAGAAGGAGAGTTCATAAGCAACTCCACAGCAACAGTTGTCTTGTGCCACATTCGTAATATTTTTCGCACTCCTCCATTCTTTTACTAAAAAGTCATTTGAAAGAGCGCTTGTCTTGCCCAGTCTTCTACTTGTCCTTGTCTTTTGCACTAACTCTTTTTGAGTTTTGGGGATTGCATTGTTGGCATTTTCAACAATGCAATCCCTAGGACATCATCGTTGAGCTTTGTGACGCCCTGCTGACGATATTTAAATGCGGCTCGTACGATGGACACGAGCACTGCATCAGAATTCAATTTGGGCTCGGAACTGTCGATGCCTCGACATGCGTACGAGTTGTGGCTCATGCTTAACTGCTGTGATGAGTGCAATGGCCGAACCTTGACAATGTGTGGAACCCAACGCATGGCTGTGATGACTAAACTCTGTGCGTGGTTATGATAGACATTGGCAGCATATAATCGGCTCCTGATGTTGTGACTCCATGTTCTGGTTGCTAATTAAAGGAGTACTCGTTTTTCTCTAATTTTTTCTGCGACTGCCATTGCACAGAGAATAATGTAACGCATTCCAAAGGTTATGAATGCCAAGGAATAATTCTAAGCAATATTTATTTAAAGTTTATAAAACTTTGTAGCATCGGCAGCTCGTATTGGTTGCCGACTGTACAATATTGTCATATCATGTTACCATATATTGCTGCGTACAAGTCAACCTTTTCAGAAATGGGTATCTCAAAAATGTATATCAAAACAAAAAAATACTTCACAAAAACATTTTTTTTAATGGGTTAGAATTTAGGGGTGTTTATGCTTATATTTGGAGTCGACCATTACGCGTCAATATACAGTAGTCACGCCATAAGGCAGGAATACCTCCCTGCCCCTATAAGACATTTCTCATATTTTCAGTAGACAATTAAGGGGATTTTCTTCCCTTCCCCTGAACTCCCGTCGCTCCCCTCATCTCCTGAACACTTCAGATGCCCCTGCTATGAGACCACCAAAGGACAATGGTTGCACAAAAGTGATATTGTAAAATCCAGGGTATGCAAGTGTGCCCTTGAGCGTAATTTAGAAGTAACTGATTTTCTTGTATCAGGCTGGAACGATTAATTCTTTTTTATCTGATTGGACATGAACATAACATACTTTAGGGTTGCCATGTTCCACCAGAAATGCGTCTGAGGCCACAGATGTGCCCGAGATGCTGCTGTCGCATGCAGCTGCATGAAGAAAGCTTCATTGTGCACTCTAAGCAAGCAAACACCGAAAACAAGAATTTAGGAGTGGTGGCATCTATCTCAGTCGCCTCTATTAAATGTGACAGCACTTCTTAGCAAACTCGACGCACTTTTGCGACTGCGACTTGGTATCTAAGGAAGGAAGCAAGGTGCATGCATTTGTTATATACCTACTGCAATTATGCATACAGGGGATAATGCACCCACAATCGTATATTAGCTTCTGAACAGCAAATACAGTTACCAAGAGTC
This sequence comes from Ixodes scapularis, assembly GCF_016920785.2. NCBI lineage: Eukaryota > Metazoa > Arthropoda > Arachnida > Ixodida > Ixodidae > Ixodes > Ixodes scapularis. The sequence continues at coordinate 97,446,085 of NW_024609857.1, forward strand.
TTATATTTATATTATGTTTAGTATATTCATACATATTATGTTTATACCAATATGATAAGAGTGCGCAAGTTGAATTGCAGTAATGCTACAACAAAAGTCATTGGTTGGTTCGTGGGAAGTCCGTCCGTGGGAAGTAGATAGTTACATATATCTCACAAATATGTGGATTGTTTTAAATGGGATTAAAAACTTCATAGATGTCGACGAAAATTATTACTAAAATTTCCACTGCAATTCTTAAGCAGTTTAAAAAAAATATTTTTTAACATAGTACAAGACGAAGCAAAATACTATCTCATTTCAACAACAGTTTGCACAGCAATGTTGGCAACAATTTTTTATTATAGGGAAATGTCCTCTACCCTAATGCATGACCAATGTGTTGATACTTTTAAAAACAGATGTGGAAATCTGGTTGACAAGGTTGTTTTTTTTAGATTGTTTGGTTTCTTGTATGTGTCTTAGAGTCTTAAGAGGTTCCAGATCGAACCGTGATCATGGTCAAGCACACCACTGCCTCAGATCCCAAGACTGAAAATCTTGAAATCCATCATATATTTGGTTATGCTTCTGATAAATATTTTGGGATGCACTAGTGCAATGTGTATCCACATACACTGGCTCACTCAAACTCTTTCTGTTTTAATATTAAGTGATTCATCGTTTCAGAGGTGCGGACTGTTGATATACAAGTGGGGGAGTAAAATGTGAAGCATGGGGGGGGAACAAGCATACATTTGCCTTGTCCTTTTGTGTTACATTTGTTTTTCTCAGTTTGCAGCTTGTAATTGTTTTATGTTTCCTGTATCATGTGAACATTGTACAGAGTGTTTCAATGGATTTTAAAGTGCACCATGACTCTCTTGACATAGTAATGTGGAGCTCATGTTTCTGTTATACGCTTTGCTCTTGCAGGCTTCCCTATGTCGGGATATTTGGAGGAGTTAGTGCCCTGAACAAAAAACACATGAAACTTGTGAATGGCTTCTCTAATCAATATTGGGGATGGGGCGGTGAAGATGACGACATGTCTTACAGGTGAGTGTGCGATTTTTTTCCTTTTGTTGCTAGCGGTACCTGGCTTTTTCGTTCCTTTTACTGCTCACTAGGCTGCTGTTTATGGCTGTCAAGGAGCTAAAAAAGAGGAAACTCTCAATTTCTTCTTTTCGTCCGAGAAAGAGGGAGTCCCTCGTCCTTTCTGCGGGGAGTAGCTCAGAAACCTGCTTTTATAAGAGAGGAAGGAAGAGAGAAGAGTGCAACAGGGAATGGAGAGAAGGAAATGGGGAACCGGTTTTCTTCCCGGCAGAAGGCGATTCTGTAGGTCGGCCTTAAGGGCTCTATTTAAATAATATTGGCCTCGAGATCGACCTAGAGGTGGCGGTACTGTCGCGCCATCATCATCATTAAAATGGAGTTAGAAGCATGGCCGCCCCGTAGGCTCTCCACGTTCGCGCCCTAGACGTAGGCTGACCATATTTCTCAAGGTAGAAAACGGGACATCCCAGCCCGGAGGGGGGGGGGGGGGGGGGGGGGGGAGTGAGTGAGTGAGTGAGTGAGTGAGTGAGTGAGTGAGTGAGTGAGTGAGTTAGGGGGAGAAAGAAGGAGGAGAAGGGGAGAGAGAGAGAAAGAGGAGGGGAGGGAAGGGAGGGGATGGGTATAGTAAAGGTTGAGATAGGGAGAACAAATTTAATGCCAGATTTGCGATTTCAAAGCGTTAACATATTTCATGCGTGCTGTATTCATTAACTAAAAAAAAAATATATATTTCTATTCACGAGTCTTAACAAGAATACGTGTTTGTGGACAAGAACAGTTCTCCGAATTTTACTGGGTAAATTTTTAAAGTACCTACTTTTTTTTTTTTTTTGTAAAATATATTTGTAACAAGTGGGCATAGTTTCCGCTTGCTTCAACTTGCTTTGTGCCAAGTTCGAAATTATGCACTCCTGCGAAAACGGGACATGATTCCTTATTGGGACAAAAAGACGGGACGGCCTAAACGGACCTCAAAAGCGGGACTGTCCCGGCCAAAACGGGACGTCTGGTCACCCTACCTAGACGGTTCCTTTATTTCGTCGCATAGTACCGGTGGGCAAACAATTTTAATGGAAAATGGTGCGGTACTATTCGGTGCTTCAGTGATGATCGAATTGTGTTATCAGGTTATCAGTGTACGTCCTAAATTTAAATAATCGCTTGTGTGAATGCGTTGCCTGCTCTAAGCAGACGTTAGGAGACATGGATTTACGGGTGAACTGCTCTATTTATGTTAAATATTTGTTTCTTTTAAAATATATATTGGTTTACCAGTGACAAAACGCAACATAACAAAGCATTCCAACCCGGATACTTACATACTACTGGTACTCTGGGTTGTGTAACTGCAGGTTCTATGGCTTTTTGTTTTTTTTGGTACCTTTTAGTTTTTGCAGTAATATAAACTGCATTCAGAGAAGTGAGGGCTGTAAATTATTGTGCTATTGAGTTCCGCTGCAGCAAATTTTCCCCTTTACTGTGCCACGGTGTGGGTAAGGTTTTTTGGAGTCTGAACAATTTGACTATGTTGCGATGATGAGAGAGTGCCTCTTCTAGTTGCAATCCGCAAACTGCACGTTGGCAGGACAACAAGAGAAACAAACTGTTCGAATATATCTGCCGTGAGTGTAACAGATGAGAGTAGCTGAGCAACGCAGCAGGGTGTGTGTTATTAGATGCTCCTCTCGGTAGCTTGGGTTCACCTGCTTCAATTTTGTTGGGGAGGGCCGCGGATGTCAGGAGGCTAATATTATACATTTCTGGCTGAATGATCTTCTATTTAACCGCAGTAGACTCTGCAGCTCCAACAAATGACCCGCACCCCAAAACAGACAGCATCGGCCGCAGAGACACTATTTTAATGATAAGGGCTAGCCACTCTCACGAGACTTTCCAATGACCCCTAACCTAATGCATATCGAGACCTTCAGATTATTCGAGTGACGCTTTAGTTGCGATAATTTTTTTGCCGATTAATTGGAATGTTGTGCTGTAGAAAGTCACGGGGGAAAGAAGTGAAAAAAAATGCCCGCTTTAATATTTCTGGCGTCTTTATTTTTTTAGGACACAGGCTTGCACGGTAAACCACTTCGGCATGCTTGTGATTGTCACTGAGGGGGAGTATACTGTTTAAAGAATTACGAAAAAATTACTCCACTTTAAAAGGCTTCTCGTGTTCATATTTCTGTGGATGTCGCAACCCAAAGTTTAAAATGTGAGTGCAATAGGCCATTTATGACATAGTGAATATACAGTCTAAGCTCATTACAACAGACCTGGTTACAACAGACATTTGGATATAACATACCGATTTGTGAAGTTCGGTTGGTTTTCCTCCATGTACCATTGACTCAACTTCATATCTGCATACAGCATACTCCTTTTACAACAGACCGCAATCTTGGTAAAAATCAAGGTCTGTTATAACGAGCTTAGACTGTAGTAAAAAAAAATCGTAGTTTTGACATCTTTCATGCAATGTGACTCGAGAAAAATCGACTAATGGATGCATAGATTAATTAGTCTGTTGAAGTCATTCATATTAATTTTTTAATCAATTCACAGCTCTAATCAACATTAAATGTTTTATCAAAACTACGGATTGTGCGAGATAACAGAAAACACTAAGATTGTTGAAGCATCCGACTTAAACTAATCGCTTTGCTGAATTTCCAAGCGTGTGAAACAATACAACACAACCTTTAGTAAGAGGAAATTGCAAGCATTTCTTGAGGAGGGCCCAGCTCAACCAGAAACGGGCTTGCGTCGTCGAGATCCATGCTTCTAAATGTGCGCCCGTAGCAGACGACGCGCGGCAGTATCCCTGTTTTTGCATGTTTCCGATTTCGGCCGCTTGGTGGCGACACAGTTTGATCTCGAGGCGAATCCTTAGTATTGAATTGCTTTTTTTGGTATATTGTTAGCTTTTCTGACGCTGTGGCACAGGTGCAAAACTTTACATACACAGTAAACACAAAAAACCTTCTTTAACATTTCACAATCACTGTGCATAGAAACAGAACACAACAAATAGGACAAACATTAAAAGTCGAAAGATAGTCAATCTTTAAATTGAGTTTGTTTATAGTACTGCTGTAAAATCCCGAACAAACTGCCACCCTGAAATATTGCCCCCACAGTTTATCGAACTAAATACAGTCGAATCTCATTATAACGAACTAGCATCGTGAGCAAACATTTGTTCGCTATATGCGATATTCGTTATAAAAGTGAACACTAATCAATGTGAACGTACCCGCAATCGAGCCCGTGCAAGAATGTGCTCAGCACTGCAATATAAAAACATTCTATCGCAAACCTCGTGATCCTTAACTGTTACTGAGCAGCATTCACAGAATAGATCGGAACATCACAATATTAATTTGCAACACGAGAAACGACAATAGCATGATCTAGGATTTAATGTATTTGAAAAAAGACGTGATTTTAGGCTGGTGCCTCTTCTCAGCACTTTGATGAAGTTCTTCACAGTGGCCATACACGAGAGTGGCTTCTCTACTTCAGCAGTTTTGGCAGTGGGAAACTTCTCCAAATAATTGTGCAGCTTCCGTATTATGTCTGCATCGTCTGCGTTAATTGCCGGCGGCTCTTTAGTGTTGTCTTCGCTCTAGTCATCATCGCTGTCGCTGCTGCTGTCATTGCCAGGCAACACGACACGATTCACAATTTCTTGATCGGTAAGTTTGGGCGCCACAACTAAGTTGTCGTCGGCAGAAACTAAATCTTCAAATGAGACGTTCGGCAGTGTCAACCGATGCCAGGTAGCTACATCAAGTCGCTCTGTCAGGTGTTCAGGTTGAACTTCATCGGCAAGTAGAACGAAGCCTGCATCCACAAAATAGTTTGTTATTATCGACTGTCTCACGTCGTTCCATGACCTGTACAACATTTCCAGCGTCGTCTTCATGTTGATGGCTGTTGATCTCCGCTGTTTGATGTCAAAGACTAGCTGCGTCACCATGCACTTTCAATAAAAGCGCTTCAGAAACCGGATGATCCCTTCATCCAGGGTCTGGAGAACAGAAGTTGTGTTCGGTGGCAGGAACATCTAGCAGACTGCCTTCACTGGGGTCACCATGGCCATGAGAACAGGGCCTCTTCAACGTCCGGGCAGAGGCAAGGCCTAAGATACTTCGGTCAATTTTGATGGTGTTGTTGGCATAGCAGTCTTCAATCTTCTTCCTTGCTCTCAGCATGGTAGATATTGTGCTTGGTGCAAGCTCAAAGTCCACAGCGATGTCTGTTTTCTTCCGACCACTGTTTACCGCTCTCAAAACCTTCACTTATGTCTCCAGAGAGAGAGCTTTCCGCTTTGTTGCCATTTGCAGCTCTGCTACGAGTGGCGTGGTTGGCGATTGGCTTTAGTCTGCACTGGTTCTTGATGCCGCACATAAAGGATAGCAGCAGCGCCCCCGCCGTTATCTTCTCGGTTCATAGGTGGTGCTACCTCCCGAAACATGCATTTTGCACAACTAAACTTATGGAATTTTTCGTTTTGAAATTACTCTTTGTATTTCTTTCTGCTTTTTAAAAACTTTCATGGTATTTTGTGTAGCAAGAAAAGGGGGAATAACTTCACTATAAGCGGTAGCACGTCGGATCTTTACGGTTTGGTTTTCATTATATACGGTAACTAGAACTCCCATTCAAATAAAGTACGACCAACAAAACTTCGTGATTAGTTTGCTATATCCGATAATTCGCTATACAGTCAAACCTCGATGTAACGAACTTCTATGTAACGAAACCCTCGATGTAACGAAGTGCATAACTTTTTCTAACCGCAAGTGTGTGCACGCCATGTATTTTTGACCTCTATATATTGAAGTCCCAATTGTGGAAATTTTGATGTAACAAAGTTTCATGGACAATTTGTCACAAACTTTTGGGTCCCAAAGGAGATTTTGGAAAGCACATGCGCTGAAATGGGCCCCCGATAAAGCTCAAAGGGTGTAACGGGCCGAACCTGGCGAGTGTGGTGTACAGAACGGCTACTAGAGGACACTAGAGCCGCCGTCGTTTCGTCCGTCAGCTTCGTTCGCGCTGCGTGGTTCGTTTTGAGGCCTAACTAAAAGCGTGCATTTCTTATTGTCCTGGGCGATGGAGCCTTGAAGACGATGGAGCCGCCCCTGACAACGTCGACCTTGACGACTTTCTATACGCCGACTCTGCTGTCATTGCGAAGGAGGAGGTGACCAGCGAGGCGATAGCTAGCGATGTTCGTGGGAACGTGCAAGACGGGGACGACATCGAGCCTGATGACCAACACCTGCGATCTGCCCAGTGACCGTGAAGTGGTGGATGCGATCAATGTCTTGAGGCGGTTTGCGATCACACAGCAAGACAAAGACGCAATGCAGGCCGTCTGGCTATGCGAACGTCGTGTGATGCCAATAATAATGCCAAGAGTAGCAAGAGCCTGTTGATTCTGAACTTCCAAACCGCAGCAACATTCCAAAGGTGCGAGGAGCTAGTGGTGCCTGCTGAGGCGTTGGTCGATCATGATCCTGCATGGACGACCGTGCCATTGCTGATGCTTCCCCATTTGAGCTGGGGTGGTCTTGGTACAGCGAGACTTAGCAGGGGGAGAGCGTCCCATCTCGAAGTTTAGCAACTGCAGAGAAAAACTATTGTTAGTTAGACAAGGAGGCAGTGTACCGTTTTGAGCTATCCAAGTTCAGGCAATATTTGTGGGAATGACACTTTGAGGCCATCACTGATCACAAGCTGCTACTAGGGCTGCTGCAGGCCTGGCAGCCAAATCACCCACGCTGACGGACCAAGTCGCCCGCCACTGCACATACCAAATTTTGCCATGGACTGCCCTGCTGATGTTTTTATGCTTAAAGGACGACTTCCGGAATAGTCTTCTGTCAAGAAGAAAAGGGGTTCAGTCTCCCTCTCCATTCCCTCTCGCACTCCTTTTTCTGTACAAGTAGAGCCCTGCACAGATAACAATTTGAGTATCCGATCCGCATCCGCAGACTTTGTATCTGCATCCAAACCGCATCCGCAAACTTTTTACATTATTGTATCCGATCTGCATCCGCATACTTTGTATCCATATCCGAACCGCATCCGCAATATGTAGAACCATGTCAATGTTCTTGCTAACCCCCAGAGGTTACGATTACATTTAGACTAGCAAAATCAGCGGAAATCACGCCGACCACGTTCTTCCCCGACGCACGCAGAATCGAAAACTTTCACCTGTGGCCCCTTAACTCTCCCCTAAAGTCTGAACGCCCGAGAAAAAAAAAAATCGCAAAAGTTTGGAAAGAGAGGAGGAGAAGCAGTGGTTGGAAGACAAAATCCTTTCTGTGATGTTAGCGACCGTATGCGGCCGCCTCGAGTCTCAGTGTTTCGTGTCAGCCAGCAGGCAGATGCGCTGCTGAGTCAGAGTCCAAAGCCTGATCGGATCGGCTAACGTGTTGTTCGATAAAGATTGCAGCCTGCAGGTGCCCAAATATATATATATTAAAAAAAAACTTTTCTTTTACTTTTTTTTTTCTTGGGGCGGTTACGGAGGTTGCGTGCGGCAGCCGCTGGCATTGCTGGTGCCCTGGCGTCGTAACCACACGAATATGAACTACCAGACGTTTTTGGCTAGAACTCTAAGCATACTAAAAAAAAACGGGCAATTTACGGACTGCCTATGTGCTGCGCCGCTGATTCCGAAACTTTGCAAACCGTGGCGCCACAGGGTCGCACTTGCTGTCGAAGCACTTCTTTTGTTTTTGGTATCATGACCACACCACTCTCTGCGGAGAGGGGGAGGTTTCTTCTACTTTCTTGTGACTTGTTCGTTTGAGAGAGTTTTCGCTCGTTCCCGGAGAAAGTTTTCCGCTCGTTCCCTGCCAAAGAACAAGCTTTCTCGGGACGATTTCTGCCCTGCATTCTTAATGTTTTTGTTTTTCTATAGATAGCATTTTTGACGATGACATGCACTAATTGAAGCGATCTTCTGTAAGAATCGGATCTTTCTTAGGATCCCTATCGTTTCTTCGAAACGCGTTTTGTGGAAATACGTTTCGTGGACAACTTTTCACGGACGTACAGTTCATGGACATAGGGTTCGTCGACGCTGTACATTTTGTGGGCACATGCCTCTGCGACATTTTGTCGACAACGTATTTCTTCACTAAGCCGCTAAAAGCTACCGCGCGATTCACTAAGGCGTGCCTAACGAAACCATGTCCCCCTCCCTCTTGTAATCCAGGCAAGACGCAAAAAGTTGGTTACGAAAATAGCAGGGTTGTCTGCGACGGAACGTCTCAGGTTTTTCGATAAAACGAACACGGAAAGTCTTTCGATCAAACGTCGCATGTCGACGAAACGTCAGTCGACTGACTGAATGCCACCGAGCAAAAACTTAGATCCGGATCCGCGGATATCCGCATCCGCAGCCCCTGACATCTGCATCCGATCCCCAATCCGCCAAAATCCGTCTAATTTTTATCCGCATCCGCCAGTTTACTGCGAATATCCACAAATAATCCGCGGATATGCAGGGCTCTATGCATAAGTGAATCTCTGAGGTATTTTCTACAGAAAATAGGAGGGTCTCCCTTTTTCTTGAATGGAAAGGAGGAATTGAGGAAGTTTCCTCCCTTCTGACTGCTTGTCGGCCTTTAAGGGGTTTTACACACGAGGTGCTGGCATCAGGTGCTGGTGCTGTCGCCATAACCAGATACCCAGTGGTGTCACAAGTGAGGGAAACATTGTGGAAGGGTCACCAGTTGGATATGGGACCTGAGAGGAAGCCCTAGAAATTTCGATTCACTGGAACGACCCAGCAAGCAAACTGTGTGCACTGGGAGCAATTGAACGTTGGTCTCATCATCACTCATGGTTCCGTCATCACTGCAATGGGAGGTCCTCCAGCTGCTACACAAACTATCAAGGCATATCGAAGATGAAAGCTGTTGCTCGGAGCCATGTCTGGTGGCCTGCAGTGGACATCGACATTCTAGCAGCTGTTCATGGGTGCGGCATCTGTCATGAACAACACCGAGCATCTCGGCCGGTGCCAGTCGTTCTATAGCCTTTTTGGACAGACCTTGGTCGAGATTTTGTAATGGGCAATACTGGAACACTCACTGTTTTTTATTGCAGTACACAGATTGTTCAAGCAGATAGAAGCGTTTCCACTCTCTATGCCATCTGCATAGGTCATCTTCGTATGCCTTGAGGATCATGTTTTCTACTAACCAAGCCCACTAGACACTATCACGTCTGATTTAGGGCCAGCAATTGAAAATTGCATGTATGTTACCTTTTTTGAAGAAGAATGGAGAGGACACTGGTATGACTGTACCATACCACATCTATAGGTACTGCAGAGCTTGCTCTCCAGACAGTGAAAAGGAAGCCGCAGAAAGCTGGTCCCGGGAAGTTTCGTGCACAAGTTGCTCCAACGTTACTCACAAAGGGGGCGACACCTCACAGAGTCACGTGATGCTCCCGCTCCGAGCTGTTGTAGGGCCTATGGATGAAGGCAACGGTGGACTGCTTTGGCCTGACATGAGAACGGCGATGCTGCAGAAGCAGCTTGAGCAGAAAACTGGGTGCTACCAGGGAACTAATTAAGCCTCAGTTATTAGAGCACCTCGGGGACCAGGTCCCGTGTAAATGCCAGCCGCGGTCACGGCGCAGCATAAATTCTCCAGGTTACAGATTGGCGAAGCTGAACGTGCCGCTATGATTGTGTTTAGCAAGTGGACCCATTGTCTCATTCGTGGGGCATTTGGTTGACAGGCATCAACACGGGCATTGTTGACAACTAACATTCCAGACCCTGTTCCTGAGCTCTACAAACATTCTTGGACAGGTCTTTAGGTGCTTGACCTCTCCAACCCTGAGGATGCACTGAGAGACCCACTGAAGCCAAAGCTCGCAGGAGGCTTAGAGCTTCCGTCCCATCTTCCCTTTTCCGCTACGGTGCCTGGGACGTGGCTCCGACCATTACGTTTAACTTCCTCTACTGTGCATGCATCAAAATTAGCCCCCTAGTTCTGGTTCTGTCGAAGGCATCTAGCAAGCACCAATGTCGCCGTCATTGCATGTCCCAACTCGTTGCTCCAGAAGCTTCCGTGAATTTTTGAGCTGGAAAGCGATTAACAGCAGAACAGGCATCTGCCATATCGGCCTTTGCCACTCTTTTACCACCAAGATTGCAGCAGACCACACTGCGACACTTTTAGGACGTCGTCGGGTGGAAATCGAGGGATTCAATTTTAGGATGTGGTAATCGTACCAGTTGGAGACACTCTCCTGGCCCCACACCGCCGCTCCTCCAACAGAGCATGAGGGTGCGCCGACCAGTACCGCGCTATGCACCGTAATTAACTCAGCCGGGCTGCATGTTGGACCATCATCCCAGGAGTCCTTAAAGGAGCTGTGCGACAATTGCAGGGCTTTGCTTAAATTTTATGGAAGTTGATACCTGACACTTCTGAAGTGAACTACAGAAAACAGATTTTGCCTGAATACTCTAGTTTTTATTTTAAAAAATGAAAAAGATCCAGGTTTTTGCCGCCTCTCAACTCGTACGTCGTCTTCCGGGTCACGTGCGCAGTGACGTTGATGGGGTAGGCGCGGGGTTCCGGAAAAGTTCTCGCTTTAAAGCCATCAGTGAGCAGCGAGAACTCATCCGCTCGCGACCGCGTGACTACGTGCTGGCGGGCAGCGCGCAAACAATATGGTGAAAGGAGGAGAGTCTCATCCGGGTCCGGCCATACCCGTCCGGCCCTGTCCCCCTCCCCCTTTGGCCTCTGGTGGTCGTTCGCGGTAGCAGAGAGAGCTGACGGTTTTGTGGACCTAGGATAGATGGCGCCACTAGAACTCCGTATAATAAAAGTTTTGTCGATGATACCAGGTTTTTGACGCATTTATATATATGTTGGAACGACAAGATTTATAGAAAAGTTACCTTTTATCGAGCAGGTATTTGCACAACTTGCTATCTTTCTACAAGATTCCCCATTGACGTCACGCCGCGTGTTTCTCATGGCCGCCGCTCGCGGCTGCAGGTCGGGGAATATTCTAAGTTTTGCCTCGCTATTACGCGGCGGAATCGCAACATTTCAATGAAAGGAGGTGTGTTTTCTGTCATTTGTGACAAGGTGAACAATATCAAAAGCAGAAGATGCCAATTCTTTCAACGTTAACATCGTTGCACAGCTCCTTTAAAGGGTAACTGCAAAGAAAAAAAAAACTGTATTTTTAAACAGCCTAATTGGGACAAGCATGTCACAAAACATTTTTTCCGCCAAACACAAAATTTTTTACAGCAATATTTATTGCGCGAGACTGATTTTAGTTTGCGGCTATTTCGTCCGTTTTAAATCGCGCCCCACAAAGTTGGTATTATACGTCACGTAGTGGCTGCTATACGTCACGGAGTGACGTATAACAGCCATTCCGCGCACGTCTTAAAACCTCGTTAACTCAACCCCCGCTAGTTCGGAAATTCGGATAATTTGAACTGCCGATCCGGTCCCGTCAAACGTATGTATTATTCAATGGCAGCAAATGCTCATTAATTTGGAGGGAACGTGGCGCACTATGGTTAATTCGGACAAATTCGGCAGGTGGCACTAGCTACCGTCCGTTCCAAAGGGTATGACCGCTATCCATCCGAGGTGCACACGTGGTTTTTCCGGTTTTCCCATGGCTCTTCGCTCTTCCGGTTCTCCGTGTTTTGCACCAGTTTTGCTCTAAATTGCCGTGCTTCAACCCGTTACTGGCATGGAAGCGGCAGAAGAATAGCTGCAACGGAAAAGGGTAGCACAAGTGACCGACGACTGGAATGGCAAAATCGCGACATGGGGGCCTAATGTTCCCGAGCGTGCCTATAGCGAGAGTGACAGTCACGTTTTATGCCTCAACGCGGAGATCCTAAAGCCCGCCATTTTAACAGCTATCTTATCCCTCAATTTTTTGCCGGCCACCCCCGCGTTGAAAAATGCAACGTGACTTGCACTCTCGCAATCGGCGCGCTCGGGAAAAATAGCGCCGGGTGTCGCGATTTCGCCGCTCCGATTATTGGTCAGTTGTGCTACTCGTTTTCCGTTGCAGCTGTACTAGGCTAAGAATTTAGCGACAAAAGTAAAAATACTGAGGGCCTTGAAGGACGGCGTCTCTCGACAAGTGACAGAAAATTACGACGTCAAAAGAAGCAGTTTGGCCACGTACGTGAAAATTGAGGCCGATATCGAGAGCGAGAAGTTCAACGCGAAAAGAAAGCGGCCTTGGAAGGTGGTGCACCCGAAACTAGAAGAGGCCTTGCTGTGCTATATTGTCCGCGCACGGGATGCGTAGCTCTGACAGTGCGAGTGCGGTGGAGCACTCGACCGCGCTAAGGAAAGTTGCCGGGAGGCCCAAGTGTCGTGCAGAAAGCAGGCGGTAATAACAGATTTCTTCTCAATATAAAGGTATGTCACAGGGAAACGTTTTCGCGCAGTTTTCTTTTTCCTTTCGATATTTCGACTTTCGGATAATTCTGACAATTTTGCCGGTCCCATGAGATCCGAATTAACGAGGTTTTACTGTATACGTCACGGAGTAACGTATAACAGTCATTCCACGCACGTCGAAAGAGTGGGAGTTTCGAATGTGGAGAAGTTGTGACTCCGGCTAAATTACATCCTGCGGCGTAAATATTGCTAGAAAGAATTTGTTTTTTCGCGGAAGATTTGTTTTCTGACATGCTTGTCCCATATAGGCTGTTTAAAGAAACTTTTTTTTTCTTTGCAGTTACCCTTTAATAACTAGTTGTAGGAAAGAAAGAAATGTGATACATAAATGGTAACCGTCACATGTATGTGCCAGGGCACTGCTGTTTGTACTAATAAAAAGGCACATGGCTTGTGATGTTGGTAACATGTACACATTGCGACACTGTTAATGCGAACAGGACATCGGCACCTTTTCGCATTTTATTAGGAAAGAGTATTGGTGGCACACAATTTTACCCCTTATAATAGAGCCCTAAATGAGCTCTTTCTATAACAATGATATCTTTGATGACAACCTTTCGGTTCTAAGAGAAAAACACAGAAAACTGGCGATCGCTTGTTCGCGCTAACAGTGTCTCGCTCTATACACCCTCACAATGGGCATGGCCTCGGTTATCGCAGCTTGTGGGACGTTCTTCCCTGTCAACTCTAGTTATAATTTCAGAGAGAAGTCCGAAGGTAGAGCTTGAATAACGGCACTGTGTACATTCACTGTGATGCTTGAACATGGTCAAACAGCTGCATAGGAGCCTTTGAGATTGCTTGTGTCTATATTCTCGTAATCCTGTTGGAGGCTGCAGGCTCCATTTTTACCGTGCTTGGTGTTTGTCACTAAATTAATATATGCAGTCAAGTTTTCCTATTTTGTCAAGACTGACAAGGCTGATCCCAATGTTGTGGTACTATGAATATTAGTTATTACCTTAAAGGGATACAAACCAAATTTTTGAGCTCACAAAACAAGGCTGGAGCGATAGGTGGGACGCTACAGAACCCCAAAACACCACTCGTACAGCGTTATCTCTAACAGATGGCCGTATTTTTGGAAAAGAAATGTGCGATTGAACGTGACGGCCAACATGACCGACTAGACAAGTAATGTCGCGATTCTTATTCCCTCTTCTCCTTACTTCATCCCATCGAGCTGGTGAACTGAAGCAAGGAGGAGAAAGGCGGGGCTGCTTCCCCTCATTCTCAACTGTTCCAGGAGGACATTGACGTCAGAGTCCTCGCTTGATCGCGCCCTTCTTTTCCAGAAATATGGCCATCCATTTGAGATATTGATGTACGAGTGAGGTTTTGGAGTTCGTAGCGTTCCGTTCAACGCATCTGTGGCCTTATTTTGAGACATCCAAATTTCGGTTCAGTATCTCTCTAAAGTCTCACTGAAGTGTGTTCCAGAGGTATGTATTTACAGCATAGTCATCACTTGCAGATGGAATGCAGTAAAAGAAAACAAAGGTTATCGAGCCATTTATTAATACTTCTTAGTGTTAAATCGCCCATGATCCCAAAACTTGGAATTGTGCAGAGTTGTTCAATGAAGCAAACTTTTTAACCAATATGCAAAGTTTTAAGTTTATAAATTCACCCTTCAAAGAGGTAAATAAAAGTACACATCAAATAAACACTGCACCCTCTGAGGAAAACTGTTATTTACAAAAGGTAAAGATAATGACCAGTTCTATTGGTCTAACATGCAGTAGAACACCCGTGACACGCAACTGTAGAAAAAATTTGCAAAAATTTTATAGATCTTAAAAAAAAAAAAATGAATATTTTTTATGCGTTAGGATGATGATATTGCAGCTTTTCAGAATGAAAGGCCATGAAAATGCAGAAAGTAAGCTCGCAGACTCGTTCCTTACAAAATTTTAGTATAGGAACTTTAAAACTGGTGTAACGTATTAATTCATATCAAATGATAGTTTTACTGAACCAAGATTTGACGCCTAAAAGAGAAACGGACAAATGCGCTTGAAAGTTGAGAAAGCTGCAGTATGTTGGAAATAATTTATTAAAGCAAAAATATTTTAGTCACAGAAGTGACTTTTTGTCAAAAACCATCAGGATATTTGAAAGCTGATGTGGCTATTTGTTAAAAAATGACTCTTAAAAATAAATTGCAATTTTAAGGTAGTGTCTCCCGTTAAGAGGGCGCGGTACCTCTATTTATTCGTCCGTTTCAGACACCAGATGGCGCGTGGCTCGTTACGTGGTTGAACGCGCGACTTCTAGATGGCGGTAGTATCAAAGTGTGAAAAGGCGCGCATTATCCGCTGCGTGAAATAGATCCCCGAAACGTGTCGTGTGACGCTGTTCATTGGCGGAGGAAGCTCTTTCCTCCCTCCCTCGCGCGCGCTTGGTATGTCTGTTGTCAGTCAGCTCAGTGTGCATTGCATCGGACGTCGCTGATAATACGCGCAGTGGCCGAGTCCGGCCTCTGTGCTGTGTGATGCAGTGGGTGGCGCTCGTTTCTGTTCTGAAGTAGGAATGAAAATGTCGGTCCCCTTTTTTACGACACTCGATTCTATAGCTTGGGTTTTTATCTCAAGTGAAGTACGGTACCACCTTTCCGAAATCATACTTTGTGGCGAGCGATTGAGAGTCAGGTTAGCATTTTATTTTGGTCAGCACTACACATTCAATGAAGATCTCGGGCAGCGATGTAAATATGTGTTGCTCCCCAAAGTGGGTCCAAGGTGCACAGTGACAATTGGAAATGGTATTGAAGGCGTGCGACCGTCGGTTGGTAAAATATGCGAGTTAGATTCTCTTATTCAGTCTAATCATTTTTGCCAACGTCTTTTATCTGTTTCGACAAATTACATGGTCAAGTCTATTGATAACCTTGGGTAGAATAAAGACAGGCTTTTCATCTCTACAAGTGAAAGCTAAGTGCTTGTTAGACCAATTAATCACTTACCTTTTACACCAGACACCACTGTGTAGATGAAAAACTTGTCTTTATTCTCCTTTGGCCCAAAGCCCATACATTTCCCTGTCATCTTAACCGCGAATGGAGGTCTTTGACATCATTTTTGTTGCGTTTGCTCGCGCACACCGGCGGCTGCTGGCTCGTGGAAAGAATGTGTGCCACTTATTATGGACGCTAAATTCCTTGGTTCAGTATCCCTTTAAGCAACCAAGATACTGTATTTTCCAACCAACTGTCTTCTGTTGGGGTACAAGCCTTACTATGTTTACTACATGTGGGTACAAGCTGCATGTAGTAAAGTTTTAGGCAGGTTTAATTGACATGAAATATTAACGCATGATGTAAGCAAAACTAGGCATTTATAGTAATTGTGAACTTCTTTCATGCAGGTTGCAACACCACCATTTGAAAATTTCAAGGTATCCTGCAAACATTGCAAGGTACACAATGCTTCGACATGCTAAGGACACTCCCAGTCCCGAAAGGTGAGTTTGGGAGTTATATTGGCGGTCTATGGTTCTGGTCTTTCCCAAGCTTGGTCTTGGAAGGTATTTGTAGCGCATGTTTGTTCAATTGGTAACCCAGATTAATTTTTTTTTATACCAGATGTTTCATAGGATCTTAAGTCTTGCACAGTTGTTATTTCTTAAATTTTGTTTTGCATGTTTCTGCTTTGTGCACTTGCAAATAAGGTTAGCAAACATTGTGCCATAAATTTTACTGAATGGATGTAGGTTAGGATGAAAAACATGGTTGCATGTTAACATTGAGGGCAAATAGTCTTACTTGGAATAAGAATGTTTCATGTTAAACATGGTAAATCAAATAAACTGCAGCAAAGTAGTAAACTGGGCCAGTTGGTAATAATTAAACTTGATTTTTTTTGAGCTAATTAGTTAATTAATAGTTAACTTAAGTTTTTTGGTGCCACACCAAAGTACATTCGAACACGCACCTGTGTGATTAGTTTGTTTAATCCCTGTTACTCGAAACTGGGCTGTCAATTTTTCTTTATGCGTAATGGCGCATACGAGGAAGCGAGGAAAACTGTTTTATTTTGTTTTGTCACTTTCTTTATTGTACGTAGAAGTTCTGTTTCGGCGACCTCTGTTTCGGTATGCTCCTTCAGTGTCACAGAATCAATGTCGTTCAAGCTCTCACTTCATGGCAAACACTGGGATCTAGAAATTACTAATGAACTCTGTATTCAATGACTATAAAAATAAGATAGTTACGGTTATGAATAAAAAAAGGCAGAGTAAGGCCACTCAATCCTCGTGACCCCAGGGTATAAGGTCAAGGTGCCACTGCATACTTTATGCTCGCAATAATTCATACTTTGATATTTCATATTTCTGGTTAATTCAAACAAATTTCAGAATTTCTGTTGTCCCAATATGTTTTTGATTTATTTATAAGCCACTTTATTTGAACGGTGTTTTCGTCAAATTCATACTTTTTGTTCTTGCTTTGTTTGTTGAATGAGCTTCTTATTCTTAGCGAGCGCCAGTGCACTGTGGAGAGGCAACACCCGTGGAGCTCGCTTTCACAGTTGTTGCTTCTCTGCAGTGCAGCAATGCTCGGTAAGAAGTGCGCTGAATGGGGCTAGTAGTCCACATTTGACAACTTTTTTGCTGAATGAACAAACTTTATTTTGTTTTGAGGTGTTATCTGCTGTTTAAACAGTCCGCGACAGACAACATATTTGAGCGATGAATCACCTTGCCTCGTACATTTCACCAATGTTTCATGCGTGGCATGCCTGCTTATGATTAGTAGGCCTGTGTAGAAGAAATCATCAAATATCTGCTTTTTATGTCTAGCCATCTATATAGTAACAAATCATAATTTTACCTTGCATGATATTTAGATAAATTTTTAAAATTCAAATTTCCATTATAATTCAAACACGATTTGTGGCTTCCTGGAGTTTGAATTAAAAACTCTACTGTAGGACTGTGTCACGAAAAGTAAAATCCAAGAAAAATATCTTAAATTGGAGGCATGTTTTTTTCATAAATAAATATCCAAAGCATGCTGTAGCGTTAATGAGACTAAAATTTATCTTTGGCATGCAGGAAAAAAACAAACAAAAAAAACTGGCATGCAAAAAGTTGAAGCAGTTTGTACACACTCGCTGTCACACTGAACCTTAGTTCCCATGCGTATCTTGACGATTCAGGTTGATCCCACACTGAAGGTCTGAGCTTGCTTTCCTGCAGAACACTAGACAACAAATGACTGCATGGAGTAGAAGGATCCTAGCAAATGACGAAGCTCAGAATATTAATGACCAAAAAATGTGATTTCTTTGTTCACTTGTTTATTGTCCCTGCACACATGGCATTTTTTCAGGTCTAATCATATTACGAGCTTTGTCGTTTTGCTGGGATCCTTCCGTACTTTGCTGCAATCGGTTGTCTCGTGTTCTGCAAGAAAGCAAACTCGCGGACCTTTTCCTGAGTGCTCGTGCTTCTTCTATGCCTTTCTTGTGATTATGCCTTCTGATAGGTTTGTTTACTGTTCATGCGTCATTACCCTTAGGTACAAGCTTCTCTTCAAGGGGAAGACACGATACAAAACCGACGGCATCAACAGTGTCAATTATGAAAGGAAGGATCTTGTGCTCAAGAAGCTTTACACTTGGGTCTTGGCTGACCTGAAAGCCCCGAAATGACGGCCAGGCGTACCCAGACTGTTCAGGTGGCGCCACGATTCCCGAGTGTTGACTACTCTAGTGTCTGCAGTGTGCGTGTGTGTGAAGTACTTCTAAAGTGTGAAGTGCGGCAGTTCTGTGTTCTTCTGTGAAACGACTTCAGCCCCCTCGTGCCACATTCGGCTCAGTTGACTGAGGAGTGCAAGAAAAACTTTTCTTCGAAACAGTGCAACATGCTTCAGCAGTTCTCGTTTCAATCGCTCTGCAGCTCTGCCTGCACTTGCCAATGGGTGCAATATGCAAAAATCCGGGACCTTCTTCAAAAGCCATATACCTTCCATCCAACCACTTACAAGTTGTGCAGCGTTTTCCAAAAGTGATGCTTTCTACCGAGCAACCCTCTCACAGCTGTAGTCTTTTTTTTTTTTTTTTTACGTGCTCTCCCGTGTGTTTGTGCCTGA
Source organism: Ixodes scapularis (assembly GCF_016920785.2). Taxonomy (NCBI): domain Eukaryota; kingdom Metazoa; phylum Arthropoda; class Arachnida; order Ixodida; family Ixodidae; genus Ixodes; species Ixodes scapularis. The sequence goes on from NW_024609857.1 coordinate 97,464,715, forward strand.
AATTGCACTGGAGCTCCTTATTTTGTTCACTCGACACATTTTACGTAATTTTCAAAAGGAGCATAGTACACCAACGCTGATGCTTTCTAGAACTGAGGAATATTTTGGTGGGGCTTTTTTTCATCTTTTTTTACTTGCATATGAAATAGGTCTTGTACAGGGGGGAGAGTGCCCTTTTTTGTGACTACTAGTAGTATTCATTTTTTAACATGGGGCAATGTTGTTGCATTTGTTCTGGAAGTGAGGACGGGGTATGTCCAAATGCTTCGGCTGTGATTTGTTTGCGCCGTTTTTTGGTGACATGAGCGCCGTGTGTCATTGAAGTGCCAGGCTCAGTATTGTTTGTGCATTGTGGTTGAAACTTGCAAAGGTTACAAATAGCACAAAGAACATGTTTGTTTTTCTTTTCATAGTATTTTTATGTGAGAACAGTGAAATAATCCAGGTCATCTTGTTGAGCCCAGATTTCTCTTGCTTGTCTTATTACTTTTAATGTTCTTGTTTTCTTTAGATTGTTTGATAATTTTAGTTCATCACACAAGAGGACATATGAAACGTTAATGTGGTATGTTTCCCTTTTTTTTTAGGAACTATATGTATGTTGACAAATGTGTGAAGAGTCTGGGTTTCACTCTGAAGTCACCAGTGAGCCAATTTTTTTAGTATTGAGAGTCGCATTGTCACCAGAGTGATTGTAATGTGATGCCTTTCACACAATTCTCTGAAGCTTTCCAATGTTGATATTTTCAGCAACTGTGACTGGTTAGCATTTTGTTGCTGTCCTATTTATTATGTTGCAAAGCTGAAAAAACAAAATATTCCAAAAGCATGTTCCAGTTTTATTTTCCATCCCTCATTCAGACATTTCATCTGCCAATTTAGCGTGTGTGCAGACAAGACCTAAAAAAATAGTTCTAGATTGGCTTTCTAAAAGTTTCAAACTTAAAGATGTTAACAAACCTATTAATGCTAAATAAGCAGCAATATAAATTTTTTTTACAGTGCCTCCAACAATTTTTGTGAACACTGCCACTTTAGGTGTACAAAAATGTGTGAATTTTATTAACTAATGTAACTTAAGTAATGAAAGTAACCAAGCAGATGTAATACCAACCTCTTTTTAGTTACTTTAGAACTAGGTTACAAACCATTCAGGCTTCTCATTGCAATAAGCCATTTAAATTCAGTGTCAGGATGGTGCTTATCAGTTTCTGTTTTCCCATCATTGCTCTCCACTCTACGTTTAATACCTCTGCCTTCATTTCCTCGTTTCCTTTGATCTAAACTTGAGCACCACAACTTCGAAAAGAAGCATTTCAGCAAAACAATGGCCTTTTCTGCCCACTTGTTACTCCTTTACACTTCATTTACCTATCGCAACAAGATAGCCTTGGTTTGTAGTGCTTCGGAAGCATCTTAAATTGTCCACAAAGCGAACATTGGTATGAAGCCATATCGTATTGCTTCTTTCCGTTGAAAGATCAAGTTATTGCGATCTAGTCATGCTTTCACTTGCAGTGCTTTCAGCAAAGCATGGGATCATTGGCTGGTAGGGTGTCAGTATTTCTTCATTTTCCACTTCCGGGGGGCTCCAACGTCGTCGTTGCGAGTCTTCTCGCCACAACGAAGGAATTGCCCATTGCCAAGAGATAATGTTGTTCGAATGTGTCACACAGACGTGGCTACATTTGCAGTAAAACTTGTTCGAGAAGCAAAAAAAACAAAAAAAGCCATATATCTTTTTTCTTGTTTCCAGGTGCAAACAAGAACAAACACCTGATACATTGTTTCTAAACATCGTTATTTTATTTTGAGCACTTGTTAGAAAAGTGAAATACGATTTTATGATCCACTTTAATACTTTCTGCAGCAGATTGTTTACTGCACAAGGACCAACCTTCCTGACCCGAGTCCTTTGGGCTGACAAGTGGGTATATTAGACATTTGCTGATCAAAAATGCTCTATAAAGCAGCCATAGCAGGGTCAAATGCCCTGCCCCATTCAAAATATAACCTTCCGCTAGCAAACTTCATGCCTTTCGAATACATGGTGACCCAAATATCGTAACGATTTTCTTACTCCAGCTATGTACCGCTCAAAAGTCCCTTGTGTTCATAACCTATGACAACCGCAGCAGCGTTCATTCCCCCAACTTGCAGCCAATAGACCTACAGGGTGAAACAAGGAGACGCCAGGCTCTTTAAATCGACCGGAAAATTCGGTTTCTTAAAGGGGCACTGACACATCAAAATCATATTTTTTTTTTATTATCCGAAACGATTGAAAACGATGCCGGGACATTACCCTCAAAATTTGAAATTTGGGAATCCAGTATTTGTGAAGTAAAAAAACAATTTCCAAATGCCGAATTCGAAGTTCCCGCGCGATCGGCGCCGGTGCCTTGACGTCAAAAATCGCGGAGACCTGAGAGTCGACTTTTTTTCACCACTCCCTGCTGTTGCCATGGCGACCCAAAGCGAGGAGGAAAGGAGTGAGCGGCGGCGTTCGGCGGACCGGTTTTGAGCGGTGTCGCCTGTTTTCCGTTGGAGGATACAAATCCAGGAGACGGCACCACAACGAACTCCCGATTTTTGGTATTTCAAAAAGAAGGGCCGTAATGCGTTCGCAATTGCGTTAAAAAACATGTTTTACGATTGCCGTTATTAAATGTTATAGAGATGTCGCCTACAAAGCTTCTAAATTTCCTGATTTTTGACGTCACCGATCAAAAGAAGCGAGGAGGCGAGAGGCGGGAAAATCAAACGCCAAAAATAAAAAGGCGCGCGCGCGCGCGGGAAAATTTTTTTTCGCGATGCGTTTTTTTTTGCGTGTCTATGACTGCAACTTGCATCGTTTTAGACAATAAAAATAAATACGACCTTTGGGGTGTCAGTTCCCCTTTAACCTATTGGCGACGTGCGCGACCGAAAGTGTCGCTGTGGTCGGCCTTCCACGATTGGCCCAAAAGCTGACTATGACGTCGGAAAGGGTATAGGCTCCTTGCACTGACGTCACATCGCACACTTTTGAACACCAAGTAAGAGGAGGAGAGGGAAGCTGCTTTTGTAAGAATTTTGAGTGACAGGTTAATCTTCTATAATCTTCTGGGGGGAGAATAGCGACGCCTGTACAAATCCGGGTGGTACAAAGGAGGGTCCTGATAAGAGGGGAGCTCCTTCTTCCCCTCTTCTTTGGAGGGCAACGGAAATGACGTCCTGTGCAAGGAGCCTATAGGCTCCTTGCATTGACGTCACATCGCACACATTTGCACACCAAGTAAAAGGAAGAGAGGGAAGCTGCTTTTGTAAGAATTTTGAGTGACGGGTTAATCTTCTATAATCTTCTGGGAGGAGAATAGCGACGCCTGTGCAAATCCGGAAGGCACAAAGGAGGGTCCTGATAAGAGGGGAGCTCCTTCTCCCCCTCTTCTCTGGAGGGTATCGGAAATGACGTCATGTGCAAGGAGCCTATACCATCGACGGAAATAAGAGTAATGAAAGAACTTTAATTTCGACGGTGTTGGCAGTGTTGTTTTGAGAGCGCAATGATTTCAGGCTTCCACCATGCTATTTACAAACACCATCGAACTTGTTGTTCGCAAGGTAATGACGTCACAAGGGGGAACCATAGGAGGGCGCCACCAAAACATCTCGCCGCTAATCGCGCTACGACTTTGTGCAGCGTTGCCCACAGATGGTGCATTTTTTTTTTTTTTTTTGTAAAATTTGCAAAGAGCGAACTTGCCTGAGGAAAAAGTGAAGAAAGAAAAAGGCTTAGCTCCTATGGAAACGCAGCGACGCCACCGGTCTGCAAACAACACTGCGCCGTTTCGCACGGGAGACAAGAGATGGCGCAAGCGGTCGCGACGCCAACTGCTGCCAACGAACGAGCAGACGACACCGAGAGCCGGCCCTTTTGCAGACAAGGAACTGCAGTTCCTTGCTGTTACCGCGCCTGTCTTTTTTGTTTCTGCGACTGTCGCCGCTATAAGATAAGATAAGTAATAGGTTCGGTGAGGAACGCTTCAGCTGCCTCGTTAGCCAGTTGCGACGATTTAATCTCCCTTTCAGAGCTAGCATTTGTGCGAGGTGAAAGATTAGCCGCTGGCGTCTGTCAGCATCAGTGAAGACGTCCTCAGCTTCTCTCCCCATCGCGTGAAGAAAGGAGCTCGCCCGTGTTTCCGCGTTGCGCAGGTAAAGTCCTGATAGGATACGGTAGCGCTCACACCTTGCAATCCAGCATTTCCAATTGCTTGTGTCACAACAGTCGAACATTTTCGATGTAGACTTTCCGCATTTTTACCATTGTGCCCTCCGGGGTAGTTTTCTCTTCCGTCTGGTTTTCCCTGGGTACCCTTCGATCGCTGAAATGCAACTTTCTGACCTCGAAGTTCACCGCTACCATTATGGTGTATATACAGTTGGCTCCAAAGAAGCGCAGGTATGGTTTTGACATTTGGCTGATGGCTTCCCTTCTCTACCGACCTCCGGGACGACAACGCGTAAAAGTAATCCGCGCGCGCGGGTCACACCTTCAGTCCGAGCGCAGTGGACGCCACGAGCTATCCCAGCCAATCAGCGCCGGGAGAAAATCGCGTGACCTGCCGGTTGGGCAGAGCGACACAGGGAGCTCAAGGTCACATGACACTCTCTCAACGCTGGATTGGCTGGGATGGCTCCTAGCGTCCGCTGCGCTCGGACTGAAGGTGAAACAGAGTATAGCTCCGATTACCCAAAACACTGATTGATTAAAAAATCTAAGTGTTTAAATAAATCTTTAATACATATTTTTATATGTACATAAAAGCTGGTTTAGGTACACACCTTTTATGCCACAAATTATATTCCAATTCATAAAAAAAATTATGTATATCTTACATATTTTTATAAGAGTAAAGCTATACGCACTACCTCGTGCACCTCGACCGGAAATGGCTATACGCACTACGCGGAGAGCTCATGCCATCGTGGTAAACATTTTCGGACGGCGCATGTATCGCTGGGGAGCGTGTTAACCCACTGCCCCCTTCCCCCCCCCCCCCCTTCCCCCCGTCTGCGTTCATGCCGCTTCGTGGCGACTGTGTGCGGCTGCTAATTACAAAACTTAACCCACTTGGCCCCTTCATCAGCCGGCAACCCTAGCACTGCTGTCCCCAACTGCGCCTCCGGAAAGGGAGTCCCATACCCCCTTTAGTTCCCCGAAGTTTCGTCGACAACATTCTTCCTTTTTTTCAGTGCTAATCGTAAAAAAAGAAATGTTGTTAATATCGCCAAATGCTGAAGAAAACAACATATTCGGGAAAAGTAAATGAAAAAGAAAGCCCCCACTGCGGATCGGACTGGGGCCGCTGCGTGTGAAGCAGACACCTTAGCGCTGAGCTGCGCTACCTTTCCGGAAACTCGTTCTAACCATTCGTTTTATACGAGTTTCGCATCGTGCGTGTAGCAATTTCCGGTCGAAGTGCACGCCGTAGTGTGTATAGTCTTACTCTTTTTATAAATACATAAATATATAATTAGTAATCAAAGGTATTTCTATTTGTATAACTCTATAAATGGAAGTTTTTTTCCTTCATTAACAAAGATCAATACGCCCACAACTTGTCGAAATGGACAGAGCATGTGAACCCCAACTGGAAATGGGAAAACCATTTAAACTCCAACTGGGAATCCCTCCAACCAGTTAATTCCTTAACTGGTCCCAGTTCAGCCCTACTCGTTCCCTAACTGGGCATGGTCAAACCAGTTGACTCTCGATTGGGAATGGTTCAAGCCATTTGACCCCTCAGCTAGTCGCAGTTGGACTCCTATTGGTCCCAGCTGGTTCCCACTTGGGACCAGCTTAGTCCCAGTTGAAACCAGTTGAGACGCCAACCGGTCTCAGACATTTTCGCATGGGTGTCTTGTAGAGTTTAAAGACAGCACCTTTTCTGTGAAATCTTCAAGGCGACATCCTCAACAATTTGAACGACTGAGATGGTCCTAGCTGACAAGGTTGGGCTGACAGTCGGCTTTGGTGCTAATGTCAAGTGCCGGGTGCAGGTGCTCGCTGTGTTAATGGGCAAGCAAGTGCGGAACATCCTGGAGGAGATGGCCAGGGCCAGGATCCAGCAGGACCCCCAGGAGACAATGCGAGGGGAAGACTGCCAGTGACATCATCTTTGTGTCACGGTGCAGGCACGTGGGTCGGAGCTACCGCAGCTGGCTCCGCTTGTTCGAGCGGAGCCGGCTGCGATAACGCCAATCCACGTGCCGGGCCGCAGGTACGCAAAGGAGAGAGCGGAACAATGACTTCACTGGCGCTCTTGCACAATGTTCCAGGTTCAGTTTGCTGCCGTGTATCAGGGTGCCATTTCTCGACCCCGTAGCACCTACTGGGAATTTTTTTATCAAAATTTGACTTCACTGCTAGAACATATTGAGGTTAAGCTTCAATTTCCCAAGAGCAATATGTGTCCTCAAGTTAAAAATTAGAAAAAGCTAATTAAATAATTTTAGTTTCTTAGCTAATTTTGCCTTTTTTCTGGTGGCCACCATGGCCTTGTAATGTTGACTTTAGATGTCTGTGGGAATTTCTGCTGCTTAGATATCTGCAACATGTTTTAATTTTTTTTGATTGAGACGACCATTATATTGATACCGTGTTAATTGATCTATTTATTGAACTCGGCGGGCATTGTATGATGAAATATCCATCAATCAGTTGGCTAATTAGCTAAAATTTGTCAATTAACTTTTTAATTACTAGCACTACAACTACTTCTCAATTATTGAACTTGACGTGGCCCTTTGTTCTATTAATGTTAACTATTCACTGTTGATGTATGATGCTTTTAATCTTTTTTTATTTAATTTAGGCAGAGCCTGACTGCTAGGGAGCGCGTTCTCGAGTGGCGAATCGAGAAATGTTCTTTACTAGGAAGTTGTGTAGGATGATAATTGGGGTTTAATGGTGCAACAAAAGCTTGGGCCATATTCGCCAATGAAGTTGTGTAAGCAACTTCCTAACAGAGGATAACCATTCGTGCCCACGAACCAACAGGCTTTTTCGTGTTAGAATGAACTTGTTGAAGAGTGTTGTGTGAAGCAGCGAACCAGGACTATGCAGGGTAGGGGCTAATGATTTTTGTCGGGTTTGAAGTCTCGAACAGGAGACTGCCTTTTAAGCTTACAATATTGGCTATGATTTATTGTCTCACTCTGCTGCACGTGAGCCACCATGCAGGCTGATTTGCTGCAGTGTTTGCCTATGGGCTATTTCTCCACTTCGTTTGCATATTGTTGACCTGTCATTTTTGCTGATAGATTCAGCATCCATTATGATGAAATAAAAATGAAAGCTTATTTGGTTTCCCAATTGTGACATTCTTGATCCAAAAAACCTTAGAGCAGCATCTTTCCTGTGCCGAACAGGTTATGTTGCTGCATTATCTCAGGGTGCATACCAAGTTGTCTCTTCAGAATTCTCCGACTTTTCCAGCAGAGTTTTGTTAACCTGACCATATTGTTAATTTTTGTAGAGATTGCCTTTAATTTGTGTCATGGCTACGGCTGGGGAAAGTATAGCAAAAAGTTTGTGGGCCTCACATCTGGTAACAAGAAGGCTCCAAAAACGAGGCAAGCTTAATGCCTCAAAGACTGAGAAAGTTGCTACTTGTGCAAATCGGCTCTGAAGAAACCAACTAAGCAATACTGTGCAGTCCGAGAATTCTTTCCGAGTCTGAAGTGGGACGGGGAAATCAGAATTTTGTGTTATAATGTGAATAAATTGTTTCGCATTACAAATCGATTTTGATGTTTACTTACATTTCGTGGAGTGCCAATATGTCTTATACCTTAGTACTGACATTAACACACGGCATCTGATATTGTCACGGGTGGCGACCAATAAACAAGAAATGAACAGGAAGAAATAAACGTTTAATGTGGCGAACTTGTGCCAAAACAAAAAGAGAATAGAAAATAATAACAAAGCGTCGCGAGCGTCGAGGTCGGCGAGACAGCAGAGTCGAGCGCTGGGGCGAAACTGACTCGACAAGGTCGCGGGCGGCCTCTTATCTAGAGTGAGTCACTATCTCGAAGATTCGGCGGAGAAGGTTCGAGCGTAGCGCGCTCGGGGCGAGAATGAACAAGCACTTTCTAGAACAACAAAAACAAGGATGAACGATAGTGATGTCCGCAGCAAGAATGAACAAGAACTTTCTACAAGTCCGTGACCCTGCGCGCGGCATTATCCCCCCCCCTTTAAAAAGTGCATCGTCCCGATGCAGCACAAAACGAAGAACAACAAACAAAAACAAATCCAAAACAAAAAGGCAGCAGAATCGCGAGTCGCAGTTCACAGTTCACAGTTCACCCGTCGACGAGAGTGGGAAGTTCTATCGTTCGTAATACGGCTTCAGCCGGACGACGTGCACCACCTCGGGTCGTGGCGGGCGTCTTGCAGATGGGCGCGTTCCGTCGGGTAAAACTTCGTAGTTCAGGTCGCCGAGGCGTCGGATGATTTTCTAGGGTCCGAAGTAGCGTTTGAGAAGCTTCTCGCTGAGACCACGGCGACGAATGGGAGTCCAGACCCAAACCCTGTCTCCGGGCTGGAAGTGGACGTCCCGACGGCGAAGGTTGTAGCGGCCAGTGTCGACGCGTTGTTGGGCTTTAATCCGGAGTCTGGCGAGCTGACGGACTTCTGCCTTTTGGGCAACCACCTGGGCGTCGTCGCTTACGTCGACAGCCGGTTCATGGGGCAACATAGCGTCCAGCATTGTCGTTACCCTGCGCCCATGCACCAGTTGAAAGGGTGTCACTCCGGTGGTCTCTTGTACGGCCGTGTTGTAGGCAAAGGTGACGTACGGCAGCACCTCGTCCCATGTCTTGTGCTCCACGTCGACGTACATGGAAATCATGTCGGCGATGGTCTTGTTGAGTCTTTCCGTGAGCCCGTTGGTCTGCGGGTGGTACGCCGTGGTACGACGATGGCTGGTGTGGCTGAGACGCAGGATTTCTTGGGTCAGCTGTGCCATGAACGATGACCCTCGGTCTGTGATCAGGACTTCGGGGGCGCCATGCCGGAGGACGATGGACTCGATGAAAAACTTGGCGACTTCCACAGCAGTCCCTGAAGGGAGGGCTTTCGTTTCGGCGTACCGCGTGAGATAATCTGTGGCGACGATTATCCAGCGGTTTCCCGATTTTGACGGCGGAAAGGGGCCAAGTAGGTCCATTCCGATCTGCTGGAACGGTGCGGTCGGAGGAGCAATCGGCTGCAGGAGACCGGCCGGTTTCGTTGGCGGTTTCTTACGTCGCTGGCACTCGTGGCACGATCGGGTGTAGAGGTGGACGGCTTTGGGGAGCTTTGGCCAGTAATACTTTTCACGAATACGGGCCAGTGTTCGGCTGTAACCGAGGTGTCCCGACGTCGGGTCGTCGTGACATGCTTGAAAGATCTCCTCCCGAAGGTCGGTCGGGATTACCAGCAACCACGGTGTGCTGTTGTCGCCGAAGTTCTCTTTGTAGGGTACATCTTGTCGAATGGCGAAGGTCGGCAGTACTCGTGAGAAAACACGTGGCACGGTACCCCCACCCCCTTCCAGGTGCTCGATTAATGCGCGCAGCTCAGGATCGTCCCGTTGACGTCGTGCCATGTCGTCGGCGTTTACAGCTCCTAGGAAGCTCTCGTCGTCATTGTCGTCGCTGCAGCCGGAAGGGGTTTCGACGGGGGCTCTGGACAAGCAGTCGGCGTCGCTGTGCTTCCGGCCGGACTTGTAGACCACTGTCATGTTAAACTCTTGTAGTCGGAGGCTCCATCGAGCAAGACGTCCTGACGGGTCCTTCAGGTTAGCAAGCCAGCAGAGCGAATGGTGGTCCGTGACTACACGGAACGGGCTCCCGTACAAGTACGGGCGGAACTTCGTGATTGCCCAGACGACCGCAAGGCATTCTTTTTCAGTCGTGGAGTAATTTCGCTCCGCCTTGGACAATGTCCGACTTGCGTAGGCGATGACTCGCTCGGTGCCTTCTTGAACTTGAACCAGTACCGCGCCAAGTCCTGCGTTACTTGCGTCCGTGTGAATCTCGGTTTCCGCATCCTGGTCGAAATGTCCAAGAACAGTCTGCAGTCGTCGCTTCAGCTCGTCGAATGCCTGCTGCTGCTCCTCGGCCCATTCGAACTTCTCGGCGTCCTTCGTGAGGTTTGTGAGCGGTGCGGAAATCCTTGCGAAATCTCGAACGAAGCGCCGATAGTAGGCACATAGCCCAAGGAACCTTCGCACGGCCTTCTTGTCTCTTGGCACTGGAAATGCTGCGACCGCGCGAGTCTTCTCTGGGTCTGGACGAATGCCTTCGTTACTAACCACGTGACCTAAGAACTTCAGTTCGTCATAGGCGAACCGGCACTTTGACGGCTTGAGAGTGAGCCCGGCGGTCTGTATGGCATGGAGAACCGTGCGGAGTCGTCGCAAGTGCTCGTCGAAGTCAGCTGAAAATACTACGACGTCGTCCAGGTAGACGAGACAGCACTGCCACTTCAGCCCTGCCAGTACGGTGTCCATGACACGCTGGAAAGTTGCTGGTGCCGTGCATAGTCCGAAGGGCATCACCTTGAACTCGTACAGTCCATCCGGCGTGACGAAGGCTGTCTTCTCTCGGTCCCTTTCGTCGACCTCGATTTGCCAGTAGCCGCTCTTCAGGTCCATCGATGAAAAGTATCGAGAGTGGCGCAGCCGGTCTAGAGTGTCGTCGATGCGGGGCAGTGGGTAGACGTCTTTCTTTGTAACCGTGTTGAGCTGCCGGCAGTCCACGCAGAACCGAAGAGTTCCGTCCTTCTTCTTAACCAGCACGACTGGAGAGGCCCATGGACTGCTTGAAGGTTGGATTATGTCGTCATTCAGCATCTCTTGAACTTGCTGCTGGATCACCTCCCTTTCCTTAGCGGAGACTCTGTACGGTGATCGATGCACAGGGCGCGCGTCGTCCTCGGTAACGATGCGGTGCTTGGCAACCGCGGTCTGGCGCACCTTCGACGACGTCGCAAAGCAGTCGCGGTATTCGGCGAGGAGGTTAACCAGCTGACGTCGTTTAGGGTCCGGAAGCTTAGGGTCAATGTCGAGCTGCGCTGGCGACGTACTGTCTTGCTGGGACGGCGAGAATTCGTCAGTAATCGCGGTGATTTCGGCGGGGTTTCGGAGTTCCTCGACGTGGCCCACGGCTGCACCTTTCGTGAGGTGTTGCGTTTCGTTTCGGAAGTTCGTCACGAGGGCCACAGTCCGCCCATCCTGAAGTTCAGCTACTCCCCTTGCGACGCCTATGCCTCTTCCCAGGAGCAATTGGAGGTTTCCCTCGAGAAGAACTTCGCCATAGGAAGCTTCATCGATCCCGACAAGTACGAAAACACTCGACCGCGGTGGTAGGTTTACGTGGTTTGCGAGGACTCGGATCGTGGGTGACGTCACTTGGGGTTCCTCCGATGGTGGAGCAGGTTTTCGTAGCGTCAGCCGGTTTGTTCCGAGGTCGATGACGGCGCCATACTCGCAGAGAAAGTCCATTCCGAGGATAACATCCCTCGAACAGTCTTGCAGAATGACGAACCTGACAGGGCACGTTTCACCGTGGATCTCGACGCGAGCAGTGCATCTTCCGACTGGTGTGATGAGATGTCCTCCGGCGGTTCGTATTTGGGGTCCTTCCCACTGCGTCATGACTTTTCGAAGGCGGCGGGAGAGCCTCCCACTCAAGACTGAGTAGTCTGCTCCGGTGTCCACGAGTGCCGATGCGTCGTGGCTGTCAATGACGACGTTTAGGTTGTTGGACACCGTTGCAGGGGCGTCGTAGCGATGCGTAGCGTCAAGAGAGTGGGAGCGCTCCGGCGTTCTCGGAGGCTCTTTACGTCGGTCGTCTTCGGCAACTCCACCTCCAGGGGTTGCCGCGCCTAGTTTCCCCGGCGAGGAGCGAGGGGTGACAGGCTTTCACGTCGGGGTCGGTGCATCGGCGAAGCTGGACGTCGCGGCGATGGCGACCGGAACTCTCGGCGGGACGCAGGCTCGGGGGACTGGGGTCGTCGCAGGTACTCGTCGATCTCCCGAGGGCGTTCACCATACCGGGGGCGCGGGTCGTTTGGGTGGAACCCGCGCAGCCCGAGTCGTCGGTATGGGCATCGGCGGTACACATGGTCGGGTTCCCCGCAGTGGTAGCAGAGCGGGCGTCGGTCGGCCGTTCGCCACACGTCGGTCTTCCTCGACGAGGGTTGCTCCGGGCGGACGTCCTGGACTTCCCCTTCCTGGCGTCGAGGATACTGTGGCATCGGAGGGTCTCGTCGGGGTGGCGCCGTGGCCTGGCGGTTAGCTTGCGGCGGTCGTCGGGCCATGGCGGCGTAGCTCAAAGTCGGCTCCTCTGGCGTCGACATGTTGATCGGAACCTCAGGTTGGAAGGCCCGATGAACTTCATCTCGCACGACCTCGGCGAGATACAGGGAGGACGGGCGATCCATAGCGGGGAGCATCTTGCGGATTTCTTCTCGGACGACTTCACGGATGATGTCACGGATGCCTGGGAGGTCGGTACCAAGGTTGTATCCGGATGTCGCCAGAGTAGTCACGCCAGGGTGTCGCTCGTAGTGCCTGGCGCGTGCTAGTAGGGCACGTTCCATACTCGTCGCCTCCGTGACGAACCCGTCCACAGTTGTCGGGGGATTGCGAATGAGACCTCCGAATATCTCGCTTTTCACACCCCTCATCAGGTGTCGCAGCTTCTTCTCCTCTGTAGCCTGAGGATCGGCGCGGGCGCTCAGGCGAAGAACATCCTCGACGAAGCCGGTGACGCTCTCGTTGGGGCCCTGGGTTCTGGTTCGCAGTAGGTCCTCGGCTCTCTCTCGGCGGTGGTGGTTGCTGAACGTAGCCTTGAGATCGGTCTTGAACATGTCCCACGACGTCAAAGAGGACTCATGATTCTCGTACCAGTGCTTGGCGGTACCCTCAAGCGAAAAATAGACGTTGTTCAGGCGCTGCTCGTCGGTCCAGCAATTGTGGCGGGCAACGCGTTTATACTGGTCAATCCAGTCTTCGACGTCTTCGTATTGCTCGCCGTGGAATGGAGCAGCCGTCCGCGGTACGACGGGCAGGTAAACGACGGCTGGAGCGGCCGGGGTCTCCGACTGGTTGGCCATCGTCGTCCTCCTTGTTTGCCTGGTCCTGGGTGGCAAGGGTCCTAACTCCGGGGGTAGGCCAAGGTTCCGGCGACTTAATCGGGTCTCGGTCTGGTCCTCGTTGGGTTCTTGGGGGTTTGTGTTCGGACTTGCACTCCGAGAACTCGGAGGGGAGCGCTGCACGGGCATGCGGTTACCCAGCACCTCCACCAAATGTCACGGGTGGTGACCAATAAACAAGAAATGAACAGGAAGAAATAAACGTTTAATGTGGCGAACTTGTGCCAAAACAAAAAGAGAATAGAAAATAATAACAAAGCGTCGCGAGCGTCGAGGTCGGCGAGACAGCAGAGTCGAGCGCTGGGGCGAAACTGACTCGACAAGGTCGCGGGCGGCCTCTTATCTAGAGTGAGTCACTATCTCGAAGATTCGGCGGAGAAGGTTCGAGCGTAGCGCGCTCGGGGCGAGAATGAACAAGCACTTTCTAGAACAACAAAAACAAGGATGAACGATAGTGATGTCCGCAGCAAGAATGAACAAGAACTTTCTACAAGTCCGTGACCCTGCGCGCGGCAATATCAATCCTGCCCCAACAATAGCTAGTGCACATGGGCCCCCTTTAGCCTTTCTGATACACCACAAAGAATGCCCGGCGCTTCTCTGCATGCACTGGACCAATGCAAGAAAGCTAACCTCGAAAGCGCTGGCGTTTCTCCCAGGGTGGCTAGTTGCGGCCGAGCGAATAAGAAAATAGTCGTCCCCAACCAACCCCAAAAAAAGCGGCGTGACCTTCGTGAACAAGCCCAAAACAAGCGGAAGTTCAGTAAATGTACACATTCTTGAAAATTGTTTATTAATAATAAAATGAGAAAGCGAACTGGCTCAAATACGAAGGCGAATACGCTCAAATACGAAGTCTGCGTGCCATGTCACTATCCGCCGGATAGTGGCATGGCACGCTGAGTAACATGCCAGTTTGAGCTCCAGTTCTGGTATCGTTCTTGGAGGCGACAGATCAGTGGAGGCGACGACTTGGTGAAGCCCATGGTAGTCAAACGTGCGCTGTAAAGTGGCTGAAAGTTCCTCACGGGTTTTTCTGTTGCCATGTGCTGAACGAGGTCGGCATGATGAGCGCGGATCTCGCACTTGCACGCTGCTTTTTTATCGTCTCCGGTGACTGGTCGCAGCCAGTCCTTAAAGGGCAACTCCGGTCCATACTTTCGATTTTGGGATTATGACTGTTTTTAGTGCAGTCAGCGTCTCTGAATTGCAAGGTGTAATTTTTTTCTCCTTATTCTGCGTAGTTCTAAAGATATCGACGTTTCAAAGTTTTGCTTGGGGCGCGGCCAACGAAACCGAAACTAGCCGCTCGAGGCCCCGGCAACACTGGGAATCGGCTGCTATGTGAACGTGACGTCAAGATCGTTCTCGATCAACGGGTGCGCAGGCCGAGCGGCAGCTACCTATGTTGCGCTAGCCGTCTAAAGATAGGAGGTAAGCTGATTTTGTTTTAATTCTTTATACGTGGTAGTTATTCAGCCCATGTCGCAAGACTTAGTGCGTATACCCAAAAAGCTAGCGACTGAAAAACCCGTGAACTCGTGCGGTGCCATACTCGGCGGCCGGCGCCGTGCGTACGTTAGCCGTATTTGTCGCTTGTATACCCAAAAGATAGCGACTGGAAAACGAGTGAACTCGTTCGCTGCCGTACTCGGCGGCTGTCGTCGTGTGTGCGGTCTTCCGTACTCGTCGCTAGGCCTAAATTGTCATCGGGGCTCCGTGGATGGAGCAGCGTTGCTCTACGCCGCGCTGCCAGTGACGTACAGTACTGAGGGCCCTCTGGCTTTCGCGCTGCTGGTCAGTCCCAGACTAGGGTGACCACCTTCCTGCTAGTCAATTGCGGGACACGCGGGAAGGGGGGTGGGGAGGAAGTTTATGAACACGGACACCACGAACCGAGGCTCTGGTAAAATATTTAATATCCTGTGCTGTCTATACACCTGCAAATCGTATTGCAGCAATTAGGCCAAAATAGTTTGCGCTCCCAGTGATATTTTTTATGCCAAATATGTTATTAAATGTGTTGAAGTTGAAAAGCAGAAAAATCAACTGCAGCAGAACTCAATGCAAAAATGAAATTAAGAAACAGTAAATCTTTTTCGGGTTATTGTTTTTTGTAAACGCTTACTTTTATCAACATGGTCCTACTCAAATTTTTAACATTATGTTCTTTTTCGACCGTTCTGAAATGCAGGCTTTTTGCCTTGTGTGACTGTCTTCATTAAAAAAAAAAAATCCACAACAACCCTTTCGGATTGACACAGCGATTTGGATATAATTACAATATTTTATATTTAAACTTTTGGCGAGCAATCTTACAATATTTTGCCACCAAGGTGAGAGGTACAACGGAGCATGCGCGTCATTTCTCCTGCAAGAACGACAGTCGCTTACCGCAGTGCTTGAATAGAAAATGGTGTCCCATTGGGATCCACACGATTACCAGCGACCTCCGCGCTTCCCCGTGCCCTGTTGTTCGGCAGCACCTTGACTTGCAGAGTGAGTTTTACGACAGTATGAAATGCGGGACATTTTGAAGATTTGGGAATTTCTCGCGGGACGCGGGACACGAGCCCTCAATGCGGGACAGTCCCGTGAGTCGCGGGACGGGTGGTCACCCTATCCCAGACACGAAGCTTTGAGGCTCTCCGGCGCGGGCCGCGGCGCCCGAAGACACGTGTGCTGGACTGTACACGTCTCTTTTTTCGTTCTTTTTTCCTCGCGCGCGTAAAAGCCGAAGTCCAAAGTCCACTCGTCGAACAGCGTTCACCCACACCTTCTCCATTTTCCGGTCCGTTGGGAACCTGTGAAAAAGCACCTAGTTGCGCAGCGGGTTGTTTCAGCAGCCCACAGCGCTACAAGTTACACTTGGCATCTTTCGAGCAACAGCTGGGCAGTCTTGGGCGCACCGAGTTGCTCGCTAAAATGAGTCTTGGGGTCCTCACAAGCAAATAAAAAAAAGGCTATACCGAAGCTACATAAAAGCAACGACCAAACACGCCAATCACAAGCCGAAGTAGCGGTGGTGGCGGCTCAAAGAAGCGCACTCCGCGCAACGCCCGGACCGGGGGAAAAAAAGAGAACGATACGGACGTCACGGCCCAATGTTGCTTTAGCGATCGGCAACCCGCTGGCCGCCCGCTAAGGAGCAGCGGCTCGCGGCGGGTCGCATTTTTATTATCGGCATTAGTTGAGAATGCGGCGTCCGACGGACGTGATATTTCAACTGGGGTCGTATTTTGTGTCACTACATCGATACCAGTAATTTATTTCATTTTGAGTTTTGGCCGGAGTTGCCCTTTAAGCTGTGTTTCATTTTCCCACTCTTTACAACATCTTTTGCCATACTTCGACCACTTCGAAGCCATTTTGCGCAAAATACAATGGCAACTAGACACGACGACCGCGACTGCCGACTGGCAAGATGGGCAAGGCGCCAAAACATTTGTGAGTAGATAGTAATTGTTTTGTACTTCGTGACGGACGGTAGCTTGCGCCACCTAACCGCGGCGCCAAACGGTCAGTCTGTTTTTCGCGTTTTTGACGACAAACACGCTGTCATTGAGCATGACGAGCAATAAAATAACAATATTTGCGGGAAAAACGCGAATAAGCCCAAAAAACGCGACAAGCGACTGGAAAAATCTATCAGCAACTCGGTGAAAAAAGAAACCCAAATCCGCTTATAATAAGCGGATTTGGCCACCCTGGTTTCTCCACGTGCACCGGCGCAACGCGGGAAGGCTTACGAAAGAGCGCTGCTGCTTTCCGCATGCACCGGTGCAATGTGGGAAGGCCTACCGCGAGAGCACAGGTGCTTCTCCGCGTGCACCGGAGCAGTGCAAAAAAGCTAACCACGAGAGTGTTAGCGTTCCTCTGCGTGCACCGGCGCAATGCGGGAAAGGTTACCAAAAGAGCGCTGGTGCTTTCCGCATGCACCGGTGCAATGCGGGAAAGCTTACCACAAGAGCACAGGCGCTTCTCCGCGTGCTCTGGTGCAATAAGGAAAAGCTTGACACGACTGCACTAGCATTATATTGAGAACACTCCAGTTTGGAAAGACGTGGTTGATTACTCCGACAACCTGAACCTGCACTGTGAAGCAATGGCGTCACGAGGGTCAGCGGCACCCAGGGTGGTAGCCCGCCACGAACCCCCCCCCCCCCCCCCCCTCGCTCTCGTGGCCCGCCGCTACACCCCCATGACCGCTGCACCCGGGGCGGTCCGCTTCCCCCCCTTGCGACGCCACTGCTGTGGAGGCAATTGTTCACAGCATTTTGAAAACGTATTTTTTACTATCGAAAAACGTTCAGCCTTTCCACTCTCGTGAAGAAGCAAGACCAGCGGAGCCGCTGGTTTTCCTTCTGCCGCAACGCGCACGCGCCCGTATCCCGCTTCTTCTCGTCCGACACGCCGCCGATCGTGGATACGTCTCCGGTGAACCAGAGTCGGTCGCAAACGGCGCACGTGACGCTAAACGGGTAATCTACGAACTCTCTCCGGAACCTCGCCGTCGCGCCCGAGAACTCTTCAGCCGGCGTGGAGTGCAGTCGTCGCCGGGCCTCGCGCTTGCGCTTGGCCTCTGTGGCACGATCGTCGGCCATGGCGTTGGCCCGCCGGCGCCCTTTACATCGCTGGTTCTGTTCTCGGCGGGGGCTTTCCACGCGAGCGATGTGCTCTTCTTTGGCAAGGGAATCTGAAGCGCTCGACGCATTGGAAGTCCAGGCGACAGCAGCTTTGCGGCGGTTGCGGACCCATTCGCGCTGCTGCGTACGTCGCCGCTCCTTCCGCAGCCAGTCTTCTTTCCCCGAAAGGGCGCGCGGCCGACCCATCCTAAGTCCAAACCGAAACTGATAAGAGCGTAGGAAACAGCGCGAAAAACAGAAGGCAAAGAAGTAACACTCGTGACGAGCGCTGCGCTCGTTACGTGTGCTTCTTCTTTGCCGTCGTCTGTTTTTCGCGCTGTTTCCTACGATGAATTCCCACCAACGCGCCCAACTATCCATTCATCTATGATAGCTGCAGAGCCATACATAGGCTCTGCAGCTATCTTAGAAGAATGGATAGTTGGGCGGTAGCTGTTCAGGTAGGTTTGTGTCATATAATGGTTCTGGATAGCTGGAAAGGTTGGCGCCATCTACGAGCGACGGCGGCAACCAGACTGGTTGTGTGCTTGCCGCCGTCGCTTATAAATGGCGGTAGCTGCCCATTTAAATTTGTGTAGACATACCGGACACGATCCTAGGGAACCTAGCCCTTAACAGCTCCGCTGTAAAAAAAAGAGACAATTACAAGTTCGTGCAATGCCAAATTAGAGTGCAGCTCTTAAGGAGGAGGAGGTAATGGTATGGTCCTCCTCCTCATCCAAACCCTCTTCTCCTCCCCTCCTTCTCCCGTGATCATCCCTTGCTCCTCCTCCCCTCCTTTCTTCCTTTTCCTGCGCCTCTCTTGAGGTATTTTGATTTTGCGAAATGCCGTGCTAAACAATCTGATATATATATATATATATATATATATATGAACGAATATGTGCAGATGGATGAACCGTACTTAATCCAATGAATCAAAGAATCAAAGTTTTCAGGAACCCGCCGAAAGCCAAAAATCGGCGGAGCCAGGATTTGAACTCTGGGCCTCCCAATGTCCGGTCGGGTGTGCTAACCTCTACAGTTAGCACACCTGACGGACATTGGGAGGCCCAGAGTTCAAATCCTGGCTCCGCCGATTTTTGGCTTTCGGCGGGTTCCTGAAAACTTTGATTCTTTGATTCATTGGATTAAGTACGGTTCATCCATCTGCACATATTCGTTCATATCCTCCTCGGAGACCACGTACGATGGTGTGAAGTGCCCTTGTTATATATATATATATATAAATATTTATATTTATTTATTCATCAGGGTTGTGCAGAAATACTCAAGTATGTATTTGGAAATACAAATACTGGAATACATTAAAATAGTAGCTGAAATACTGATACTAAAATATATCTGTAAAAATGTATCGCAATACGTATCGGAAATACATTTTAAATAGAGGCAAAAAGTATTTGGAAATACAGATACAGGAATACATTTTGGGGAAGACAGAAATACAAATACAGAAATACTGATACTGCATACATTTTTCAAATTTGTTTGAGACGAAGACTGAGATGAAGAAGTTTGAAGTGGAAGTTTTTGATCACGAACTTCCTTTCCCGTAGGCTTCGCACTTAGCATTGAAGGTAGTGGTTTCGGACGACGAGGAGACTTCAAGGGCCTAAAAAAAACAACAACAAAAAAACGTTCCATCAAGAACTGACCGTGGCCTCTTCCCTAACATATTGTCTGTCTGACGAGGGATGCGAAAGACTTCGACCTCTAAATAACGTTTACGTCACCCTAAATCCCATGAATATGTCACCACGCCCCTGTCAACATTGATCACATGACGTCACGGTGGAATGAACTGGCACTCTTCATCTGTAGGTGTGGCCTTGAACATTACACGTTACCACGCTGCTGTTTGAAAGAACAATACGTACTTTCGTTGTAGGTTACCTCGTTGAAGATCGTGCAGGCAGTGTCACTTGGAATTTCTGAGAATAGTGGACCACCTGAAGCATCCTGGAACACGTCTTATGTTCTGTTACGGTTGAAAAAAACGATACGGTGGCACTCCTGCTGTGAAGGTTCCTCCTGCCGACCCTCCGCCACCGACGCATAGATTGCAGACCTCAAGTTTCGCATCATCCAAACAGATACTTTGTGGATTGCGACCTGATATTGCCGGCACAGGCGCGAGGTCTCCGAGAAACAGCGCGTTCGAGACTAGTCGCAGGTGTACGAAGTCTGGGTCGGCACAGCGAGGCCACGTCTGGCCTCTTTCCTGATAGTAGGATCATTAGAGCGGCGGGTCATGTTCACGTCGGCTAATGACGTACCCTTGAGCTGTGCAATATTATGGGAGCAGCAGCAGACGCATTCGAATAAGTGTTGAACTTCACAGCGAAAGTCATCCTACTATTTCAATTCAACCACCGCCAGGTTCGTGCTGCAACGGACTGTGACTCAGCTTTGCCGGCTGGGTGTACTGTGTCCGCTAAGGCAAGATAGGCGGTTAGCAGCGGGCATTGGATGCCAGCAAACAATGACTCAAGAAATCCCTACCTAAGGACCTGCGGCAGAAGATGCTCTGAGTCCACTCCTGGCTAGTGGCGGATCCAAAAAAAAAGGGGGGGGGGCGGTGGGGGCGATCGCCCCCACCGCCCCCCCTCCCCCCAAACGCCTCGCCAGGCAGTTTTTTTTTTTTTTTTTTTTGTGGAGCCACTTTTTCTTTTTTTGTCTTTTTGCTCGCTTTTGAAGCACATCCCTTGGTACGCCAAAAAGTGTGGCAGCAACGCGAAGGGAGTGACGCTGTTCCTTCACTTTCAAGAGCATTCGTAGTGTTACTTATGCGCCATGAAGCCCCTGTTGTCTTTCTTTTGTACGTGTTGATCCTCCTAGACACCGAGAGGAAAATATGACTCAGGAACAACCAGGAAACTGGTACATTATTGACACACGCGTCATACAATGCCACATTGTCGCGTTTTGTCTCACGTGTATCCCGTTACGTGAATAATTATTTCCGTAAAACAAAGCACGCTGAACACTCAAATTTGGTCTGCATGAAGCTAATAAAACTTAGGAATGAAATTAAATTATCCCTTGGTAGAAAGTCTGTGCCAACCAGGGCGTACGTCTCGAAGCGAAATCTCGCGCAGGATTATGCACCTCTTTGACGGGCGGTAAACTCGGCAATCTCAAATCGGCATTTCTTTTTCTCCGGAATGGATTTGCCAAAGGCAGTCATTTTTGACTCACGCAAAGTGAACAGGCTAAGGCACGTCTCAGTGAAGCTTGAAACTTGTGTCTAGGTGATAGCTGGCACTAAACAAAACTTTCGTTAGGGTGCCTTCACTCCAACTGTCGCATTTTGCCCCGCGTCTCATTTGGCCCATCTTACCCTACTTCACTTTGGACAAACGCATTCTATTAGTTTTGGAGCTTCCCCCACACGAGTGTTCGTGCGGTATAGGTGTTTTTTGACATATCAGTAGTAGTAACGAGGGCATGTGCGCAGCTTTTATTGGCGCCCAGCATGCTCGGGCTCACAAGCGCTTAGCTTCGAAAGCATACACTGTAAAAAATAACCGTCAAATTTACGGCGCTATACGCTAATAAAAACTACAAGTACGCCGTGAAGAGGAATTACCTGAAATGCACGGTAAACGAGCAAAAAAAAAAAAAAAAACCGAGAGGAAAACGCAAAACTTCATGAAGCAAGAAAACAGAAAGAAAAGACGCGCTTCGCTAATTGGTCACCACGCTTGACCTTTCGGAAGCTGCATGCGGGAACCCAGAGAGCCACCTCTCGCCCCTTCACCTCCTTTCTTTGTCCGCGCCAGCCGCGCCAACGCAGAACGTAACTGCCTTAACTGAAAAAAAAAGAGAACTAAGAGCAAACAGTAGAGCAACAATGCGACGAGCTAGAAGCATAGACAAAAGAAATGAATGTTGGTTGGAACCACAGTGGTTGGAACAACGCGGAAAGAAGTGGAAGAAGCTGACGTTCAGTTCATTTTCCCGCCTTCCCACCCGTCTCCGCACCATTTTGTCCTCATTCGTTTGTGCCCGGATTTTTGTGCACCTGAAAATTTGGAGCGGAAGGCAACTGGATACCCGAGGCAGGTATTTCACTATCAATCTGCTGCTTGATTGGCAAGGATAGTGTAATGGTGGCATAAATACAACACTCTAAAAGATGTTTACTTGCAGAATTTGTAGTTTCAGTTCAAGCACGCTTGATGGTTGTGCAATTCGATGAGCACGTTTTCAGCTCTCGAATTATTCCGTGTGTGGACGAAGGATGCTGTCGCCAGTTTGTTACGTATGATGCTCTCAGGTGTCATATTTTGAGAAGACATAGGCATTCGTACGCCCAAGGGAAGTTTAATTTGTTTCGAGGAGTTTGGAAAGCTTTCAGTGCACTTTGCCACCATGCCTAGAGGAGTGCCACACAAGGGAGGCTTTGCTAAAATATCTAAAAGGCCACATCACCGACAGTATTTTGTTCTCGTGTTCGTGCTCCAACTGTCAGAAGGTGTGAAATCATAGTTCGATCACGGCACATTTGAACTGGGCGTGTTTACGAGTGACGGGTTTCTTGGGCGACGGCGCATCGCCTGCAGGCCCTCTTCAGGTTGAGGACTCTTCGACTCGGTCGACTAGTGCGGATTATAATGAAGACGGTGCTGTTAACGTGATGCAATCCTCTGATGATAACTACGACGTGTTAATGTCTCTGTCTGCAGGAGAAAAAAGGGAGGCCGTAAAATACGACCTTGTTGTGTTTTTTTTTTGTTTTTTTGTACCTGAAGTTCAACGGAACGCTTCTTATGCCGCTATCAACAGTTCAAAAAACCATTTATGAATTTCAACGTCGGCATTTCTTGTACAAACAATACATGTTCGGCCAACTTGCTGAAAGCCTTCAAAACGTGCTTGGTTCAGTCGAGGTTCATAACATCATTAAGTTCATAACATCACTATAAAATGTTATGAACCTGAATATTACCACCTTTATCGCCGTTTAAATTGCACCGTAAAAACATCGGCGTGCTTCTCGCTCACCGCTTGCCCGGACAAAGGAAATATAGTTCTCACATCTGGAAGCTTCACTGTAAGTTCTGCCGGTGGCAGGAAACAGGACAGCAGGATCAAGGCGAGCGAACAAGACAGCTTTAAATCACCACTTTGACGAAGCATGTGATACTCTAGATGTCATCCTACTTACCGTTGGCTCTGTCGAAGACTGCTTGGCGTTTTTGATTTCCTCAGCTTTAGTCTTGAGCGTACTTCCCCCGAGATGGCACAGCAGAACAGCGAGTGGACGTTTCTCGGGGCCAATAGGATGTTTTCCTGCACGACTAATATGAAGTTCTTCTTTGTCTTGCACAAAATATTTGGTGAGTACTGCAGACGAGAGATACAAAGTTACTGCGCGCAAGCCGTGTTCGTCCTTGACGGCCCATTATTTACCAACTTCGTCTGACGTGCCACAAAGGCCGGTGGATACAGCACAGACCCGTACCCATGTAGATATGGCCATTTGAATAACGAGTACACCACGTTTTCATCCTGCCTCTCTGTGATTTATGAATAGTGATATCACTTGCCTTCACAATGGGTAGCTGACATCTCCCCCTCCTCCTCTTTCTCCTCTCCTCCCTCTTCTCCTCCCCCTCTTCCATCCTCCTCCCCGCCCTATTGGAAAAACCCGCATGAAAATCAAACTGGCCAAGCTGGTAACTAAGCTGGTCAATCTGGTCAATGTGGTAGTCATACTGGTTTAACTGGCAATCAAGCTAATTTAAGCTGGGCAAGCTAGAATTTAAGCTGGTCAGTCTGGTTTAAGTAAAAACCAGCATGGTCTAACTAGAGCCTGGTTTTAGATTCAATCTGGTGTAGCTGGGAGCCAGTCTGGTCCTAACTGGTCAAACTGGTTTTCCATGGAGCCAATGTGGTCAAGCTGGGAGACAAGCTGGTCATGCTGAGAGACAAGCTGGTGAATCTGGTCGAACTAATAATCGTGGTGGTCAAGCTGGTCATGCTGGGAGCGCGCACGCCAAGGTCGGCTAGAGATAACCGAATTGGCATTGCTGGGAGCGCGCGCGCCAAGGTCGGCTTGGGCTGGAACGAGGCCACGTCTTGTTCTTTGTCCTCTCGTTTTTGGTAGACGACCGGGCGCGTCAGGCACGCTGCAAGCTACCTTTGTGCGCGAGAAAAGAGAGAGAGAGAGAGCGGTAGCAACGGAGAATTTGAGACGCGTTTGGCTACCTTGGGCAGATTTTCGAAGGGACGGCTGTGTGCGCGTTGTTTGGAGACTACTTGAACGACGGTGCAAGCGAAGCCGGTTTTGAGGAGACAGCGAGCGACAGTCCGTTCAGTGCGGGAAGATGTCGGACGTCCCGAGTGAGGCGTCGCTTCGTGTCTTCGAACGTGTGTGTGCTCGTGAATGACGGTGGTGCCGAGGAATGCCTTCCAATTAAGCCACACGGATTTCCTCGCCTCTGCCGACCACGCAAGCTGTCGCTTCGCCCCTATCACTGGCGGGACGCAGGTTCGCTTCTCTTATCCGTGTAGTATTTTCTTTCGCTATTGCCTGGTTTTGGCGTGTGTCTAGTATTTTTCGTGTTGAAAGATAAGCAATCTGGTTTTGTTAACATTCTAGGCTTTGCACCAGGAACCACTGTCTGTGCGTCGGTTAGTATACTGTGTCAGCGCCGAGGATATGTAGCATCTGAGTTCATGTGAGGCGGCCGCAAGTACGAAAGTAATAATTTGGATGCCGAGTTGGCTTTTTTGAAGACCTTGCCTTGGTTAGCCTGTGTATTAATTTAAACAGGTTAAACTGGTTGGGAAGTCCACCAGCATGACCAGTTTAACCAGCATGACCAGCATGCCAAACTGGGCATGCTGGGGTAATAACCCAGCTTGAAGCTGGGACCAGATCAACCAACATGACCAGCATGCCAAACTGGGCATGCTGGGGCAATAACCCCGCTTGAAGCTGGGACCAGATCGACCAGCATGACCAGCATGCCAAGCTGGGCATGCTGGGGCAATAACCCAGCTTGAAGCAGGGACCAGCTTAAGCTGGGTTTCTCAATAGGGCGCGCATTGCATCACGGGACGTTTACCGCAATGCAATGTGGGAGGACCCTCTTGACGTCATGTGTGACGTCATTATGGGAACCATCCCATAATGCAACGTGCGGATCGCGAGTGAGACCCACGTGTTGCTTTATGGGATGTTTCCCATAATGCAGCGCCCGTTTACGGCGACACCGCTCAAGCCGGAAACAAGCTCCTAAGAGCTGCGCTCTAAAATGTAGGGCCATATCAGTACATCATAGAAAGACTTTCTAACTGAAAGAATGGAAAGAAACTACGGTGGACTGCTTCCTTCAACCAGCAACGGTTGAAGTAAGTGGTAGATGTCCGGAGTTAGTATTCAATTCCTTTTGTGTCAAAAAGTTTGAAACCAACACTATTCTTATTTTGCTGCTAATCCTTAAATGTATTAGACGTTTAATGCTTTTCAGACGCTGCTGGCCCAGTTAACGAACAATTTCTTTGTTCGACTTATTCAGATAAGTATCACAGCTACCACATGACTGAGTTCTAATTGCCTGGTAGAAAAGCTGCTTTTCTACCAGGCAACTGCACGTGCCCTCTCAATTTTCTTCCTTGAATGACATGGATTCGGGCCTGGGTGCCGTACTGCGGGAAACGAGTGAACCGGATCCCAGGTAGCACTGTCACAAGATGCAGGGAAAGTTCTTTTATTGGAGTGACAACAATAGACAATCATATTCGGGTAACAAATTCATTGTCTTGGTCGACGTGGGAGCTGCAAATTCCTGCACATCGCACAGGTAAGGTAATTACTGCAGGCAAAAAACACCTATTGCACATCGGCAATAGCAAATTGTTACAGCCTAGGCAACGTGCAACGATGTTCCTGCTTCTTGCAGGCACGTCCGCCATATTGTGATATCAAAGCGTCGACAATGTAATTTTAGAGTGGGAGTCTTTGAAGATGTCCACCGATGCCCTTGTAAACTGAGCTACTGGCGAAATAGAGCTGAACTGTTTCATGTTCCTTCACGTGTAACCAGACATTTTGTATGCTTCTATGTTTGCTCACTGTGCAATACCTCACTTTTCTTTCGGATTCGGTCATTATATAATGCCATCGCTCCACCTTACCTTTATATATCTGCATCTGTTACAATGTACCGTCGCCATTTGGATAATCTTACATTCGTTTATTTACTTTATGTGTGTTTAGCATTTGTTTGCTGCTTTTCTTGTGTGTTTTGGTGCACCACGGAGAATTAAGACTGATGTGTTTTTTTTGGCACCCAAAATAAAGACGATTATTATTATAACCCTTTTGCTGGCCCTCCTAATTTGACGGCCACAAATGAGAGCCCTTTTATGGCAGCACTATCTATTGTCGCCGTAGCGCTGACGGCTCGTTTGCAGACATCTCTGGACTAGTCAATCCTGTAGGATCGTTATTTGCAAAGAAAAGTGGTGCTACATAGTTTCTCGTGTCTCTGCGTTACAAGGCATCGTTTGTCTTCGCCTGATCGACGCCTACACAGAGTCGCAAATACTTCTTGAGAAAGCTCTTGTCTCCAGTATAATCAAGTACATAAAGAACATAACATCGCCACTTTTTCTGAGCACTTCTGCTACCCACTTATCTACACACTTCTGCAAGCATAAAAGCAGCAATACTACAATATTAGTAAGTTAGCTATTAAAAATTAAACACAGTTTGGTCACACTGCATAGGACACAGTCTGATTTATTCGACTTGTAGATTTGGTGTAGACTTGTAGATTCCAGAAAAGCAGACCATCCCATATTTCACCTGGAGAGCGGAAAGTTACCTAATAGCATATCAACAAAATGTTGGCAAAAAAGTAATTCAGCCCATCTTCATTACTTGGCAATCCCCCATTGCCCTCGTATAAAGATTTGAGGGCTGAATGTCACATGCTGCAAATGAAATGATTGGCAGTGGCCGTACACTGACACACGTAGCGGCAGGGTGGAGAATAAGAATCAAGTGGGTTTACATCACGATTGAAATAATGATTTACATCGCGATTTTAATCATACATGGGTAAATTACTTCCAAAATGTAATTTAATTATAATTACTTTGCTCCAAAAGTAGTAACTAGTTACTACAGTTACAATTACTACTACCTGAGAAATAATTCATTGCAATTACATATTACTTCTAAAAACTAATGTAATTACTTTAAAATTGCTTATTTCTGAAAGCGACCCTACTTGGGCCACATAACTTTAAACCAATTGTTTAGAATGCAATGCATTTGTTCATTCCTTGCTCCAATGTTTGAAGCCTTTCCTTTTATAAATTTTGTTAAATTAATGATAGAACCTTACAGTTCCGGCAATGAAGTCCTACGTTCTTATATTTTAAATAATAAAACTTATTTTATATACTCAAAGACGACAGATCGCTAAAGTCAAATTGGGTTGACACTTTTGTTCGCCAGGCACATAAAAAATGTGACAATTAGTGATATGTAAATACTACAATCTACACGGCGCTAATACAACCACATTCACATACAAACGTTTCATGTTATCGTAAATTATTTACATTGAGTTGAAATTATAATGGCTCAGAAAGATATAAGAACCAAATCGGGGCTCCCGAATCAATGGTGACAGTACTCACAGGTGTGAGGTCAGTCTCAAAAATACTTATGCTGATATCCGAAGTAAAACCAACAGCAAATGAACTTGAAAATAGTACAAAGAAACAAATATGCAACAGTCCTGGAAGAGCCTAGAGGGATGTAAAAAACTGGCAAAAAATAATAACCTTATGGACAATGATAATCTCCAACCTCTACTGAAAGCTGAAGCTCAATTGTTTTCTTTAAATATATTGGCATGTTTACGCTATTGCGTTTTGCTTGCACCGCAGACGGCCCCACACGGTGCCATTGAGGTAGGCTCCAAAGAGGATTGTTTCTCAGCCCACAGTGTAAGCAACAAACAACGCGACGCTATTTTTGTTGTGCGTGTGTGTGCATGTCTATGTGTGCAAGTGTGTCACCGAGCGCTAGGCCGCTTGTGCGAACGCTGAGACTTTCAGAGAGGTTCCGTCGGCACCGAAAACCTTTTCCTTTTAGCCGAACGTAATTAATTAGAATTCCAAATTACCAGAAAGTTATTAAAATGCACTAACCCAATTTCTGTGTTTGAATTACTACCCAAGTATGATTTTAATGATACCGATTTTATCATGTTGATTGAAATCAAACATTTTAATAAGATATTTGATCAAATTTTTTACCTCTGGAACCTCAATCATTTTATTATTTTCAGGTGCATTTTCTTTTCATTCCATGTAAAATAATTATCAAGTAATATAGATATGAGGATAACGAGCAAATATAAGACTTATTCAAGGCAAAAGTAAATCAGAGAATTGAGCGCTCTCTCTACTTTTCAGCTCGTTCTTCAGGTATAAAAAACAAGGGGAAGGGTAGAGTCAAGAACAAGAAAACTTTTCCTGCATGAACATTGCATACAAACTCAAATACCAGCAGAGAAAGGTATAGAAGCAAGAAAACAAACTAAAGTATATATCTGTGGTTCATCTCGCATATTCTAGTGTATTTAATATTTTGAAAGAAATAATATTTCTCTCAAAATACTATTTTGAGAGAAATTTCACTCCTTTCTACTTTTTGCCCTTTTTCGGTAGTGCAATGTAACTTTTTGGGGCCGTTCTCCAAATAGGGATTATTTATGGTAAATAATTTTGTTGTGATTATTTATCTTCACTTTTGTTTTAAATATTGTCAAAGTGTGTCCCTTTGACAATATTTGTCAAAGTTTGACCAGCTGTTCCGTGTGACTTGTTTGAGATATCGTAACATATTTGGTATTTTCAGAAAGTCAGGAGTATAATCTTTCTACTGATAGTAAATTTAATGTTGTGTGTAAAAGAGAAAGGGCGGTGTATTCTCGTAAAGCAAGGACCATTTCAAAATTTTGGCAAATTGAAAGTAGATTTTCTAAAAAAAATTACCTTTCATTTGGCTGATTTGTTTTCTCTAGCTAGCTTATTGCAATGCTTTATAAGGTAATATAAACAGAAAATGTAATATTTTGTTCGCATGGCAGCTATAAGAGCTTGAATTCTGATTTTGTTTGACTGTTTCGTTAGTGAATCAACTTACTCGCAAAAAATACACTTACTCAAAATTAGCGCCTCCTATTTTTTTAATAGATACCTGTGAACACACTTATTCTCTAATAACTAATTTTAACGCGACTATTTATATGAAATTTATTTCAGAAAATTATCAATATGACGTTTTTGAACGATATTTGTAAACGTTTACCAGATCTTCCGTGGGACCTATATGAGGTGTTTTAACATATTTATTATTTTCAGAAAGCTTAGAGTTTGCTCCTTGTGATGATAACAAATTTTATGTTATGTGTAAAAGTGAAAAGACAGTATTTTTTCGTAAAGAATGGACTGTTTCAAAAAGTTTGCGAATTGGAGGCCGACTTTCTAAAAAGCCTACCTTTTCGTTTTCGCGAATTGTTTTTCTCTAGCTACCTATTGCAGTGCTTTATCAAGTAAAATAAGCAGAAAATGTAATATTTTGTTTGTATGGCGGCTATAAAAGCTTACATTTTGGTTTTTGTTCACTTGTCGCTCAGCAATACAAGTTACTCACAAAAATACACTGACTCATAATTAACGGCTCTGAAATTTTTAGTAACTACCTCCAAATACCTTTAATAAAAGAAGATGCAAACGGCGAGTTATGTTAATAAAGCGTCTAGGTCATTATATCTTTAAGTTTTTTTTTTAATTGTCAAACCGCCTCTCTGCAACAATATTTGACGAAGTTTAGTAAGCTGTGCTGTGTGAGCTAATTAGTATATTTTGTGATCTTTATATCACCGTAAAGCTCCGATTAAGCTCTTTCTTTTGAGTATAGTTTGAATATTTTGCAATAAACATATAACGCGTAACATTTGCCCGAAAAACGAATATTTAGAAAGACTTGCAAGTTTGAAGTCGATTTTCTAAAAAGACCCAGCTTTCATTCTTTCATTTTTTATTTACATTTAGATAATATAGTAGTCTCTCAGAATCTACCAACATAAATTGTAATATATTGTAAGTATGGCCACTATTAGGACTGGAACATCGTGCTGTGGGAGTTTTGAGCGGGACTTCGCACAGACGCTCAGCTGAGCAGACTATTGACCTATGTGAGGCTTCTATTTAATGTTAGTATTTACCTCAATATCTGAGCGTAAAAGCGAGTGAAGCAACAATATTTCTCCTAACAACATTTATTTACTTGGCACTGGGGTGATTTGCGATGTGTGTGAGCTTCGCCCTATGTATTGACGGAGAAGATACCTAATACCTAGACTCCTGGAAAAACTCAAGTCAAGAGGAAAAAGCCTAAGTAACCGGGCATGAATCACTGAAAATAGAAACGAAACATAAACACATGACTAACGCATTTGAAGCCTTACACGCTACGAAAGGCTCGTTATCTTACAAAATAGGCCGTACGTGCACAAAATAAACCGTACTTCCTAAGCGTCAGATACTAAATCGTACATATGTATATGCACTGCATATCTGTTTGACATAAAAAAATATGACAATTACATATCAAGTTTGGTATTTCAAAGCGAAAGCCGAAAGCAAAAGGCCCCAGAGGAATTCTCTATCGATATGCATTCCCCCGTATTGGGAGGAAGTAAGCGCTGGGGGGGGGGGGGGGGGGGGCGCGGGGGGGGGGGGGGGGGAGGTCCCCGTACCTGTGGGTACGGACTTCTAAGTAACTTTTTTTAAGTACACTACTCCAAATTGCATCAATGTTTATGGTTGGATATTGGGGTAACTGCTAACGATAAATAGAAAACCTTACATAGCTTGAAATTCTGCTCAACAAAGCGCCTGTGCGAAGTCCCGTTCAAAACGCTCATAGCACGACATTCGAGTCTTAATGGCGGCCATACAAACAATCTATTACAGTTTTTTATTGTAGTTCCTGATAGACGTAACTGTAAATAAAAAATAAAAAAAATAAAATGTTTTTTTTTTTTAGAAAATCGACTCCAAACTTGCTAGTTTTTCGAAATATTCGTTTTTTCAGAAACATGTAGCGCATTATATAGTTATCGCAAAATATTCAAATTATACAAAAAAGAACCTAATTGGTGCTTTACGGTGATGTAAAGATCATAAAATTATATTGATTAGGTCACACAGCACAGCTTGTTGAACTTCGTCAATTATCGTCGCGGAGATGCGGTTTGACATATAAATTAAAAAAACAAAAACATTAAGAATGTTATGACCTAGACGCTTAATTAGCATAAAAAAGCATATCTCGAAAGTATTCCCAAAAAGCTATATTGACGTAGCGTACGAAGTAGGGAAAGGGGATGGAGTGAAACAAAAGCAGATAACGGCAGAAGAAAAGCTTACCTCGCTTTCTATGACGCTTGATTCCCTCAAGAATGACGTTGCCTCATTAAAACCACCTGAAAGTGAAGTAAAGAAAATGCAAGCCACGACGACGGCACTTACTGAACAGTTGGGACAATTAGCCACCAGTCACGATGATCTGGAAAATCGCTCTCAAAGAAACAACTTAATCTTTTCTGGCGTTTCCGAGGGAACAGGCGAGACGTGGGAAGTGTCGGAGGCAAAGATTGCGCGAGTGTGCGACGAACTGCTCGGATTTAAACTTGAGGGTGGTCATGTTGAACGTGCTCATCGTCTCGGCCGGTTACAAACAGAAAAGTGTAGGCCAATCATTGTGGACTTTTCATCCTTCAAGATTAAACAAGGAATACTGTCTCAAGCCTTTAAGTTCAGGGACAGCAGAATAGCAGTTGGAGAGGACTTCTCTGATAACGTCCGTCATGAAAAAAGGAAACTTCTAGAATTTGCCAAATCCCCAAAAACTAAATTCCAACTGCGTTTTACAAACTGGTTATTGGTTAAAAAACCTATTATGTTGACCCAACAGACATGTGCGTCAAAGAAAATGCTGCATAGCTGCCGGCCCGGCATCCCTTGAATCCTGTAGTCAAGAGGACCGAACTAGTGAACGAACATGATGTATTACTTCTGAACTGCCGCAGTATTAAAAATGAAATTGATGACTTTGCAGAACTACTTGATTTGACTAGGCCTAGTATAGTAATAGGTACAGAATCTTGACTTGATGGTGACGCGGAAGTGTTTCCGTCTGACTATGTTGCTTATCAACAGGACAGGAACAGCCATGGCGGTGGCGTATTCCTGTTGATTCATAGAAGCCTACAAAGCATCTCCATTGATTTTCCGGAATATTCATTTGGATCTGTCTGGTGTAGACTGTCCTTGCGTGATGGTAAATTTCGGTTCCTTTTATAGACCACCTGCGTCTAGCGACGAATGTATCCAAACTTTATCAAACGCCCTGTCCTCAATCTCGTACGACTATCTTGTATTGGGAGGGGATTTCAATTTTCCAGACATACGCTGGAACAAAGTGATTCCGGTTGCCTTGAACGCATCAGTGCAGTACAGGACGTTCGTGAACTTTGTGTCGAGTTTCGCTCTACATCAGCACGTTACATTTCCGACGCGCTTAGATGTTAGGAGAAATAGTACCTTGGATCTAATATTCAGCAATTACAGTTCTATTGTGTCATCCGTTTCTACCCTTCCTGGCATGAGCGACCATCTGACAGTAACCGGGAAAATAAAATGCGCGAAGAAACAAACGGCAAATATGCCTTCGAGGAGAATTCTTTTCTACGATAAAGGTGACTACGCGAGCATAGCTGATGAGCTTTTTAATTTTTTTTCCCTCGTTTAAAGAAACCAGTATCGGTGCTGATGTAGATACATTATGGATTATGTTCAAAACCAAGTTGAAGGCACTTACTGATACTTATATTCCCTCAAAAGTTATCATACTGAGGAGACGGAAAGATAAACCATGGGTAAACAAAGAGCTGAGAACTATTGCTAAGAAAAAGAGGCGTGTATATGTGAAATATAGACAAAATGGCAATCCTGATTTTTTGGGCCGTCTAAAGGAGCTCACAGCATTTCTTAAGGGTAAAGTGTCCAACTTTAAAACTATATATCACAATTCCCTCGGTGATAGGCTAAAACGAAACCCGAAGGAATTCTGGAAGTGTGTGAAAACATCAAAGAAAGACGTGACAAGCATTCCTCCTATCAGCGATTCGGCTCGGCTAGTTGATAATGATGACAAGGCGGCCCTCTTTAATAGTTATTTTGAGTCTGTATTTTCGTTACCTATAGTGGGTGCCCTTTCCCCCGTTTCCACAATCTTTGAAGATAGCATACCTGACATCGAACTAAGCCAGGACGGGATTTTGAAACTGATAAATGGCTTGAATGAAAACAAAGCTACCTGACCGGACGGAATGCCTTGCCGCGTACTTAAAGAGTGTTCTGGAATTTGTCATTTTTCTTGCACGCGTTATTTGATAGATCTTTGTCCTCTGGCAGCCTGCCCAAGGAATGGAAAACAGCCCATGTTGTGCCGGCTCACAAGGGCGAGAAAAGAAACAAAGTAGAAAACTACAGACCTATTTCCTTACTGTGTGTATGCTAAAAAATATTAGAACATATAGTTTACAGTAGACTTGCGAAACATCTTGACAGAAATAATTTTTTAATTCCCAATCAGCACGGATTCAGAAGTGGTTTTTCATGCGACACTCAATTAGTAGAATTCTATCACGATATCGCTTATTCGTTTGATAAAAGGGCATCTTTCTGTATTTCCAGAAAGCATTTGACATGGTCCCTCACAAATTAATTTTGCAAAAAGTGAAATCATTGAACGTTCCAGACGTTGTTCTTAACTGGCTTACCGACTATTTAACAAATAGAAAACAAGCAGTATTGATTAAAGGAGTAACGTCAACTTACTTAGATGTAACGTCAGGCGTCCTCCAGGGGCCCGTGTTAGGACCGCTCTTATTCTTAATATTTATTCATGATATTTCTGCAGAAATTAGATCAAACATTCGTCTATATGCGGACGACTGTGTCCTATACAGTGGCATCAAGTCGGAGGCAGATTGCCTGGTGCTGCAAGAGGACATTGATCGCATTTCAAGATGGTGTGCTCAATGGAAAATTAAGTTAAATATTACTGAATGTAACCTGATGACTTTCACTAGAAAACATCAACCAGTTAATTTCTCATACATGATTACCGATGTTCCGCTAGAAAAGGTTGAAGCAGTAAAGTATCTTGACGTCCACTTCTCCCCAGTCTTTCTTGGAGCTCACACATAGACTTCATTACGGCTAAAGCAAACCGCATGATAAATTTTCCAAGACGGAACTTTAACAAATGTCCCTGGAATGTAAAAGCAACCCTGTATAATTCTAACGTAATACCAATACTAGAGAACGCCAGTGTTTTGTGGGACCAAAAAGAGCGCTGTCTCGCAAACAAACTGGAGCCAGTTCAGAACAAAGCAGCTTGATTTGCTACAGGAAATTATAACTACAGAGAAAGTGTTACTGCTCTTAAAAACCAGTTAGAATGGGAACCACTATGCTCAAAAAGGGGACGACTGCGCTTGAAGTTTCTTCATGCCATATATCATGATCGTACGGGTATTAGTTAACCGAAGTTCATACAACCACCTCACTTCATCTCTCGAAGATTGGACCACTCTAAGAAAATAAGAGGATACACAGCCTGAACCAACATTTTTAAATATTCATTTTCTTCCTAATAGCATAAAAGAGTGAAATGAACTTTCTGACTAACTGTTTCCATCGTGTCCGAGTCTTCTTTTTACGACAAACTGCCGCGCGATGGTTGGGCAGGCTGTCACGACTGAAGAGAATATATCTCCCCTACGTTTACCTTCTCTTGTACAAAATGTGGAGGGTTCTGTGGGTAGCGCTGTATTGCTGTATTGCACTGTTTTGCGATTTTTCTTTTTTTTTATAAGGTTATTGATTTTGTGCTTCTTCTTCCTATTGTGGTTGATGTGAGTGGAGGGGCTCGTGCCTCTTTTTGTGACACTCAGACATTTTCCTTTAGAGCGCAGCTCTTAGGGGCCCGTTCCCGGCTTGAGCGGCGTCGGCGTCGGCGTAACCAAGGTCATCCCAAGGTCACGTGACCCCTTCCTTTAAGGTCACGTGACCCCCCGAGGTCACGTGACCTCCCCGATGACGTCATCGTTAATGATGACGTCACCGGCATCCGCATCGTCATCATCATCATCACTGATGACGTCACCAGTGACGTCACTGCTGACGTCACCGGCATCCTCATCGTCATCGTCATCATCACTGATGACGTCCCCGGCATCCGCATCGTCATCGCCATCATCACTGATGACGTCATCAGTGACGTCACTGATGACGTCACCGGCATCCGCATCGTCATCGTCACGGATGACGTCATCAGTGACGTCACTGATGACGTCATCGGAATCCGCATCGTCATCGTCACTGATGACGTCATCAGTGACGTCACTGATGGCATCATCGGCATCGTCACGTGACCCCCCCAGTACCCTTCCCTCCTCCTCCTCAAGAGCTGCGCTCTAATTCGGTGTTACAGGGAGTTGTAAACGGCTTTCACTTTTTAGAGCGCAGCTCTTAGGCGCCCGTTCCCGGCTTGAGCGGCGTCGGCGTCGCCGTCGGCGTCGGCGTAACCAAGGTCATCCCAAGGTCACGTGGCCCGCAAGGTCATCCCAAGGTCACGTGACCCCCGAGGTCACATGACCCCCCCCCCGAAGTCACGTTACACCCCCAGGTCACGTGACACCCCCAGGTCACGTGACCTCCCCGATGACGTCATCGATGACGTCACCGGCATCCGCATCGTCATCATCACTGATGACGATGACGATGCGGATGCCGGTGACGTCACTGATGACGTCATCAGTGATGATGACGATGCGGATGCCGGTGACGTCATCAGTGACGTCACTGATGACGTCATCAGTGATGATGACGATGCGGATGCCGGTGACGTCATCAGTGACGTCACTGATGACGTCATCAGTGATGATGACAATGCGGATGCCGGTGAGGTCATCAGTGACGTCACTGATGACGTCATCAGTGATGATGACGATGACGATGCGGATGCCGGTGACGTCATCAGTGACGATGACGTCATCGGGGAGGTCACGTGACTTCGGGGGGCATCC
The DNA here is from genome assembly GCF_016920785.2 of Ixodes scapularis. Classification (NCBI taxonomy): domain Eukaryota; kingdom Metazoa; phylum Arthropoda; class Arachnida; order Ixodida; family Ixodidae; genus Ixodes; species Ixodes scapularis. Next base: position 97,500,756 of record NW_024609857.1, read on the forward strand.
GCACCGTCATCGTCATCATCACAGATGACGTCATCAGTGACGTCACTGATGACGTCACCGACATCCGCATCGTCATCGTCATCATCGCTGATGACGTCATCGGAGTCCGCATCGTCATCGTCACTGATGACATCATCGGCATGGTCACGTGACTCCCCAAGGTCTCGTGACCCCCCCCCAGGTCACTTCACCCCCCAGTACCCTTCCCTCCTCCTCCTCAAGAGCTGCGCTCTAATTCGGTGTTACAGGGAGCTGTAAACGGCTTTCACTTTTTTTTGTCTCGTGTTTGGCTGATTTTGTTCAAGTGTATATTCACCTGCGAGCTTGTGTTTCTGCTTATTTGTACATTGTGTACACAAGTACCAAGTCATCTTATACGCAAATGTACTATACCCTCCCCCCCCCCCTGTTATAATGCCTCTGGCGCTGCGGGGTAAACTGAAATAAATAAATAAATAAATAAATAAATATCACCCCCCGATAAGCTGGGAAAACATCAGTTTCGACCTTGGCCGCTTCAACGGTCCATAACTTGAGAACGAAAAATGCGACGAACTTGCCTTTTGCGTCTTCTTGTATTATAAGGATAGCCCGAGAACATATATATGTATTCTTTAAATAAATATTTGACCCATAATTCGTGCCTGAGTTGAGATGAAATCACCCATATATATACATATATTGTGGTATTCTCGGTCACCGCTTGTCCTGAGAAAGGGAATTTAGTTCTCACATGGAGCACCACTCTGCCTAAGTTCTCCCGGTGCCAGGAAACATGACAGCAGGAGCAAGGCGGGAGAACGAGACAGCGTTCGCCATATTTAGGCGAACTCAGAAACCTCCTCAGGGCACTGCGGAGACTTCTGAGATCGCCTATATAGGGCGATGACTCACTCTGATGGCTCTACGCATCCTAGAAATACCTATAATTATGACGACACGCGGCCGATTTTTCTACTAAAAACGTAACCAAAGATGGCAACACCCCATTTCATCTCCGGGAATGGGAGGAGCATGTTGCGAAACCAGGACCCCTGTCAGCCAAATAGCAAGCGAAGGATCGACAAGCCTCCGACCGGTGGAACAGCGGAGTGAAATCTCGAATGCGCGCGGCTCGTGGTCCATACAGCCCGGACAACGATTCAACCCATCGAGCGCGAGCTCGATCGCTCGAGAGCTGACGACCACACTCTTAGAAAAAAGGGTATGGATAGTCCTCCCTTAGGGGAGGAACGGTCTTGTAACCTATGTTCCTTTAGAAAGGGAGAAACGTTCGTCCCTGAAGCAGGGGAGCAACGTTCCTCCGTCGCTTGCATCTCAATATGGCGGCCCCGAATCGAGCAAATCGAGCCCAATAAGGCTTGACGAGGACGCTACGTCTCTTGCACGGGCCGAGAGCAGCAGCAAATAAACGCGTAACACGAGCTTTCCGCAAACTGTGTTTATTTCCGAAACCAGATTCCCCCCCCCATGTACAGAAACTTGCGATTCGAAAGCAGTTACTCAGTCTTCTCGTCGACAGCACTGCGATGTTAAACGGAGACAACCGATACCCAGTTACTTCGCGCACTTTGCGTCTTACCTTTGGTGTTCCTCGAGTCACAATTCCTCCGTCAAACGCACATCACGGAGAACGGCAAACTCAATCCGCGAAACCAAAAGCCGCTCTCGAAAGAACAAACTCGAAGCCGCTGGGCCGGCTGGGCCGCTGTTTATCGCGTAGCGTGAAAGGTTAAATCGCTAGCCACCAGATGGCGGGGTCAAGCAGAGTAATTGCAAGTAGCTAGGCTAGGTGGCGCTAGGTACCGCCCAATTCATGTTCTACAAAAAATAATTTGCTCTTCTCGGGCCACTACTGCGCTTGAGGATCCTCTACTATACACACATTACGCTTATTACAAGCATCAGGTGAACATACATTGAGCACATACACGACACACACAAACATCAATACAACAAACACCACACTTTTTTTTTTTCTTTCTTGAACACAGAATGCAGCATACGAATGCTAAGTCAATACACACACGAACCGCCCAACAACTTGTGGGCTAACTAAAATTCTTTCATATTTTTCATCGACTCAAACAAGCGTGTCCAGTCGGGCGCAGTGTCGGGGGACCTGCAGTATACAGACTGTACCTGCGTAACCAAATCAATAAAATGAAGCCGCGCAGGTTTAATGTGTGGGTTTGCATGATGCAGTTCCATTCGGGTTTTCCACAAACTAAAGAGGCCAAGTACCATAAATAAATCATAAGGAACCGGGTCTCCTTCTCCGACTGGCAGAAAACGGATAGTTTCATGTGTTATAGTCAGATCCTTCTTCAACGTCCTCTGTAGAATATCCCACAAAAACACCGCATCCCAGCAATGAATAAAAATGTGTTCGGTTGTTTCTGGTACTTTGCACAAGAGGCAGTCAAGCGACCAGGGAACAAAAAATCCCCTTTCCCTCAACCACGGCTTGACAGGTAAGGTGCCGCTATGTAGTTTGAAGAAGAAGGACTTGACTGCGGGGGGGACACACATTTGTTTAACGCGGAACAATACGTTTTGCCCTGGACAATGGCTGTAAACAGTGCGATACAGGGGCGCGGGAAAAAGCAATTCAATCAAATCTCACGACAATCTCTTTTTCTTTACACTCTCTAGGTACCCCATAGAAAATCGTGCTTGTAAAAAGGAGGCAGCATCTTTCACCTCTTTCAGAAACCCAAAAAGACTCAAAGGTTCACCACAGTCGCTTGTTACTAGCATAGAGGGCAGTGCGTTCGCCAGTTTTATCTGGATAACAGTTCGTAAGAAAGGATGGTTCTGGCCTCGAAGAAGGGCGAAACGTGAGACCAATTGTCTCGCAAACAAGTGGGTGAGTCCCAGTCCACCGACTTTGACGCGGCGGAAAAGGTTATCCCGCCGCGTCCTCTCCCAGCTGGAATTCCAGACAAAAGTGGCGAATACTCAGTGGAACTTTTGTATGCTCGTTCGCTTGCATGCAAGCACCTGCAACACGTACCAAAGTTTTGCGACGAGAAAAATGATGCACACTGTGGCACGGGTAAACATCGATATATCACGGTTTGCCCACGAGGTTGCCTTTGATTTTAAATCTCCTAGGACTTCGGCCCAATATGGCGTGCTATTTTTGTAGTGCTGTAATGGTACTCCGAGATAGGTGGTTGGTGTGTCCGTCCAACTTACGCCTGCAAAGGATTGAGGTTTTGAGACCCAATTTCCGTGCCAGAGTCCGCAACACTTTCCCCAATTAACTGCGGCCCCAGTGACATCACAGAACTCTCTTGTTATCCGCGCGGTTTCCATTATGCTTTCTTTGTCGCAGCAAAAAATCGCAACATCGTCAGCATACGCTGACACCTTGACTTCAACCGCGTTTATGGTAAAGCCCCGGATGCTTCTGCAAGCTGCAACTTTTAAGCAGAAAGGTTCTAGGTAGAGCGAAAAGAGTAACGGCGATAAAGGACAGCCCTGCCGCACTGATGTCTGTATTCCTATGCGTTCTGATAAACAATTATTTATTATCAGCCTCGTCCCACAGTTGTTATAAGCCATTGCGATGCCCTTCAAAATAATTTCCCCGACATTTACGTGAGATAAAATCCGGTTAAGAACGTCATGGCGCACTTTATCATAGGCTTTTTCAAAATCCAACTGAATCATAGCTACGCGACCTCTCCCTACTGTTTCCAGAATGCTCCTTGCGACGTGTATGTTGGTTTGTATGGACCTCCCTTGCATGCCACAAGTTTGGTCGTCGCCGACGAGGTTGCGAATAACAACTTGTAGACGGCGCGTTAGTACTTTGGTAAAAATCTTATAATCTGTGTTACATAGGAAGATAGGCCGGTAGCCTGTTACACTGCGTCTTCTGATCATGTCATCTGATTTCGGTATAAAGATGGTGTGAGCTTCTGCAAATGAGCAAGGTAATCTGTATTTTGTGTATGCTTCTTGAAATATTGAAAGTAGCAAAGGGCTGACAGATGTTTTAAAGGTTTGATAAAATTCTGCGCAGAGACCATCTGGTCCCGGTGTCTTCTGTTTTGCTAGCAAATCAATAGCTTTTCCAATTTCTCCTATGGTGATGTCCCCTTCCAGCCATATTCTCTCGTTTTCGCTTAGCTGAGGCATGAGCTTCAGATAATTATCGAGTTCTGTGAAACCTTTGGGAGTCGGCTTTTCGCCAAAAAGCTTAGCGTAAAAATTGACAAAGCATTGCTGAATTGTTTTTTGGTCTCTACTGGTTGTTCCGTTGAAATCTATTTCATGAATCTCTTTCGCCAAAGCATACCTCTTTTCGTCGGACAAAGCCCGTTTTGTGGGTTGTTCTCCCAATAGATATTTCTCAGACCGTGAGCGTATGACAGCTCCTCTGTACTTCTCTAGGTATAATTTGTCTAGTTCTGCTTTAATGTTCCGAATATCACCCATGCTTGTTCCAGGGTTTTGGTTTTCTAATCTGTGAAGTGCATCTAGGTTACGTTTTAGATGTTTTTCGCGCTCTGTCTGTTGGAACTGAATGTTGCTGGATCTTTCAATCGCTGCTAATTTAACTTCCTCTTTAAATTGCTCCCACGCCTCGTTTAGTTCCCCCCTCGTTTCGCTCATACGCTGCAACAGTTCGGTAACAGTGCCAATAAACTGTTCATCCTTCAGTAGAGTTCTGTTCATTTTCCAGAGGTGCCATTGAAACTTTGAGGCTGCACTTTCCTTTTTCCCTATTTTAACGGTTACAAGGCAGTGGTCTGTGAAAAAAATGGGTTGGGCGTCATATTTATGTACTTGCTGTAACATGTCGCAGGATAAATAAATGCGGTCAAGACGGGCATGGGAGGACGCTTGGAAATGGGTGTATTTCAAGCAGTGCGGTGGGGCACACGAGGTGCCCACGTCATCTAGGCCACAGGAGACTATCATATTTTTCAAAAGGTTCACGCTATTGTCACTTATTCTGGTGTGAGAGGACTTGTCGCGTTCATCGCAAACGCAGTTGAAATCCCCCATCAATACAACTGATCTGTCGCACTCTACGTAGCTGGTTAGAAACTGGAAAAACTGTTCTCTGTCCGCTGCATTATTTGGGGCATAGACGCAAATAACCCGCCACTGAACATTTGCTAAAATAAAATCACACGAAATAAAACGACCCTGTTCATCTACAGTCACATGCAGATCGGAAAGGTTAACAGACTTTTTCAAGAAAAGAAAACATCCCGCCGAAAAACCTACCGCGTGGCTAACGCATACTTCGTAATGAAAAAGAAATGGTTTTATCGCAACAGCAATGTCGTTATCATTTTCCATTTTCGTCTCCTGCACAGCAAAAAAATCCGGCTTCGCGTCAGATAACAAGCGCTGCAGCTGATATCGTTTCTTCCTCGAGTTTAATCCTCGAACATTGAGGGTTGCGAAACTGAGGGCCATTTAGCGAAAGTTACAAAGAAAGGCAAGATCGTGCAGCGATAATGTCTGTCTGACGAGAAAAAAAAAACACAAGAAAAAAACAAAACAACCTCACTCACAAAGCGGAGCTCTCCTTGGCGGAGGCTTCACCGCGGGTGTTGTCGAGGCTTGTCTTGAGCGTTGCCGAGGCTAGGGCCGGAGGTCCCCCGTGGTGCCTGCCTCTCTTGGTCATCACCACCTTCCACCTGTCCTGAACCGTCTGCTGAAGTCCCTTAGATTGGTCGCCGTCCCGTGCGTCCGCAGTCGGAAGCGGTCGCTTGACGGTGCTAGCCACGACTTCCACACACTAAAAGTTTTTACACCTTTAAGGGTGTAAAAGGGGTGTTTTGGCATTTTACACCCTTGACTACACCCCTTTAGCACCCTTAAATCAGCTACTGCACCCACATTATTGTACCGAGAGGGGTGTTGTTTCGTGTTACACCCTCCATTTAGTGGAGGGTGTGAGAAGGGTGTAGAAGAGGGTGCTAAATAATAATATGAAAGGATTTCTGAAACCTTATATGTGGACCTCCCCATAAATGTATAGGTTAAATTTATGCTTAAAAACATCGGTTGTTAGCAGTCGTTTTTTATAATGTTAGTTGTAATTCATGCAAATAGTTGATAATAAAGTGCCTCTCCTGCGTGCAATTTTTTGTGTTCACAAAATTTTATACGAGTTCATATTCAATTTTCTTAAAAATTACTCCATCCACAAAAAATTGGAAACCAGGGAGAAATTCTGAATGCTATCATTTTTTACAAATATTTATTGATCGAAGTGTAGCAGTAAGAAAATCAGTCTCCAGTTTACTTCTGACAACACAACATGAAATCAAAATATAATATGTTTGACAAATATTCATGACATGCTGCCAGAACCTGTCACATTACCATGTCAACCTATGAAAAATATTGATTTGAAAATATGACGACATGCACAAGAACTCACACACATAAAGAAGCAGAACCCATAAAAAACCAGTCCGAGACATAAGACTTCCTAAAATATGGGCTAATGCAGTATCCTGGTGTAGATCACACAAAATCTGGAGAACCAGGAGAAAAAAGGAGACATTTGACTTTACTGTCGACAGTGACATCATTCTATTTTTACATTTATCAAAAGAAAAAAACCAAGAAAAATAAGCTGTCTTGTCCAACCATTTTAAACAATCAAAAAGCTAATTCTACTCAGTGTGTGTTGTCCAACCAGTTATCGCAGCAAGAGTCAACTGAGAAAAGGTGACAGTTGTTTTCACTGCCTGTTTTTCGACTGTCTCTCATCGTTGTTTAGCTAGTTTCTGCAGAGAGCACCAGAACTGAGTGGGCTACCATTCAATGATCCATGAAATCTCATAGCAATGAGTGACGTGCGCTTATAACAGTCTGTCCTTTGTGCTCCCGCATGTATAATGGTTCTGTTGTACAGTCTGTAAGTGATGTTACAACTTTGAATTCTTGCGTCGCACGGACAACATAGACGTGAAAGTGCTCGTCGAACCGGACTGTCTCAAGCACATTCCCCAAAGATAAAAGCACTTTGTTAACATAAAAAATTTGACATATATGCAGAAATTCGGGCAGAGCATCGTCAGGAACACTTTGGACAAGAACACATCCTGTTTTGTAGACCCTGCCTTCTATGCTCACAGAGTTCGCTACGAATGAATCAACAGTTTCAAGATCATGCTGAGAGATAAACTCCTTGACGCATTCAGGAAGATGTTCACAAAGTATGGGGCGACAACCTGTTGTGATGGGAACGCTCTTCTCACCAACAGCTGCAAAAGAGAAACACTGCAAAAACTGATGCCTCACTGCTAGACTGTGCGAAAGACTCTTAAAGTTGCGGATTTTACGAGCCATGTCTTTGAAATATTGGTGCTTTCCCTCGAAGCGCATCGCCCAAAGTTCAACTAATGGTCCAAACCTTTCCATGCACGACGGATAGTGAATAAGGTAGTGCATTTTGCAAGGAACTTTAACAGATGGGAACAATGTCTTGAAGTCGAGACAAAAAAAATGAATCTTCCTTTGCAGGTAGCCAATGTGCGAGACTGGGATTTTCCGGCTCATGATGATATCCATGATTTCGCGAAAAAGCAAGTAAAGTTGCCATACTTCGTGTTCTGTTGGAACACATTCGCCAACGAAAAAGGTTAGATGACGAAATAGGCAAAAGACCTGCGTGGCTGATCCTTTCATGGTTGCCTTTCCTTTAAGAAATTCACTAGAAATAGGCTCTGGCTTATTTCGCGCATCACAAGGGTCATAATTCCACTCACTAATTTCCTTGTTTAACTGTGCAAGAGTAAAAAGTCCTTGTGATATTAATAGGGCTGGGCAATTGATCGATTAACCTTCCGATTAATCGATTAAGGCTTTAATCGCGATCAAGTTTTTTAGCCGGTTAATCGGTTTTTTAATTGGTACTCAAAAGAAGTCCGTTCCCAGCCAGGTGCTATGAGCAAGGTTCGATTCTCGCGCTCGCGAAGCGTCACGTGTTCTGCCGAGGCCAGATGAACAAGCCGGGCCCGCAATTGATCCCCGCGTGACCGCGAAACTTCACGTATTGAGGATCTATTACAAATCTTGCCCAGGCAAGACAAACAAGTAGAGAAACAAGCTGGGAAACTAACAACGCCATGGTTATTTGTTCCAGTATTCGGCACGTAAAAATGGACGAGTTCACAATTATGAAAGGCATATCTCGATGGAAAGTTTGGGTTTAAAGTAAGCTCCAGCGAGTGAAGTTTTGAACTCGAAGGAAGTCCACTGCATTATCTGCAGAAAGCCGTTTTCGTACAGTGGAAGCGTAAGTTCGCTTCAGTATCGCCTACAGGCGAAGCACACATGTAGCTGCAGCAAGGACCCTCCGCCAAAATGCAGACTACAATCAACGCCTTCTCATCGAGGTTCCTTTCTCTGAAAAAAGAAGAAAGCATCGCCCAAGCTCTGACTTCTTGTCTTCCTGTCGGAGAACGTGGACAAACATCTTTGTCTTCGTAGCTGGAGCAAAAATATGTGTCTTTGAATCGTTGAACTATATGTATCCTCAATTCTAAATGTCCTTTGCGCCATGTAACAGAGAATAAAACAAGTCTTCAAAGGCAAGACAACCGATTAATCGATTAATTAATCGATTAAAGTGTGGCGATTAATCGGGTTAAAATTTTTAATCGACGCCCAGCCCTAGATATTAAGGAAGAAATGATGTGTCTTAGTGCAAATGGTATAACACCCTCGTGCAAGTCGTGCATAACGTCAGGCGGAAAATGCTGTGTGGCATTGAACCCCTGGCATGTAAGAGCACAAGCTGCAGTGACCCCATACAATGATGCAGTTGGCAGTCCAGCCTTCAACATGTTCATATGATGCTCGTGACCTTCCGGTGTGCGCAGCACGAAATCGGTCTCCAGGTGCTTGTAGTTGATTTCACAGTGCACGGCCATGCAGAACCTGCAAATCCTACCTTTGTTGAAACTACGTTTAAAGCCTCCCATTCTATGGCTCGACAGATTATCCCCAGTCAAAACAAAGACTGACCCTCTCATCACTTTTCCGTTTGCAACTATGCCTTCAGTTTCTAATCTGCTCACATCCTCAAGCAAAGGTGCAAGAATCTTAGGCAGACCATAGGAGTCCACATGGTGGTCATTCACTAAAAGTGCCAGGTGCATTCCTGATAGCGCAGAGCGGAACCTTGCAGGAAAATTCAGCACTGAGAAATACACGGCGGTCATCTTATGCTTTCCTCTTTTGCTGCCCAAAGGGTTGCACACCTCAAATTCATCAGTATATAACTGCAGGCAGATTTTGTGATGGTCACCTTCAAAGTAGGCATGGTCGCGAAATGCACTGCCATCAAACACAGAACACATATGGTTGTCAACCTTTGTGTAAGCATTAAAGTCACCCGATAAGGTTGGATGTTCAAGGATACACGTGAGGAGATCACAGAGCGGCACATACTCCATGGTGTCGTCTTTTCCATTGCTGTTGGTTCCTAGCACTACTGTACGGGGCTCAACAAGTGGAAGATGTGTCCTCCAGAACGCGTTCCGGCCAGCTGTCGTCAGTAGCCGGTCCAGTTCGTCAACACAGAATAGCTCCCTCACGTTGGCGGCCACCTCGTTGTTGAGCTGGAGTTGTTTATGTTCCAAAATGGATTTTACGAAAGAAATCACATCATTTGTGATTTCATCTAAGGTTGATTCTGGAAGTCGCCTTCCCTCTTTCCACTTGAGAAGAAGGAGAGCCAGCTGCTTTACACAGCCGCTTGGACCCTGGGTGGATTCACACACTTGTGAAGTCTCTGTACGCAGCTCCTCTTGCCTTTCTTCTGCGTCCGGATTACTCTGTACACCAACGTCATCACTTTGAAAGGCATCCCCAACACTCGGTGCTGCATCCACCAGTTCATTCGCTCCCACGGCTCTTTCTCTTTCGACTGATCCAGGGTGATTTCTGTACACATGTTTTTTATAGGAAGCGAAGAGTTTAAATGTCCGCATGCAGCCACTTAGGCCGCACACCCAGTTGCTTTCGTACCCATGAACTGAGTGAAAGTGCCTGAATAGTGCCCTCAACGAAAAAATGTGGGACGCACACCTTGGGCACCGGAAGTATCGGACACCTGGCATCTGAAAAGAAAGAAGCCCTCTTTTCATTGATATGACCTTCGTTACGTAAGTTTGATGCTCACACTACACGCAATCAACAAGAGGCAAAGTGCAATGTAACGTTTCTAAACCCGAGAAACACCGAAAAAGGAGATGCACACACAAACGAAAAAAAAAAAAAATACACGCAGTCTCTAACACAGCTGTGAACTCTTCGAGACGGTGGGTGTGTGGTCCTTTTCCGTGTCTCATTTCTGTCCTCTTGTGTTTAAAGTTTACCAACGTTTTAAATTTACCTTCTTGCCTGTGCCTTTACTCTTCCTTCAGTTGCACTGACATGCAGGTATCGAAGAAATAAAAATCGAGAAGAGACAGAAAGGACAAAGTCGTGCCTTGTCCATCCTTTTCCTTTGTGTCTTTTCTGTCCATGTTTTCATTTCAAAGGACCGAGGAAACATAAAGAGCACAATCTCTTCCGACATTAAACATTACAATGTGGCGTGAAGTATGTAATTGCAATAAATTAATTTCTGCGTCAAGATAAACTAAGTTGGAAGTAAGTTTAGAGAAGATAAATTATATCATATGCCATTAGTCAGTATCATATATAAAGTTACTCGCTTCTTTTTGCCGTACTGAGTCATCGCTTGCGAACATGACTCTAAACGACAAAGCATAACTTTTATTTGGAAATATTTGTAAAACATAGAGCACGGCCACTAAACACGATGACAGGGTACAAGAAAACACATATTTTCAACTTTCAACACACAAAGTATTGTCGAGTTAGAGCAGGGGTAACCTCGCTTTACTGCAGTGATGTGATTGGCCTAAGCCGTTTTGGAGCACCCTCTGGAGCAGCCAAAACAGAGTTGTGGAACAGCAAATCTGGCTTTTGGAGCAGATATCCGTAGAGAAAAATATATATTCATTTCAAGTAGTGGACAAACGAAGGACACATTGCTCGCCGCAATCAACCAATTATTGTTAACATAGACCACCTGGGAGTCTTTCAACATGTAACTGAAATGCCAATGACATGACACATTTTGTAATGCTTCAGTTTGTGGCGATAGCCATTGAAAAAGAAGATCGCGTGGAATAAAAGTGCCACATCAGCTCGATTTTGGAATTTGTCAGACGTAGCCGCTTTTCGTCTGTCTTTTTCTACATTTGGTGACCCGGACGTGATACAAATATATCGGACCACATGTTTAAATTTATTTGAAAATGACCAGCTTAGTAGTAGATATCACATTATTAGGTTTATTAGTAATACAATAAATGGAAGCAATCTCCGACTGATGAAGCACGTAACTACTGCCTTGTAATGCAAAATTGTCGCGCGAGCGGAGATGGCTGTTCGATCGAAACCATGCCACTCCGCTCCGCCTCAACTAATTCCCAAAATTGTATGCAAAATGTAACTGTCCAACATACGAGAAAAAAAAAAAAAAAAGTCCAGCGGCACGTTCTTGCCAAGGCGGCAAACGAGGTACAAGCTAAACACAGAAAGAAAGAAAGCAAAAAAAAAAAAAAAAAGAGGAAAAAAAAAAAAAAAAAAAAAAACCTGAGCGCATCGATGCAAGACATCGCGAGCCAGGATCAAAAAGTTCTTGGATCGGTTTGTGCAACGACTGAACTCGAGACAAATAAGCACGCTGTGCGGGTTCAGCATGCGGACATTGCGTTCTTTGCTTTAGCTCACTTCTCTTCACCAACTTCCTTTCGCGGCTCATTTTTCACGTACCCGGGTACGTCTCGAAAGAAAGCCTACCGAGATTAACCTAGGTAATCAATACTTCGACACTGCAGTCTTTGAGCTTAAGGTATGTTTGTAGTAGCGCATTAAACAAGAACAGGATTGTCCTTACGTTTCAGTTCAGAAAGTGCCATTACTGCAGTGACGTGGGGACGGCAACACCCGATGTCGTGCGACCACAGTGACTGGAAGGCAGGGACCAAATATGGTTGGCCACGGCCGTTGCTTTTAGGAGCGAGTGCTTCAGCCCATAAAATCACTCCCGCCGCGCAAAAACATGGTTTCGTTTCACAGCATGACGGCATGGCTGGTAACCAGCACGCTAGCGTCGTAGCGTCCGCACATGCCCATGTCTATGATTAAATTTTTTTTAAAAGACGCGAGACTAGAGACGGCAGGAAAAACCATGCAAGACCAGATGAACGATTGATGCAGGGTACTGTGTCGGACGGCTGCTTGAACCACCTAGCTCATGTGTGCTCAATTACGGTACCCGGTTTAGTTTCGGTTTTCAAAGGCGACCAATATTCGTCCTTTGGCGCAGGCTACCGTAGCAGGACGTAGCGGGGTTAGCCCCTTGGCGCAGTTTGGGGCAGCAATCCCATCAGTGCTATAGAGAGTGGCTCCAGAGAAAGCCGCGTGAAGGGAACGGTGCGAAAACGAAACTTGCCGAAATAGCGGGAAAGAACGGAAGGAAAGGCGGCATCCCGATTTCTTTCCCACCAGCATGTTCATTCGCCCGCTCCGCCAAGGCTGCCAATTTTCGGTGGCTCTGCTCTGAGGAAAAAGCTGACTTTCTCTCTCCCCGGCGCTTCTTCCACGGCGAGATTTTGTGGCGGGTGGAAGATAACGCGGAACGCAGCGTGCGTCAAATTGACAGGAGCAGGCAGAGACCGAAATCAACGCGTCCTGGGTCATATATACCTTTGGATGCGTACGACGTCGCTCGGATGTGATGCTCTGCAGTGGCTGTTTCGTTAGTCAGGACGGGAAACCGAAGCAAGTGTCCACACGGCCACACCACGTGAGTGGGGACAACGTGGTCAGGACGGGAAACCGAAGCAGGTGCCCACGCGGCCACTCCACATGAGCGCAGCCAACGTAAAGTAAGCCGTGACAGCCCTCCACGCGCTGCGAGCAGTGCCAGCAAATGCTGGACCAGCGTTACCAGATGGAAAAAAAAATCGAAGTCAGTAGATGGGCCCCATACATATCAGTAGATCACCAAACAACCAGTAGATACTAAAAAGAAAGTAAAAAAAAGACCTTTGTGTATTTCTCATTGGTCTTAATACATAACATAACATCATAAATAATATACTAAGAAACACACGTAGAAATTAGTTGCGTTTTTTGCTTGCAGCATTTTTTTTTTTAATTCCAATTTCCAGCGGCCAGGTGTAAAACACATTTTTTTCCAGAAAGCAAAATGATTACCCTTAGTACTTTCCAACGATGTAGGTACATTCCCATGCTGTATTCAACGAGCTTGTATATACTTTTTTTCTTTTTGGAGGGGGCCGGAGGTGTAAAATGGCCGCTATCTGAAGAGTTGCCGCTTCTCATAGTACGTGGACGACACTGATCTCTATGACAATTGTGGACGAAACCAAGCAAAGCCAAAGACGTATCCGTTCCGAAAGTACGCGCGTACGCGCCTGCGTTGGCCATTGAGATCAGTGGCGTTGGCTGCATACGGCTTTGGGTAGATGAATCGAAGGATACGTAGATGCATATGTATAGTTTCGTTCTTAATAATTTCACATGCGTTTGATGGCTAACATGAGAACAGCCCTTCAAAATTGTGCATTGCTGTGCCCTTGAAATGTTTTTTCATTCTGTTGAAAAGAGGTCTCCGACACTCCACTCAACTTTGGCGGGGTGGCGGAGAGCAATATAGAGATCAATGGCGGAGTGTGGCAAAGCCGGCAAAGCAGCTCGACCATGAGCTCGGCGCTCTATGCGGTGCAAGGTGCCGCCATTACTTTCTGGACGTTGCCTGTTTACGCCGTTTACGTATCCTCAATTTTGAGAGCTGTCGAGTAGTAAACTTGTTAGTGAGCGCGTTGGTAATGATATAGGTTTCAGAAAGAGTTATATACGTAAAGACAGGGGACGGGACAACATATCTTTCAACTTTCAACAAACAAATGATTTATTGCCGGACGCTTCTCCTTCGGAGCTCCACTACAGGAGAGGGAAAGTTAAAAGGAGGGAGAAGGGAAAGAGGGGGCAAGACAAGGCCCCGGGAGGAAACTGCGGGAAAGTAAAGCGCAGAGACAGCGGGAAGGAGAGGAAGGAAGGAGGCATCCCAATTTCCCTCTCAGGAGCAGGGACCACTCGCCCGGCCCGTCAAGGACGTCAACTCCGGTCTAAGGAATGTCACCTCCCTCGACAGCCCGCTGTGTTCGCCCCCGCAACGGTCTCCCTGTGTTCTTACACCTCCCCTCATCGCCCTCTCCTCTTTCCCCATCGCCTCCCCAAGTCGAGCTCTGAGCGGCTAGCCGCCCCAGTAAATCTGTAGCTGCAAGTCGAAAGCTGTGTCGTCTGTTTCGTCCTCTTGTGTGTTTCTTTCGTTTTAAGTCAATGGAAATGTTCTTCGGCGCCTCTTTTATAGCGTACGCCTCCACGATCTCGCGCCCGTAGCGGTTCTTGATGGCCCCCAAAACACGCGCGGACGGGAACTCGGGGGCACATGGAGCGCAAACCTTGAGGTGATGGACCATGGGGTGTTGGGAGCAGGGGCGGATTTAGAGGGGGGGTCCGGATGTCCTGACCCCCCTCTTGAATTCTGCATGTGTAAAATTTAGGGCGTGAAACGAGGGAGAGGGGGGGGGGGGTCCTAAACATGTGGTGCGCTGACCAACACCTGACCCCCCCCTCAGGAAATTCCTGCATCCGCCCCTGGTTGGGAGTCCTCGTCGTTTTTTTTTCTATTTCTCTCCTATGTTCGCGCAGGTGGCAGTTGAGGCCGCGCCAAGAGGCACGCGGCCCCTTTCGTTCCCTGCGCGGTCGGACGGGTGTATTCCGTGCCCTTCTCGTGCGGGGCAGAGTACATCGTACAGACGGGCCGCTGCCTCAACGACCGCCTGCGCGAACATGAGAGAGAAATAGAAAGAAACGAGGGGGACTCCCAACACCCCATGGTCCATCACCTCAAGGTTTGCGCTCCATGTGCCCCCGAGTTCCCGTCCGCGCGTGTTCTGGGGGCCAACAAGAACCGCTACGGGCGCGAGATCGTGGAGGCGTACCCCATAAAAGAGGCGCCGAAGAACATTTCCTCGGCCTCGCTGTCGCTGTCGGAGAGAGAGGTGACATTCCTTAGACCGGAGTTGCCGTCCTTGGCGGGCCGGGCGAGTGGTCCCTACTCCTGAGAGGGAAATCGGGATGCCTCCTTCCTCCCCCTCCTTCCCGCTGTCTCTGCGCTTTACTTTCCCCGAGTTTTCTCCCGGGGCCTTGTCTTGTCCGCCCCCTTCCCCTTCCCCCTCCTTTTAACTTTCCCTCTCCTGTAGTGGAACTCCGAAGGAGAAGCGTCCGGCAATAAATCATTTGTTTGTTGAAAATTGAAAGATGGTGTTCTCCCGTCCCCTGTCTTTACGAATAGTAAAGTGTTTTTGTTTAAATTCTTAGTTTTGGCGCGGTTTGTTCCTGAAGTATTTTCCGGAATATAGTGTGTGCTTAAGCTACACTAGGTGGCGCAAGCTGCCACATATACACCATTAACCATCGGTTCAGCCATCTATCCACCCACAGCCTTCACCCACTTATCGTTCCTTTGTTCTGTTTGGCGCGTTACTTGCGGTGGTGACGAATGACGGTTGGCGAGTTTACCGAGTTGACGAGCCAAACGAATGTCAGTATTTTCGCGCCTAGCTGCTCGCGTGGCTTTAGCAGCGTTCGACAATGCCGCCCGTGCGGTGTCTGGTCACCGTGCCTCACCTACAGGCTGCCAGGTCTTTCAAGCTCGAGGATGGATCGGTAAACTCTTTGAAACATGCGGTGGCTACGTGCCCCGTTCTTGGGAACTCCATCAAACTGTCTTCTGTCAGGTTTCAGGCAAGTGCCTCGTTTCTGTTGACATTTTCCCCGTGCTCGAACTGTAGCAGGTCACAGTAAGCTAAGTAAACGAAGGATAGAGAAGACACCGAACTGCGAAGCTGTGAACCACCTAATCCAGAAAAAAATATCGAAGTGATAAGATTTTAACCGCCTAAACCACCGTCATCTTCGAATCTATCTTGGAAAGGGTACATGTTATATGAGGAAATGACGTTTTAGCGCGAAGAGTAAAGTATAGACCGCATGAAAGCGATTTGGCGAGTGACGAGGCAAGCGTCGGTGAACCCGCTTCGCTGTCGCTCGGTCACTCGCGCGACGAGGCAATCCGCATGAAAGCAACGGGAGCAAGCGACATTGTAATCCAAAAGGAAGTGTCTAGAGTTCCGTCCAGGCGGAACGATGGTCGCCACTAAAGTAACGTCCAAGTTGGGTCTCGTATAAAGCAAATGTTGAAGGCTAGTTTCTGAAGGAGTAAAGCTATACGCACTCCGGAGTGCGCTTCGGACGGAAATGGCTACA
The DNA here is from genome assembly GCF_016920785.2 of Ixodes scapularis. Lineage (NCBI taxonomy): Eukaryota > Metazoa > Arthropoda > Arachnida > Ixodida > Ixodidae > Ixodes > Ixodes scapularis. Next base: position 97,517,184 of record NW_024609857.1, read on the forward strand.
CGCACTCTGCGGAGAGCTCATGCCGCTCGGGTCACCCTTTTCGAATGGCACGTGTATCGCTGGGGAGCCCGCCTGCGTTCCCCCCGCTTCGCGGCGACAGTGTGAGGCTGCTAATTACAAAACGTAACCAGTACACGCCGCTTCGCGGCGTCCAGCCGGCAACTTAAGCCCCGCTGTCCCCGATCGCATCAGGAAAGGGAGTCCCGTACCATTTAGTTTTGCGAAGTTTCGTCGGCAACGAATCTTTTAGTGTTCACCGGGAAAAAAAAAAAAAAAAAAAAGTAAATATTGCCAAATGCTTTGACAAAACAAAATGTTTGAGAAAACGAAACAAAAAGAAAGTGGGACCACCGCGGATCGAACCCACGTCCACTAGCGTACGAAGCTGACACCTTAACCACTACGCTATGCCACCGCTTAAAAGAATGAGTTGTTGTGACTATTCCTTTTATATGAGACTAGCGGAGTGCGTATAGCCATTTCCGTTTGAAGTGCACTCCGGAGTCCGTAGGCTTTATCCTTTCTGAAGTGGTGGTGTAGTGTAGTGGAAAGGTGTCTGCCTTACACGCAGCGGGCCCGGGTTCGAACCGCAGTGTGGGTTTACTTCTTTTTTTTTCTTCTCGATTTTTTTTTTGTCGGTATTTACATTTCTCTTTTACAATTATCTCTGAAAGACATGAAGGCATGTTGTCGACGAAACTTCGCTGAACTAAATGGCCGGAGGTGCAATAGGGCATAGCGGGTTTGGGTTGCTGGCTGGGCGGCGTGTACGGAGGGCTAAGTGGGTTAATAGGGAGTTTTCATAGACCGTTTTCGCCGTCCCGCAATGCCCTACGCAGCTTGCTATGATGTCGGAACTCTACAGTCAAGGGCATGGGCGCACAGGCGCAGTAGCGGCTTCTTCGTTGCAGAGGGCTTAGCGGTGAACGAAACATGGTCTACGAAAACTCCCTCTTAGTTTTGTAATTAGCAGCCGCATACTGTCGCCGCGAAGCGGCGTGAATGCAGGGGAGGGGGGGGGGGGGTGTTAACGAGCCCCCCAATGATACACGCGCCGTCGGAAAAGGGTGACCCAAATGGCACGAGCTCTAGCTCCGCGTTCCAGACGGAACTCTAGTAGCAGCTATCGTTCCGTCTGGAACGCTAGCCACACCGTACGTCCAAATCGCCGCCTTCCCTAGGTTCACAGGGGCGAGAGAGGAGGGTGGGGGAGAAGGTTAGGCATATCCATTTCAGTGCTCTGTCTGGACGTAACGCTAGCCACAGCGTTGGACGTAACGCTAGACACCTCTTTTTTTTTTACTTTTTTTTTGTAGGGCATTTGACAATATTTACAGTAAGCTCTCCACGTCGTGCGTATGGCCATTTCCGGTCAACGTGCACGAGCTCGTGCCTATAGCCTTTACTCTTCATTGAATAGGACTGATTTGAGCCAGCACATATGAGAACTGAAAAGAAGCTAAGTGCCTCTGGAGCTGATTTACTAACTATATAAAAATATTTTTGGGTTAGATATATGTGAAGCTAGTCCATGCGCATACATTTTACAGATGCTGGATTTGGTATTTGAAGAATACACTGACCTTGCTGCGGACGACGAAATACATGACATGGCTAAAATCACTCTCCTGCCCATTGTAACTGTCCCAGAGGGTGGGCCAGGCTCATCTTCCACTCAGGTATTTGGTTTTGCAACAAGTTCAAGGTATATCAAGCATTAATGAAAAAAAAAAAAAAAGAAACGGTTTATTACTAGGAATATAATCACAACTGTGATAGGCTGTGTCTATACGAGCGTTTTTTTAATTTTTTATTCTTTAAAAATTTTTTAATGGTGATAGCTATGTTAATGCCGCCTTCACTGTATGTTTGTGGAGCTTGGTGCCTGATTATGATTGGTAGAAAAGCGTCCTGTCACTTCTGTACGTCCGTCACTATCCAGCAAGTGTGACGCCGGCGCCTCCAGCAGACACGCTGTCTGTCGAGATAGTGGCGAAGGGCATGAAACACGGGCGTCACTTTTTTTTTTGCATCATAATCAGGTGCACCTTTCAGCGTGTGGTTTTGAGTTAAGCAAAAAAAGGAAAAATTAACAGATGAATATCTCAAAGCCTGTTGCTTTTTCGGGAACCGTGTCAATTGGGTTGGCTTTTATTAATGGCCACCTTTAAAACTACAATAGACCCTTTCCGGAATTCAGTCTGGCCACTTTGATCACTATCATCATCATCTGAAAACGCCATATGTGCTACACTAATGGCGGACTTCTGTTTACTGATGAAGGAAGTTGAAGATGCTCCTGAGCATCTTCATCTTCAGACCCTCAGGAGTCAGGGCCTGAGGACATTGCAGAGGGGAGTGTGTTACAAGGAGACATCAAAAGCAAACAAACAACAATCAAAAGCAAACAAACGACAATCTTAAGAATGAAAAAAATACATAATAATGAAATGCTAAAAGTTAACACTGTTAAGGCATCGTTTAGAAGCGATGGAATCGGATATGGATGCCACAGATGCTGGAAGGTGATTCCATAAGACCGTCGTCTGAGGTATAAATAAATTATAAAAAGTTGTAGTGTTACATTGAGGAATGCCCATCTGTGGATGGTCAAGAAATTATGATATGTAAAGAGGTGTCAGTAACTTGTCACATAGCAGAGGATTATAGTAATAAATTTTGTGGAACAGACACACTGTTAAGATTTCCACGTAATGCAAGGTTAGGTAGGTTCAAACTTATTTTCATTGATGTTACACTGGCAGTGCAGTGATAATTAGCAAGGATGAAACAAACAGATCTGTTCTGAATTGCTTCAAAAGCCAATATCAACACGTTAATGCCAGGGTTCCCAATTCAAGAGGCATATTCCAGCTTAGAGCGCACGAGCGTTTTGTAAAGAAGCACCTTGAGAGATAAGGGAACTGATGAGAAGTTCAGTGTGATTGTTCGCCTGCACTCAAGCACGTAGACCAAAGTATAGGGTGGTCCAAGTCACCAGGATCGATATAAAATGGATCATAGAAATCGACACCTGCACGTAGCAATCTAGACTTTTTGTCAGAGGTGTATTTCACATGTCGCTTTCCTTTTGTAAAATTAGAAAGCGTAGCTCTCTTTCTGTAAAAAATAAGGCCAAGAAACTTGCCAGGGTCTACGGCGGACAGTGACGCAGACGACAGGGGTCTAGTAGCAAGGTGTGTTTGGCGTTCGTATAGATTGATGGGCTACCTCCTTACTGCGACGGCTTGCGACCAAGGTTTTATAAAATGAAGATAATCTTTTTCAAATGTACCTTCGGTTAAAAAATAAATGCGGGCAATAAAAGCAGAACTTAAAGTAAAAAAAAATGTGTCTGCATAACGACAGCGCTTTTGCTGCCAACGTGTCGTCTGCTAGCTTTAGCTGGTCGGCTGCACCGTCGGACGCTGCTCCCGATGCCATCTATGAATACGATCGCCAAACACGCCCTGCTACTGGGCTTGGTCGTCTGGGTCGTTGCCTGCCGTTAACCCTGGCAATTTTCTTGGTCCTATTTTTTGTAATTTTACAAAAAAAAATTGACCCGTGAAATAGATCTTTGACGAAAGGTTTAGATTGCTACGTGCAGGCGCCTGTTTTTATGGTCCATTTTAGATCGATCCTGGTGACTTGGACCACCCTATATATAGAGTATTGTATCGGGCACATAGGGTTTTGTCGAGGGGGGGGGACCGCCCATGTCAAAATGGCATAGATGGGGGAGGGGGAGCGGGCAGGGAGAGGAGGTCCCAGCAAAACTGAGGATTTGGGGCTATGTGCTCGTATTGTATATGCAAGTACAGTTGCTGGTGGTGTGAGCTGGAATATGCAAGCGGTGACCGGGCTGCGCAGACCACATAGCCGCAGCAAGTGACTGGCCACAGCCTGGTCGTCACTCATGCTTTCCTGCTTATATCGCTTGCTAATGTATGTATCGAGGTCCTCGTTAGATAAACTTTGTTTCGTGTTAGTACTGGATACCAGAGCAGTTTGAGTGTTGCATTAGAAGGAGGGGGCCAGTCAGGGCCATGTCTTTTTCAAAGTGATATGGCTTGCATGCTCTACTGGACGGTGTTGCACTGTACTCCGCATATTATTCTTAGCATTGAACAGCATCTCTGTTTGACACTATGTGAAATTGCATGCTGTGCATGTTTGCATCTACCGAAGAGCTTAAGCTTCAAATTCGGGCTCAGATTATGAGCCACGAACCAAGAATACGGTGCCGAATTTCTGTATTATTGAAGACGAGCGTATTGGTGAAGGTTCATATCCACACACGAAAGGATAAGAAACGGAAGGTGGACAGGGCCGAAATAGGACCTCTGGAAAGATATCTTGGTTTGTTCTTGTCCACTGCGTTTTTTATTCTTTCATGTGTGCATATGAAAATTTTGTACATTACGATTTATACTGAATTCCTGAAACGGCGAGCATCTAGCGGCATTTATTAGTAATAAATACACCAAACCTTACTTATAGCATGTAAAGTACAAACCGTTATATCATTAAAACAGCCTGCTGGGGTCCTTAACACAAATCCAGTAACTTTACACTGCAGGGATTTCCTTTCGTTTTAGGAGGAGGCTTCATTGGAGACGGTGCGCACTGAAAACTGTGAAACCGCCCAAAGAGAGAGCTTGCCAGATGAAACTTCTCCAGATGACTCCTCTCCAGATGTACCATTGGTAGGCATCGAGCCCTTTGAGCTGTAAGTGTGTTTTAATGGTTGCGACTATAGAGGCTATGTTGTGATACAAGGCAGCCTCGAAATGCTTCTATTCCGCTGTCACTATAGAACGGCGGACAAAGTGGCATCAATGGAAACGCTCATACCAGCTGCACTAGCGTCTCACCGGGTGCCTACCGTACATGTGCGCTTTGCTTAGGGTGGTGACATCTAGCCATTTTGGTTCGCGTCTTTTTATTTATTGTTTGCTTGGATCACATGTCGGCTAGTAGCTTTACCTGCGCGGTGCCGTTTTGTTTCATCTACTTCTTTGACGCATCTCACGTACATGGACCATTGTGTTCTGCTGCGTTCCCTGGGCAATGGAGGAACCAGGCACGTATCCAGGGGGGCCCATGGGGCCCGGCCCCCTCCCCCCCCCCCCCAATATCTTCCATTTTGCTGGGGCCTCCTCTCCCTCCTCCCCCTCATACAGCATTTGGCCTCTGCCCCCCCCCCCCCTCCCTCCCTCCCTCCCTCCCTCTTCCGAAACAAGACCCTGGCTAAGTGCCTGGGAGGAACACGGGCGCTTCACAAGACTGATACACGCATGTGTCCTCACCACATGCAGTTTATTCAGGGAACACAGAGCTGATAGCTCAGGTGGTAAAGCACTTGGCTCACACACAGTAGGCCCATAGTTCGATCCCTGGCAGCGGCAAAGTGTAACAAATGTTTTAGAGCATTCATCAATATCGACGACGGTTTCTCTACACCATCATTTCAAAGGGGGGTGAAGAGCCCATAACAGCTATCGCTTTAAAATGAGGTTGAGAAAAAGCATGTGAGACGCCTATAACATATTTATTGTATTTCTGTTTTTTTTTTTATATGCTTCTACATAGCAACATTTTTTTTCTTTTTTTTTTAATAATCATTTTCTTATAAAATAATTGCACTATTTTTAGGCCTTCGTGTTCAGACGACGATGGGAACACCTTCATTTTCCCCAAGCTTGGAGCTCTCCATGATACGATCATCTCTGGCAAACCTCTGACATCTTCATCATTCCGAAAGATTGTGGAGCTCCTCTTTCGTGCAATGGTGAAGATAACAATGTAAGTAAGGTGGTCTCAAAATTCGGACTTATTCCTAGCTTCATCATTTCCAGTTCCTTTCATGGGTGACTTCTTTGTGGGCACCGGTCAACCTTTGTCTTGCTGTATCTTTCTGTATCCAGCTAAACCTATGTCTTAAATCACAGTATCGAAGCAGGTGAAACTGATTTTTGCAATATATTTGAAGTGGGTTTAATCCCTCTAACCCTCCTTGTATACAAAAAAAAAAAAAGTAATTCGGAAAAAAAGCTAGGTTGCTTCTTTCTGGTCCTTATCTTGCCAAATTTTGTGCAGTGGTAAACATAGTAGATTGATGGCTTATTTGCGTTGTTTCACAAGTGCATCTTTGTGCTGAATTTTAGGCTTCTTGGTCGAGACCGCTGCGCCAAAAATGAAATTAGTCAGTTCAGGCTAGAGAAATGTTTGGTTAGTTAGGTCACTTCTTGTCATTTGCTAGAAGCAATCCATGCCCTCGCTGTATTTACAGGTGTATGTGTTGCTGGTGTGTAAAATTAATGGAAGCTTTAAGTAACTTGCTCGTTTTCCTTCAATAGGACAACATGTCTCTTTGTCGAAATTCATATTACAAGAATTTGCTAAGCGGAAAATGTGTAGATATTCCTTTTTTTTTTAAATATCTGAAAATTTGGTGCGACTAGTTATAATCGATTGGGGGTCATTGGCATGTTTAAAACATTGATGCACTGTGTACCATCTGAACAATACCTTGCATCTTCCTCGCGTAGGCTCAGTCTGCATACGGGACCTATTGATTCACAATGTGGGTTATAATATTAGAGATTGTTGAGCCATAAGAATGGGCACGACTTTTCTGCAGGTTCCCATCTCAGCACTTTTACTCCAAGGTCACTCAGCTACTAACTGACAAGTACCCTCAGCTCCAAGATGTTATAGGAACTGGATCAGTAAGCACATTTCTTTTGCACGTTTATAATAATAGCTGCGATCAATTCTTAGCATTGGTGCTTCTATACATCTTTCCAAAAAACGCTCCTAGGCCGCCGCCATGTTGCTGATGCTGATGCAGCTGGCCCTCTATCAGCTAGAAATTTTCTGCCACCCTCTTGGACTGTGAACACCCGCTCAGTGCGGTTCTCTACCTGTTTTGGCGGTTTTGCATTCAACGTTTTCTCGCCCCTCTTGAAAGTTCCCACTTAATTTTTTTTATGAGTGCTGCATACCCTTTCTGTGTTATCTTCCATTGTGATATATAAGACTGGTAAGTGCCTGCCATTCAAGCTTTTCTGCTCGACATTCATGGGAAACGAAGGAAGTGATGGACGTCGAACTGCCCTCAACGCGATTTTGCAAACATTCTTCTCCCCCCTCCCAGAGATAATCCGCATAGAATCCTCGGTCATCTCCAAAAATAGTTGTCTGGGTTGGGGTGGGAAACGGGTCAGTCGCGTTTGTTCCTTTACCTTGGTGCTTTAGTGAAAAAGAAAGCTCTCCCCAGCTCAAAGGTGAAAAGAGTATAGCTGGACGCCATAATTTCATTCCTTGGCGCAGGAACGATTCCCTTGGTAGGCTCCCAATAACTGATATCGCAGCAAAAATGCTATGGCTGGACCTAAATTTAAATTTAGATAGTTGTTCAAGCTGTGGTATTTCTTTATTTTACAGGACTCGTGGAGAGTAGCACTGCGGTACAAGTTCAAAAATGAAAGACGTCGCCTCTCAGACGACGTCCGGGTTGCTGAAAACCGTGCAAAATTTGGATCAAAAAGACCAAATGATGGAGGTGCAGCCACACAGCTGAAGCGGCAAAAAAAGATTAAGCTGGTGAGGGGCAATGTTTAAACTTTCCGGGATAAACTTGGAAGATCAAAAATTGCTGATGTGGTTCGGATGCGGATATCGTGTCTGCATAGTGGATGATCAAATTGTTATCTACGCATGGTTTTCTTTCTACTCATCAGTGTCTGCCTTAGAAATCAACGAAACGCTTCCATCAATCAGATAACGCGAATCGGGAAAACTACAATGGTTTATCCCGTCTCCGCGAGTAGGTGGAAGCATGAAATGCTTTCGAGTGGAAAGGATTCGGAAAGATGATGATGGCAGGGAGCTCGATTCATTCCGATTCGATGGTTGGCACTCACTGGAAGCTCACCTGAGATTGGAGCTCACCTGGAAGCTCTCAAGATCCCAGGCGAGCTTCCATTAAGTGTCAATCAGTGATTTGGAACCAGTGGAGCCTCCTGCAATCGTCCTTCTTCTTGGGTCCTTGTCTCACAATGTCCATAAGATCTGAGAACATGCAGCACTCTAATGAGCAGAAAGAGTACTACCCTTGTCGCACTATGGTTTTCGAGATCACTGGCACGTAAAGCTCCTTGCACATCGCCAAAGAGCTTTGCACATGAGCAATCTTCAAGACTTCGTTAACACTACAATTTCTTCCTGTTGTGCGACGGCCATGTTCAGTAGCATACTTGAAAACCTTAATCTTCAAACCGCATGTTAGCTAATGTATGAAACCATCGTGGAAACCCCACGATCGTGCTGTTGGGGCAACCATAAGCTATAGACATTTGCAGAAAAAGCTCTCTGGCCGCCGCCATTTTGCGAACCAAGCGGCCCCTACCAGCCATAAATTTCTGCCACCTGCCTGAGCTGTGGAAACCCGGTCAGCATGACTCCCCAGCTGCATTGTGCATTCAGAGTTCGCCAACTTTTCTTGGAAATTTTTACTTTATTTGCCTGTTTAGGATGCTTACCCTTTGTGTGCTATCGTGCACTGTGAGAACCAGGGAATACCAGGGCTCATAGCCTGCTCGGCCTTCGCAGGAAACAAACGAAGAGAGTGAACGTCAAGCAACTCGCGAGTCGTGACGGAGGCAGTTCGACATTCTTGAAGGATTATTTCCGTTGAGATAATCTCCAGAAAGCCTTCCCGACTTGTGTTCCGAGTCTTCGCGAAAAATAGCTGATAGGGTCGGGTCCGGAGTGTTTGCTTTGAAGCTGTGCAAAAAAGCAGCTCTCTTCTACATGTGCCCAAAACACGCCGGATTCCGTCTGATCGTCGTGAAGTTACTATCGTCGACACTGTTTATTGGATATGCTGTGTTATTTGAGACCTTTCTCAAATCCTGTTCGGATAACGCGGCATTGTGGGGTACGTACAATATATGTTGTTCGATTGATGAGACTCGTTGAATTTCATTTTGTGGGTGAGTAAATCTATGCAGTTTGAATATCCTGTGCGGTCAAATATTTTTGACGGTTAAGATCTTTGTAGATTGACAAGGCGGAGTGTATGGTGCCGTAAAAAGACCAACATAAAATAAAACAAACATCCCAGTTGCATTCGTTCTGTCGCTCACGGACTCACCAAAACAGCTTTCGTTGCTTTGTTTTTGTTCTCAAAAATAGTACAGAGCATTCTTAAAAACCCCGAGAAATTCTATTTGCCATAGAATACAAAAGAAAAATAGAACACGGCAATTTAGCCTCCACCAGCGCCCGAAAGTGTGCCCACGCAGGCTGCCACAGCCCACTGACGAGAAACTCCACAGCTCAGCGCAGTCTGGCAACACTGACTTATCCTCTCAAAACCAGGGATGCCTGCTGTAAATCGCTTCGTTCGAGACTGCCGCTTGAAAGGTCTATAGGCAACTTTCAAAAATCCTGCCATGCAACATTGCATGCGTTGCACGCTCGGAACAGTTGGCTGCGAAGCTGAGTGACATGGTTTCAGTCGAACAGGCGTTGTCTCTGCTTGCGCGACGAAACATGTGCAATCGCAAGTATGCTGAAGTTTCTCTCGCGTAAAACATCAACCAAGGCACCTGCAATTTTTTTGCTTAAAACCTGGCATGCTCGAAACCAATAAAATAGTGGCCAGTGTTTTTTTAATTGCTTGGCGACATTTATGGTATTTTACACTTGTGGGATGTCTCAGTTGTGAAAATGAAGTAGCGAGTTCCATTATGACACAATAATCATGGCAAATATCTGAAGCCGGAACTAAATGGCCCGCTAGTACCCGGAATTCATTTCTTGGCATCTCCTCACCAGGGGCCGCCCCGATTCGGAAAAAAGCTTATTGCAAAATGGCGGAAGGTTCATTTCTTCCCACGACCCCGGCTTGGCTTGGCCACCTGGAGATGGAGGTCGTTCCTTCCCATGATCGTCTAGCTGTTTATCGCTCAAAGTGGCGCATAAAAAAATTTGAACGTTCCCACCTCGTGATACAAAGTTGGGGGTGCATTTATTGAGCAAGGTGCAAGGAAATATGTTATATATTTTTATCTGGACTGTTTCCTTTTTTATATTGTGTGTTTTCTACTGTTTGTGCTCCCGTAGGGTAATGCCTTGGGCAATGTTAGGTCAAATGATTGAATTCAATTTTACCTTATCAGAAATTTTGGCATGCTAAGAGCATCAAGCACTAAAAAGGTAGTCAGTTGTTGTCCTTCTGTTAATGAATATTCATGTCTAAATCGCGCCCTTTCGATCATGCCTCTCAAGAACATCACTGCTTCGGCTTTGGCTGGAGAGGACGAAGCCAGCCTGATCGCCCATGAGGAATGGCTTATACGAGAAGGACGAAAGGCAGCTCTTGATGAAAAAGGAATCCATGAAAGGATGACTCTCACTGCGAGGAAGAGGCTCTCTGACATGGCACAAATGGGCATTGATGCTGTTAGGACAAGGTACCCATACCTGATGGACTCTCAGCGAGTGAGTCATTGCTGCTACTCTTCCGCTTTATTGAATACGAAGGTGTTGTTGACTTTTTTTTTGTACTCTTGTTTGAATACAGAAACTCTTATTGAAGGGACACTGACAGGGTGTTTATGCTCGCCGATGTTTTTAGTTGTACATGGCTTATGAGAACCCAACTGCCCAGAACAGAATTTGAGGCTCAAAATTCAGTTTCTTTCCGCCCGAGGACCGCCACGAGAACTGGCCGGTTCGAGTTGCGCTCTCTCTCTTTGTGATCACGGGCTGTTTTCTAAGGTTTAGACACAACCACCAAATTTAATCAAAGTCGTGGGTCATTGAAGGCACACAGTCAATATTAAAAATAGCAAAAAGATGAAACCCTTTTTTTGTGACTTCTAAAAAGCTGTTAATAAGATTATTGAGGAAAAAAAAAGTTGCACAGAGAACCGGACGCATTCTGTGCATTTCCTCGTTCAATAGCCCTTTTGCGAAATCCCCCAAGCGCCCTGGCCCGCGCGCGAGGAATTGTGGAAGAGACTGTCCCTGGCCTGGCCACTCTGCCTTGAGATCGCATTGCCTCGTCGCTCGTCTCCTCATAATCTTGTTTTTTGATTTCATTACCTATTTTTATATGTTCAAGTGTATATTTATTGGTTCTAAGTGTTTCTATTTTCTTCTGTGCGCAGTATTTTTTGCATATATATAGTTTTTGTCTTTATTATGCCTTTTTCGACGGGAGTGCTGACGAACAACAGGCCGCTTCGCGTGTCGTTCTCCGGGTGAGTGTTATCGTTGCTACTGGTTCCTGTCGTGCTGTTAGCTGTTCATTTTGGTTCACTTGACCCGCGTGCAGTCGTGAGGAGCCGTTTATGAACACCCACGCAGATGTCATAGGGGTAGGCAGACTCTAAATCAAGAATTGCGACGCGAGAGCAGAGTGCGCTGTGATTTAGCCGCCCGCGCCTGCTCCGTTGACTCGCAGTGCAGCGTATGCCTTCGGGTGCCGCTTGCTTGACCAAGATACAGCAAGCTGCTTTGTCGCTGCGAACCATTTGTCCGAATGTTTGCAAAGCTGAGGCATATGCAACGCTGTGGCGTTTGACAACTGCGCGCTGCGGTGCGATCCCTTTGCAAATGCCGACGGCTCAATGTCGCGGCTTGAATGTGCCTATGGCATGCCTTCATAATCTTTCTTTTAAGCGGTTGTCATTTGCCAACGCCCTTTTTCAAGTGCAGAGATAAGTTGCCGCGAATCATTTGTCCGAATGCCTGCAAAGCCGTAGCACCGTTTGTCATATCCAACGCTGCGGTGCCTGACAAACTGCGCTCAGCGGCGCGAGCCCTTCGCAAGCGCCGGGCGGCCCAACATCGCGGCTTGTGTGCGCTTATAGTATGCCTTCTTAAACTACTTGCTAAGCGGTTGTCAGTTAAAAGCACCCCTTTTCAAGTGCAGAGGTGTGCTGTCTCCCAGGCAGTCATCTTGAAACTCGTAGTTCCTTCGATAATTTTATTTCTCTAGTCAAGATGTCAGCTCAAGGTATTTTATTTCTTTAGGTCACCTTCAGCAGTAACATGCCCTCATAGTACAGTTTGCTGTGTGCCAGGCTGTACAAACAGTACTGCCGGCGGACGGCATGTTTCCTGGCACTGCTTCCCAAAAGACAGCGTCCTGCGAAGCGTTTGGGTGAAGACAACTGCGTGCAGTTGTGAGGCGCTGCAAAGTTGGACATGCCGAACAGTGTTACGGTTTCGCAGGCATTCAGACAAATGATTCGTGACAGCAAAGCGGCGGGCTGTATCTTACTCAAGTAAGCGGTATTGAAGGCACATGCTACAGTGCCAGTCAACTAAGCGACGCGAGAGCCGAGTGCGATTGAGCCACCTGCACTCGCTTTGTTGACTCGCACCGCACTCGGCTCTCGCGTCGTGATTGTTGATTCAGAGCTCTGCCTACCCCTATGACATGGGTGCGGGTGTTCATAAACGGCTCCTCTCGACTACACCTGGGTCAAATGAACCAATAATGAACAGCTAACAGCACGATAGGAATCAGTAGCAATGGTAGTACTCACCCGCGGAACGACACGCGAAGCGGCGTGTGCAGAAGAGAATAGAAACATTTATAAGCAATAAAAAATACAGTGGTACAGATAAAAATAGGTAATGGAAATGAAAAACCGGATTAAGAGGAGACAGGCGACAAGGCAATGCGATTTCAAGGCAGAGCAGCCAAGCGAGGGAGCCTGTTGAGTGTTAGCAACATCCTAGCTAATGCAGCGACCAACGACTTAGTTGGAAGCTATGGTTCACAGGCCAGGTTTGGAGATCCTATCAACTCTATGCCATACTGCATGAAAAGGACTCGAGGGTCCGAAAGAAAAGAGTAAGAGATTGCATGTGAAGAAGAAGGTTTGATATTTCATCAGCGTGATGTCTGTAGTACCAATTATTTCTCTGCACTCTTGCAAGACTTTCTTGGCAAGTCAATAGACATATTAAGAACTTCAGAAGCAAAGGAAAGTTAAAAAAAATAATGTTACTAAAAAAAGAAACTTGCGTATTGTGTGTTCGTATGTTTGTTCCTAAAGCCCTTCCCACACCTTCAAGTTGTGGTAAATGGGGGATTCGGCCAACTCGCTGAAAGCCGACTCATCGACAGTCAATTCGTAGTATAGGCCAATTTGTTGTAGGACAATTCATCAAAAGGCAACTTGTCGAAAGGCAACCTGGGACTGTCATTTAACCCATTCGAGGCCGATTCCTCGAATGGGTTAAATGACGGTCCCAGGTAAAAGTTCATGGTTCCTTGTTATCTTTTGATCTAAATTTTTATTTGTGTTTGGACTAGGGACAGCGGTCTTTTTAGGTTTTAGGACAGTACCTTGAGACAAGTTTAGAAATGTAAATTTCGGGATTGTCCTTTTGCTAGTTTTCTTTATTACTTTTTGTAATGAGCCGCTGCGGACTGTTGCCGCGAAGCAGCGTGGACGGGTAGGCCAAGCAAACTCACACGTGCCACAGTGATGCACACGCGACGTAGTAACTGTCCCCCACTGCACCGTGAAAGTGGAGAAAGCTGCAAGTTGTTATCTTCGACAAGAAAGAGCGCACTGGATGTTTATTACGATACGGCGATATTACGCATTACTATAGGGCAGGATTTGCTTTAACATTTCAGGACAAAATTATATATTATGGCTTTGAAACAGCGGCGACCAGTTGGCGTCTTCGACTAATTTTTCTTCGACGATTTGCCTTATGACGATTCGGCCTATTCGACAAATGGGCTGCTGACGAGTTTACCGTCGATGAGTTGGCTTTCGGTGAGTTGGCCTAGACTCGGTAAATGGTAGTGCCAGTAAAATCTGAATTTAGGCGTTGTTTCTTGTTTCCCTTATTTAAATTAATGAACAAGTGCCAATTTCTTTGTAAATTTTATTAAAGAAATGCCGTGGCATATTTCCTGAACTTTCAATTTTTATATTTTCTTTTGTGAAGTTCGCTAAAGATTTCGAGAGGCTCACGAAGATGAACCTGGCCGACAAAGTCGCAAAAGGGATTGACAAGATCGTTCTGTTGGCCACAAAGAAGGCGATCGACTGCCAGGAGCATGTCCTACTTACACTGCAAGCAGCACCGCACATGGATCTGGGGAGGCTCAGGACACGGCGTGAGTACAGTAAGAAAACCGCTGCGCAAGGGAGGCTTTTCGACCAAGCGATAAAATACCACCATTCAATGCATGCATGGGAAAAGATAGTAAAAAAACAAACAAAAAACTTTCAGTCTTTCTCTTTTGTTGAGGAAGGAAGACTAGCGGAGCTGCACTATGGTGGGAATGAAGTAATGGCCGATCGCTAGTCGGCAAGCCAGAGTGGAAAGGTTGCGGCCATCTATGATGGTTGCTGCCGTCTCCTATATATGGCGGTAGCTGTCCAGAGTTCTGTGTCATCGGGTTATTTGAGGACTGACACGACCCTGGGGAAACTAGCCGCTAACAGCTCCACTGTAAAAAAAATAACCGAGTTTATGTGTGCAACCACGTTGGCGCATTGCTCGGCTGAGAAGTAAGCGAAACTATAGCTTTCAAAATGCGGCCTTTAGGGTGGGCTGCTTTGTGCTGGCCTCCCCTGTATTGAAAGATGGAACGTGACTGGCACTCTCGCTATCAGCGCGCTCGGAAACAATAGTGCTACGTGCTGCAATTTTGCCGCTCTGGTCGTTGGTCGCTCGTGCTAATCTTTTTCTGCTGCAGCTGTACATGCGCAGCGCCTTGGCAGAGGAGAACCCTCTGCCAAGGTGCAGGCAGCGTGGTGGAGGGCCGTAGAGGACAGACATTTGGGCTGCACACCAGTGTATGGGGAATAACTTTGGGAGTTTGTATCATACTCCCAAGGTTATTTCCCCGTGGTGATTTGAATTGTTTCATACCATTTGGTGACATGTCCAATGGCTTATCTATAATATTATGTTGCACCCATTTAGGTCGTTCTGGTGTGTTGCCTTCTTTTCTTTTAGTGGGGACAGGCTTGGCCAAGTGAACATCTTAGTATTTGTCTGAAGTTCCCTCATTGTCACTGATCCTACTGGAAGATAAGCAGAACAATGCATACATTTTTTTTCTGAAACCGTCCAGGACACGTGCAACGAAGAGTACAAAAATGTATTTGATATCTTGCACAAATGTTGTTGGTGTTTTTCAGACATCCTGACTGTTGCAACTCTGCGCATTTTGGCACTGAACGTCAAGGAGTCAACATCACTGCCCCTAATGTTCGTGCAAGAAGATGTAAGTTATTTCACTATATTTTTGCGAAAGTTGATGCTAGCAAGAACAAAGTTCCAGCCTACCTTCAATGTAGCAGGGTTAAATAAATGCTAACTAAAGAGGTTTTTTTGTTGTTTTTTGTGGGTAGAGTGTTCGTTTTTTTTTTGTTTTCACGGTATGTTTTTTCATAGTGCCCGCAGGGGCTAGAATTGGAGCCTTCTGAATACATATTAGTGACCATGTTGATGTCAAAGGAAACAAACATGTGAAATGCACATGAATACAAGTCCTGAAAAACCAATGAAGGCTGGAAGGCGGCAGGCATGCTGATCTTTCTAGGGTTTTCAATACAGAGACAGTGTAGCGTGTTAACTGGCTTCCAACAGTTCAATAGCAGCTTGTTCACCTGGCCCCTTTTGTTAATGGGGTGTCCCAAACATTAGGCCCACCAGGCCCCAAATACTTCTGTAACGCTCAAGAGATAATGGCCACCTAAATTACAGAGATATAAAGTAAAAATTTGAGGCGAACCAAGTTTCGGGTACAATGGCTGAAACGCCAAAAACCTAATAGTCTGGCTTCCAAAACACAGCCATGCTCAACGTGCCTCATGCTGGATTTTCACTGCTCCGGTTGGTGTTCGGACGGGAGAGATATGGCCAGCGACTGCACATAAAATGTAAATGTAGCTCGTGAAAATTAATTTATACAACTACATACGAGACATTGTTATGTTTGCTGTTTTCTGGAACCTTCATCTTTGGGTTTTTTTAGTGTAGAGGAGGAAGCAAAAAAATTAACATTGGCCAACGAACAAATAATAGCATGTACCGTTATGGTCAGTCGGTAGCCCTGTACGGTTCATAAATGCGGGGTGGCGAGGTAAGCAGGGTGCGTCCGTGGCAGACATAGATTGTAGCACCTGAGCTGCCTGCCTTCTGTCGGTGTTTGCCCCCTTTTTTCTCCTTGAAACTTGTCTGCCCTTGGCTATGTTCGCTGATACCGATAAGAACCCATTATTGCACCCAATGAGCGCTGACGACCGATGACACTGCCTGACAAAGCGCGTCTGCGCAAACATCCCTGCTTTTTGTCTTCTCTTCCTTCTGCACGTATTGTTTCTCATCTGTGCATTTGTTGGTGTCCTCTTATCCAAACAATAACCTCAAATGTACACAGGAAGGCTGCTGTCCGCATAAAGAAACCAGGCCACTGTAAAAGTGAGATGTGATAGCAAAGCAAAAAATCACTCTCATGGTGAAAACGAACCAGTGATGCGTCAGATTTTTGGCGTGACTTTTATTTTTTTTATCTCCAGACCTGTACTCATTTCCAACAATAAATAAGTCTAGCAGCGTATCATAATGCATCGGAAAAGTATCTCACTATTGAAATGCAAATAGGTTTCACAAATGCATCTTCATACTGAAATAGATACTAAAATATATCTCTAAGCTTATATCGCAATATTTTCATGTCGTGATGTTTCCCCAATTGTAATTCCTCATTCATTTTACATTGTTGCAGATGCCGGTTACTTATTTAAACATAAGCAATGCTCATGGCCTGAACTGGAGTGAATAATAGCAGTTGACAAGAGCAAACATGTTTTGGCCTTCTACATTAAAATATGTTGTGCCTTTTCCTTTTACCTAACGCAGGATGAAAACATCCCACCGACACCGTGTGTCCTGTACAGCGGGCAAGACTTAGAGGATGCAGACTTCTTTCACCTGGTTGTTGATCGTGAGAGGTTGTTCTCCGTTCCAAATGCCGAGGAGGGGCTGTGTATGTTGTTGGCAGCCTATTGGTTGTTCAGTATACAATATGAACGGAAGGCCTTCAACATGCTCGTCACTCTGGAGAGGCTTTTTCTCGGCATGAGCCACACAACTCCAAGGGCAGTGGTAATTAAATTTTTAAACAAAGTTTGCAGGCACGTGCATGGTTGAAGCAATGATTTGTGCTTCAACCACACGCGCATTAACTGCTTCGTTACGGTTCAGTTTGAGCTTTTTCTTTTTTTCTTTTTTTTTTTTTTACGGTGTTAGTTTGCAGGCTCTGTAAAAATGGATGTCCACCCACGGGACAGTGGGGCTTTACAGTTCAAGTAAGGAAAATGAACACATATTTTATTCAACATTTTATAAGTTAATTTTTACAAAATAGGTTTTGGGAAGAATAGCAAAACTGGAGTGATACCGGCAGAGAAATGAGGCTCATTTATTGGTACGAAAATCAAAGAAGCAGTGCCAGTCAGTTTCAGTGCAGAGGTAGATTTCACAGGACGTGCAATGGTGCTGAGTTTTCTTTGAGGAGCCAGGGTTCCTGCACTGTGTAGCATTCTTGACGTCTTCTTTCTTTGGCACGTGAAGTGCCTGCGCCGTCTGGACTGGCGAGTTCGGCAGTGGCTTGACTCTCTTGCGCGGAACCTGTGGCACCGCACAAACTTTCTAAAATGGCATCAGCCTGACTTGTTAGTCCTGAAAATCGAGCACAATCAATCAAACCAATTGTTTTCACTTCGCGAGTGTTTCAGATTGGTGCGAGCAAAACATGATCATCGCGAAATTCGTGTCATAAGTTTTGGGTCCCAGCGTCCACCCACGTAGACAGTTTGACAAGGGACTACTATAACCCTTGCTAATACTGTTGAAAATATTAAGCATTAGTGACCATCTGTGAACTTTCAAGAACTCTAGAAATATAAATTAACACAGCCTCCGTTTGTGTAAATCACATAAACTGATTACATACCTTGGCGTCGCCCGTAGAACATGCGAGTGCTGCAGGTCGCCATTTTTAACAGCAAGCAACAAGTTTTCAGTGCTGTTTGCTCAACACTCCTCCAGATGGCAGCACAGACTACGTCCATGACGGTGGACAGGCGTCCTTTTCTGTGTGCAACGAAGTTTTTTTTTTTTTTCTTCTTCTTACAATTCAAAACCCAATGTTTACACTGGTGGACGCAGGGTCTCAGGAGGTTATACAGGGTGTTTCACGAAAGGTGGACAAATTCAATATTGCAAAAACTGCTCGAAGGCTTGTGTCGTTTTGGCCCTGGGCTCGAGGCCTATTTAGGAAAACTTTTGAAGTCCGGGATAATTAGATTGTTAATTATTTTTGAGTAACTGACTTTTTAGTATTGTGTTTTAGGTTATGGTTTCAATTAGAAAATTGCTCAGCATCATTGAAAAACACTAGATCAACATATTACACAACAATAGAAGGCACGTGCAGCATCTTACGACTTTCTGAAAAACCTCACAAATGGGATAGGTTTTTAAGTTTCGGTTTGCTATTGGAGCGCATCTCGACCTCGACGGCACCATGCCCCGTGGAGAAATGGTGCAACCAGCCTCTGCTGCGTTGCGCAAGGACATCGCAGCAGAGGTTGCTTGCGCCATTTCTCCATGGGGCGCGGTGCAATCGGGGCCGAGATGTGCTCCAATTGCAAAACGAAACTTAAAAACCCGTCGAATTTGTACTGTTTTTCAGAAAGCCGTAAAATGCTGTGCACGCCTTCTGTTGTTGTGCAATATGTTGATCTAGTGTTTTTCAATGATGCTGAGCAATTTTCTAATTAAAACCATAACCTAAAACACAATATTAAAAAGTTAGTTACTCAAAAATAATTAACAATCTAATTATCCCGGACTTTAATCATTTTCCTAACTAGGCTCCTCGTCCAGGACCAGAATGACACAAGCCTTTTTTTTGTTGCGACCCATAGTTTTCGCAATATCGAATTTGTCCACTTTTCGTGAAACACCCTCTATGTGGATATTGCACTTTTCGCGACAGTATTATCAGGTTAATTTTTATTTTGCTTACAGAACAAATGATAGAATGTTTTATGGAGGCATGTTTTCTTTTTCTGTCTTTAAATGTATAACTTATGCCGACCTCCTGTAGGTGAGGTATAATTTATCTGTACGGGGGTTCCTCATTCCTAGTCACTTTCCAAAACTTTATAATTTTCTTTGAACTTGAGATTTCTGTGATATTTTTCATTACATGTTGGCAGATAGCATTGTTTATGTCAAGGAATGGCATACATTGTATTTTTTTTTCGTTTGTCTTTTAGGGCACAATAAATGTTCAATTTTACACATTCTAATTGATGTCATAATGAGCTTCACTTACTGAAATACTGCTGTGGTTCAGTCAAGGGCTAGACCGCCATGCTTCCAATTAGTAAATAGATATGCTTAAGGAGATGAGTGAAGTGTGTTTCCTGCAATCCTCTGAGACAAAACTTGGCACTTGATCTCCAAACAGGAAAGCTCCACATGCTTCATTTGTAAAAGCCCATTATGTTTATAACTATGGTTTAGCCGTGCAGTACGATGCTTGGGGCCACTGCTTGCTCACTTGAAGTTCGAGAAAGGGCGGCACCGGAAGCACTACCAGTTGCCCTCAGGCTTATGATGTGGCTTGCAAGTAGCTCTTTTGTATTACTTCATGAAGTGAGTTGCGTTCAATGTGACTCGTTCTTTCTTTATCATGTGCCTTGTATGTGATTTGGCAATACCCCCCAGGTGAAAAAAAGTAAATGTGTTTAGTAAACATGATAAGCTGAGAATCATGATAAGAATATCCAATACTTTATATGATTTTCGTACAATTTAGAATTTCTGATATGTGTATTGGACACATGCCTATAAAATTTTTACTAGGGCCTATGCTTCATTTCAGCTTTCGTCCGAGTGCGGCAGACGCTACCGGCCAATCCAGCATCGGCAGAGTGTCATGTGAGCTTGAACTCCACATAACCAAAACGTTGCATGATACTCTCCCGGCACTGGATTGGCTGGGGTGGCCCAGCATCCACTGGGCCACCCCAGGGGGCGCCCATTTTACGGCAAGCACCCTCTACCAGGGGTGTTTGGCAAGCACCCATTATAAAGGGTGTTTGCCTGAACACCCTAAGGGTGTTAGCCCTGGGACAAACTGGTGTACACCCTTAAGGGTGTAAAAACTTTTACTGTGCATGGCTACGCTGCCTTTCTCGGATTCCGTGCCCTGGGCAAAGTCAAGTGGCACCCGGTGTAGGTCGTCATCCTTGCCTTCGGGTTTCAGGGGTGGCGGGGGACGAGTGGGCTCGTTGCCCTCCGCTTCTTACGTCGGAGTGACGACCACCGGGGCTTGCGTTTTCGACGGTGGCTTCTGGGGTTGGACTGAGGTGCTCGCTGCTGTTCCAGCTTGGCCACGAGGCTCGAGGTCGACGTCGGTTTTGCCGGCTTCTCCCGCCACCGCTTCCGCCTCGTCCTGGTCCATGATGTGCTCCGCCAGATCGTCGTCCACCTTCGCGTGGGCCGCGTGGGCCGCGTCAGCGTACGTCTTCGCACATTCGCTTCGGGTGTGTCCGTAGCGTCGGCAGCCCTCACAGCGAGGTACGCGACATTCCTTCCGTATGTGTCCGGTCTTGCGGCAGCGAAGGCAGAGTGGCGCTCGTCCTGGTGCAAGAACCAGCGCCGAGCAGCCAGAGAGGCGGAGCTGATGAGGTAGGCGCTCGACGGTGACGTTCTCTTTCAGGGTTAGTCTCACAGTCCTCGTGGTTGACTGGACTCCCTCGAATCCACCTACGTGCCAGGTTTCTCTGGAGACTTCTTCGACTTTGCCGTAGGGCTCCAGGGCTTTTTTCACGCAGTCGTCTGGCATGTAGAACGGGATCCAGTGCAGCTTGAGACGCACTTCTACCCTGTCCGGGTCAATGATAACGCACCGCCTGCCTTTCACCTCGAAAGCTTTAGCGGCTGCTAACTTCTCTTTGGCAGCGGCAGATTTGAGCGTCACGAGCCACACGTGGTTCATCTGAAATGACCCGCACGCGGCTATCTCCTTGAGGACTCCTGCGTTTTCTAGTCCGGCCTGGAAGTCTTCAATTCTGTATGGTCTCGCTCCGATGTCGGCATGAAGGAAAACGGAGTTCAGGAGGTACTCGCCTGTCGGTATCGGGGGCATGACAATCCGATAAGGTTCGTTGCATCGTTCGTCCTTGTCGCCACGGCTATCAGCAGCCGTTGATACCGCTCCGACGGAGCTCATAGTGACGCGTCCGTTCGCTTCGCAAGCCGAACGACCTGCGCGCAGAGCTTCTCAGCTCTCGTGTCCCAAACACCACACTAATCCGAACACTACACCCGTGCTCTGCGTTTCCGTCTTTTATACTGGTCGTTTTGAACGTACGGAACTTTTCGGTGACTCCCTAAGCAATAAAAAATATTCCCAGCATGTTGATTTTTTCCCAGCAATGTCATACCTCTGAGAGTATTTTGAATGGTTCAGGGGATTAATCTCTTATTAAAAGGTAAACGCCCGATCATGCCGTAATTATTTGAAAGCCAATGAATCAAGCCGCTCCAATGCGGTTCGAAGCCATGAGTTTGTTTCCCCACACGGCACGTCGTAGCCTGCATTTCTATTGGTTTTTCTATTTGTGCTGTTCGCGCAAAGCTGCAATTGTCGTCTTGAATTAATTTCTGTAGAGCGGATATTCACTCAGCTGGAAGTGGTGCTTCACGGGCTGAGAAATCGCTTTTCGATCAACTTGAATGCAGTCAAAGCCGCGACTTGCGGCAGGTGTTCAGTGTACGGAGCTACGCCGTGGCGAGCCCGAAAACTTCTAGCGCTCATCCCAGCGCGCCACTTGGAGGGCGGTTTCTCCAGGAGCCGTAGAATATTTAAACAGCAAAATAAAGGGTAGCTTTTTTTTTTAGATTTTACCTACTATTGTTTTTTAATGCCGAAATTCCATACTGTAAATATAAGTACTTTCCGTCACGATTTCGTACTGTTCAGTCCTTGCCCCAAGCGCAATCGCTCTCGGGGACGAGGCAATTCCGACAGTCACATTGGCCACTGTACGATAGCGATAGGAGCTTCTACTGTTCAGACCAGCGTTCCAACATGACTATCCGCACGTTGATCGATTGCACGTAATCCCTCAAGTGGTATTAAACTTTTTAATGTAAAGCGGAATGTCAACCTGCGACACCCCGCCCCCTCCGATCACGGCCCGACCAACGGCATCAATGCCCGACAATTTACGATCTCATCTTGTTGTTACACCACTGATACGCGAACTCACGGTCACATCGGCGATAATTCCAATCTTCTGTTCACAACCCACAACACTGTTATCACGATGTTGCAGCTATGTTACTGACACGCACAAATACAGAACCACGTTGAACGCCGGTTGCACTCGGCATCGGAAAACAGAACCGAACTCAGGACGGAAGGCACCCAGGCAGCCGGCAGCAAAACCTGCCTGTCTTGGACGCAGTTCCTGCGGTTTCCATAACGTCGAAAACGTCGACACAGCTCCGCGTGGTTTCGGTACTGTAGTGACTGTAGTTCCGTGCCGCGCGAGGCCCGCAATCCGGAGATGGCCATCCCCCAGTGTACGTGGCGCTGCTGGCACTGCTCCGGAACTTCGCTGTTTCTAGCGGCTTCGTTTGCTCGTTTGATAAAATTAGTGATAAAAACGTCAATGCAACCGAAATGTTCTGCACGTTTAGACTAGAAGACGGAATTATAGGCGGCCTTCGCTGCCGCTGAAGCTCAATCAACTCAACAGCATTTATTAAACAACGTGCGCGACCTGCTCGAAAAACGAAAGCGAAAGAAGATGAGTCGGGAGGGCAAAAGCTTTCTCCCGCCTGCATGGAGAAGGAGAAGAACGTTTTGTTCCTCCACTTTTCTCGTGTCCGCTTGGGGGCGCGTCAGTAGAAGGGAAGAAGACGCGCCGTTGCTACTTTTTTCCTCCATTTTTTCTTAGAGTGCAGAGTGAGTTATCGCCATATTTAAGTGATTCCAGGACCTTCCTCAGCGCACCTTTAACAGTGTAGAAAAGTGTACGGCGCGTGCTCCATGTACCCACAAGGAGTGCTCCACGATTTCACTATATAGACGGGAAAACCTAGCAAAATAACAATGGATCTGCTTTTCTTGAAATCGAGGGAGCTGGAAAAAGACCGAATCAAAGCTGCCCTTGGATAATGATTTCAAGAAAAAGAAACAAGCTTTACCTAAAGAAGTTTTTACGTATAGATGTATATCATGTTGACCTGCAGAGCACAATTTTGCTTGTACTTTACATGAGGCTGCTTCTCTATTCGGGTCCAATGCCCTTCATCGCGTTTAGGCTTTTCCTGCCGGTACCGAGATGTTTTCTGTGTATTCGGATCACGCGCATAGTCCCTGGAATGGCGGGGGGGGGGGGGGGGGGGGGGGGTTGTGGAATCCTACGCCCATGTACCGCCTTTTTCACTGGAATCCCTGAACAGCACCGAATATTTGTCCGACAAGAAAATATGCTTTCGAATATGGGGATAAAAGAAAAGAACCACAAAGACGCGGAATCCTACCCGTAAATAGAAGAAGCGGTCGCTCTTCTTCACTTCAGATTCAGCCCAGCCGCAGTCGACACTGTGAGCTGATGGGACCAATCAAACAGCGTCAAATGCGCACTTACATGGTGTTTTTGTCGCGTTTATGCGCATGTTCTTCAATCGCTTAACCGATATTGTACAGGGAAGGCACAGGTACGTACTTGTGCTTTCGACGTCCTTTGGGTTCGTCCTATCCACTCGTATCGTTGGCTGCGACTTAAGAAAGTATAGAGGGCAGGACGATAAGCTAACAGGGTACGCATCGCTTTTTTCTGTGTTCGTTCTGTTTTCGTTGTGAATTTCAATTCGAAATTGTAATAAGAGAGAAGGGATCGCGTCGCTCCCCGTATAATCGGAGCGTAGGATTAAGGCCCCACAATTCCCCGCGTCATCGGGTGCAATACGTGGGTCGTCGAGAGGCCTTATGGAATTTTGCGGAAAGGTTTCACTTTCCCGTAAGGTTTGATTTCCCCGTAAGACAGCAGAATAACCTTTAATGTATCGAAAAGGGCAGCAGAAGGACCTTGCTATACATCTTCAAAACCGTAGAGGAGCGATGACGCGGCCCCAAGTTTGATATTTTGTTTTAGAAAACAACCTATAAAATTTAAGAGTACAAGTTATATTTTTCCGACCTTACAGAAGCCCATTGGTATTTTCTAAGAGGCATTAAAATCCTCCCGATGAAATCATTCATATGTTTTTATCGTCAAATGCGACCAGAACGGCCGTTTGCGTAAATGCACGCTACTTGTCACCTTCAGAAATCTACAATGTTTCGCGCTTCAAGAACGCTTTTCTGGGGTCAAGGAACTATATATGTTATATATGTATTCGTTTATTCTATACAGCACGAAGGGCCATATAAAGTTCTAAATAAGTTTCAAATGTCTACCGTCCGTCTTTTATCTCACCTTATATCGGAATGTATAGATTTTGAAGAAGCAGAATACGAGGCACAAACCCGGACGCTTTCGCTCTTTTATTTATACGCTCTCCTGCTTCGCAAACCAACGTCGTTGGCGAGGAGATTGAACAATAGGAAAAGCTGTGTCCAGCTCGTTTTCTATACAGTGCTCGGTGTCTATACGGACACATGAACCGTGGACTTGATTTTTTACGGCATCTTCCTCGATCGAGCGTGGGTCGGAGATTGGACACGATTCCTGGGCCAACATTCGGCTGAGACTCGTGCACTCAATCGGTGCTTCACTGATTTAACACAAGCCCTAGCCGAACGCTGAAAGAGCGTCCGGCTTCATAAACACGAATGAATAATTCAAGTTGTCGCCCCAATGGGCTGAGTTCCCAACTTACCCAACTATGGGCAGGACAGATTGATTTACAACTGAATAAAAGGAAGGCCTTAAACTTAGACTGTAGCCAAATTAAAGCGAGATGTTTGAGGGGAACTCTAAACAGGAAAATAATATGTAAAAAGCGCCCCCCCCCCCCCCCCCCCCCCCCCTCAACGGGATCCAAGCCACCGTTTTTGTTGGGTGCACGCGCAGAACTGTTCTTTTTCTTGAAGCGCAGCTGCGCGAAGAATATCAACGGATGGTTCACGCCGGAGAGTCGCTGCGCTGCAGAGCGAGCGCAGCGCAGCGAGCTCGACTAAAATCAAAGCTGCGCTCTGCAGCTGGGCTGCAGAGCGCAGCTGTGACCTTAGTCGAGCTCAGTACAATTCCGACAGAATCATGTAGCCTTCGCTGAACGCTTAATGAAAAAAAATATATAGATTCCTTGCACCTTCTGAGAAAGCTTTGACATGCCGTGTGTTTTTTTGTCGCGAAACAACAGCTGTTTCTCCACGTACAGGCGGCGGAGTTCACGAGCGGAGTGTGAGCGCACCGTAGCTTAGAGAACGTGCACCGAAAGCTCGCACAGCAGAACCCAGGGATCCTGGTTTCCATTTCCACTCCTGCAAGTTTGGATATGGACGAGGTTCGTATCGGCGTGGAGTCGTTTATCACTACCGCGTGGCGCACAATAAAGACCCCGGGCAGTCACACTGCACTGGTCAAGTAATGACTAATTTGTTTCTTCATGAACGGAATTTCGATACATGTCTGGAATAGCGCTCATCGAGTCTAACTCGAAACATGAAAAGGCGAAAATTTTTATCGAAGAAGCGCATTCTTACGGTGTATTCACATGGCGGACGTGTCCCCGGACAAGTTCCTACAATATAGGTGACGCCAACGTTTTTATGCGCTTCGAATTCCGCCATGTTCTAAGCGAAAGAAGCGTGCAAAACTCAAGAGCTTGTCCTCGGACCACAGGAACGTGTCCGCACAGTGACCAGAATAGCGGGATGAGCAGAAAGGTATACCAACTATTGCCAATTACCGCCACAAGTGTTATATTGCTTCCCGTCGTTATAATGAACAATTAAGAATACGAATAACTGCTCCCAAGTCCTAACCAGGGTTGGGCGGTATCGTGATACAAATGTATCGCGATAGTATTTCAGAAATACTCTTCGTATCTGTATTCCTGTATTACGATACATTTTGTTTTCATCAGTATCTGTATTTCTGCATCAAAATACATTTGGAATGTTTTTTTTTTTTTTTTTATGGCGATACAATCGGGATGAAATATATTTTGTTACATTTCTTGAGAAATATACCCCCCCCCCCCCCCCCCCCCGCACTCCCTCCGAAAAAAAGTCCAAACGCTTTTTTTTTTAATTTCTGAGGGCACCAGGATCAAAGAGATGCTGGGGCATTGTTACTATGCTGACCGAGGTGCCTTCCGATTTTCTAAACTATTTTTCCATACGTCCTCTTCTCTCTTCTGAGAAGTGTTGCATAGCCGAGGACTCGAACCAGGTGGCGTGCCAGGAGTAGAGTCGGAGCATCTTCTGCGGCAGGTCCTTAGGTAGGGATTTCTTGAGTCACTGTTTGCTGACATCCAATGCCCGCTGCTAAACGTCTCTCTCGCCTTACCGTACACAGTACACCCAGCCGGCAAAGCTGGGTCACAGTCCGCTGCAGCACGAGCCTGACGGTGGTTGACTTGAAATGGTAGGATGACTAACGCAGTGAAGTTCGGCACATATTCGAATGCGTCTGCGGCTGCGCCCGTAATATTGCACGACTCAAGGGTACGTCATCAGCCGACGTGAACGTGAGTTACGTGAACCGCTGCTCTGGTGATCCGAAACCCAGGAGGGAGGCCAGACGTGGCCTCGTTGTGCCGACCCAGACTTCTTACACCTGCGACTCGTCTCAAGCGCTGTGTTTCTCGGAGAGCTCGCACCTGTGCCGGCCATATTTTCATTTATTTACTTTGAGGACCCGTGGCCGGGTATTACACAAGGGAGGGTAAGTAAAAAGACAGTTGTTTAAACACAAAAGTATCAGGTCGCAATCCACGAGGTCGCTGTTTGGATGATGCTAGGCGAAACGTGAGGACTGCAATTTATGCGTAGGTGGCGGAGGGTGAGCAGAAAGGATCTTCGCAACAAGGATGCCACCGTATCGTGTTTTCAACCGTAACAGAAGATAAGACATTTGTTCCAGGATGCTTCAGCTGGTCCACTATTCTCTAAAATTCCAAATGACGCTGCCTGCAAGATTTTCAACGAGGTAACCTACAACGAAAGAACGTATTGTCCTTTCATACAGCAGCGTGGTCAAGTTTCATGTTCAAGGCCACACCTACAGATAAAGAATACCAGTTCATTCCACCGTGACGTCATGTAATCAATGTTGACAGGTGACAGAATTTTTTTAGAGGTCGAAGTCTCTTCGCATCCCTCGTCAGACAGAGAGGATGTCAGGGAAGGGAGCGCGGTCAATCCTTGATAGAACGTTTTTTTTTAGCTCATTGAAGACTCCTCGTCGTCCGAAACCACCACCTTCAAGACAAAGTGCCAAGCCTACGGGAAAGTAATTTCGGGATCAAAAACTTTCACTTCAAACTTCAAGTTTCATCTCAGTCGGCGTCCAAAAACAAATTTAAAAAAATGTATTGCAGTATCAGTACTTCTGTGTTTGTACTTATGCCCTCCCTAAAATGTATTATGGTTTTTGTATTTGCAAAGACTTTTTGCCTCTTTTTATAATGTATTTCTGATACGCATCGCGATACATTTTTAGAGATAAATTTTAGTATCTGTATTTTACCTACTGTATTAACGTGCCCCAGTATTTGTATTTCCATATACATTTTTGATTATTTCTGCCCAACCCTGGTCGTGACATAGTGACAAAATTCCCCACCCGTTTATTTAAGAAAAATATATTGCATCTAGCGATGTTACAAAAAACGACATTTTCACGTCACATCGTTTCATCAACAACTGACCTGGAGTCCCCCTGCTGAACCTGGCACCCGAAAGACGGTTAGCCGTCGTACTGCATTGCCTAGGCGCCTTTTAATGTTTACGTCAGATTAACTGCCCATTACCTACACTCTAATAAAAAAAGGGTATCATGTTACACCCTTTTGTCCCATATAATACACCCCAAAATTTCACTTCGACGTACAGCGCCCTATAGTCGAACAGACGGCCCCAAATTTCAAGAGGTGCTTGATAACGGTGAGATGTAACTTTTTAAATAGCTAAAGTACGTATCGAAGACCACATAAAGAAAACACTGAGTTTTTGCAGTAGGGCCAAGAAAACCCCGATTATTTTTCTTGTTGTCAGTAACACGTACCACACAGCTATCAAGCTGCTCCTAAAATTTGGGGCCGTCTGTTCGGCTATAGGGCGCTATACGTCGAAATGAAGTTTTGGGGTGTATTATATGGGACAAAGGGTATAAGAATGTACCCTTTTTTTCTGAGTGTGTAAACCCAAATACGACAAGTTTGACCATGACTTTTTCTTCAACATTCTTCACGCTGGTTCTGGAAATTGTATACGTTCTAGAGCAGTCTGCTGGGACGCAAGAGATTTTCCTTCAACTTTTAGCCTACTTGTATTGATCATTTACTTATCGCAGCATGTACTATAACTCTAGTAGTTGTTGCCTAGTATACAGTGAGATTTGGCCGCAAACGCAATATAGTACATTACTAAGCGAGTGGAAGTTTTTCTCGGCACTTTTTTTTTTTAAATAAAACAAAAATTAGTTATTATGCATCAAGGCTAGCTGCCCGTTCGGCTGTTAATATGAAAAAGTCGCACAAAATATTAGCCCCATCCGGACGAAACAAGGTCATG
The DNA here is from genome assembly GCF_016920785.2 of Ixodes scapularis. NCBI lineage: Eukaryota > Metazoa > Arthropoda > Arachnida > Ixodida > Ixodidae > Ixodes > Ixodes scapularis. The sequence goes on from NW_024609857.1 coordinate 97,546,030, forward strand.
AGGGCGTTAAGAGGCGAGCATAAATTACCATACATGTCATGAGCATCACTGTCTATGCGGTGGCGCAATATAATAAACCCCGTTCCTTCCGCCTACCGAGTTCATGGGGTTTCTCGGTGCTTCTAGATTTGAGACAGTCCACTGAGGTGATCCCGATGTTTTCCAACATTTCCGGTGGCTTTTCCTTCTCAATAGCCGCTTTCTTCAAACATCCAGCCATGTACTTTTCGTTGCATTGTGACCCCGGCTGTCACTGTCTCTCAGTATGCACTCTCCTTGAAATTTTACCAAGAATATTCATACGCGAAAATATTCCAAGTCGTCCGTGCATTTCATAGTGATAGCCACAACTGCCTTTTCAGTGGCGTACGGGCATGCCGGAAAACTAAAAGCTCTTGATATGTGGAAAGACGACTCCTCGTAGTTCTAGTAAAGTCGTTCCTTTTTCTTTCGTCGCCTTAGAAAAAATAGCAGCCCGTGTTTTGCAATCTAGAGTTTAGTGGAAGAGCAAACGAAGCCTTTCTTGTCGACAGCATTCTGGCGTCGTCGATTTCAGTTTGCTTCCTTTTTTTATTCACTTTGAACAAGGGGAGACAGCTTGGACAGGACAGGACGACAGGACAAACAATTATGTCATCTTCGGAGATATTTTTAAATTTTTTTGTTTGTTGATTTGGGAAGAGGTAACGGTTTGCGGGTTGCACCATGTTTAGCAATGGAGATTTGTAGAAGAGATCTAGTAACCTCGCTTCCTTTTCCTTATTTTCGTCTCGCTCTATACCTGAAAGTAACACTTTGAAGACAAGGAGTGACCGAGTGGCCAGGAGGAGCATCTTTGTGTAGATCATGAGAATGCGGGATGCACTCAGCGAGGCAGGATGTGACATGAAGATAGGCACGTTTCTGGGTCTAGAAGTTCTTCGCGAGCGGAGAGATTAACGCGTCCTCGGATATAGATCTTTCGGGGGGCTTCGTTAGCTTTTGTCTGGGTCTGCGTGGTCTGCCTTTTTTGTGTTATACCCCTATCAGACGGGCACCTAAAGAGACCCTTACGCCAAAGGACCTTTAACGTAAATGTCATTTAAGCAGTGCCACACGGCAGCTGAAATGACATTTAGCCTAAAGGTCCTTTACCTGAACCTGAGTTGCCACAACTCCTTTATGGCTGCTAAAGGCGTACTTTCGTCAGCAGTGGTCTACACGAGAGAAGCGAATTAGACTAAAGATCATACCAATATCTAAAATCAATGTTTTTGTACGTTTATTATTGGAAAAGCGTGTTTCACGTATGTTCTGTACAGACCTCGCTCTACTAATAGTTTTCCCTAACTCATGGCCCCAGAGGCCTCGTCGTCCAGCCGCTCGCCTGCTCGCATCGCCCGCTTCGGCCCTTCAATTTTCCTCTTCTCGATTTTCCTTACAACCATAGTTATCTAGCTTTTATTTATCTACTTCATATTGTATCATACTCTAATAATGTATTGCGTACTGTTTTGTTGTACATATATATTTTTGTATCTCACTCTCGCGTCGTGCGATACGTCGAACGACGGAGGAGCGTCCACGAGTAGGAAGGGGTTGGCGTCTTTCCATTGGAGCGTTGAAGCGACCTGGGCGCTGATACGACTTTGGGAGGATCGGCTGGAGGACCTCCGACGGGTGCGATGAAGCTCAAGCGCGAGCACGACACCGAACCAAACAGGGTAAAAGCGTGGCAGAAGCATGGAAAGGTGCGGGAGCACTGAGCAACGTTAGGACTGAGTATGGTGCCTGTAGCGCGTCTCCGACTGGTGTGTCTAGCGTCCTATCCCGCCCATACATAAAAAGTTGTCCCAAAGTGACAACAAATGACGTCACACAAGCCTGAGTGTCATGCTGTTGCCTGTCGCGATCCTGGCGGTTGGCCGCAGAAAGGCTGGCGAAAAGCACGAGCGAACGCAAGTGTCGCTGTCTTCACGGCATCCCAGGCGTCCCAACTTCCGGCTGCTGTAGCTTCCGTGGACTATCACAGTGGCGAGCGACCCATACCAAAACACGCGTCTGCCATTCATAACACAACTGTTGGGACGCCGCCATGATCGCGACCGATGACAGCATGCCACTTCTATCACGTCGTCAGGCGGAAATCAAGGGTCCAATTTTTTGGACGCGGTAAGCACACCAGTTGGAGACCCGTTCCAGGCACCATAGACTGAGTGAGCAGGAGGCGCTCAGGGTTGCCTCTAATTGCCAGAAAACAAACAAAAAAACACTTTCCTTGGGCTTAAAATGGACTTTATTGTAATCACTCAACCAAACTCGTTATTTTGTCTCTTTTTAAATATTTTGTTTGCTTAAAAAATACTTAAAATTTTTTTATATCGCCAAAACATTATTTTTCTAGCGTGAACGTGATTTAAGCGTTCGAACGAGTTGCGAGACTTCAATTGCTGTTAATATCGTCTGAATGACATTTAAGGCGCATTCACACAGCGGAAAGACGCGCGTCGTGGGTGAATTTTTCGCCTATTTTTGTATTGAAAAAAGTCGCGCGCCGAGGAGGACGACGCCTCGGAACCCAATTTTTCCCCTCGACGCGCGCGCTTGATCCAATCAGCGAGCGTCCGGACGTGACGTGTCGCCCTTTTCCGGTTAGGACATGTTTTCGCTCTTTTCATTTTCGACCCACAAGGAAGGCGAAAATGCAGAGGTATTGGTGCACTCGCCAAACGTAGCTGGAAGCATCTCAGTGTGGAAAGAAACAAGCCGAGTGGAATATCTGACTGTGAGCAGTGTTTTATGTGCGTGTACGACGCCTTGAAACTACTCTTCATCGTTTGCGCGAAAGCTGCCACCGAAGTTCGCGGTATTTTCCGACGTCTGACTCAGCGCGAGCGATCACTCCCAATCTGTTGTATAGTCTTTGTGTGCACCCACCACTACGAAATACAACAGTTCTCCATCGAAAACACTCCCGCACAAGCTGCGTCCAGTGTTAAAGGTCCGGTCGCGCCGGCGTAGCACCGTGCTTTGTTTGCACAAAAATGCGGCAAAAAAACACCTTCTGAAGCTGCCCGCTTGAGTCGGTGCTTTTCGCAAATGCTGCATATAACCGGAGTGTAAACTGTAAGCGTATATATATATGATCATCATCGCCGTTGTCCATTCAGTGGAGACTGTTGTCTCCCAGCGCATATGCAATCGCGAAGGTAAAGCAACAACAATCGTCCGAAGCAGACGAATAAAACATTCCGCGTTCTCTCAACAAACGCGAGGTTCCCCGAGAAGACGCCGCCGTCGGGTGGCCCGGTGTGACTGCTTCGTCTTTTGCGACGCCGGCGTCGACGTCGACCGCAACGCGCGTTTTCTGCTCAGTTTAAATGCGCCTTTACTTGCGCTGTCTGGCACGGCAGATCTTAAAGGTCATTTGAAAATCCTAAAGGCCTTTGGCGTAAAGTTCTTTATAGGTGCCCGTCTGACAGAGGTATTAGACCCTGGTCGGGCTGTTTGTGCGGTTACGTGTTGACGTCAGAGCGTGCTTGCAGCTGGAGCTGATCTCCGGTAGGACTGACGTCGGCGTCTGTTTTCTCTGTGTGTGGTTTTTCCACTGATCTCTATTGTTAGACTGGATGGCAGACCTCGGCCTCGGGAACTGGGGCCGACTTTCGCCACCGGCAGCCATTGATTGACACCACCAAATGCATGGAACTCTATGGGAAAAGCGAGAAAAAGTGCCGTTTTCGCCGTTTCTAAGCTGTTGTCGACACTGAAACGTTTTGGCTGCTATTCAGGAAGCCTATCAAATAGCGTGTGTACAAACATTACAACTGACAACCCTCACAGCTCTTATCAATATATGTTTTTTGATTGAGAGTGACTCACTCCACTGGGCGAGAAATGTGGTGCAGCTCAATGAGACTAGAGTTACCTAGAGTTACCGCGGAGTCGGTACCGGTTGTGACAAGTTGGGTTTAGCAGAGACAAGCTTGAGGCCTTCGCTACGTGGAAGTCGCCCCCCCCCCCCCCCCAAACAGAAAGCTGCTATCAACATGGAACTTTATCGACATTCATCAACCTCTGGGCTTCCCCGAGGACGGTCCTATTGACGGCAAGTTCTATTGGTTACTTCACTACGAGAGCGAGTTTGCCAGCTCAGCCGTAGGTGCTCCGGCGCGATTGATTTCTTTTAAATTGGCATTCGAACGCATGACTAATTCCGATTTGACCTCCAAATACCCGATATAATGATCACATCATGTCATAATATTTATACTCGCCTTCAAGCACGGAAAACAAGCTTAAATATTCCTACTCATTTTGAAAAACAGCGCGAATACCACACGGACAAGAAGGAGGAACACACAGGACGAGGCGCTGACTATGAACTGTCTATTCAGAACACATACATAGAAATTCACGCGAGGTCGGCTTCTTCTTTTCCCTCTTCCAGGTCGGCTTCCAGAAGAAGCCGACCTCGCGTGAATTTCTATGTATGTGTTCTGAATAGACAGTTGATAATCAGCGCCTCGTCCTGTGTGTTCCTCCTTCTTGTCCGTGTGGTATTCGCGCTGTTTTTCAAAATGAATTCATACCAACTCGCCCAACTTTCCATTCTAGTAATATTCCTACATTTCATGGGCGTCGGCAGGGTGGTGCCAAAGAAGCACTTGCCCCCGCCCCCCCCCCCCCCCCCCATTCCCTCCCCCAGTTTTCTCGGGTACGGGGGATCGAATGACGTCGCAAAATAGCTTGTTTTCGCAAACGGAAAATACCGAAAGCTATTCTTAAAATAAAATCCGCGCACTTTTGTTTCCTTGGATGCTTCAGCAATCAACACAAAAAAAGAATAAGGTCTCCCGTCGGCCAGTTGCGATCAGCCGCGCCCAGCTGGCAAAAAAATAACAACAACAACATAGAGAGGAACGCTTACTTCCGAGAACACCGCAGTCCTGTGTTGTGAGGAGTCACAGGCATTCGGGTGAAAGTCAGCAAAATGCCCCCAAAACAGAGCGTCTTCTACACAGAGCGGAATTCTTCCAGAAAGCCCAACAGAACAAATCGGCGCAGCTACTAGTTGGAGCTAGTCCGCGCTCCCCCTTCGCTCCGTGTGCGTAAGGAGTAAAGCGAGCGGGCCCCGGCGGGAAGAGCTTCGGCATTTTGGGGGGGGGGGGGGGGGGGTTTCGACCCCCCCCCCCCCCCCAAACCAACCCCCTGTCTACGCCACTGCTCACGCCAGTGCTCTGTTGTGAATTCGTGCCTCTGGGTATTTCTTCTCCTTTGCCGGTAGCATGTTGCGGTCATGGGAAAGGAGAAGACGGAGAGTTAAAGTCCTCCCGGTGGTGTGGGAGGCAGGTTCCGCTTCGATGGTCTGGAGCGTGGTGGCCCGAACGTCGCTGAGTGACAGGTCGACTCACTACTTGTAGTGAACTATGTGCATTTATTTACACTTTAGCTACAAGTCCCAACTTGGGAAATCATCCTGCCTCGTCTAAAGTCTCGACCCCCGTCCCCAATTTTTCTCCATCAAATCCAAAGTCCGAATCCCTCAAAATCCTCTCCGCGCTCCTTTTGTAGGCCCGTAGGGGCCTCCTTTCCCCTCAGGAATCGACCAATCTCTTCAAATTCCGCCACTCACACGTGGTACACTGTTCCCCAATGGTCGGCGAGCTGTCATTTTGGCGTCCTAACCGCCAAACCCAAACTCCTTGTAGAGTCCTTCTCTGCAATTATTTCAGTCTGACTGGCGCCAACCGCTAAGTTATTGCATCGGGCAAAAAGGACAATTTTACACTAAGCGGCAAAACCCTCTGCATACACGCACATTCGGTTATAAGCCACAAGCATCTTCCAGCGCGGGCTCTTTCGGTCCCGGTCCGAGCAGACTCCTGAAACCCGAGACGCTTCTTAACGACCGCGGGGGGACCGCTCCCGCACCGCGGCCGCTCTGGCCCCGCCGACCCAAACGTAGAAAGCTAAAAAAACACAATGCCGACGCAACTCTGGAAAGATAAACTTTCCTAACCAAAAGAAAACACCTTAATTAATAAGCATGACTCCTAAATACTTAACTCCTCCCCACCAAGACTGATGCGTTGACACTTGATGTAAGCGCAACATAAATTCCTTCCCCGAATATCGCACTGGCAAATATTCGAACCAACTACTTGGCCCACAGTTAACCAAAAGCAACAACGTCAACATCACGCTCTAGATGTTCACCAACTGCTCATCCGTAAATGTCAACAAAATCAAACGGCAACGATAAAAAAAAAGAACAACAAAAGAAGAGGATTACAAATCCAAACCAAAAATACTAAAACGGCGAACACACTGCCGCCGCAGGCAAACCATCCGAGCACACGCCAGAATGGGCGCACAAAAAAAAAAAAAACTGTCATGATAGCTGTCATGTTTAAAATCACACTGCCACCAACGATCACACACAAGTTGGACCCACTCCTGTACATTCCAGGGTCCCGCAAATTCAGTGGTGGGAGCTCTCAAAACTGTGGCAGAAGGACCACGCCCTAATCATGCCCATTTAGCCTCGACATGCTACAAAGCACCTTTCAATTACGTGTACACTCATATTTCTCCCGCAGAGAATATAAACCAAACACAAAAAGTATATATTTCGTAGAATATATAATATCGAGGGGCCAACCGAAGAGCAAAATAAACATGAATCAGGAGGGCAGTGAAATAAAAGTAGACTAAGGTCGAAATAAAAATCTAGTAGCCTGGCTAGCTACCCCCCTAATCGTGAGCGTTTTGTCGTCCACCTCGTCGCCGTTAAAGACGTTCTGAGGACTGCCCTGGGCGGCGCGCAGTCAGTAGCTTCCGCGGCACTCGCCGATCCCGAGCCCAAGCCTGAAGTCTCCTGTTCAAGCGTGCGAGCCCCGGGCACCGACCGGTTTGGCTTCCTCCTCTCCCCTGTGCTCATTCCGCACCTGCCGTTCCCGCAGCCCCTTGCGTCCAGACTCCCCCTTCTGTAGTAGCTCGACTCAACCTTCTTCCCGGGAGTCGCCCTGCGATGCACCGCCGTCTTGACCCACGGCGACGACATGGCCGCGGTCCCGAAGTCGGTGCCTCTCCGCAGTCGGAGCCTCCGTCTCGACGCCTGAATCGGAGGGATCACGACCCTTTCCGCCGTCACCTCGCCGTCGTCCAGGTTCTCACCGTGGCCGTCTGCGTCGTAACCCGGAGCCGATGTAGGGTCGGACCCGGAGCACCCCTCGACCGCCGACCCCGACCTGTCGATCCGCCTCTTGCGCGGCTGCTTCGTTCCAGCCTGGGACGGCCCTCGCATCCCCAGTGCCGCGGTGACCGGTGCGCCGGGGTTCCCTGGATCCCGGCGCTCGATGTCGCCAACCGGGTTCGTCCCCTCGTCGCCGCCGTCACCATCGCTCCCGCTCTCGCTTTCGCCTCCTTGCGTCACCGGATCACCGGCGGGTGCATCTGCCTCGTCGGCGCCAGCTTTGCTCTGAACGTGCTTCGCCTTGCGGCCGCCGCGGTCCTCGCCATATGCGTTGTCCTCGCGGTCTTCTTCCGGATTTTCAAGCTTCCGCCGCTCATTCAAGAATTCGGGCAACCCGTCGGCGTCGTCCATTTTTCCGGTGGGCTTGGGGTGCCCCCTACCTGTCTGGACCGCTGGCTCGACCTCGATGTCGCCGTGGTCATCGCCGTCCGCGTCTGTCTTTTCTCCGTTCTCCTCGGTTTCGCACTCGAGCACCTCGTCCCCCAGCGTGCCCTCAGGTGTGTGTCGGAATTCCTGGTCTATCTCATTTTCCGTCACTTGAATTTTTACCGCCTCCCTCTCGGGAACCGATCGAACTTGCAATAGTTCTCTGTACACCTCTGGCGTAAGCAACGCTCCCAAACTGTCCGGCAGCTCGTCGGTGATCGCACACAGTGTGAGGACTTGCTGGCCCGTGCTTTCTCCCTCCACTACTAAACTCAGTGGCACGTATGCCAAACCGGCGGTTACCACCTTTCCGAACGCTCCTTTCAACTTGATTGTTCCTCTACGCTGTTCTAAGCACGCCGCAGGAACCGTTTCCAATCTCAACACCGTAATCTCTGGCCCGGAATCTAGGCAGGCTTTCAGAGGTCTGTCCGCCAGTACGAGATCCACCCACCTGAGGCTCATACCGGCCCTTTTGACGCATGCTTTAGCTGTTTCCGTTGGCACAGACGCCACCTGGGCTACCAATTTTCGTGGGTCATGTTTGTTTTGGTTCCCCTGACCTTCGTCCGCTTGCCTTCGTGGTTGGTGACAGTTTCTCTGGATATGTCTCATTCGACCGCAGCCAAAACAACGACTCGCCCTCGTTCGGTCAGCGCCGCGTCCCTCACCGCCAGTCGTCGTCAGCACAGTCTCCTTCGACTGTCCATCTCGCCCTCGAACGGGTGCGCCGCCCCACGCTCTCTCCCTGCCTTGAGGCTTTCTCCCACGACGGCTTTCGTCAAAGTTCTCCGCCAACTCAACTACCTCCTATGGCCTAAGCCACCCATTCGTCTCATTTTGGAGAACGTAGGTTCTCACTTCGTCTGGCATGACTTGCTTCAACCTATCTGACACCATGAGGTGCTTCAGCTGATCCAGAGTCTAAACCTCGCGACTGTTCAGATAGTATAAAAAAAACGTCTCTAGTTTCGTGGAAAATTGTGCCCACGACTCGCCGTCTGTTTTTCGAGATGTGAGGAATAACCTCCGGTATTCTTTGGCAGTCATCTTAAGCTCCCTGAGAATTTTTTCTTTCAATTCTGGGTACGGCATTATCCGTCCGTCTGACTGATTCGCGCTGAAAGCCCTCATTCTTTCCGTTAGAAACGGAAGAACGATGGCCCCCTGTGCTTCCGCTGGTATGCTCATCGACGCGAAAAGCGTGTCTACGTTTTTGAACCACCCTGGGACCATGGACTCGGCATCTGGCATCTGAGCCAACACCGCGAGCAGCTCCTTTGCGTACGCCGACATCTTGCTTCTTTCACCCGCGTCTTCTCCACCGCAACACGCCTTCTCCTCTGCCTGCTTCGCGTTAATTCGTGCGAGCTGGAGTTGCAGTTTTAGAGTTTCAATTTTTAGCTTCAGCACGTTCTCGCTCTTACACCCTCCCCCCTCCGACACGTCGTCCAGCATGGCCGGGCTCTTACTGCCGCTCTCACTCATCGCTTCCTGAGCTCCTTTGGTCATCGACCGAGTCACCACTGACATGCGAAACCCGGAGGAAACAGGAATGAGTCCCACCTGTGTCAGTGCGCTGCTCCTGAGGCGTAGACTCTCCGGTGTCGCTGGACGTCACCCGCCGAAGTTGGTCTTGGGTTCGGGCCCGGCTGGTCTGTTCTTCGGGTCGCAACACCACGCAACCTCTCACGTAGACGATGCTGCGTCGTCGCTGCACTTTGGACCGCCGCACACGAAGCTTCTCGCGTAAATGTTGCTCCGTCCGCTCCTTCTCTTCGGGTCGAAACCCACGAGGCCTCTCACAGGGATGTCGCCTCGTCCCCTTTGGGTCGAAACCCACAAGGCCTCTCACGAGGATGTCGCCTTGTTCTCTTCGGGTCGAAACCCACGAGGCCTCTCACAGGGATGTCGCCTCGTCCACTTCGGGTCAAAACCCGCCAAGACCTCTCACGGGGATGTCGTCCTGGTCACTTCGGGCCGGAGCCCACGAGGCTTCTCACGTGGATGTTGCCTCGTCCACCGTTGACGTCGGGTCAAAACCCCCAAGACCTCTCACGGGGATGTCGTCCTGGTCACTTCGGGCCGGAGCCCACGAGGCTTCTCACGTGGATGTTGCCTCGTCCGCCGTTGAGCCGAAGCTCACGTACTTGCCCGCAGGTCGCCGCCACGTCGTCCCACCGGAAATCGCGCCACCATCATATCGACTGCGCCAGTTAGAGTCCTCCCGGTGGTGTGGGAGGCAGGTTCCGCTCCGATGGTCTGGAGCGTGGTGGCCCGAACGTCGCTGAGTGACAGGTCGACTCACTGCTTGTAGAGAACTATGTGCATTTATTTACACTTTAGCTACAAGTCCCAACTTGGGAAATCATCCTGCCTCGTCTAAAGTCTCGACCCCCGTCCCCAATTTCTCTCCATCAAATCCAAAGTCCGAATCCCTCAAAATCCTCTCCGCGCTCCTTTTGTAGGCCCGTAGGGGCCTCCTTTCCCCTCAGGAACCGACCAATCTCTTCAAATTCCGCCACTCACACGTGGTACACTGTTCTCCAATGGTCGGCGAGCTGTCATTTTGGCGTCCTAACCGCCAAACCCAAACTCCTTGTAGAGTTGTTCTCTGCAATTTTCCCAGCCTGACTGGCGCCAACCGCTAAGTTATTGCATCGGGCAAAAAGGACAATTTTACACTAAGCGGCAAAACCCTCTGCATACACGCACATTCGGTTATAAGCCACAAGCATCTTCCAGCGCGGGCTCTTTCGGTCCCGGTCCGAGCAGACTCCCGAAACCCGAGACGCTTCTTAACGACCGCGGGGGGACCGCTCCCGCACCGCGGCCGCTCTGGCCCCGCCGACCCAAACGTAGAAAGCTAAAAAAACACAATGTCGACGCCACCCTGGAAAGATAAACTTTCCTAACCAAAAGAAAACACCTTAATTAATAAGCATGACTCCTAAATACTTAACTGGGAGTCAAAATCGGGGCCAGGCGTCCTCTTTTGGACAATGCAGTTCTGCGGAACTCTGTTCGCACCATGTCAACAACTATACTTCCCCCGGCCATAACTCACGCGGGAGAGGAGTGTCGGACCGTCCTCGTTGACACCACCGTGTTCACACGCGTGACACTCGAATATCTGTGACAGGGTGGCACACTTTGCTATTGCTGGCTCTCTCTTCCTGGCCCAGTTGCTTGAAAGGGCCACATTCCACACCCAATCCAACTTTTTTTATATAAACGTGGGCTGATATGTGTCAGGAGTGAAAATGGACACCAGAAAAGTTTTTTTAAACGGAAAGCTGACAGTGATAATGACAATCCGTCTTGTGCAACGAAGAAGCATGTGACCTCAGAGCCGTGTCATGGCCCGGAATCTATCGATGCACCTGCTGTCTCCGTCACTCCTGATCATCCTCCAGCTTTAAAGGAGCCAGCTGGACATTGGCTTTGCCCTCAACTCGACTCGCACAGGTATGTCAAACTCGTCTTTAATTGTGGGAGTATTCATGCAAAGCTGAGCTTGATCGGATATATAAGACCCAATATAAAGATAAAAAAACACGCGGACTAAAATTTTACTCCAGTTCTTAAATGAAACAGAACGAGCATGGCAAGCTAAGGGAACCCGCGTCGAGGAAATACGGAAAGTTACAATGGCAACTAACCCTCTGGCGGTAGCCCCGCCGTCCTAGCTTTCCAACACAGCTAACGCAGCTTTCAGATGTCTTCCTCGCACCACAACCCGGTAAATGCTTCGAATTAATATAACGAGCGAAGACAACTCTGTGCAGAAAATTGGAGTTGTAAATTTAAGCAGAGGCCAACTTCGGGTAGCTTTTAAAAAATTGTAAAAACGTCAAATATTGTTCAATATGAAAATAAAAAGGTATTGTTAATTGCTGTGACTTGCAAGTCACGCACAAGACAGTGCGTGTGACTTGCATGCACTGTCCTGCTATTTTATTGTGTACGGGGTGATTTCAGATAAGATCGACCAAAGGGTGGCTGGTCGACATTTTTAAATCAACTGATGTTTTTATATGATATTGTCTAGTGTCTGGTATAAACGAATCCACACTTAGTTTTGACCAGAAAAAAAATTTGGAGACAAGAAAAATCGTAAGGCAGGGAGAGGTGGACAGTTGCAATAACGCGCACTGATGGAGGGGGCAAGTTTGAAAGTGAATAATTAAAACAATAAAACTAGGAGAATTTTAAAACTTTTTACAAACAAACTATGGGTACAACTTGCTTGTAATATAAAGTAATAATATTTATTAAAAATTTATTTAGTTTTCTAAAAATTGCCAAACATGCCTGCTCGAACGACAAATGACAAACTTTGGAAATCTGTATCTCATGAAATAATTTGATCAGTATTACATAACTTGCAGACATTATTTTACTAATATATGGCTATTATTGAAAAAATAAATAAGGTATCTGAGTGACACAATAGTTACAATATATTTAGGCAAACATGGGAAAACAATCAAACAAAGAAAAATTTCAATGCGAATAAAAAAAAAACACCACCTTCGATTTTTTTTAAATTTGGGTACCCTGTTATACTATATTTCGGCATTCATTTCTATTAAAAACATGTTGCATCATTGCACTGTGAAAGAAGAAACAACTCCCCAAAGTAGGGTCCTTTTTCAAAGCCTACACTTAGCAGTGTCCTATACAAGAAGTGACTCTGAGTTCCAGTTTCATGAAACTTGCACAAATCTTTTATATACATTTATTCAGATGAGGTCATTGATAAAAAGAGCGATCGGTCACACAGTAAAAGGGAGGAGAAACTATATACAGCATTTTACATAAGCGTACAAAGTGGTATCATATTAGAGACTAATGATTTGAGAAAAGATGATGCAGTGTGAAGTTGTACCTTCCGGTATATTTTACATCTAGAGTAAAATAAATAACTTTACTTCCACACACAAAAACAAAGATATAATAGTAAGATATTTAGGTTGGCTGTGTATTTACGATTACAAACAATTTCAGGTGACGGATGCCATAGTGCCTAACTGGAGCAGCTTCGATGCTCTCGGTGTATGAATGAATCGTGGCAAGCCGATATATTTTATCCTGCTCGAGGATAACATTTTGGGATTTTTTTTTATAGTGATCAGATAAAAATTATTAGTAACCACCAACGAAAACAGTAGGTTAAATACCCCGTGAAGAAAAATGTGATAAATAAGATGTCCCTGCATTCAAAATGAGCAGTCCTTGGGAAATCAAATTCGGCACTTTACGCTAAGGTTTTCCTCGCTGTACCCATTTAATAAAGTTGCTTCCAAGCAGATCCGACTGTCCGTGCTACATATACGTCACAGGTCCCTTCTGTTGATGACTTGCTGAGCCGCCACGCGTGCCAAGACTGAATGCCAGGGAAGGCGCGCACCGTCAGCCACTCTTCTTTTTTTTTTTGTTCACGATACCGAACAACCTCATTTTCGTCCAGATATACAAGATGCACGCCTTTCAGTTTCTTTGATAGAACGCTCACCATTGTCCTGGCTGTCTGAATTGCGCTTACTGAACGTTCTCTCAGGTTGTTCAGCGTGGCCTGGTGCTTCACGAGTCCGCCAACTCCGTCACATGCATTTTTCCCATGTCCAGATGCAGAAAATAACCACTGGGCTTGTGGGCAATCGTCCTTTGCAAATTGGTGAAGCTGGTAGCGATTCTTGAAATGACTGGCGGCGCCGTCACTTACGTACGTCACGTACGAGTATACCGCAACGTTGTCTTTAACCCACTCCTTCACTTTTTCTAGAGCCAAGCAAGCGTGAGCGGCGTCGTGACACAGGTCCTCACTGGTGATGACAAAGCTGTTTGTAGATTTTCTTGTTGTCACTACACATGTAAATATCGAAACTTGTTTTTTTTTTCAGTGATATGCTTGCACTTCGTCAGGAAGCACGATGGTCCAGTTTTCAGCAAAGTCAAAATGAAAGACAATGCTCCCGCGTTGCATGCACTGTTTTTCATCGTAGATCGCTTTACCTTGCGTTTGCCGGATATGGTTGTGAAGTACCCAACTTCCAACCGTCACTTGGATGACTTTTAGGAAAGTCTCAGGTTCCAAAGTTTTTTTCACAAGGTCGCCGGACTCCCATGTTGCAAGCACAATCTCTTCATCCTCCGGGATATCAAGTTCCTGGAGTGTAAGAAACTGGCCTTTTGGGCAGTGATCACAGTCTCCTTGAAGGCACAGTTCTGTTGCTGGGTGGCACAGAACTGCCGAGTTCATTTCACCAGTGTTGAATGTTGAGCCTGTAACGTTCTCTAGAGCGGCAATACAAAGATAATAATTGGCGCAGCGCACACAAACGCACATTTCCTGATGTGGAATACATTGGACCCATCTAGGGCGCAACGAATAAAATTTCGTTAGCCCAACGCCGGAATCGGGATGCTTGTCTTTGTATATACGGAAGGCCTCTCGTATTGAGCGTGTCATGAAGCGCTTTGGCACGAACGTTTTCTCTCCGTTGAGCATGACAGAGATGACGTCCTTCTGGTTGGGACTTTGGCGCGAACATTGTAGCTCGTCTTTCGTGAAGTACTCTAGGGCAGCAGACAGGTTCTCAGGGCTCACCTTGCACCTCGTGTAAGGATCCGGCTCATACCACACGCCATGCTTTTCCTTGAGTTTTCGGGATTTACTGATGAGGTACATTGAGGCCTGTGGAATCATCTTTTGAACCTCATTCTTCGTCAGTGTTGACGGCAGGAGTGTAAGCAGTTGACAACGTTCCCGGAGAGAGGTGGCGGTTTCAAAGGCCTGCTGAAAGTTGTCCACCCACTCAGTGCATGTGGAGCATGTTGGTTCGGACGACCCCGATGGTGCGTCCCTGTCGTACGCAATACGTAGCCTTGAGCGTATATTCTTGACAGGAACCTGCTCCAGTTCTGTCTGCTTTCTCTTGACATAGGCAGGCCTGCCCCGACTTCTTACGACGCTTGGTTGTCTCAGCGGCGACACATCTGTAGGTAGTATGCTGCGATTTAGATCTTCAATTGCTTCTTCAGCTGGCACAGATATGTCAGGGCACTGCTCTGAGCTTCGCATCGAGATCTCCTTAGTGATGTGCATGAAGCAATGGTAGCACAGGTAGTCCGTCGCACTCACTTTGGTGGAACAGTCAGGCGGAAGAATTTGCTTCAACGAGTTTAGGTCCAACTCGCCAACACTTCGAAAATTCCGCTGCTTTGGTATAGTCTTTTTGTGTTTGCAAAAGTAATCTGCACAAAACACTCGTTCGGAGCTCCAGGACGTCTTCATAATGTATACATAAATAATAGAAATTAAACCCCAACTGATGGCATATAATTGCCAAGTGAAAGAACTACTGGGTGCACAAGTGACAAGTGCGAGGCTGAGGAGCTCACTCACTGCAAACGTACATTTGAAAAGAGAAGTCACAACTGAGGCTGTCGGCAAAGCTTGATCCACGTCAAAGGAAGAAAGAGGGAAAGTCTCCAGACAAAAAATTGTGGTCAGCGGCCTTCGAAAAAGACTTTCCGGAATCGCACTGTCGTCCCTCCACGCGCTGATATGAAAGCACCCGAGCTTCTACCACGTGGTTCATGACACAGCCTGAGCCATGTCGGCGACCGGTTCGCGAGGGGTTGGCGGTGGGGTTACGTTGATGGTCACTCGGATTAGCCCTTGCTGTACTGAGCTACCGCCTGCAGTGCCTTATCGCCGGCTGGTGTCAACAACGAGAACACACACACCCTGTCTACACCAAAACTACAAGCGTTCACCGCACACGCGTCGCCGCCGCTTTTAAGCTTTTGTGAAATTGCTTTCTTTTGCCGCGGAGAACCGCCTTATCTTAACTACGCGCCTGAAATCCTTCCAGGCGGGCGTACACAATATCAAGCGTTTCGAGAAATGCCCGTGGAGTAGAACTATGGGAAAATTCGGAGCCCGCGATGTCGATATCGTCGCCGTTGTGTTAGTACGCCGTCGCGTACTGCAGTCCCCCGTTGGGGGAGGGGGGGGGGGCGGTCTTACTACGATAACATGGCGACAGCGTTTACACTCTATGTATTTACGCGAGGCTCGAGTATTTGGGGATAATGCTGCCGGTTGGTGTGCCCCTTTGTGCCTGATATTATCGCCCGTGACGCCAGCGAGTGAGATGGCGACAGGCATGAGTTTTGCTGGTTGAAGCGAACCCCCTTCTCCTTGACAGCGAGCGGGGAAATGCGAAAAAAAGTATCGGCTGTTTTGCCAGAACTAGCGACGAGTGTCGTCTGCGGTTTCCGGCAACTAATTTGCCATAATCGTGAGCCTAGCGAGGAAATGATTTTTGCTAGCCACAGAACACTACCACGCAGAAAGGGAATGCTTGAACATGTTTTTGTTCTGGATATATATCAGGGATATATATGAGAGAGAGAGAGCGAGAGAGATGAAGGTAGAGCGGAAGAGGGAATAGCATATAGTGTCGCAGGAGAATAAAGTAAACAAAGTTCCTAGTGGCCGATGGCTGCATGATCTTTTCTCGGATCACTAGTCCGTAATATGATACCTCTTTGTACACAGTAGTTTCTCCTTAATTTAAGTGTGTGAACGATTTCTTTAGTTATCATTGGCCTCATCTGAATAAAAATATATAAAAGATGTGTGTTGGTTTCATGAAACTGGAACTCAGAGTCAGTTCTTGTATAAAACACTGCTAAGTGTAGGCTTTGAAAAAGGACCCTACTTTGGGGAGTTGTATCTTCTTTCTCAATGAAATGATGCAACATGTTTTTAATGGAAATGAATGCCGAAATTGAGTATAACAGGTTACCTAAATTTAAAAAAAATCGAGGGTGGTGTTTTTTTTTTATTCGCATCGGAATTTTTCTTTGTTTGATTTGTTTTCCATGTTTGACTAAATATATCCTAACTATTGTATCACACAGATACCTTAGTTATTTTTTAAATATTAGCTATATATTAGTAGAATAATATCTGCCAGTTATATCATAATGATTAAATTATTTCATGAGATACAGACCTCCAAAGTTTGCCATTTGTCGTTCGAGCAGGCATGTTTGTCAATTTTTAAAAAAATAAATAAATTTTAAATAAATATGATTACTTTATATTACAAGCAAGCTATACCCATAGTTTGCGCCTAAAACGTATTAGAGTTCTCCTAATGTTATCGCTTTAGTTATTCACTCTCAAACGGGCCCCCTCCATCAGTGCGCGTTAATGCAACTGTCCACCACCTCATTCATGCCTTACGATTTTTCCTGTCCCCAAGTATTTTTTCTAGTCAAAACTAAGTTTGGATTCGTTCATACCAGACACTAGACAATAACATATAAAAACATCAGTTGATTTGAAAATGTCGACTAGCCATCCTTTGGTCGATCTTATCTGAAATCACCGTACGGTACATTTATGATGCCAATACTTGTCTATAAAATCTTTGTCCTTTTTTTATTTCTGAAAGAATTATAAACTAAGTGGGCTTTTTTGTTGTTTTGCCGCGACATAGACCAATTTTTTTTTACTATGCCTGTACATATTTATAAAAATGTTTTTTTACTTTGAAATTACTCATGCATTGTACTTTTTTAAAATAATTGTTTGATAAAAAAATATGTGTATCTTGCCAGCTGTATTTAGCTCTTTCTTATTTTACTGTGGGACACCCCCCCCCCCCCCCCTTTTCCCCTTGAGCGCACACGCCCAAAAACGGCTGTCAGTTTGCCCCCCCCCCCCCCCCCCCTCCCCCTCCCACAAGACAAAATCCTGCCGGCGCCCATGCTACATTTGTGTGTTTCTCCCATAGGCTTGCGTATATTACCTGGTTCGAATGGATGAATGAAATGAAACCTTTATTTCCAGAAATTTACTCTGGCGGGCCTCCAGACAAAAAGCTACCATATGGTAACTTGACTTTGTCTGGGGCCCAGTCAATGGCCGCCGGTGGTTCCCCCGGTGGGCTCGCGATTTGCAATCCAGCCTACTACAATAGAGATCAGTGGGTTTTCCGGTTGCTTATTTGCACGTGACATGTCGTGGCATGGGAGAAAAGGTCATCTCGGCGTGCCCTAACAAGCGGTTGAAAGTCTGTTTCATAGTTATACTAATCGTGACCGCCCGTGTCACTTAAAAAGTCACGATGTCTCCAGCCCAAACGCACACCCTTTTTGTTTGCTTTATTTTTTTTCCGACATCTCCACGAAGCTGACTCCGCTGTTTAAAACAAAAAGTACAATATGTACCCCACGACCACCGTATTGATATTGAAAAACCCCAGAGTCAGCGACCTCGCCCACTCCTCCCCCCTCAAAAAATTTCGGGGGGGGGGGGGGAGCTTCGCCCTTCCCCCAAAATTTTTGAGGGGGGGGGGGGAAGGCTTTGCCCTCCCCCCCTCCCCCGAAACGCCATTGATCCAGGGATATATAGATGTTGACTCTGTGTCAAGTCGTACTGGATCGAAATAGGGCTGCCGAATCAGTCAAAAAAATTGATGCAAATTCATACCTAGAGGCATTTGTCTTTGTAAAAAGCATGATTCGAGTAGCTGCACGCTGCTAATAGATGTGGCATAGAGCAGAGTTGCGCAAACTTTTCAGGCCCACGACCCCTAAAATACCTGAACACCGTTCAGCGAACCTGTCTACCCCCCCCCCCCCCCCCCTTTTTAGAGCACTATCAATGCTACCAGCGGCTCGGCTTTCTTAGGTTCTTGCAGCCCCCAGAGGTCGCCTCGCGACCCCCACTTTGCGCACCTCTCTTATAAAAGGCAAAGTTCACAAAAAAAAAAAAAAAAAAAAAAGCCACATAGCTTCCTGAATATGCTATTAGTGCTGTGCTGGCACTGCTGAGTATCCTCCGAGGAAATTGTAGGAGTGGTGCAAACTAGAGTCACTGTATGGGTTCCCAGAGTAACGCATTCCCTTTCTTTTTGCGTTTTGCCGACAACATACTCACTCTAGCCGATCATGTTTTGGCTTGGTGAGCATAATTGGACGGTAGCGATCACGTGACGCAATCACCGCCATACTCACCTCCATCAGTGCTTCAAGCGGCTCTAATCGTCACAATCTTGGGTCCAACAAACAGCTGCACACATGCACGCTCTGCTGCTAATCGAACGCGCGTTTACGCGCCGTCTTTTCCGCGCGGTTTCCGATGTAAAAAGCAAAGAGATTGTGGACTTAGTGGCACATTGCCTGCTTGTTGCGCTTTTGGGCGCAGCAGCAGGTCGGAGGATGGAAAGAGACTATTCCGGATCCCGTTTGGAAAGAACGCAACTACAAGACGAAGGAAGAAGGCTTGGCCCATAGTAAAACGGAAAGATTTCAAGCTCACTGCAACAAGCACGCTTTGTGAGGCGAGTGCCGATTACAGCTGGTTCATTCCGCGTATCGCTCATTGCCTCGCAGTCGAGCAGGCGTCAACTGTGTTCGGTTTCACACGAGCGACGCTCTTGCGATTTGGTAAGCGACGGGCTAAGCTTAAGCCGGTGTTGGACCAGATCTCTCGCTGTCGCATATCGCGTCGCTCAATTTTAGATGTGTAGCAAACTTAGCTAATCCATCGGAGGTTGCTTGCAGGCGGTTGCCTCTTGGAGTGCCGTACCGAGCGAAAGCCGGTCCTTGTGACTCTGAGAAAAAATCCTTTCATGCAGTTTATATTCTCGCTACTTTCGTAGTTTCGTGAAATGGTTCTGAATAGCATTTAGATCCCCCCCCCCCCCCCCCCCCCCAGTGTTTTCCGTTCAGATTACTTCAACATACTGCGTCTTTTTATTACATTGACTTCTAGGATCACTTCGAAGAGTCTCAATTCGAAACGCACAGAGCCGATGGCAGAAAGCTCCTCAAACAGAGCGCAGTCCCTACGATTCTTGGCGCTGGACTTGTCATCGCAACCAAGCAAAAAAAGGGTCAGAGAGCAAATTATGTAATGTAATGTTAATTATCTACGGAAGCTACACACAGCACCGCAGAAGCTTTTGTGTAGCCCATCGACCAGTTTATAAAAAGGTCTTTTAACATGCTCCAATGCATGTCACCATTGCCTTCATACCCCTGTCGAGGCGTGGACCCAAGATGGCGGCGCCATGGTTTCGGTTTCAGCGCCGCGGCGCGCTTCTAAAACGAACCTTTGAAAAAAAAAGACTATGATTTTTTCACATCACATATGCCAGTCGCATGATACACAGGAGACAAATGTAGCCATTGCATGTAAAGTATACAAGTTTTCATCTGGCCACCCATTTCTTTGTTACCCAAGTACTCCGAGAGGATGTTAAAGGGACCATGAAATGACTTTTTTACTTTTTCCAGATAACTTTTACATTAAACCGTCAATGTTCACTGAATGCCGAACAGGCATCAGTTTTCGTCTCGGTTTATTAACTTCTACACAAAAAATTAATGAAATATCGACTTTTTCTTGACCGCAAAACAAGCCGTGACGTACGCTGCTTCCGGAACCGGAAGTTCTCTCGGCAGTTGGAGATGGGAGCGTTAGCGGCAACGAGTTGGGGTGTGCCGGTAGGTTTTACTGCGCCGATGTCACCGACGTATTTTCTGAATCGGCGCCTCTCATCGCCGCATCGCAGCTGAGCGAAATTCAATGAGATACGTTGCGCTACAGCGACAGCATGGGACTAGTCCCATACGCCGTTATGCCTGTTGGGAAGTGCAGCGAGTCTTCCGGTGAAGACTCCAGAAGTTAACCCAACTGTCATTGTTGGTAAAAGGCGGCCAGTGTCAGTCGTTCGCGGTCTCGGAGATGCAGGAGCGAGCCGACGTTAAAAAAGATACGTTTGAACTACGAGTGTCAGCAAGAGCCACGTAAATACCTGTTCACACTCGGAGCGGACGCGCGCGTTTGATGGAAGTGCTGTATTCGCGCTGTTGGTAAGCGCTTCGGGACCGATCTTTTACGATTGCAACTCGATACTGACGCGACACTCGTCAAAGAAAGGTTGGACCGGTATTGCGCGTATACCTCCCACGAACTGTTACAGCTCGACAGTGACGTGCAGTCTGTCAGAATAAAAATGGCATACCAATAACAAAGTGTACATACCGTGTTACGAAGGTAATCCATACAGCGTTTATTTCAGCTCTATATCACACAAAACAAGAAGAGAGAATTGACGAGGGTCCCTTTTCGACGAGTGTTCGTCAACCCTGCCTCGGAAAACAAGGGGAAGAGATTGACCTCACCTCTTAACCTAAAATTGAGGTCAGCGATCAAACTATAATACGGGAAGGGTCCACAAGGGTAGCGCGGGCATATTCCATTCAGCACGCCAGCCGGTCGTAGGCAGACAGACGGTCTTGCGACGAAGCAACGCTGCGCCGAGTCGGAGTGCCTGCTAGGCCTATATCCTGAGAGCTTCGTAGGAGCGGGATTCGCGGCTGTTGTCGCTTTTCTCGGGTGTTTGTGGATCCAGCGTTCTTGTTCGTCGTGGTCTGTTTTAAGAACATTTTTTTCTTGCTGCTTGAAGTCGGCACGCGCGAGATAAAGACGTAGAAAAATAAACGTTCAGTCAGTCAGAGTTCTGAGAGGAAGGAAACCAAAGGAAATCACCGTTCTGAACTCGGCCCTGCCCTACTGCGCACGCGCAGTGGTTGCTTCGTTTACCACACGATAGATGGCGCTTGGCTCTCAGCATTATCAAATTTGGCAATTTTCGCCACACATCTCTAATTATGCTACAAAATGTGGATCTGAATATTATTTAACAAAACTTTTAGGAAACATTCGCCGGCTATTTATTGTTTACGATCGCGGTGCTGGTGAGGTAGGCTCTTACCCAATAGGCGACCTGGATTTGGCTGACGTGCTCCATTTCCGCGGATGCATCGTAGTGAACTGGCGAAGGAAGGAAGGCGCAAAAGAGTCCAGTTTTCTTTTAAAAGTTCTATAGCAAATAATTTTTTTTGGCTCCCTAGTTTTGTGTTTTTGTGTTTCTTTTCACACCTTTTACGACGTGCGGTGGATGAAATTCGATTTTAAAATCATTTCATGGTCCCTTTAATTCTTGTGAAACCTGTCACCTTCCTGATGTCTTTCTCTCCACAACTCTTAGTTGCGATTGGATGATGATGTGATTTGCCTGCTCATTTTCAGGTGGCACCACCAGCAGCCGAGGCTGCACGGGTGTCAGTTGGCGAGGTGGCCGAGATGAGTGGCACTTCGGGTAAGCTGTTATGTTCTGTCTGACATTTCACGTGTCCACAGAAACACCACTTATGATGAGGGAGCCCATTACCTCACCACTGTTTGGATTGAATGCACCCTCACCATTTGGACGTCTATTCCTTTTCAGGTCTCTCTAAAAGCCTTTGAGACAGCACAAATGGCTTTTTCCTCGAATACATATACCCTGTTGCAGCTTAAGAACAGCAGGACAGGCTTCTCCTGCAAAGCGCTCCACTCTTTAGACTTTAATAGAGCGAATGCTGGAGAGATGGGAAAACTAACCTCCTCTTCCTTGTTTGCTCTACTTAAGTGGAAAGAGGGGAGGGCTTTCCGAAAGGAGCGTGTCCTTCCTTTTTTTATCTTGCAACAATTTATGGTTGCTAGTCCCTGCTGTCCATATAAGCTGTCTTTCCCTCCTTCTAGATTAGTCTTCAGTTGCCCTTGTTCTCAGTCCAGAGCCAGCTAACCAACCGCCCTTGGTGTCCCCGTGCGCCACCACGGTGCCCACGGCGGTCGTCCGATGAGCTGGCAGATTTAAATTTCCCGAAGGGGGCCCGGTCCCTTCGGGAAATTAAGAACTATACTTATATACATATATTTAACGAAGTGAAAAACTCACGGTGAGAAACAACAAAACAGCGCAAGTTTAATCGACAGTTTCGCCGAGAGACTCGGCTTCGTCAGAAGATGACTTACAAGTGAGGGCATATAGTTTCAGCAAAAAAGTTCAAAACTAAAAAAAAAAGAATGTGTAGGCAACGTACGCGTTCCTACATAGCAAACAACTTGCTATGTAGAAGCTGCGGGCCGGCGAATTACAAAGTGCGCTTGAACGCTTACAACAGTGTCTACAGTTGGCCGTGAACGGGCGACGTCTTCGTGGCTGATGTCCCCCAACGAGCCAATGCATTCCCGCGACGGTCACACCTGGGGCGCCACGCGTGTCAAGGAAACCGAAAGAGCAAAACATCGCAAAAACATGTTTGACCCCTCTTCCAATTGCAAAAAAAAAAAACGTAAAAAAAAAGAATACGGAGTTTTTTTTTTTTTTTTTTTGGGGGGGGGGGTATGGTACGTTTGTGAGATCTGGTTATTGAACCATGCGTGTAAGAGAAAGCACGGAACAGCACGGTTCCATAGAAGATAACATCTACACTATAGGAGTCGTAATAAAATAATCACGTGGTCCAATTTCAGTCGAAAACACAGTGCCACTATGAAAAGGTAGTCTAGGTTAATGCTCTTATTGATGCAAGTGTTCCTGGACTTTCATTTATTCGTTTTTCTATAGTATTGGATCCTCGGACGCCTCTCCAAGGTCCTCTTGCTGCTCGTCCTGACAGTCCGCGCCCACCTCTGCCAGTGCTTGCCAACACCTGCCATCCCACCGCTGGACTGAGCCACTCTTGCTCATATTTTAATGCGAAAGAATTAACTGTCCATGGAGAGAACCGACATCATCAGTTTTTGAAGCCGCACCAAACGGCACCTTTGACTCTCGCGTGGCGTAGTTCCAAGGAACGCCACCAGAAAAGCCGTCTCCATGGCGGCGCAGCGCACGCAGCAGCCCGGCCGCCGGTAAGAGCTGCGGGCCAGGGCCCGCTGCCCGAAGCCGGTTAACTTTAACCGCGGTAAAAAGTTAACCGCACTTCCCTACTAGGTACCTACGAGTACCTAGCCATGTTTGACGAGGCTTAGATAAGCGATAGATCCGTGTTTTATTATAAAATGATTGTCACCTACTAGTTGTAGCGAATATAAGTGGCTTTCGTAGAAAAGTTCCCGAAAAGGGGAACCCAAAAAACGCGCGTTACCGGGTTTTCGCGACGCAGCGCGGCATACATTTGAGCTTAAAAAACCTTTTGTTGCTCGTGGTGCAGATATTAGATAAGGTAAAATTAAATTAACCCTTTTTTTGATAATTCATCAATGTTTGGCTGTCTGAATTGAAGACAACCCTTGTTGAAATTTCCTTTCAAGTTCGAAAGAGGACAACGAAGTTCGGTCCTAGAAACAATAAGGAAGAAGTGAGAAGTGAAATGCGGGCGGTACACCGGCAGCATGGTTGGCCAGCATGTAAGAACTGTATATAAAATCACCATAACTTACAAACCATGTAATTCGACTGCGGTGAATATAGCCCGATTGCTAGATTACTTAAGTATCGAGGAGAATGCAGAAAGTGTAATTCTACGTTCCGCGCGCGCTGGCTCTCCTCGTATAAAATATTCGAAGTAAATAATCCTAGATAGACTTTGACGAACGCGCGTGCAAGGCAAAATTTGTTTTAGGCTTTTGCTTTAGAACACTTATGCCAGCACGTGCATCTTGGTGCTTGTGAAATTAAGCAAAAGGTCTATTGGGACGCCGTCTGCTTCTGGGTTTTATCAATACCCGGCCGATTGAAGGCAATCCACTATAGCATTCCAAAGACGCTGCCATGCCGACAATGATCGCGTTCATATAGGATTAGGAATGACTAGAATCTAAAGACTATCTAAAAATGCGGCGAGGTCATTGCTTATGCTTTGTAACTTAAGTGACATAAGGCAAAGCGAAAACCTCCTGCACCATTCAATGCTGACTAACGTGCTTGATATGGGAGCTTCTACGACATATTAGTTCCAAAGCGAGTGGCGCTCGCTATCCGGGGCACCGTCATGTTTACCCCGCCGGCCTTACTCTGCCGGTCAAGTGACCTGAAATTCCCCCTTGTAGGGGAATCCGGTTAACTTTCTACAACGGTTACAGTTAACCCGCTTCGAGCAAACGGGCCCTGGCCGCAGAGCCCTCATGGGCAAACTCCGGAGAGGCTGCACGTCCGAGCTCAGCGCGGCGTGGCCACTCCACGAGAGCGCGCGCTCAGCCGTCGGCTGCTACCTCAGCAGTAGCAAAACGTGGCCATCGACGCCAGTACGACGCAGACGAACTAAGAGAGCGGAAGAACGACATTCATGCTTTCGCATTCACAACTCATTAAAAATGCTTAGATGTCCTCGGACTATTTTTTTTTTTCTTTCATCGTTGGTACAGTTGGGGGTGTGCAGCCATTTTTCAGTTTTGGACCTTAATATGTACTGCATTTTCCGTTGGATAGGTTGTGGTCTTTGTTATTAAAATGCCCTTTTTTAAACTAGAAAATATGGCACACATTTTTAGGATTTACTTTATTGTCCAGAGTTGGTATCAGCAAAAAAGTCTGCATTTATGGGGGCTTTTACGTTTTCGCAGTGAATGCCATTTTTTTAACTCCAAAGGGGGTGACGTCACTCAGTACAGAAGACACACAGGAGAGAGGCAGGGGAGGATCGGTGGACGAGTCTGTTAGTGCACTGCACTTTGTGCTGCAGAACCCAGGGATTCTCTGTTCAATCCCCCCTCACGCCACCCCTGCCAATTTCGATTTGGATGAGCATTGTACTGGCGTGCGTTAGCCTATCACAATTGCGTGAAAAAGACAAGTGGTGCGGCACTGACTAAATTTCTTATCTACAACATAAACCTGTGTAGCCTCAAAGCCAGACCGACCTTCTGCTGTCTAAACGCGAACGGCAAATTTCTTTTCCCTAGAGGCAGACGGGCTACCACCTGTCCAGATGTGCAGGAAAATATTGCTGTGGCTTTGTGGTCAAAGTTAGAAATAGAAGAGGGATGAAATGCACGATGTTGCCGTTGCAAATATAGTGTCTGAAAAACACAACATACTGAATAACCCGAGAAAGAATAGGGACTAAAAACACGGTTCCTGAAGTAACAGCCTTACGGACAGGTCATTGCAGTTTGTGTTCGGGGACAACACAGAATAAATCTGTAGATCATTTTTCCCTATCCTGATGACTTTTTTTTATTATTCAAGGAGACGTTGCATTTGGAGTTTTGAGTTTTCCGAGATCCCAGGGTACGTTGGATCTGTCATTTCTGGGTTTATCAGTATGCACTAAAATATATGAATTATAAGATCTAGGCAGCACTCCGTGTTTTCAGTATAGAATGATAAACCCTGATAAGTAACACCCAAGCGTGTGTTATGAAAACTTTGGAAAACCAAAGAACCTTAAATTTGTACTGTCCTTGATTTGAAGAAACCAAAGTTTCCACAAAGAGAAATTTTTTCCGCAGCTTGATTTTGTGTACGGAGCACAGCCCCCACTGAACTGTCTGCAAGGTTTCTGCTTCTTCAGGAACCTGATCCTTTATCTTCTCTCTTTCTATTATTGGCGCCAGAATTTCTTCAAACTTTGATATTTCGTACTTTTGTTTATTTCGAACAAATTAAAAAAAAAATTGTTGTCCCGATATGTTTTTAATGTATTCATAAGCCGGTTAATTCGAACGGCGTTTTCGTGCATATTTTATATTTTATGAAATATGCACGGATGCATGATCATATTCATATTTTTCGTTCCCGCAGCCCCGTTGAATGCGCTTCTTTCCGAGCACCAGCGCACTGCAGAAAAGCGGCACCAGCGGAACTTGCTTTCCCGCAGTGCACCGGTGATGGCGAAGAAGCGCACTCAACGGGGCTCAAGCTGGCACACATGAGCTATGGAAACGGGCACGACGCGATAATTTGAAAGAAACTTGCGCGGATTCTGTGACGAGGCGGCATGGCATAGGTCCACGCCACAGCGTCCGCGCAAGTTGCTATGAAAACTCCCACGTGTGCCCGTTTTCATCGCTCATGTGCCCTCTGCTCATTTGCCACCACAGACATCTCATTGGCCTGATGAACAGACTTAATCTTGTTTTGAGCTGCCATGTGCTGCCTAAACAGTCCACGATAAACGACATTTATGAAGGATAAATAAACTTATGTCATACATTTCACAATTGTTTCATGTGTGGCATACCTGCTTTTAACTAGTAGGCCTATGTAATTGAAATAATCAAACGCCTGCCAAAGGTATTATCGCGAGCGTGCTGCATGTGTTCAGGCTTGTCCCAGTCGTTTGTTTGTGTTGGTCGCTCTAGTAGATCTCGGGCATAAGGGGACGGAAGGGGACGCTTCTTCTGGTTTCCACTACTGGCGTGACGTCAAAATGACGTCGCGGCGGACGTTGCGTATTCTTAATCTCGACCCAGAGCGCTTTAAAATGGCTTGACTTGGCTCAACCAAGCAGGTAATATTATGGCTTCTGGAGTGGAGGTGGCGCCCCGTAGCTGACGCCGAAAACACCGGCCGTCGCCATCTTACTCGGGGCAGAAAGCGGATCAACGCGGTCTGCGGAATATGGCTGATGTGATTTTTGCCTTGAATTGTTGTCATGTGCGGCGTTTCATTGAAGGCAAGTCTTTTCGAAACAACTGCAGCCATTCTCGAAGCCGATGATGGGCTCCTACGTCGCTTTCGGCTAAGGAAATTGCGTAAAAACGGCATGAATTGCGTTTCATGTGTAAGGTAAGTATGCAGCAAGCATGGAAAGCACGTTGCAATGAATCTCGCTTGCTCGCTATAGCTTACTGCTGCATGTGACCAGGCTTACGAGAGAAAGATCGATGAGTATGTGCTTTTGAACGGCAGTGTAGAGCCTTAAACATGTTTGCACAAACACTCGGCGTGTTGCGTGGGAGCGTGCTGTTCGGCGGGGGGGGGGGGGGGGGGGGATGGTTGGTCGCCTAAGAATACTGACATTCTGTCTTCGGTGCACTTTGAAGATGAGTGCTTTGACGCAAGCGTCCAAACGAGAAGGCTTCGACTGGGTAGCGTTCCAGCAGTGTTTCCTACATTTCCAGCACAACTGCGGAAAGCGGTGACCAGCGTAGGATCTGTGAAGACTTTTGTTTTTTGGTTAGTTGCATACAAAAATCGAGACGGTGCGCTTATAACAACCGTGCATCGATCTGCAAAACAAGTACTACAAACAAATTTATTTTCGCAAGCTTGATAATTTTCTAATATCTCAAATTGCCGGTTTCGGTAATAGTTCACGTGCACAAATTTTTGCGATTGTGAGATCTTTGCTATGTATTAATTACGAAAACATTAAATAGGTTGAAAACAACTGGATAACGAGTTTCTCTGAAGGACCAGCAGTTTGAATTATATGATTTCCGTGTTTGATAAGTGTTTTGTGAGAAATTTGTGTATTTTTTCACTGATTTTGCCTCTACCAGCCTGCCAGGGAGCAATGGTTCCTTCAACCTTGTTACCTAACTTACTTCATTCAGCTCACCATCGTGAGCGTTGCGCATTTTGTAAGTACTGCAAGTAAATAAACAGGCTCAAAAGGAAACAAATTAAAGATGTGAGCTCATTTTTACAACCGTATTAAAAAAATGAAACATCTTTTTGTTCTTCCACTTAACCTAGATGCTTCTCTAATATTTCGAAGGTAACTCCGAAGTTATAAGATATCGGAGAAAAAGGAATCCAATGCGTCTCAAGCGCCCTTCGCGTCCTTTAACACAAAAATAATTGTTTTGTTTTCCTTGAGTAAGATGGCCGCCGACCGGTTATCCTAGCTTCTCCCAGTCGCAGGGGATAATGTGGAAGACCGCCACTCCAGAACTCCCACCCAGTAATGCCCCAGGTTGCATATTTGCAACTAGAGGTGTCGCGAACTTTTGTCGAACCTCGATTGTGACGTCGAACCTCAAGGTTCAACTGGTTCGCCGAACCTTCAAACTTTCACTGAAGTTCGAGAAGTTCGAAGTATGAACTGTTGCCCTGCTTCTACACGAATATTTGGAATTGTGGGGAGAAAATATTTGAGAAAAAAAAGTTTTTTTTTTTTTTATGTTTTATAAAATGGTTACCAATGTTTACAGTATGCGCCCGGGTATTCCAGCTCAAGGGTATGATAAAATATCTCTAACATTAAAGTATCACGCATGAAACATTGCACATGTTTAGCAGAGACATAATAGACTAGCAGAAGATGCATAATTGAATAAAATAGTGGATAGCTTTCGCTGAATATTTTTGACACAGCGTGTGTTGCATATATATTCCACGCTGGTCAGTTCAACCAATGTCGGTGTTACATATCTGCAGCAGGTTTTTTTTGCATGGATATGTAGTAGTATTCAGAAATATCTTTACCCTCCTACGATGTGACTTTATAAAAATTAATTTAGTGATGTTTTTTTGTGTTTTTACAGGCACCACCAGTCTTTGCACCGTCACACTGTTATGCGGCTCCAAAAACTAGGCCAGAGCACATTTTAAGTAGAACCTGATTGAATACTTTGATACAAATGAAAGCGACGTCTCCTGTGACGACAGTAGTGGAGACGAGGCCAGCTTTGATGCACAAGACAGCAGCAGGGAAGAGAACGAGGGCAACATTGAAGAGGACGATGGCGGCTGTGAGCGTGATGGGGACCAAGTTACAGGGAGAACTGATGTTTCTCGCAACAATTTGAGGTCTGAATACGCTAAAAAGCGTTACATCTAAAGAAAGGCTGCCTTTAACCAGCAACCGACCGTGTACCAGGACGAGATTCCGTTGCCTCGTGCTGATCCTCTAACAGCAAAGCAGTACTTCAAAATGTTTGTCTCCCGGAGCATGATGAGGGAAGTTGTGGAAGAGACGAACATATACTACCTGCAGAAACATGGAATTTTTTTTTAATCTGACAGTTGAGGGGCTTGCGTCAGTCTTGGGAATGTTCTTCAGAATGGGACTCGTCCACATGCTCCGAGTTTGCACGTATTGGGAATGGGAAACTTGCAGTTGATACGAATTTGTTGCTCATGTCATGTCTCGAAACAAGCACGAGAAGACCATAAGCATCTACACTTCACTGATAACGATGCAGCAATTGACCAGACGAGAGAAGACAGTTGCTGGAAAGTGCGCCCATGGCTATCCTCTTTCCGCAGCAACATGATATGTATTCAACAAGAGAAAAAGTCAGCGGTGAATGAAAACCTGATCCCTTCCATGGACACTATCTCCATAACAAGCCGAAAAGCAAGTGGGATCTAAAATTTTGGGCTCGTGCTGGAGAACTGGGCCTCTGCTGCGACTTTTATGTCTACCAAGGACGTTCCAAAGGCATTTATGGCTACCAGGAAGGGTACCACCTGGGATTAGGAGCTGGTGCCGTACTGCAGCTGTGTACAAGCCTTCTTGATAGAGATGATAACCTAATTGTGGCGGACAACTATTTCACTGGCCCTCACCTTGTATCAGAACTCACTAGTAGTAGGATATCATGCACGGGCGCAGTCCGTAAGAAGAGACTGCAGTCTTGCAAGCCTGTGGATGAAAGGTCAATAAAAAAGAAACGTCGGGAAGCGTGTGGTTCTTCCGTGGCATCATATGGAAGCAAGTCAATGATTGCAGTCAAATGGTTTGACAAGAGAGCGGTCACACTACTCTTCAGCTGCAGTGGTGTGGAGCCAACAATCACCGTAAAAGCGTCGGACAAAAAGACACAAGATCACAGTCGTGTGGAGTGCCCAACAGTCGTCGGTGACTCTAACAGGTCAATGGGTGCCGTGGATCTTCTAGATAACATGTGCTATAGTTACCGGTTTGTTGTGAGGTCCACATGGGGCGAATCAAACTCTGCAGAAGTTTAGTAGCTGGAGCCAAGCTAACGCTTTAAAGATCAACGTAAACAAGACTAAGGCTATTTTGTTTCAATCGAAAAATAAAAATGCAGCTTTACAAGAGATATCGTTTTGAATTCGAGAAAGATATAAGTTTTGACCAGTTTTAAGACTCTTGGAGTTGTTTTCACGCAACATATGACTTGGGATGAACATCTAAACCATATCTTGATAAAGCTGTCGCGTGTGATTGGCATGATGTATCGTCACCGCTCTATTTTGTCAAAAAATGCTAAATTGTTAATTTATAACTCCCGTTATTTGTTTCACAAATACATTACTGTCACCTCGACTGGGGAAATACTACAATGGCGAGTTTGAACAAGATACTTAAGCTACAAAAAAAGATGCTGCGAATAATATGTAATGTTTCTAACGATTACCCTAGTAAACCTCTGTTCACTAAGTTAAATTTAATGTATATCTACAATAACTATAAATATCGGTTATGTCTAAGTTATAGGTCTGAAATAAACAATAATGCTATCAATTTTAGTGAACTAGCGTCCTTGTCGCTGAAATCGACAACATATCCCACTCGTAGCCAAGACAACTGGAAAGTCCCCAGTTGCAGAACAACCTATGGTGATCAAATGCTATCCAACGTGCTTCCGACCCGGCTTAATTACCTTATTACACATCATATTGAGCCTTTAACATAAACAGTAATATATATCAGAGAATTTTTTTTTCTTTAGAGTGAATTGCATAGCAATGACTAAGTGAATATTCCACTCAATGCCCTCATTTATAAGTTACAGGTATATCCGTCGAGAATGAATTTAGTGGATGACTATAGTATTACATAGTCGTGCTATTTATCTTGATTCTTGAATGTCTTGAATATCTTGAACCCTTGAATTGCACTTGTTTTTTTAGTAAACCGTCTGTTTACAGTGCTAATTTATCTGCTACATTGGAATGTTGTACAATGATTTACTGACCTGCGTATTTTTTATTTTTCTTACTTTGTTGTTTGTTTACAAGGTGAAGCATTTCTTTTGTGACCTGCCGCTGTTGCAAATTGCGGAGGAGGCTCATCAAGCTGCACAAATGGAGCTTGTTGGGCACGGTTTGCGACTCGAGACCACATCCGGCAGCTTCCCATGGGAACGAGTGCGTCCCGTGCTCCCCAATTAGGCTCGAGACGCCCCGGAGGGCGGCATTTTCCTTGACGATTCCCGCCTCGGCCGATTCTTCCGACGATACAGGGGCGCTTCGACACAAACTGACCAAAAAAAGAAGAAGAATATGTTTTTAACTGTCAGTTTGCCAGTAATTGCAAATATATGGTTGTGCTACTCGAAAAAGGACGTGGACAGGGGCGCACGCCTTTCTTCTTTTTTTTTTTTTCAATTCTAATCCGTTCTAATAAGCTTGTAGACCGACCCCCAATCGACCATTGGACAGGGGTCTTCGTGTAGGCTGTCACTCTGTTGGGTGTTTTAAATGGATTGGTTGGCCGCCCCCGAGAGGGAGGAGGCGTGAAGCTATCATCCCATTTTCTCTTTACTTTTCTCTCTCTTTTTCTCTCTCCCTTGTTGTTTATTTTCCTCCTCTTTATCTTTTCTATCTCGTTCTTTTTCTTTCTATTTATTTCCTCCTTTCCGTCAGGCCGTCTTTTCGTGCACTTCACAAAAGCGATAAAATTCGGTGCGCTACCTCCCGGCAGCGACATCCGGGCTTCGAGCTACCAAACAAACTGCTGGTTTTCATCTTAGAGCATCTACTCTACTAGTACTGCTCATTGCGCACCCATGCCACGGTGTAAGTCTAACAACTAATTTTTAAGACTGATCGGTGCACGAATTCAAGAGTCCGCGATGAGCTATATCACCAAAGCCGCCTCATTGAAGCGCCAACCAAATTCTGTGCTTACCTACTACTTCCCTAAAAAAATCGCGATTTGGAGCCAACGGATGCATCACCATCGGAATGTATGACTCCCAGCATCGAGAAGTCGATCATTCAACAGACGCCATCATCCTCACCGGATCCCTCTGTGCGATCCGTCGCGTCTCTGCCCAGCATCTTCAGTTTCTGCTGCGACTC
This sequence comes from Ixodes scapularis, assembly GCF_016920785.2. Taxonomy (NCBI): domain Eukaryota; kingdom Metazoa; phylum Arthropoda; class Arachnida; order Ixodida; family Ixodidae; genus Ixodes; species Ixodes scapularis. The sequence continues at coordinate 97,578,505 of NW_024609857.1, forward strand.
ACCCAAATGACTTGGGGATCTACGTTGGAAAGTCGGTAAGTGTGACCAGATTTTTTTTTTCGAATCTTTGTCATTCTGTTTTTTTTTATATGTAAGGTCGAAAATTGTATGCTGCATTTAACTAATAAAATGACCTAAAAGTTGCAATCAACAATGTTGAGTTCGGGATTGATTTATTCTAACTTTTAGCGAATTTTAGAAATGACCTCGCTTTTTGGATGTCTCTCTTGCTTGGTTTTTCTTTCTTGTTCAAGTTATGTAAGAGTTTCTATTTTTCAAGTTTTTAAGAAAACGTGACCGCAAGAGTCAAAGAAAAGTCGCAATGTATTCAATCGCAACGAGCATCCTTTCTTTTTCTTCAACATCCGGGGATTTAATCATTCCTTCGCGAGTTGACTAACAAGAAGACCAAAGCCGTAATCGTTTTATGTCTCTTCCTTGAGTCTATTTAAGGGAATAGGGTTTGCATATTTTACTTAATTGGATTGACGGAACCTAATATTTCTTAGATCTACGTGTATTTACTCAGACTAGTGCTGGGATTTACTCTATTACGTTTGTTAAAATTGGCACACTAAATAAAACGACCAGCCGTAATAATCACGTTACACAAAGAAAAAATGAAAATTAATGGTTACTTTTGGATTGACGGTCATTTATATTTAATGTCAAGTAATCAAATAATCTTATGAGTACATTTAGAGTGGAAGTGGTTGTAGTCGTAAATGTTGTTTTCGTAGTTTTCGTAACTTGCACGTAATAATGGATTTAGGCTAGGTTCCACGGCACGGGTTCGGCCACGTTTTTTTCACCCGTTGTCCTGTGACTGGTCCCTATGCGTTGCCGCTGTTGTTCGGATGGCTTGCACGCAGGACGGGCCTTATTTGCACGACAGGTAACCTCGTTCCACTGGTGCAACGTTCAACAACAAAGTTTTACAGACGGGACATCCTTCATGGTGACGCTCGCTTGACTCGTGCGCAAGCAGTGGTTCTTGTTCGTTCGCTTGGTGGGATGAGCCCGTGCAAACCTAGCCGTTTTCCTCTACCTGCAACGGTGATGGTTAACCAGAATAGCTGATTTAAGCCCGGAGGTATCGTTACAAGGTTGAACCCTACTTATAAATGTCATTTCTATTTTGTGCAGGTTACGGACGTCAAGAAAAAAGAGTTGCTGACAAGTGCCTGGACGCCGAGCCCCACCTTCCCTTTCAAGCCAACGGGAAAAAGGAACCTCAAGTTGCAGTATAAGTGGCTGCACCGATGGAACTGGCTTGTTTACCTCAACGCAGAGAACGGCGCCTTTTGGTAGTACTGCGTCCTTTTTGCTTCATCTGGGGTGGGCGAGAGAGGATTGCCCGCTGGCAAGCTTGTGCTGTCGAAATTCGACAAATGGAAAAATACAGTTGAGGATTTTAAGGATCATAAAACAAAAGCATTCCATAAGAACAGCGACCTTGATGCTGCCCAGTTTCTGGAAATATCAGAGGGGAGAAAGAATCCCATTGACCAGGACATTGACTCCGGGTTAAAAGATCAAATAGCTAAAAACAGGAAATGCCTGACTCCTGTCATCACACCGGTAGTCTGGTGCGGAAGACAAGGAGTTGCTCTGCGTGTCCATAGAGACGCCGGGAAAATGGATCTATCCAATGAGCCGGGAGAAAACGATGGCCCGGGAATTTCGAGGCGTTTCTAAGGTTGCGTGCGTCTAACGGCGATGAGCCTCTCAAAAACATTTAGAGGGATGCATTGCTAATGCGACCTACACCAGCTGGAGGACCGAACATGAGATTATATCGGCACGCAATAGCATTGTTTTGCAAAAGCTTGTCTCAAAGGTGAATGCTGCAAAGTGCTTTGCAGTCATGGCTGATGAGACAACGGACATCGCGGGTGTAGAACAGCTCTCGCTGTGTGCGCGCTATGTGGACATGGAGCGGATCGTTATAAAAGAAGAGTTCCTGCAGTTTGTTCCTGCGACTGACGTGACAGGGAAAGGTCTGGCCAGCACGATAGTGAAAAGTTTGACCGACATTGGTGTTGCAACGGAGTACTTGAGAGCTCAAACGTATGACGGTGCGGCCTCAATGAGTGGGGCTTACAATGGTGTTCAGGCACTCATCCGACAACAGTTTCCTAATGCTATATACGTTCACTGTGGATCACACAGCCTTAACTTGAGCTTGCCGAGTGCATGTTCTGTACCCCAGGTTAGAAACTGAATGGGAACAATAGCTAGGGTCTGCAAGTTCTTTCACACTCCGAAACGCCAAGCTGCTCTCGGCGACCAGATTGAGAAGCTGGTACTCAAGCCTCGCGTAACGCGCTTAAAGTCGCTTTGTTCAACCCGATGGGTTCGGAGACATGACGCTCGAAATGTTTTTGTAGAACTCCTAGAACCTGTTTTGGTAACTCTTCGGGATATCGCCACAAACTGGAGCGACAGGGAATCATCATCAAATGCTCAACTCTTACTGAGCGCACTCCAGAGGAGCGGATTTTTGGTCTATCTCTTTCGGAGTGCTGGGTCTCTCTAGACCCAGCACTCCGAAAATTTTTGTTTCCAGCAAACGTAGTGAGTACGGACCGAATGACTGACATAATAATTATCTGTGGATCACATGAAGCAAATATGATTTTTTAGCAGAGTTCTTCAATAAAATAAACACTGAGCTGATCGTCCCAATTTTTCAATGCAAAGAAATAATGTAATTAAGTTGGATATTGTGTTACCGCATATAATGTACTGCTGCTCGAAATCTACCGATATCACATAATATTTCGAGCGTATTTGTCCACATCTAAAGTCGTGCTTGGGTATTTTGTTTTGCGAACAACCTATACAATTACAACAAAAAAGTAGAGGCCAAAAGCGACTATTCGCAGTTAACTTACGTTTACATGCGCCGTTTGCAAAAAGTCTTAAGGTCAGAGCGCTTCAAACAATACCTCCTACTGTAGAGCGCAGCGCCGACTTTTCCTCCGCCGCCAACCAGCAAAAGGCCACCCGTTCACCGGCGTCTCTCTGTTTGAAGCGGCAAGAGAGCGAGATCCTGACCATTCCCACCCAGCTTCCTTTTTCCTCTCAAACGTAACAAAGAAAACGTTCAACCAAACGCTAGTTGCACAAACCGGGCAATCCAGTAGCGTCAAGCACCGAGCCTTAGCTCGCACTAACTCCTTCTTTCTCACCCGCTAACATATAATCAAACCGCACCAAGCATCGACTTTGTTCCGAGGCGAGCGTCGACTTCATTGTCCGAGGGATGCCGCGAGAGGTTACAATACTCGCGCGACCCTCCACAAATTCTCTACGCTTTCAAGCGAAATCATGTATCACAGAGAATCGTCTTGAGCAAGCCCCCCCCCCCCCCCCCCCCCCCCCGGCCCTTCCAACCCGGACGGGTCGGCGACTTAGCATACCAGCGTCCAGCACGTGACCATCAAGTACAAGTTACTACTGTCTGGCAACATCGCCCTTCGCCGCGTTGGCGAAGCAATGCACTAGGACCAAGAGGATAAAGGCTCATTCACACTGCCCCATTTTCTTACGTTAAGTTACGTTACGCATAAGTCACCGAAACATTCGTGTCTCGAATGTTCCGTGTCATGCTTTCTCCTTGACCTCTTAGGCTCGCTTGATATGAAGCACAGAGGTCCCGGTGACTTCAACGTAATATTTCGTAACGTAACTTAAAGGGACCCTGCAAGGACTTTTTACTGTCTTTTTTATTTGCACCGAACCTGAGCGCACTGAACGTAGTAACTTAATGAAACTTTTCTTTTCTCGAATTTCGCTTTATTTTAAAAGTTATAGGCAAGTTAAAATTACAAAACAAGCAAAAAATAACCTCCTTCATGACGTCCTTGGTTGCTTGAGTGGCCGTGAACTAGATATAGGGTAGTGAGCTCAGCGAGCGCTCACGGCTGCCGCACTCCGTGTCGACGGCTCGAGTGGGCGTCACTAAAGCATGTTCTGGATAGGCTGTATGAAGCGGGTAGCCAGGGCGGTTTGCATTGCATTTGCTGCGCGATTAAACACTAATTCGGCACGATAGTCCATTGGCCACGAACGACAGCAAACACGGGGTAAAGATCAGTTCAGAACGGGAGCCACTTCGCACTGCCATACCGCCAAAGGGCCACACCGCCAGCCAAAGCTGCTCGCCGAAGGCCTTCGGAACGCTCGGAACCGGTCGGATCCTCGATTGCAGCGCCACCGCGTACATCCGGGACCTTTCTACGCTCGCCGTTCGTCTGTGTCCGATTCCACTTCACCTTTCTAGTTTGCACCACCTTTTCCACCGCTTGGTGGTGGGTATGTTAACGGGTCATTTCTTGTTTCCGTACTTTATAAACACCATTTGTTTCTTTTCTTATCTAAAGTGCTGAACAAAAACTACTTTTATAAATAATTGAAACGGCTCGCGCCACTTATATTTTGTATTTCGACTAAAAAGAAGCTTTTAGCGGCTCTGACCAGTAGTAAGCCCAGGACCAAAGACGTCAAATTTTGCGCGCTTTTGGCACCGGGGGTTGCACCCCTAGGTGGAGGAGGTTTCCGCGTCGTTCGGTTAAAATGTGACGCACTGATATTTAGTTACTCTCTCTGTGCCTGCTGGCTCGCCCGAACCCAACGAGACGTGGAAACCGCAAAAAACGTAGACGCTTAAGTATGATTTCAGGGCCCCACTAACGTAAGAAAATGGGGCATTGTGAATGAGCGTTTAGCCGGCCTCTTCCCGCTAAAAAGTAACCTGGATTTGCTCCTTCCAGCAAAGCTGCCAAAACATTTGGATCAACAGCTGCGACGAATTCGACCGCCGTGATTGGACGTGGTGCCAAGGTCAATCGCGGCGCCGGCCAATTAGGGCCGCCGGGTTCCTCGCGGACTTTTTCGTCACGCCATGTGTCCAGATCAGGGTGTACGATAGACAGGTGGGGAAACGAGAGCCAAATGAGCGACCGCATTGTGTCCCCCTCGGCTTTCTCTTTTTCTGTGGCGCCATCTATCTGAAGCACCGCGAACTCTCACTCCGGGTGGGCGACCGATGGCGACCGGCTAAACTGATGGAGATGGTTTCTCGTGGATTTTTAATGGAGGACTGTCGTGCTCTCGGTTTATTTTGTGCACTCTCCCATAGAGTTCCACGCAAATCCGATTCAGGTCTTTTTCCTCTCGCCGCAGCGCCATCTGTCGCAAGTCTGGGGTACCCGCAAGCGGACGAGTACACAATCCGGTCACGGCGCTGCGGTAGGCTTCTATGGGCCGTTTCCCCACCTGTCTATCTTACACCCTGGTCCAGATTACGCCACTAATCAGCTCTTAAAGCCTCCTATCCGACGACAGTGGCAGCCCAGGAGTGCTACGGCGCCATTGGTCAAAGATGCCTGCGTGTGAGATGGGCGTGTGTGCGAAGGAAGAAACTTGGGCTGGTTTTGTACTCTTGGAACTGACGCTTCGCTACCATCACCTGTAAATCGTACTGCAAGAACTCCCTACTAAGAAAGTGCACGGCAAAGTGGGCAGTTAAAAGCAGCAGCAAGCCGCTGCGAGAGTGTGTTCTCTGACGATGTAGATACTTCTGTAGATATGTAGTAAACATAGTTTATACGAGACACACACTCTAAAAAAGTTTGTGCGTCTACTTTCACGCACAACACTTGGAGAGCCAATCGCCGCAACTTACGGAGGCAGCTCAGCGAATGACAATGCCGAAAAATATGTTTAGACCAAAAAACGCAGTCTGAGTCGTGACATTAAGCAATGCAAAACGTCACGCTTGCATTGCTTAATGTCACAACTCAGTCTGCGTCTTTTTATCTAAACACATGTTTCGGCATTGTCATTCGCTGAGCTACCTTCGTAAGTTGCGGTGATTGGCTCTCCGAGTGTTGTGCGGGAAAGTAGACTCACAGGCTCTTCTTCAGAGTGCACTCCCGGTTTCTGAGTTTCCTGCCAGGGGTCATCCTCGGTTCCTGGCCTTTCTCACGTGCCTTTTAGCCTTGAGAAATCCTCGGTCACAACAGTGGCTAGACATCGGAATTTCGCTACCAGGTCCAAAGAACGCGATTCTCAGTCACGGCGCGCCGAGAAGGAGCGTCGTGGATGAGGTATACGGATGAGGCAAGTAAGCGAATTGATAAGCGGAAGAGGAAATCCTGAGAATCATGCTCACAAGGCGGCGCTGAAACGGCATCAGCGCCACGATAATAGCGAGTTCCTATTACATGTGTTTCTTGACGGCTTGAAAAAACTACGCCGACCTTTTTTTTTTCTTTGCTCTTCCAAATTTAAGGGCAGAGCGCTTTTCAATAGATCCTTGCCCATTGAGTAACTAATGCGTATATTGAGCACCGGGCTCACAATAATGTAGACAACATTTTTAACCACTTTAGTCAGAGCCACAAAATAAAATAATCTATATAAAAAAAGAAAAAACCTATCAGATTTTACAGAACATGTTAGGACCTTTAGACACTTTCTTATGGAGAGAGAGAGGGAGAGAGAGAGAGAGAGAGAAAAGACTTGCGAAAGCGGAAATTCTAAAGTGGGAGTCACAGCCAGAAGCCGAGCGGTCATTGTTTTGCAGGGAGAAAAGACCGTGGTTTGCAATGCCTTCACTTTCAAGACACAGGTGTTTGCGGCGCCTATTTAGACAGTTCCGTAGAAGCGATGTTTCCACGTATCGTTTCTAATACACCTCGCTTGTTTATTGCCATTCTTGTTATAGTGGTGCCTTTTTTATGTTACCAAGTGTTCTTAACTGTAAAACTTGGAAGACGTCCTCAGCATACGGTACGTGTCACGCCTGGACGAAGGTACAACAAAAGTTGGATTCCGAGTGAGTCATCACCTTCTCTATCGAGAAAAGACAAACTCGTCACTGCGTGCTTTCCGTATGGAACAGACCTTTTGGTGAGCAAGGAATCTTGCGTTTGCCTGAAAGGGTGGACCGGGAAAGGTTGTTCCGTGCCACAGGCCGTATGGGACAGTTATGGTTTCCAAACCTGGTACCGCAACGGATACATCAAACGTCGTTCCAGACCTCGAACGATCATCAACTCCCTCGTGTTCAACCACGAACTGGACCTGCTTGAAATTCGAGTGAACGAACTTCGCGATTCTGTGGACTACTTCTTGGTGTGCGAGGCCAACTTCACATACTTCGGCGATCCCAAGCCACTTCACCTCAAGTCGAACCTCTCCGCCGGCTTTCTGTCTCGCCACCGGCACAAGATTATTAGGCTGGAGGAGCTCAGCACCAATTTCGTCGCCAACGAAAACCCTTTCGCCCAAGAGAACTACCTCCGCAGCTCCATCTGGAAGAAAGGTCGCCACAAGTTTTCAGACCTGAGCGACGACGACCTGTTCATGATCTTAGACGCGGACGAGATTCCGAGCAGAGAGGTAATGCTGTTCCTCAAGTACCACGATGGATTCGGAGAGCCCATCTCTTTTGACCTTCGATGGTTCCTGTACGGATTCTTCTGGGAGAACCAGCAACCGGTGAATGTGGGCGGTATCTGCACCGTGGGATACCTTCGAGAAGTGTTCCACAACGACTCCCTCCTTGTAAGAGATAAGAGGTTTCGAAAAATGAACGCGACTACCGGTGGCACGGGGACTGTCTGGACCCCCTGGACAATCTCGGGGACGCCTCGGGCGTACGCGGGATGGCATTGCTCATGGTGCTTCGATGCGGCCGGAATCCAGGTCAAACTGATATCCGCTCAGAGGGACGACGGTGTACGTTGGGGAGACTTCGCCGCGAAGCGTGATATCGGATACATCAACTACCTGAGAAGAACGGGCAGGTATTTTGACGAAAGTAAGTCGCTTCAGAAGGTGAACGGGTACGTGGCAGCGCCTTCTTATTTATTAATTGACGTAAAGCGGTGGCGCTACTTATTGTCTGTATAGGTAAATTTAACACCCTTGCTCGAACTACGGATAGTATCAGTATATTTTGATCCAACACAGGACTCTTAATTCTATTTCTGAGAAGGGTTGACTACTTCGGTTGGCAATAAACGCATCGCAAGTGTAAGGGTTTATGATCCCTGTTGGGTGGAGGCAATTCTACAGTACATACATGCACACATCACGACCAGAATAAGCCACACGGTACAAGGCTGACGAAAGCGTGAGCATCACCTTGGGTGGCGCGTGAGCATACCTTTATTATGAGGGCATGCGCTTCATTGCCTCCATGCTCATGAGATCGGGGCACGGTGTAAGAGATATATAGGTGTGAACGCCGCGCTATTGAACAAGCCATATAAATTCCTCTCCGAGGTTTGGCTGCAAGCGGCGTCAGCAAATGACTCTGCGATATGCGGCTAGTGGTATCCTGTCGCGTGCTTGGTTTCCTGTGCTTCTGTAAGGGAAACATATGCTTGATTTTTAAGTTGTTTTACGGGTGCGCCGCGTCATGCGGAATTTAGGACTTGCAATACGCTTGTTGCTGAAACGATGCATCGTAATTCACCCAAGGTTTGTGCCTCAGCTGTGGAAATAGAAGTTTTATGAACGCATTGAAGTGGAGAGGTTGCTGTCGCGGTGTTGAAGCCAGCGTCTGCCAGGGTAATGTCACTGGATCCAGGAAAAGTAACGCCAAGCTCCCCCTATGGTCGCCATTTTGGTTAATGGAATGAGTAGTTTCTCTATCACCTCTTCATTCTTGGTGAGCCGATCTAAATTTGCTGGTGAGGGGTAGTTTTATAGAGACATTTCGTGAATACCGAGATTTTGTTATCCACAAACCGACGAGACAAGCGCGCATCTTCGCACTGCCACGACATGCGGCGCCGGTGCTCGGCAGCCGTGAAAAATAATTTTCCCGTCTTTAAACGGCGGTTCCACGGCGGCCATTTTGGACAAGCCATTGGAGAGTTTTAGAATAGTGTAAAGAGCCTTGCGTCAGCACTGCGTACAACGCACGCAAGCTGTCGACGGAACGTTACAGAGCGCGTTGAATGGGCACTTTTAGTGCAGCGGAAGGGAAACGCATATTGTATTTTATTCTGCGGCGCAATCTCTTTGAAACGAGAGTCGAAAATGGACGCGCCAAAAAAGCTAAAAAAAAGGAAAGAAAAGAAAAGAAAAGAAAAAAGGGGTAGAGGAGGGGGGAGGACGTAAGGACGTAAGGACTTGCAGCGCCATCTAGATGTGCTCCTGCGAACTGCTTCAAACAATCCAAGGCGGGTAGGTATTCGGTCAAGCCAATCCAACACCACGAATCTCTTCGCTTTGCTATTAGCCCCGAGAAGTTCGCGTGGCGCCCCCTTACGGCGAACCGGGATGACGCCACGGCGAGGAGAGAACTTTTCCCTGATTCGCCCGCTCGCCCTGTGGAGGCTGTGACGACGCTAGCTGTCGGCGCGCTCGTTTCTGTTAAATTTTTTTTTTGCGTGTTTTTCGTAGGAAGTGTGAATTTTTATATGTGCCTTTATTGAGGTATGGCTTGTAGCTACAGGCGAAACTTCAACCAGCATTTTAAGCATGGTTGACAGGGCAGGCAACGCATGAATCACAGCTGGTATATGAAAATAAAGAAAATGGCCACAATTGCAGGAGCATCACTATAGATTTACATCTCGCACAATAAATGCTGCTGATGGTCTGGATGAATTGGCAGGTTATGTATAGTATTTTTTTTTTGTAGCTCTGTTTTCAAATAAGATCGCCGAAGCAAAAAAGCTGCATGCTGCTCGAGCAACATGCTAAATACAGTCTGGGCCATGGGGAGAGAATCACAAGTAAGACAGCCCAAGTGGAGGGACAAAGTAAAAAAAAAAAAAACAAGAAAAAATTATTATATACATTGCTCGCACTTGACCTCTGCTGGATTCGGATAGTATTTCAATGGACTACACGGGTGGTATCTGTGGACTTGTTTATATCAATCCTCAAGTAATGTATCACAAACGTAAGCAAAGGTGTCTAGCTCGTTATTAGTCCCATAAGCCCTAAAATTGATATTTTACTTAAATCGAATTGTCCTGAAGCTAAAATACCAGAAGCTTTTCTCACGCCGACTGTCGCCCTTCACAGGTTCATTTTCTGCTACTAGTGAAACACCTACCACTGGACAGACGTTCGAATGCTTGCTTTTACTCCTGTTTTCCTTTGTTGTCAGAAAGTCCAGCTGTAGGGAGTTTGGAGGCTGAGGAAGCTTTTGGGGACCTGCAGCAGTGTCTGTTTTAATTGGAAATGACAAGTCAGAATAAACGGCGTATTTTCCGAATACCCAAGGCTAAAATAAAGAATGTCAGGAAAAAGTATAAACATTCCAAATTACGGCACTATTGCTGTGCACATTTTGCGCAGTCTAATACATATCATACAGGCAACTGGGGGCAATTCGGCCGTTTTTGCTGCTACCATACAAACTAATTTCCAGTAATTGTGCATCTTCTAAGAAATATGCCGGCATCCGTGTATAGACTATATAATTAATTCACGAAGAAGCTACATTTATGTAAAACAACCCTGTTCCACGAGCACTTTAAATATCATCAGACGCAGGGACTTTAAAACATCTGCGAACCAGCGCATGCAGAGTGGCAGCGCAGAGTCGGGGTCGCGAGCTAATTTGCCGACCACCCAAAGGCCCATGATATAAATGCCACTTAAAATGCCTAGAAAGAGGGATGTAATATCGTCCTAAATCATGAACATGCAAGGAACAGAATTTCAGCGTCTGAAACACTTGCGCCACCGCTTCACCAACCCCTCGGAAGATTGCCTTGTGTCGTGTGGACGGACGGGGAGGTTCATCGGCGGAATTGCCTCCACCGATAGCTTTCGGGATTTGTAACCCTATTCTAAAGGTAAAAGGGACGAGCAGGCTTAAAATATGTACGGAAGCACGTCAATATCGGCCTAACTCAACGTCCTGTACACCGGGTAAACGAAGTTCAGCTCCTCGAAGAGCTTTCGGCATACAACGCCAAACCAGGAAGGAAACCGGTGCTGGGAAGCGAGCGGATGCGAGATCGCGGAGCGGAGTCCTCCCCCTGACGTCACGGTACACCTCACCCAATCAGGGCGCGGCGACCGCTGCGACGCTTATGTTCGCTCTCGGGGCTAATAGACCTTTCAGGCAACATTTAATGGGCGCCGCCATCTTGACGTCACATGACCCTGCCGCCATAGCCGCCCTTCATTTCCTCGCCGTTCCTCCGCGTCGTGTGCTGCACCGGCCACTACCGGAGTTTTGTTTCCGCGTTCTTTTACGTTCCGCGTTGAAATCGTGTATTTTCTTTAGGTCTTTTCGATATTTCGGGCTTTCATTTAATCATTTGATATCTATATTTTAACATAGTTCTTGTATTTTCTTATTTATGAAATGGAATCGGACAGCGAATGGATTGACGCTACAAGATTATGGCTTCAGACACCATGTAAGTTCATCCCATTCTAATGTTTTTCTCGCTAATAAAGGGCAGTCAACACCATCGCGACATATGCACATTTCAACTGACGCAGTAAAGCTATCGCAGTCGTGCTTCTTGCTGCATTTGCACGCTCGTATCCGTAAAGCCGACCCGCATCTAAGCGATTTAGCGTGCGACGAGACTTGCGACGGCGACAACGACGAAGGTCAGCGATGAAGATTTCTCACTCTCTCCTATTGCATCGCTCGGTTTTTGGGGTTTCTAGAAAAAGTCGCTCACCGTCTTGGTCGCTTGCCCCCGTCGCTTTCATGCGGTTTGCCTCGTCGCGCGACTGCCCGAGCGACAGCGAAGCGGGTCACCGTCGCTTGTCGCGTTGCTCGCGGAATCGCTTGCATGCGGTTTATACTTATTATCGAGGCGCTAATGGTTCAATGCTGTGTGCATCGAAATTGATTGAGTATAAACCGCATGTAAGCGATTTGGCGAGCGTCCAGATAAGCGACGGCGACCCGCTTCGCTGTCGCTCGGTCAGTCGCGCGACGAGGCAAACCGCATGGAAGCGACGAAACAAGCGACCAAGACGGTGAGCGACGTTTTCTAGAAATCCCAAAACCGAGCGTTGCGAGGGGCGACAATAGGGAGTTTTCGTAGACCGCGTTGCCCCCTCCGCTAAGCGTTCCGCAACGAAGAAGTTGCTACTGCGCCTGCGCGTGATAGCCTTGACTGTGGAGTTCCCGCTATCGTAGCGGGTTGCGGAGGGCCTTGCGGGACGGCGAAAACCATCTACGAAAACTCCCTAATGAGAAATCTCCGTCGCTCGTCTCGTCGCGCGCTAAATCGCTTACATGAGGGTCGGCTTTACGGAAACGAGCGCGCACATGCGGCGAGAAGCACGACTGCGATAGCATTACTGCGTCAGTTGCGATTTACATATGTCGCAATAGTGTTGACTGCCCTTTATTAGCGACAAAAACGTAAGAATGGGATGAACTTACATTTCCATTGAAGCCTAATAATCTTATATCGTCGACCCATTCGCTGTCCGATTCCATTTCATAAATAAGAAAATACAAGAGCCATGTCAAAATATGAAGATCAAATGATTAAATGAAAGTCCTAGATATCGAAGAGACCTAAAAAAAAACACAAGATTTTAACGCGGAACGTAAAAGAACAGAAAAACGAAGCTCCGGTAGTCGCCTGTGCAGCACACAACGCGGAGCAACGGCAGCAACGGCGAGAAGCTGAAGGTCGGCTATGGCGGCCCGGAAAGCGCGCGAAAGGGCGCGCTGACTGGTGGCAGCTCGAGTAACTGACTCGCTGAAAGCCGCCGCCATTTTGCGAATCGAGCGACCCCTATCAGCCAGAAACTTCTGCACCCGCCTGAGCTGTGGAAACCCGGTCAGCGTAACTCCCCACCTGGGGTGGTGTTCTGCACACAAACGGTCACGTTCGTGTTTCTCGAAAACTCCTCCACCCTACGAACCGAGCGCTCCTATTGGCCACAGCCCGCGTGATAATTCCACGCGGTTCCCATGGGAACGTTCGCGATACACGAAAGCAACCGTTTGCCGTAACTGTCGCTCTTCGAGTTCGGACCGTGACGACAAAGTGACGTATGACCACGTCCGACCTACGTAGCACATAGCGGAAGTCGCGTCACTAGATTAAATGCGGTATTACTCGAAAAAGAGTCTCGAAAAGGAATTTTAAAACGAATTAAACGATTAGCAAAGAGCACCTGGTGGATGCCGCTAACGCCTCGCTTGTAACGCCCGTCTAGGAACCTTGACAGCTAGTAACGGTGAGTGCCTCGCCCTACTCGACACACCCTACTCTCTGTTTCACTATGAGTGCGAGCTAGTGCGGGTGTAGGAGCTACAAGAACGTGCTCCGGGCTTTCAACGTCCCTGTCGCGCGCTTGCGCAGTGCAAGCCAACGTTCGTGCAAGATCGTTCGGGGCGATGCGCTCGTGCTTTTAACCTCTCTTTCTATTGCACGAAGGGGAACAAGCTTTGGGCAGGATTCGAGAGCGTAGAAAATAGCGGCGATGCTTGTTGCTCAACGATGGCTCGACCAACGCGTACAATGACGCGTTTTCCGCGAGCACCCGGTTGCCTTCGCGATGCACGACGACTGTTTCTGACGACTATACCGCTTGTCGAAAAGCACCGTGTGATCGCAGAGTGACAACGAGAGACGGCGACGATGAGAGATGATGACCGTCGAGCAGCAGCTACTAATTGAATCGCACTGAGATTTTTCGCAACGGGGAACTACAAGGGCGCGGTTGCCCCCGATGATCACATAGCTAATGCCCAGTGGATGGTGATCAGAGCCGTGACGGCCGTCGTGAGTATCGCTGTCAACCGGCTGGGAAGAGACGGTTGGGTCGACAAAACCCCGGACCGAGGCAGCTGAGGCATGTGCGAAAGAAGGCTTTCGTCGCCACCATGACAAGGACACCGACGTCGTCGGGTGCGTTGACTAAACTTAGACTCTAACTAAACCTTCGTCACCGTCATCATCGGTCTAAAGGAGACCGTCACCATCCTGAAGGACTCCAACACTTTGCCGCAAACACCATTTTGCCATTAACAACATGGTGGTAAGTTGACGTTTAAACTTCAGGGTTTCTACCGCTTCGAAGTTAGTGCACGCTTAGTACCTATGTCTTCAGTTGACAATTTGTTGCGGTCTGTAGCTACTGTCAATCACGCAATAAAATCTGGATGGGTTGCTGAGGGCATTTTGTTGTATCAATTAGATATTTTACCTTTTCACGCCAAGCTGCTGGAATTGCAAGTCAGTCATCGGAAAGTCATAAGAACACTTTTCGATGCCCTGGAATAAACTACGAACAGGTCTGTCCTAAAATGAATCGTTACTTGTCTAGACAGCAGCAGTTTAGTCTGTCAGAGTATGGTAACATTGTTACCCACTGTAGACGAGAAATTGAGCCAGTGTCTTGTGGATGGTTGTCATCTTCGTGACCAAGAGAAACAATAAAGGTACAATTGTCCTACATTCAACACACGTGTGTTTATTGTAAAGGTTATTATAGCAATTAAATAGATTGTCGTTTCAAAAGTGACAGTAACTCATTGAAATTAAAGAGTAGTGTGAGCTGGATTTTTGAAATTTTCCTGTGATGCAGAGCAAATACGCACTGTTGGCTTATCACCATCAAGCATACACGACAAGCGGAGGCAGAGTAGATGTGTGAAGGAAAAGCAAGCATATGTACTAAAGAAAGAACTGCTACGCAACGTGAAGAATGTCAGCAACTATCTTGCCATTGTGGTACGAGCTCAGTGGCTATGCACATGCTTATAGCAGCCTGTGAATGTAGGATGCTCCCCTTATGTGGCAAAGCCATGGGGGGGGGGGGGGGGGGCGGGGGGGGGGGGGGCCAGGGGAAGGGGGTTTATGGGGCTTCGCTCCTTCCCTCCCCAAATCCGGCGGGCCCTAGAATATACACACAAATTCCGACACCATCCCCCCCGCACCCCAAGTCATGAACATCCCAGCCACCTCCACCCCCCTCCATCCTCACCCCCTTAGAAGTTCCTGGCTACTCCACTACTATCAACAGCACTCAATAGATAGTCAACATTATCAAGATAAACGAAATTTCTTTTATTTATGCACCATATAGGCAGTGTTTTTGTCTTTAATGCATACAGCCAAAGCACACACTGTAGAAAACACTTGTGTGAAGCCTGCGTTTACAATGCGGTCCCCGTCAAACTTTCAAGGCGTTAACAAATTCCACAAATTAAATTTTCAACGAAACGAATGCGTTTTGCAAAACGCTGGCAAACTTACGTTGCGTTTTACATCATTCACCTTTGTCGTCCGATGAATCAGTAGTCAGCACTACACAAACCTCAATGAGCTTGTCGTTTGTTTTCTTGCCGTTGGGGCGATCGCTGGCGGTCGTGGCGGCGGCACAATTCTTTCTCAGACCGTTGGCTGCTGCCTCCGTGCTCGCGGAAACGTGGTTCCCTTTGTGTAAAGGTGAGGTTTTGAATGTTAATGTACGGCAACGCTGAATAAAGGTCTATTACCGTCTTCATAATCTCAGCAACGCTACCATACGAGCCACAACAACACCACCACTTTCAAGCTTCATAACACCGGCACAAATAGAGGCCAAGTCTTGTCTCTCGCCAAGCGTTACATCGGAGACGTTAAACGCCAGCTCACTGTGCTCTTCGACCCGGTCCTGCCGCCGAATGGGCTCATCCAACAGCACGAAAGTATTCGTGTGCGCGTTGATCAAGTGATCGATCGCATGTCAAACCCCAGCCGCGGTCGATCCGACGAGCATCGCGGCCATGTTCTTTCGAGTTTAACTCGCCAAGGGTACGGTTGTCGAGTTAAAACAATGCAAATAGCCCCGTGCATTCTTGTTCTTACATCATTCTGTCGTCACAACCCGAACTCTAAAAATGACTGCTAGCGGCAGAGGCTTTCTAGTTTCACGAACGTTTCCATGGCAAATGGCGTTGAATCGTCACGCGCAATGAAGCCAATGGGAAAGCGAGGTACCTATGTAGGGACGTGTAAAAACGTAAAAGCCGTTTTTTTTTTTGCACGAGCTATTCTGCAAATAAAAATAAGTAAAAAAGACTGCCCGAGATTATGCCGTCGCGTGCATTTCTTCAGCGCCGAAAGAGAAGAGCATGGCTTATGGAGACTATACCGGCATAATCACTGCAGTGAGCAAAGGAGCAAAGAATTATTAAAACTGCCCGAAGAAACTTTCCTGCATCATCCACAGAATGCTCACAACCGTTGCACTCTGCGTCGATCTCATGACTTGTCATATACTACCACAGAGTCGTCGTCAGCTCTGTATCCATTTGAAGTCTCCTTCACAGGCAAACAGGAAATTTCATTTGCAGCTTATGTTCACGGCGGCTTTACAGAGGATGATCGGTGTCGCAGCGCACCTTCACGTAATATTTTTTTTCTCGTAATGCCATCCGTATCGTGCAGAAGCAGGGAAAGCAACGACGCAAACGAGACACAAACACCACAAAGTCGTTACCGCGGTTTTCGCCATGTTTGTTTTCAAAGACCGTAGCGAAAGACTTCGAGAAAACAAGCTGAGATATCTTAGCTAAATTTACTTTACGTCATAGTTATTGAAATAATATTTCGTATTTTATAAAAAGATAATATTATTTTTCTCGGTTTCCTTCCATTTTCCGGAAGGTAGCCTTTTCTCCGTTATTCGCTCGTTTTAACTCCTGGAGGAAAGAAAGAAGATAACAAAAAGAACAGGGGGAAATGCGGGGATTTCTGCGCCCCAACTGCGTGGACACGTCATCGCGACGTAGGGGGATCGTCAGATTCTAGCTGACCGCGTGCGTGAACCCGAACGTTGGGGCGGAGCCTCAAACAAGAATCATTCTAGTTTGAGGCTCCGCCCCTTCTTTCTTGATACGTCACAACTCGAAAGGTTCCGTTTGCGACCAGAGTAGCACCCCTGCCTTTTGCATTCGGAGTACGCCGGCTTTTCTTGGAAGTTTTCACTTTATTCGCCTGTTTAGGATGCTTACCCTTTGTATTAGGGTGCCTTCATGTGCGCTTCGCATAGGGTGATGCCAACTGCCCGTTTCCCTTTCCCAGTCCCTCCCCTGCCACCATTTTGTTTCTCCATTGTTTCGCCGTGCGCTGGAAAGTGGCCTTTGTGTACATCGGTCCTCCCATCCGGGGGGGAAAACGCTAATCCTCCCTCCGTGGGTTCCACAACGCTGCTCCGAACTTCTGAGATAAGGTGCTTGTTTCCGGGAGGGTTATAAGCCCCACGGATTATCGCCGAGAGCCAAGATGGCTGCTTGTCTGTCGGCGAGTGGTATTACAAAGAATGGCATCACCCTAGCAAAGCGCACATGAAGGCTCCCTACTTTGTATGTTATCTTCCACTGTGAGAACCAGAGAATACCAGGGCTTGTAGGCGTCTCGGCCTTCGCAGGAAACGAAGGAAGAGAGCGAACGTCAAGCAGCCCGTGACGCAGGCAGTTCGACGTTCTTGGAGGATATTTCCGTTGAGATAATCTCTAAAAAGCCTTCCCGGCTGTGTTCCGGGTCTTCGCGAAAAATAGCTAATAGGGTCGGGTCCGGGGTGTGGGGACAGAATAGACACGTTCGTTCATTTACTTTGAAGCTGTGCAAAAAAAGCTGCTCTCTTCTACATGTTCCCCAAAACGCGCCGGATTCCGTCTGATTGTCGTGAAGTGACTATCGTGGACACTGTATATTGGATATGCTGTGTTATTTGAGACCTTTCTCAAGTCCTGTTTGGATAACGCGGCACCGTGGGGTACGTACAATATCTGCTGTTCGATTGATGAGACTCATTGAATTAAATGTTGTGGGCGGGGAATATCCATGCAGTTCGGATATCCTGTGTGGTCAAATATTGACCTATATAGATTGACACGGCTGAGTGTACGGTGCCGTAAAACGATGAACATAAAATGAAACAAACATTCCAGTTGCATTTGTTCTGTCGCGCATGGACTCACCAAAACAGCTTTTTTTTCTTTGTTTTTGTTCCCAAAAATAGAGCACTGCTGTTAAGTAACGAAGGATTTTGTTAGAAATGAGTAAGATTTGTTTTGGAAAAGTCTATCTTTCTACAGTTCCGTCGGCAGTGTTTTTTTTATCTGCCTATGTTTGCGTCTGCATTTTCGGGCGTCTTCCGCCTCCACGCGCGGGCGGCTTCGAGCAGCCGCGGGGGTCGGTGGAGAAGAGTCGGACCCCGGTCGTTAAGAAACGTCTCGGATTTCGAGAGGCGGTGCGGGGAGAACACGTGTGCGGAGATGCTTGCGGCTTTTAGCCGAATGTGCCTGTATATAGAGGGTTTTGTCGCTTAGTGTAAAATTGTCGCTTTTTGCCCGATGCAATAACTTAGCGGTTGGCGCCAGTCAGACTGGGAAATTTGCAGAGAACAACTCTACAAGGAATTTAGGTTTGGCGGTTGCAGCGCCAGGATGACAGCCCGCCGACCATTGGACGACAGTGTACCACGTGGGAGTGGTGAAATTTGAAGTGATTGGTCCATCTCTGGAGGGAAAGGAGGCCTCTACGAGGCTAGAAAAGAGCTGCCGAGAGGATTCTCGGGGAATTGCACATCCAAGCAAAATCCAAAGATTTTGCTTGGATGTGCTTCGAGCTTAACTCCAAGAAGATGAGCATTTAGAATGACGTGAAGTCCGCGTTTCGGCGGCACTACAATTTAGAAAGCCCTGTGGAAAATCAAAGAGCAATGTTCTCTCGAAGACAGACCTCCACAGAAACGTGCATGGAGTACGCTATTCAGAAGCTGCAACTGATAGAAGAATGTGTCTTCACAGGAAGCGAAGCCGAGAAGTGCGAATTGCTTCTTGAATCGCTGAACGACAAGGCAAAGCGAATGTATTTCGATACAAGCTTCACATCGCTTGATGACTTGCTCGACTGTTTTATGAAGTTTGATCGGGCAAGCGGAAAAGCCAAGAAGCCCGAAGAGAAGTCATTAAAAGTTTCAAAATTCCACGAAGGAGGGGCCGATGAGCTGTGCAGTTTCGTCAAACTTGATCGGAAACAGCAGCCTGGGGAAAAACGTCAGGAATACGATGCAGCGAGTAGTGCGAATGACAAACCACGACCAAGCCTGACCTACCAAAGGGAATTCTGTCGCCAGAGCAATGCAGCCCAGACCAAGGCTCAAGGATCCCGTCGGAAAGTGCTCAAGCTTTGCCTAAATTGCAAACAGGAAGGCCACTTTGTTACATGGTGCCCCCAGCCTGTCACGCAAGAATTTCTTGAATGGCAGCGCGCATTTCAAGCGGAGCCTAACGTTCCGACTGACCTGGAAAACTCCGACCTGATGTCTTCGGGGCCTGCGGGGAGACACCAGTAGTGCAGCGCGTTAGCTGTGAATCTTCTGCGGGCGTCAAACGGGTCCCAGTCTTTATGGGATCCCTTGAACTCAGTGCAGTTTTGGATTCTGGTTCCACCAGAAGCCTTGTGAATGAAGCTGTTTGCCAGAGACTTCAGATGACACCTTCAAAATCTTCCCTGAAATTTGTGGGAGCAAATGGGCTGCCACTTGAAAATAATGGAGAAGTGAGTGTCGACATTACGGTGGACGGAAGGTCATTCCGACAGACTTTTGTGGTTCTCCCACATTTAAAGGAAGACTTATTCTTACTTGGAGATGACTTTCTACGCTCATCAAAAGCATTTATCGACTGGGGTACAAAAACGTTTTCAATCCAAGCCGAAAAATTACTCAAGGTTTATGCAACGACCACCCAAGTAGTGCCGCCTCTTTCCCGGAAAGTCATCGAAGTCGTGTTGGAAGTCCCAGACGGCGAGACAAGTCGCGTAACAGGTTCTCAATCGGCTATTGAACGGTACCTGTTGGAACTGCAACCGACAGTCATCGATGCAGGAACAAAGACTTTCAAACTTTTGGCTACAAAATTTTCCTTGAGGCCATCCAAAATGCCTGTGAGGGCATCTTTAGGATCAGCAGAAAAGGTGGAAGCTGTTGAAGCGGTTGACTTGTCTCCCATCGAATAGGAATCAGTCCTGCAATGTTCCAGTTTTTCTGATCTTGAAAACCAGGAAGATGTGCCGAAAGTCCGCAACGAAACGCAGCAGATAATAATTAATGAGTTGAGCTTCAACGTGGAAGCTTCGCTGAACTCCAAAGAGCTGGAGGCTGTAAAACAACTGTTGATGAAATATCGTTTTAGTTTTGCAACCGACACTGCACACCTGGGATCTTGTACGATAGAGAAACATTCCATTTCTACTGGTGGTGCAAAACCAATTGCACAATACCCAAGGCGAATTTCACCGGCTCAAAGAGGTGAAGGCAATGATAAAAGACCTAATGGATGCAAAAATTATGCAGCCCTCCAAAAGCTCCTGGGCATCACCACTGGTTCTAGTTAAAAAAAAAAGGACAAGTCGACAAGGATGTGTGTGAACTACAGGAAGCTAAATGCTGTAACTGAAAACGTTGTCTATCCACTACCACGAATCGATGATGCTCTGGCGGCATTGAGTGGGAGCAAGTATTTCTCAACATTGAACCTCCTTTCAGGATTCTACCAAATAGAGCTGGAACCTGGCGACACCGCTAAGACAGCTTTCGTTACGCAGTGGGGGCTGTATCAATTTCTGAGAATGCCATTCGGGTTAAAAGGGGCACCGGCAACGTGTCAGCGAACTGTAGATGCCATTATCGGTGATCTAAAGTATCGCAACGCACTGGTCTAGATGGACGACTGCATTGTTTACAGCACAACGTCCCAAGATCACCTTCGACAACTGGGAAATATTTTCGCGCGTTTTGAGGCAGCAAATCTCAAGTTCAAACCGCAGAAGTGCAATTTCTTTTGCACCAGAGTGACTTACCTTGGACATATTGTATCCCAGAAAGGTATTGCACCTGATCCAGAGAAAGTCGATGCCGTAACGCGATTCCCCGTTCCTAAAACTGCGGCTGAAGTTCAATCGTTCTTGGGACTGACGTCCTATTTCCGAAAGTTCATTTGAAACCATAGTGCCATCGCAGCCCCCTTCTGAAAAAAGAAGAAGCCTTCACATGGGGTGCTCCACAAGAACACGCCTTCCAGGAACTGAAATCTGCTTTATGTGGACCTCCCGTCCTGAAGCACTTCTCAGAAGACTCTAAATACGGCCTCCAGGTCCACACTGATGCTTCCAGAACCGGCCTCGGCGCCATCCTCCTCCAGGAAGATGAAACTGGGGACTACAGGCCTGTTGTATACCTCAGCCGTTCTCTTCACGGAGCTAAAGAGAACTACACATCCACTGAACTTGAGGCCCTTGCAGTTAAGTGGTCCCTGGAACAGCTACGTCCCTACCTAATGGGCAGAAAGTTTCATGTTGGTACAGATCACCATGCGCTCTGCTGGGTTCTTCGTTATAAGGAGGGAAACCAACGCTTGCTCAGGTGGTCTCTGCTGCTCCAAGAATTCGACTTTGAAGTTGTGTACAAGTCTGGCGCATGTCTCACTGCCCCCGATTGTCTGTCCCGTATTCCAAGCCGCGTCTGCTCAGGGGAACCTTCGAGTACCAACGGCTCCGGAGAGACTGGGAGGACCCGCACTTGCGATGTGTTTGAGGTTAAAGAGCCCAACTTAACCTCCGAGCGGAAGGAGGACCCGTTCTGTACAAAAATCATAAAGATACTGCAGAAAAAGGCTGGTACAAAGAAACAATTAACAGAAGAGAGCAAGTAAACAATTCGTGCCTTTTCGTGATGTATTGCACAAAAGGGATGCAGGACCAACGCATGAGCGATTTGTTTTATGCTTGCCGGCGACGAAGCGAGCGGAAGTACTTCAAGAATTTCATGAAAGTCGATTCGGAGCACACATGGGAATCCGTCGCACATACGAGAAAATCCACAGTAAATATTTCTGGCCTCGACAGTATGTGGATGTCCAAGGGTTCGTGAAAAGCTGTGACCTTTGTCAACGGATGAAGATGACTACGACGTGCCCTTACGGACTGCTGCAGCCAGTTGAAGTCGATATGCCGTTTCATACAGTTGGACTCGACATAATTGGGCCCTTCCAGGCTTCACGAAGGTACAAGTTTGTCATAGTTGCCATAGACTACCTAACCAAGTTTGTTGAGGCGAAAGCTGTTCGTAACATTGAGGCTTCCACGGTGCAGAAGTTCATCGAGAGGAGAATTATCCTCAAGCACGGATGACCCACAGTACTAGTTACGGACAGGGGCACACAGATGACTGCCAGATCAACTTCCGATTACCTCAAGTACCGTGGTATACGTCACGCAACGACTACAGCTTATCACCCAGCTGCCAACGGCCTCGTCGAACGAGTCAACAAAACGCTCAAACAGATGCTGCGAATCACCACCTCATCTGGAGAGAAGTGGGCTGATGTTTTGCCCTATATAGTGTTCTGCTATAACACAGGATATCAGGACACGGTTCGTACTTCTCCTTTTCTCCTTCTGTATGGACGTGACCCTGTTTTCCCCTTAGATGTGGCTTATAACAGGAAAGATCTGCAAGAACTGCAAGCAAGCTCCGAATACGCGGTGCTCGTGCGTGAGCGCTTGAACGAAGCGCGTAGATTGGCTGCACGACACATCAAGTTGGCTCAGGAGAGGCAGAAGAGACTATTGGACGAACACCGAACTGACATAACGTTAGAACGAGACCAGTTGGTGCTGTTGAGGACCCCGCCAGTGGGGCTTAAAAAACGGACAATGTACACTGGGCCTCATCGAGTTGTGGCCAAGCTATCGCCGGTGAATTATGTTCGGTGATGGTTCAGTTCGGTGATGGTTCAGGGCGGGACATCGTGCACGTAGAAAAACTGAAACCGTATCTAGAGCCTGTTGCAGAATTTTCACTCTCCTAAAACTGTTCAATAGAAGACTGTTTTATACTTGTACAGGAGTTGCAATTACCACGTGGGACGATTGTGTCGTGTCTGTACTTGAATGCTGTATTCTATGTGTACAGGACTTGCAATTACCGCTTCGGACGATTGTGTTTTGCGTGGACTTGAATACTGGTTTATACGTGTACAGCACTTGCAACTATCGCGTGTTTTGTGTGTGCTTTAAGTGTCTTCATACCACCAGTTTCTTTGCGTATTGTGTGCGTCGGGTCGACGCCTTTTTGAGGCGGCGGCATGTGACGGTGTCGCGTGAACGCTGGGAGAAAAAGGAAAGGAAGAGGAAGATCGAGCAGAAAAAGTAAAAAGAATGTCACCACGCCTCAACGGAGCCGAACATTAAAAGAGATATTTCGACGACCAATCGAGCTTCGTCACACAAACTAATTAACGAATTGGACTTTTTGGTATTCTTTACATAGAGAAAAATATTTTACAGCGTGAACGCGCTTGAAACCAGGAAGCGCGATCAGCTGGGACGCACCCACTGGTAACAGAAGAACGCGACGTGGTAGGAGTTAGGTACGAAAACCGAGTTTTCGTGCATGGCCTCTGATATCCCGAAGCGCGCGAACGCTTCTCCGGCCGTCCCATTCGTGCGGTAATCGGAAAAAGAAAAGGAGGCGGCGTCTCTCTGCGGGGAGGCGCTCCCACCAACCCAGTCATCGACAGCATGGCGCGAGTCCGAAGAGTTCAAGAAAAAGTCTTGTTACGTCGAGTTACTGCAACTTATTCTTACACATTTTTGTGTATTGTGGTAGAACGGTGAACAGCTGCTCTGGGGACGTCGATAGACAACTTGTGATGCTTATTTAATTATTTAATTCGAGATATTCATCTCGACATGTTGCAGCTAGCGCTACAAGCGCGCCTTTGGATATAGTATTTCATTGCAACCCGTAGCACGTATAAAACTCCAGAAAAAAATTAGCTCCGTACCTAAAACATCCGGAGTTCCCTAAATAAAATAATCATGCTGCATTTTTGTTTTTGAACTTTGCACGTTGTTTGGCCTGTGCACGAGGTTTGATACTATATAGTGAAGTCCGTCTTGTCCTTCTTTTAATATTTTTTTTAAAATTTATTACGCAATTTTTGCGGGTCGTATTGCTGTGTTTGCTTCTACTAGAAGTACCTTTAAGCCGGGGTCACACTGCTTATACTTTATACACAAGACAGTCTGCAAATATCAGTTACCACGATATCCATGGTTCAAATGCCGCGTGCCAAGTGTCTCCTTGAACTCGTTGCCGTGCGGCATTCGAAGCTCAGAACTCGTGGTGACTCGAGTTTGAATCTGTTTGCAGACTGTCTTTTGTATGATGTGCAAGCAGTGTGAGCCCGGCTTTTTTTTTTTTTTTTGTTTTTTTTTGGGGGGGGGGGGGGGGAATTTATGGCGATGAGGTACAACCACCTCCCAATGATTTCGCCATTTTTGTTTTTATGAACTTCGCGATAATTGTAGGTACTGATTGAAAAGTTCGGGCGTTATCTTGTAAACGTCTAGTTTTTGGCACATGTAGCACAGACCACCGCATCCCGTAATGCACTTTGTGATGTAACTTAATTGATATGCAAACAAACAATGGGATATTAAAAAAAAAGATAACTCTGGATTATTTATAAATTGCAACCTTCTTCCAACCTGGTTTATTCGGTATTCCAAGTGGTATATTTACAGATTCCAAGCCTTGATTTTTAAGGTTAGACGCGAATTACATACATTGCGGTGCAATTTGGCATCAGGCAGTTTCTTTCGATACTCTACCCTGTCTGTCATAGTCATGCCTATGTTGACCAAGAACGGCCGTACAAACTTCTCTATAACAATCTAGAATTTTTCGTCTCATGGTCATCTCTTGTAGCGCAAATAAAACAAAAAAATTTACTTCGTACAAAAAAAAATATTTCCCTGAGTAGAAACAACCATACTGTAATTTTTTTTTATCCGCATGTTGTTTGACGCGGCTTTTCAATCCTAATCACAAGGTTTGATATCACAAAAGTGCGGTCCTCGTGTCATCCTTATTTTCATATTTCGTTATTATTTATTACGTAAATTATGCAGGTGATATTGTCTGCTTGTATAAGCACATTTAGGGCAATTATTATGACGGTATGATACGACCGCCTCACAATGATTTTGCCATTTTTTATTAGACTTCGTGATATTCGTAGGTATTGATTCAACAGGTAGGTAATTTTGTAGCAACCGTCTAGCCTTTGGCACCATGTAGCACAAACCATCACATCCGGTTATGTAGCTGGCACTTTGTGATGTAACTTGTTATGCAAAGAGACAATGAGATCTAAAAAAAATAATAATTCTGGTTTGTTTATAAATTCTAACCTTGTTCCAGCCTGGTTTCTTCGTTATTCCAACTTTCAGCCTGGTTTATACACAAATTCCAAACCTTCAATTTTAGATTAGACGCGAAGTGCCTTGCGATGCAGTGGCTACGTACACAGTTTCTTTCGATAGGCTATCCTTGCTTTCAATCCATGTCCAGAAGTTGCCGAAAACAAAGCAGTCCGGGGAGCTCGGGTGAACGCAAGATGAAGCACGACGACGCGACTGCCACCACCCACCCACGATGCCTGCAACTAGAAGTTTGCACGGGCTAATATTTTGAAGCCCGCCCCAGCCCGGCCCGTTGTCTATTGGGCCCGGACTTGCCCGCGGCCCGCTATCCATTTCCGACAGCCGGCCCGGCCCGGCCCGATGCTAATTTTCATGGGCCAGCTGCGCTTTATTTTAGACCAGTATGAATAGCTCACAAATTGCGCGGCATGGCAGCTCGCTTGCTACTGCTATACATAAGTTGATTATGGTACCCAATAGTAAATACTGTAAGCATTTTTTATTTTATTTTTTTGCTAGTATTATTAGTTGGACACCCGATCTTCCTTTTCTGCGACCAAATACGCGCGGAAAGGACGAAAAAAAAAAATGACAAGCAGAAGTAAACAAAGCCACGTGTCATAGTCGGAAAGGAATGAAAACATCGCGACGGGTTTGGGCAAAAGACGGGCAAAGTTCTAAATTAGCCACTCTCGCCGCGCACAACCGTAAAAAAAAAGGGGAAAAAAAAGAAAGAAAAACAGCAACATCGTCGTCTTTTGCGGTGGTCTGCGAGAAACTGTTGAGGAAAAGTACCCCTCAGGGGAACTTATTCACCCCTATTGGGGATGCAAGTACTCGTGCGTACGGTTGGTTTACGCCGGCGAGGGTACGCATTGTGTAGGCGCGTGCATGTAGTACGTGTTTGTGGTGAGAAGCGATTGTATGATGGCGGAGCGGCCGGGGACGAAAAGGAACGCCGCGCCGCTAGTCCTCTGGAAGAGCATTTGCTGCACACACCGAACCATACAAAAACATACACCCACACACACATGCTTCAGCATCTGTTTATCCTCCACTGTGGTTCCTCTGCCAACCCCCGAACACGTTTCCCAAGAACCTGCCGCTAAAGAAAAAAGTAATGGCCGGTTTGGCCCGCTTTGGCCCCCCTTGTAGACTTTAATGCAAGGCCCGTACCCGGCCCGTGGCCCGCGGTCTGGCCCGTACCAGTGCAGATCTCTACCTGCGACGCTGACGGAGCCAGAGTTGCGCGTCTGTTTTCCACGTGCCGCCGCGCCGCTATACGCCGAGATCCGATCACGTGAGGAGCCGGATCAAGTGTCGTGCAGGAAAGAAGACGTCGCGCGCGCCCCGGCGTATGTTCCCCTGCTTTTGAGCGCGCCGCGTGCCTCGAACGCGCGGCGCCACTATTTGTCGAATTCAGTCACGTAAGGAGCAGGCTTCGCATGCCGTGCAGGAAAGCCGGCGCTCCGGGGGTGAACGCGCAACTCTGGCTGCCGTAGGGAGCCAATACAGGAACTCTATTATTATTTTTTTTTCTCGAATACCCTCAAGGTAAGTACATTGAAGAGGGGAGAGAGCTGTAAAATATTAACTATAAAGTGCACATATTAGTAAAAACATTTTAGAGCGCAGCTCCTAGGGGCCCTTTTCCGGCTTGAGCGGCGTCGGCGTCGCCGTCGGCGTAACCGCGAGGTCACGTGACCCCCCTGAGGCCACGTGACCCCTTGAGGGCACGTGACCCTTCTGAAGTCATGTGACCCCCTGACGTCACACGACCCCCCTGAGGTCACGTGACCTCAAGGAGTCACCTATCCCTCAGGACGCTTACATCCCCCTGCTCAAGAGCTGCGCTCTAATCCGGCGTTACAGGAAATTGTAAACGGCTTTCATTTTCTTAAACATAACAATATCAGTGATATTAGCAATCGAGGCGGGAAAGTGGTTCCAGTCTATAGATGTTCGTGGCATAAAAGAATATTGAATTAATGCAGTTTTAAAATTTGCAATACCAACCTTATGGCTATGATCAATGCGAGCAGATATGTAAAATGGTGGAGTAATTAGTTTATGACGAAGGGTAACAATTTGATGAAATATTTTATGAAAAAGACACAAACGAGAGATTTTTCGGCGGTCAGTTAGTAACGGTAGACCTAAAATATTTTTCATGGTAGTAACGCTGGCAGTACGATAATAGTTTGTCAATATAAAACGAGCTGAGCGGTTTTGAATAGATTCAACATGAGAAATTAGTGACGAGTGGGAGGGGTCCCACACCAGCAGCAACATATTCCAATTTTGGACGGATTAGGGTTTTGTGCATGGTTGAATGTAATAAAAACGGAGCGAGGAAAAAAATTTTTTTTTAAGGTATCCTAACATACGGTTAGCACTGTTAATTACGTATTCAATATGAATCTTCCAAGAAAGGTTACAAGTTATATGAACAGCAAGGTATTTGTAAACAGACACTGAAGCGAGGGGATTACTGCTTAGATGATAAGTATGACACACCGATTGAGCACGTGACACTCTAATCGATTTGCATTCGTTAGTGTTAAGTTCTATTAGCCACTGGTTACACCACAGTGATATACGATTAAGGTCAGACTCTAGAAGAAGAGAGTCAGATATGTCAGTTATTTTCCGGTAGAATACGCAATCGTCAGCAAAGAGGCAAATAGCAGACGACAAGTTCTGCACCAAATCATTAATGTAAATAAGAAAGAGCAGCGGACCAAGTACTGATCCCTGTGGGACGCCCGAGGTTACTGGAACAGTACACGAATTTGTATTATTAGCTGTAACGAATTGTAGGCGGTTAGTTAAAAAGGCATGAATTCAATTTAATATACAGAGGTCAATGCTAAGTGATTGTAGATTATGAAGAAGGAGTTTGTGGGAAACTTTGTCAAAGTCTTTTGAGAAATCTAAGGAACCACAATCGATTTTATTATGATTATCAAGAGAATTAGGGAGATCATGCGTGAAGGATAGTAGTTGCGTCTCACATGAAAAATGCTTTCTAAAGCCATGTTGTGAACTTGTGAAGAAGTCATTAGTTTCAAGATAATTTATGAACTGTGAGTAAATGACGTGCTCAAATATTTTACATGGCACACTTGTTAAAGAAATTGGTCGATAATTGGATAGGTTTTGTTTTTCGCCGGATTTATGTAAAGGAACCATCTTCCCAACCACCCAATCGCTCGAGTCTACGCCATGGTTAAGAGAGTGCATATAAAGTTTTGAAAGAATTATTGAACAATACATATTACAATTTTTAAGAACTTCCTGTTAACCCCACCTATTCCGGCGCAGGACGAAAGCTTCATATTATTAATAATGCCAGCACTACCAATCGCATCAACTGCCACTGGGTCCATAGGCAAAAAGTCAGAAAATGACAATTTTGGTATTTGGTTAACATCAGAGGTTGTAAATGACAAAATAAAAACATCATTTAATACAATTGCAGTTTCAGTTACTGGTATATCTGTACGGTCAGAGGATTGAACAATGTTGGACTGACACTTGGGATTAACGACATTCCAAAATTGTTTAGGATTATTTGCTAACATGATATTTAGTGTAGGATTAAAACAATGTGATTCAGCTTCCGTAAGACCTGATGTATGGTTTAAGCAGACTTGTACCGTACGCATTACAAGTAATCAAATTACTTGTAATCGATTACTTTTTGGAGTAATTTTGTAATCAATTGATTACTTTTATTAGGTAGTAATCAAAAGAGTAATCTGATTACTTTTTGAAGTAATACAAATTACTTCCAACGGTTACTATTTTTCTACGTTCACCAAATTTCTTGGGTTGACATTTATTATTCTAAGCTAACGCTGTTTGTTAGTCGCAAATCAATAGTATTCACCTTACCACGCAGTAAAAGCTTTGTCTCCTGATCCGAGATATATGCCGCGCCAATCATGATAAGCTAATTATAGCGCAAAACAGCTTTGTCATCCGGCCCTCTGTTCTTCTTAACTGTTTGCCAAATTTGTTTTCTTATCATGTGAACACAACTAGAAAAATCATTTCACGTAGAAACATTGGTGCCGTTCAGTTTGCCAGCGTTTTTCACCAAAAGCTTTTTCTCGTTTTAATCAGAGCAATTTATGACGACTGCTCCGCGACTTCTCTGCTACTTTCCTACCAAGTCTATGAATACGCTCGACACTTGTAACTTTAACTCTCATTTTCGATTCGAAAACAAATGATAAAACTTCCTCTTTAATTGAAGACATTGTTTCAATGTCATCCTCGGGAAACCCAAAGACAATAAAATTGCTGCGACGGCTACGCCTCTAAGTCGTCAATTTTGTCGACTAACGCTGCAACCTGATCTTTTAAAGCCGCAACAGTAGCCTCACACTGTTGAAGCTTCTGGGCGGATAGAGAAACGGACTCAATATTTTGCTCGATAGATTCCAGTCGTCTGCTGTAGCGTTTACTCGAAAGACTTCATGCTTGCCACTAAGGCTTCTGGGCTTGCCATTATAATAGCGAGCTGTTCTGCTAGAGTACGCCCGGGGGTCAGCTCTACCTCCCCACTCAGAACAAGAATACCGAATGCACCAAAACAACCAGCGACAAATTCGCACAGAACGCCTGGGCAAGGCAGCACTACCAAGCACAAATAGTCACTCATGACTTTACAATAGTAAGAGGGTATACAGACCTGCAGTAGTAAAAAGAAGGCGTTTTTTGGTGACCGCATCGTTGTCGTGCCAGCTTGACCATTGACGCTGATTGCAGTGGAAATGGGCCCTGAGAGCGCCACTGATGTTGACGATGTGACGCTGTAGCAAGATGATGACTCGGAATCTCGTCAATTCAACAGTACAGAAGTCATGCTCACATTTTATTGGTTCCTCTCTTCGTCGTCTAACAGAACGTTTCGAGGTTGCTGGATATCCTCAGGAACATATTTTAGGGCAGTTGATGTATATGATATTTCCAAAGAAGTCAATTCAGAAAAATCCTAGACCTTCAAAGCGAGTAGTCCTTCCATATTTTCATAAAATTTCTCACAACATCAAAGCGTTAGCCAGCAGGTTTAATGTAGACACTGCCTTTTCTACAGATTATAGATTGAGCCGTTTAACCCCTTTTGCCTCGACTGTTTTAGCTTGTGCGATAAAACACAGAGAAAGGGATGTGGAATGTTCGTCGGATGTCATTTACAAGATACCCTTTGATTGTTGCCTTTGTTATGTTGGGCAGACTAAACGATGTATAAATGAGCGGTTGACTGAACACAAACGTTGTATAAAGAAAAAAGACCCGTACTCCGAAGTGTCAAAACATCTGATCGAATGTAGGAACTGTGTACCGTTGTGGCATCTAACTTCAGTAGAGTTACGGGAAAAAGATGACCATAAGCGGTTGATAAAATATTCATTAACGATATTAGGTCACGGGAACGCAGTTAATAAGCCGTCGTTTGGGTTGGACACTGAACTGTGGCGTTTTCTTAGGCTGTGAAAAGTTCTGACCTTCAAGGTTTATATCTGTAGGTTTTCGGGTAGAGGGGACGATGGGTCGGTCTTTTCTTTTCTTTTTGTATATGTGTTACTGGGCTTGAACTTACCAGTGTGTTTGGCGGTCGGGAAGCGAGGGGTCAAAAATAAGGGAAGTGCATGGCGCAGAGTCTGTTGTCCTTGTTGTTTAGTCAGAGGTTACGTTGGTGGAAAGTGGCATTCTTTGGGGTTCTCACCCTTTCCCCTTTCTTCGTTTGTATCGAAGTGCCTATATAGCCAGGTTTGGGAAAATAAAAATTTCAGCTGTGTTAGAGACTTTTTAGTGTTGTTTCGTTTACCCGCAGTCTCGGTTTTTTTTCAACCATGTGCAATGTACACCAGCTCGTTTGCGCCCTTACATTTTGTAGCAAGATGACATTGGCGGCGAGATAAACAAAACTCTTTCGTTGAAGACTGTCCTCGGTACGTCGCAGAGTGGGAAAAAATATTTTTACATCCGGGCATTACTCGCGCTCATTCGACACCAATGGTTCACCGTAGTTGCAGCTTGTAGGGAGTTGAAACAGGCAGGACACCTGCAGGTGAAACATAAACATCTGGACCGCATCGTTGTCGTACCAGCATTAACATGATCGCCCTACTTTGCTCTTTGATTTTGCAAAGTCGCCAAAGTCAGATGGCAAGGTGATGCAGATTTCTTGGCTCGGCTAAGATGGTGAAGTAGGAGTATTGAGTTGCGCACATCGCTCGTGCGTTTGGCGTCGCTCGCACTCGCGATGAAACGGATTATGGGCTGCTCGCTCACACTGAGCATTGCCGCCACTACACTTTGTAGACGCAAACTGGGCTAGAAAATGGCCGAGATGTCAGGCGGAAACTACAAGGCATATCGCAGCCGAACCACAGCGCTAAAAACATGCATGTGACTTTGTTGTGGCCAGGCAACTCGCGGACCGAGAGGACATGTGGTGCGTTTTTGACGCTGGATCGGCTGGGATAGCTCAAATTGTGGCGAGGCCGCTGTCACCTTGAAAGTAAAAGTGTGGCTTGTGACGGTTGCGCGTTACCATATCAGATCACTGCCTTCTAGAGCCGTCACCTCTCATCGGCCACATTTCTTTTTTGTGCGGCACGACAGGGAACTGTTTTACACAGACCATTCTCTCTATAACGGTGTAAAGTTGGCATTCTGCGGCAAAATGCAGTGCACTCTAAGAAAAAATGGAGGAAAAAGGTAGCAACGGCTCGTCTTCCTCCCTTCTTATGACACGCCCCCAAGCGGACACGAGAAGAAGGGAGGAACGAGACATTTTTCTCATGATTGTAAACCTGAGACTGGGGCAGAAAAGAGAACACAACAGAAGGTAGTAAAAGAGGAGGCAACGTCTCAGGTAGTAAAAGAGGAGGCAACGTTGTGTTCTCTTTTCTGCCCCAGTCTCAGGTTTACAATCATGTTCAACTTACACCAGCTCGCCTGCACTCTGATTATTTTTTACATTTTTCTCCTCCAGGCAGACGGGAGAAAGCTTCGAACCGCATTGGAGCGGCTTGATTGATTGGCTTTCAAATAATAACGGCATGATCGAGCGTTTACTTTTTAATAAGAGATTCATCCCCTGAGCCATTCAAAATACTCTCAGAGGTATGACATTGCTGGAAAAAAATCAACAGGCTGGGAATATTTTCTATTGCTTACGCAGTCACCGAAAAATTCCGTGCGTTCAAAACGACCAGTACAAAAGACGGAAACGCATGGCTCGGGTGAAGTGTTCGGGTTAGTGTGCCGTTGTATTGATGTTTGTAAATGCCATGCATGTGTATGCGCTCAATGTATGTTCACCTGATGCTTGTAGTATGCGTATGTGTGTCTGTGTACAGTACAGGTTCCCGAAGATAGCGAAGCGCGAGATGGGCTGCGGGAATAAAAATATTTTTTGTTGGACATGAATGGGGTGGTACCTAGCGCCACCTAGCCTAGCTACTAGCAATTACTCTGCTTGACCCTGCCATCTGGTGGCAAGCGATTTAACCTTCTTTCACGCTGCGCGATAAACAGCGGCTTCGAGTTTGTTCTTTTGAAAGCGGTTTTTGGTTTCTCGGATGTGTTTGCCATTCCTCCGTGATGTGCGGTTGACGAAGGAATTGTGACTCGAGGAACAGCAAAGGTAAGACGTAAAGTGCGCGAAGTAACCGGTTATTGGTTGTCTACGTTTAACATCGCAGTGGTGACGACGAGGAGACTGAGTAACTGCTTTCGAAATGCAAGTTTCTATACCTGCGGGGGGAATCTGGCTTCGGAAATAAACACAGTTCGCGGAAAGCTCGTCTTACGCTTTTATTTGCTGCTCCTCTCGTCCCGTACAAGAGACGTAGCGTTCTCGTTAAGCCTTATTGAGCTCAATTTGCTCGATTCAGGGCCGCCATAATGAGATGCAGGCGACGGAGGAACTATTTGCTCCCCTGCTTCAGGGACGAAGGTTTCTCCCTTTCTAAAGGGTTATAGGTTACAAAGCCGTTCCTCCCTTTAGGGAGGACTATCGATACCCCTTTTTTCTAAGAGTGTGTCTTCATACACATACGCGCTTTTGCTACACTGGTGACATCAGGCACGTAGCCAGGATTTTGTTTCGGAGGGCCCGCCTATGACAAAATACTGTATGAGGGGTAGGGGGTGGAGGAGGTCCCAGCAAAATGGAAGATTTCGGGGGGGCGGGCCCCATGGGCGCCTCCCCCCCTGCACTCTAAAAAAAAAGGGTATCACCATACACCCTTTCGTCCCATATAATACACCCCAAAACTTCATTTCGACGTACAGCGCCATATAGTCGAACAGACGGCTCGAAATTTTACCAGGGGCTTGATAACGGTGCGACATAACTTATTAAATTGCTAAAGTACGTATCAAAGACCAAAGAAAGAAAACACAAAGCTTTTGCAGTACGGCCAAGAAAACTCCGATAATCTTTTTTGTAGTCAATAACACGTACATCAGCTATCTTAATAAGTTGTACTACACGGCTATCAAGCCCCTCGTAAACTTTGGGGACGCCTGTTCGATTATGGGGCGCTGTACGTCGAATTGAAGTTTTGGGGTGTATTATATGGGACATGGGGTGTAATAATACACCTTTTTTTCTGAGAGTGTGGCTACGTGCCTGGGTGACATGTCTTAGTCATTTTTCCGCCAAATTGTTCTTTATTTCTTTTGAAGTGCGTGCAATTCAATGTAACTCAGCTTGGGCGCGTAGCCTTGGCTAATGCCAACGTTATTAGATTAGCTCAGTTACGGAACTGTTCATAGACTCTGCTTGCAAGAGCAGCACCGCCCTCACTCACCACCACTCGTCTCCCGTCGTTCGAACCGCCGGACGGCTGCTATGGTAACTGCAGTGTATTCTATGGAATACGTACGTTTCGGGGCACAGCGTCTAGATGGCGTTTCAACGTACTCTATGAAACACACAGTTATGAAACGAAAATCTAGATGACGCCTGAAACGGCGGGAGGCGGAGTGAAGTGAGTGAGGCTAATGTTGGCTCGTGCTTAGACGCCATTTTATCGCATACGTCACTCACCAAGTGCACGAGCGCGCAACGCGCTGGCCCACTCAGTGCAAGAAATGATGTGTTCACTCTGAGACAGAAAGACATGAAGGCAGCCTATGGGGAAAATACATCTTGGCGCCATCTCGACGGCACTTTTGAAACGGTCGGTGTCAGTGATTGAAGCGATGGAGGCGGGGAGGTGGTTCCAGTCTGTGCAGGTTTTGGGAATGAATGAGTGGAAGTGCAAATTGGTACGGCTGCCTGGGACGCCAACTTTGAACTGATGGTCGCTGCGTGTATGGATTTGCATCTTTTGAAGCACTTCCCTCATTGCTGGGCTCCAGGATAGTCTCGAGTCCAACGTGACGCCAAGATATGTGGCCGTTTTCGCCAGTTTCACTAGAGTGTCCCCAATGCGTAGTGTGGGCATAAACTTGCTTGGCCTCTTTGGAGCGTAACACAGCGCAATCGTTTTTTTCGGCTGATATTGCCAAGCCCAGTTGGTGGAGACGATACACTGCATTTGTCAGGGCTCGCTGGAGAGCGCATACCATACGTTGCCTTCTGTAGCTGGGGGCAGTGGACCAGAGTGCCACGTCGTCTGCATAGACGGCCATGCTGATAGGGTAAACCGGTCCTTCTCCGAGCCTTGCCGTCGCTGGTAGTGACGCGATGGCCAGAGCAAAGAGTAACGGGCTAACAACGCTTCCTCGGGGAACTCCTCGGATGATTTCCCGGGGGTTGCTCACCGCGCTGCCGGCCTTCACACACATAGCGCGTTCACTAAGAAACGCGCAAATGCATTTCAGTGAACGTCCGTTCACCCCGAAACGGCGTAGGGCTGAAATGATGGCCTTGTGGAGGAGGACAATAAAGGCTTTGCCGTCGTCCAGAACGACGGCCACCGCCAATCAACCCTGTGCTTTTGCTTCTTCCAGTGAGCTGACGATATCTCCCATTGCATCTACCGTGCTCTGATGGTGCCGGAATTTTGAGAAACAGTCCGGTTAAGCCCTTGCTCCTTCTAGGTGGTAATCAAGACGACGTAGCCCCATGCGATCCATCCGTTTGCCGAGGCGTGATGTCAAGGAGTTGAACGTTACCTTGGCTGCACTATCATCATGACTGCAGGCGCCGCGTGTGATCGGCCCAAGTTTGTTGCGCGGTGCGGCAGAGATCGCGCACCAACCGAGGGTGGAAGAAGATAGAGGTGCCTGAAGAAGGTCAGCGTCGGTGGCGAATTTTCACTAGGAGTTTCAGGATCACCCGATAGGGGCACTGACGGTTTGGAGGCTTTAACATCGGATCGAAGCGCGGGCGCGCTCGCCCGCCCCCCCCCCCCCCCCCCCCCTTTCCACACACACACACGTGGCGGGTAAGGAATGAGGACGGTACTATTAAAATAGAGAGAA
The DNA here is from genome assembly GCF_016920785.2 of Ixodes scapularis. Lineage (NCBI taxonomy): Eukaryota > Metazoa > Arthropoda > Arachnida > Ixodida > Ixodidae > Ixodes > Ixodes scapularis. The sequence continues at coordinate 97,614,204 of NW_024609857.1, forward strand.
TGCACTTGTGCAGTGCGTCTAAATTTATACTTCTTTTAGCGCTTCGTGCACTTCAGACTGTCCTGCACAGTGACGAGCCTTTTTAATGCGTTAAAATGAGTGCCCATGGTACATGCGCTGACCGCGGACGGGTCTGGAGCACAAGTATATAAAGTAATGATGGGACGAATCACCGGAGATTCGGATTCGCCCAGATTCGGAAATTTCCGAACTTCCCGCGACGAATATTCGGCAGATTTGGAGATTCGTCAGATTCGTCGCTGGTTGCAGATGGCAGCGTGAGCCTAATTGTCGTAAACCTCGCGAACGCGTTGTCTTTTTTTTTTTTTTTCTAGGTACTGCACATAACCAGAATTTCGTCTTGTTTATATCAGCGTATGGCATGTACTGTACTAAACCTTGGCACGCGGCCAGGTCCAGCTGACCTGATCGGTGTGCTTGACTTAGGCCTAAGGAATGCACGGTCTCGGTTGCTGTACGGTTTCGCGGTGATCGGTAAAATGTAGCGAAATGCTATGTATTATACATAATGTGGCACAGCGCACAATAAATACATTCAGGCAAGGAAATGATTCGTCTCCTTCTTTAGAGCTGCGTATGTCTGTATCTGTAAGGCACGAGAGCAAGATGAATGTTGCTCGTCACAACTTCGACCACGTACCGGCACCGGTGGCGAAGACAAACGTCGCACTATCGTTTCTCCGTTCTCGGCAGTAAGTTTTGTGTATGTGAACTTTACTTGATGAAAAACAAACCCAACACAGGGGTGTCCAACGCAACTTTATTGTTCGGAAACAAACTCTAACTCAATCGGATATCATTAACCAGAAAGACTGCAATAGTACGGCGCAAACAGTTTCAGAGTTTCCCGTGTTTCGATAGCAAAACCTCAGTGGACACGCGCTGAAGATAATCGAATCGAGCGTACTCACTTGTGTGGTGTTTGCCACTAGACCGTAATTATGAGCACGAAATGAGCCTGTGCCGAACAGCACGTACGGCATCGATTTCTTGCGGCGATGAGAACATGCGCTTGTATTTCCGCGTGCACCAAGCATGCCAATTTTTGTCGTAATCCGGAACCGAAGCCAATTTTCCAATGATGTCTGGCTACCGTTCTCGACAAACATCCAAAATAACAGGGTGTCGAACCGGAACCGAACCGAACCGAAAACCGGAGCCGATCGGTATTTTTTCCGGAACTGAACCCGAACCCGAACCGTTATATTGTTATCGCGATGAACCCGAACCGGAACTGAACCGGAAAAAAAATAACGGTTACCGGCTCATGTCAAAACGGTTCGGCTACGCGCTGTTGACAATGAATGTGCTATCAATGCCATTTGTTTTTTAAGTGCTGTCAACTGACACACACCTCGCTTACATATTTTTCTTCTCCACTCAGTCTTAGGAATATAAACGCTGCATCCATGAATCTTCACATAGGAACCAGTATTGCGCTGGTCGCGGCTTGCACGGAAGAAAGAGAATTGGAAGGCTGTGCAAAAAAAAAAATCGTCGCGTCACGGGATTTCATTTTCCTACAATCTCGTAAATCCTAAATGCTGCTGTGTGCTAATTTCATAACACGTTTCTAGAACGCGCGAGTTCTTGAAGCTTGCTTCCATCGGAATGAGAAAAGAAAAGGCTGCGGAGTTTGATAATAATGCATCCGGTTTCGTATAGGCACTTAGAAGCTAGCGTATTTGTGAGACAGCGAACTCTTCTATTTTAATATTTATCCTATTACGTCCTTCTGGCGTTGCGTTCGGTGAAGTGCTTTTCATATTCCGTATCTTGTTTAATGAAAACTTCTTTAAGGGTCTAATTTGAGTAACCGAAGGCTCGTTCAAATAAAGAAAGTTGTATTTTCTCCCCACTGTTCCTTCAATTGCTTACACGCCGAGGTGGCGGGATAGTTAGCGAGTTCTACTTGTAAGTGGGTTTGTAAGGAGGTCGCGGATTTTACAGCTACTGCGTCGGACCCAATTAGATGAAGTCCGAATGCGTAAACGTCGGTGAGGTAACCTTTGAGAGCACATAAAGAAACCATTCCTGGTAGAAATCCCTGAGCCTTACACTCCGATGTATCCCGTTTTGTATGTGCTTATTTCAGATGTTTTATTTGTAATTTATTTTGATGTTGCAATTTGTCATTTATAATTTCCGAACCGGTTCGCGGATCGAATTAATCGAACCGGAGCTGAACCGGAACAAAATTAATTTACCTGAACCTGAACTGTAACCGAACCCGTATTTTTTTCGGTTCGACACACTGCAAAACAATATAAACAAAGCGGAACATTTTATTTATTACTATGATATTATATTACCATGTTATTTTGTACAGTTTGTAGAATTTAGTGAATTTAATATTACGAAAAGTTGAAACACTCATCAACGTGATCTAGCGACCATGGCAACGCTCCGAATTTTTCCTAACTTTCCCGAATCGCTTGAGATTCGGCTACTCTTCCGAATCTTTCCGAATCTTCAGATTCGGCTCCGAATCTCGATTCAGATAAAGATTCGTCCCATCACTAATATAAAGTTCGCAACGTCGACACTGGATGGCGCCACTACCCCACTGACTGTGGAAACTGGCTAGGGGAAACCTTCTGGAAGTGCCGACAGGTGGCGGCAGGACGCAGTTTTCGATTATATTTCGAGGGGTTTAGTGATAGGACGCGTAGGAACAGAGGCCGCAGTGGATTGGCTAACTATGAGGAGCGACGCCCCGACGTAACACCTAGCAACCGAAGAACACCGGCGACATCCCCCTTCGACGATTTCGGCGCCAAGCAGTGGGGTACGGGGACGCGTGTTAGCCCACCCCGGGCCACCGTTCCGCCGCTTCGCCGCGGCAGTCTGCGGATGGCTCATTACAAAATACTAACCCACCTTGGGCTACCCGTATACGCTACCTGGCAGCGCGCCGCCGGGGGCCCAAGTACGCCCTAGCCCCGCTGTCCCCAGTGCACCTCGGTTGCTAGGTGTTGCGTCACGCCGTCGCTCTTCATGCATGCGTTAAATGGGCTGATCTGCTTTCACCAGGGTTGAGTTGTGGATTCTTAGAAGCAGAACATTTCGAGCACTTCTCGCGACAGCTTTTTTGACCCTCATGTACCGGAGAAGAAAACACGTTTTGCCCATCGTGTGCAATTACTAACCAAACAATGCAAAAAGTTGGCAACGAGTGGGTGTCGAGTTACTCTCATTGACACCTACGTAGGTATGAAGGTATTTCTGGCGTCTCAACCGTATTAAATCGAGGTTAAAATAAGTAGACGGGCCCAAAAAATTCTAAGAAACAAAGTCTCAGGAATAGCGTTTGTGTCGTCTCTGTTCTGCGAGGCCCCGAAACCACCGTGCTCGAGCCTCCGTTTAAATGATGATGACGATGATGATGATGATGATGACGATGGTGCGGTTTTTCCCTTTGTAGCGGGCGAACTCACAAGTTGTGCCCTAGCAAAAGGAAAAAAAAAAGAAGAAAAAACTAAGATGATTCGCTTTTTAGAGACTTTCGCCACCAGTGTTCCAGTCTCGTTTTTGCTTTACTGCACATACTGCACGCCACGACCCGTTATAATTCCTCTCCGTTGTTGGGCGGTTGTGCTGGTTGTGCAGGCGTTCGCACTGACTCCGTCTGTTGTGTCACCATGAAACCTGGGGGCCTCCGGTATCACTCTTTCGGGTTGATGCAGATGCAGGCGTCCACAAAAGAGCATATTGTCGCTGTTCTCTCACCGCACGCCCGACACACCGTGGACTCCACATTGGGGTTAAAGCATTTGTGGTAGGACAGGATTTAGAGAGTACCCACTTGAGCCTCGAACAGAAGGCGGTAGCCCAAACTGTTGTCATAGAGTTTGTTTCCGCCGATATATTTTGTTTTCGTTCGCTGTAAAGCTCGAGTGTATGCTTTGTTTTGGCTGTTTCCATCCATTGGTGTACTTCACTTTTTCTTACTCTCCCGCTAACCTCAGTCTCCCACATTTTTCCCCTTTGGTATCTCCCAAGGCTCCGAAAAAAAAAAAAAAAAAACAGACACACACGCACACACAAACAAAAGTATTTTTCAAGCTGGTGTAGTCGCCTCTGCCATCGTCTTTCTAGTCCGGTCAAGTTCGAATTGACGACTAGGCCACTGGCATCGAACCATGTGTCGCAGCCTTACGTCGTACCCGATATTACTGGTTGCTTTCCGAGTCTCGAAGCTGGACCATCCCAAGTTTCCCTGGATGGTCTCATTGGCCACATTCCCGTGGCAGTCCGGGGCCTGCCGACCCACCTCTCGCTGTCTTCGCTCCAACATGTCTCTGACTTCACCCGGCACACAGATTAGAGCAATGGCATATGTCAAATCGGGCACCACCATCGCCTTCCACATTTCTTGGCTCACTATGAATCGATTGCAGCTCCATAGAGTGCGCTTACGAAGGATATTCGCTCCCCGTATGGCGGCTTGGTAGAGGTTGGCGTGGTGTTCTTTCAGATAGTCCATGCCATTGGTTAGCGTAATTCATAGATATTTGTATATGGCCAGTGCTGGTAAATTGTCCACATCCAACCTGATGCTATACAGCATTACTTCCTCAGTGCCAGCGAATTGTACCACTTCGGACACGTTTGTGTTGTACTGTAGACTGAGCACGAAAGCATCATGCGAACACATATCTATACGTTTTCCATATCTTTCATAAATCCGGCCATGAGCGCGATGTCGTCCGCGAAAGTTAATCCCGGCAGCATATGGTCTCTCACTCCTCCAGATACTTTAGTGAGAAACCGAGTCCTGATCTGAGCGACCGCTCGTCCAGTCGTAGGACGTACAACATATGTAGAAGTGGCGATAGGGGACATCCTCAACGAAGACCTCGTGTCACCATCATCTCTTCTGAGGTGACTTCTCTTATTTGTGTTTTAGCATGTTGCCCGTGTATTAACAACAGCTGAGCTCAGTCCACTGCGGTGGCTTAGCCAGCTGCTTGAGTCTTTCGAGAAGCTGGTCGTGTGGAACATTATCATAGCCTTAGCGACATCCAGGAAGAAGCATATCAATCGTCTTCCTTCTTTCCGGGCCACCTCGATGCACTGCGTAAGGGTGTGTGCATTGTCTTCCAAGTGCCGGTCGCGGCGAAATCCCCCTTCAAGCTTGGTGATCAGTCCGCCCATCTTGTCATGAGTTCTTTCAAGATGGACGGGAAAGTTCGGTGTACGGTGCTTGTAACGGTCAGGGGCCTGCAATCCCGGAGAAAGCGACAATATCTTTTCTCCTTTCGCACAAGAACTACCTTCTCTTGCCTCCAGTCCCGAGGTACTGCTTCTCTCCCGGTAAAAATGGCGGTAAATATCTCCGCTAGTTGCTGTTAGGGATCCTTGCTCAGCATTTTGAGGATAAATACTGGGATCTCATCCAAGCCCTGTACTGTGCCGATTTTTGCCTGTGCAAGTGCGCGTACAACTGAGACCAGACTGATCTTTTCGTCCGTGCTTGCAGAGGTGCATTCCTCGTCATTTTGTCTAGGGGAATTTTGTTGTGTCACCAATCCGGGTGGAGCAAACACCTTCATCCAGCAAGTGTTCTATTAAGAATTGGTCCAGGGCGTCCACTTCTAGGCCAGTGCTTTTGTCCACAATGGTTAGTGTTTGACCCCTACCATTCAGGGTTCCAAGGTATCTCCAAAACCTTCTAGGTGCACCTTTTCCGCTTGACCGAATATTCCTTATTCTATCAAGGTCGGCACTAGATACCTTCTACTGGACAAGTTATTTCGCGGCTTGTTTTCGTTCCTTGTAAAGTTCCCATTTTTCCTTGACGCCGCGGCTGGATGCTGTGCAGAGTGCAAGTCGGTGTTGCCTATTCACCTTCTGGCGTAAGTGAAATGCAGCCTGCACCCCCCCCCCCCCCCCCCAATCCCACCAGCGCTTCCTCTGCCTCCGTCCGTCCGCCTTGGCTCTTTGTAGAGTGCTGTTTGAGTAGCCATTTTAGCTCATCGGCATAATCCGCATACTCCATGGCGTTCTTTAACAGCGAAGCCGTATATGGCTACGGTTCCGTGGAAGCTTCATGTGTGTCAACAAAAACTCGCAACGCCCTCACTTTATCGTCGTTCGATGCGCTTTCGTGCCTTGTTTCCTTCCGCTCTCCTGGGGAGAGGACGACGACGAAGTGCTCTAACCAAAGACGTCCAATCTTCCATTCCTGGTAATTTTTCGTATTTTTTACCTTCTATTGCGAAAATCTCGATCAAATACTAACGGGCAGTATTTCTAAACTCAGTGTGCCTGACAAAGAAATCAAGCAGACCGCCGAGACCTCTTTTAGAGAAAACTGCAGCCTTTTCCGCTGCTATCGTTCCATGTGAACGAACATGGAAGCTGCCCAAGCGGGCATCCCTGACGCTGCTAATACAGCACTGAGCATAACTCCTGAGCAACATCAAAGGAACGAAGCACGCGTAACGTCGCAACCAGTTGATGGGCACTCTATTTGCTCCGATGGTTCAGTTGCATCGTCCACTACAGACATCAACTGTATGGAACAAGACGACGATACCGGAGGTCCGTATCAAGAAGTTAGATCAAGAAAGAGAACTCGGCGCAACAACTCCAACTCCAGCTCGGAGACAATAATCCAATTAAAAGCCATCGAAGAAGGGCTCACTGTTGTGTTCGCCCCTGCGGACACTGAGACGTTAATAACATCCCTCAGTAGTGTGAAGCTCTCAAGAGCTCTAGAAAACTCCTGTCCTGAGGGCATTCACGAGGTTCGCTTTAACAGCAGATTGAATGTCATCGCAGTTGACACCAGAAATGGTGAAGCTACAAAAACATTGCTCAACTTGAAGGCTCTCTGTGGAATTCCGGTGATGTCATACGCTCCACTGGCTGGAGCAACGGTGAACGGAATGATTCAGGACGTCGACAAAGAGCTTTCTAATGAGGAGATCACCTCGCATCTCAGGTCCAATATTAACGTTGGTGCCGTCCGACGCCTAGGGAAGTCTAGCACAGTCAAAGTCACCTTCCGGGGCAAGATTCTGCCAACCCATGTTCTTCTGGGGCATGTACGCCATCCCGTCCATCCTTTTCAAGAAAGGCCCATCCAGTGCCTTAACTGCTTTGGATTCGGGCACAAGCGAGTGACCTGCAAACGCCCCAAAAAGTGTGAACATTGTGGAAAACCACATGAATCAACAGACATCACATGTCAATCAATGCCTGCCAAATGTGTCAACTGCGGCCAAGAACACGAAGCTACAGCGCGCTTCTGCTCGAAGCGAAAGAAACTAGGGGAGATCCAGGCGTACTCAAAATCCAACTTGGTGGCATTTCATGTCGCCAAATCCGCCTTGGAGTACGATGAGCTCTTCCCGGAGATGGAATCTGCTCAAGCAGGCAGCAATGCCACGAAAGAACCGACTGTCACTGAACTCAAGAATTCAGGAGAGCGAGACATGGAAGAAACTTTAAAAGATGTGACTACATCATCGCTATTCACGACGGTCGTCAAACAAACAAAACCTAAAAGTCAAGCAACTAAAAAAGATTGCCAGGGTTCAAGTCCACACGAAAAACAAAAAAGCAGTATGCCGGCTGCATCAACACCTCAGGAATCCCAGACCTTTTCTGCACCCACCACTCAGCCGCAACCCTGCCATTCGAAGGACACAAATGCGCAACCAACAACTTCCTTTGGAGACAGTTCACCTGAATGGATGTCTTTTGTCAAGGCCGCAGTCAAGATCGCTCTCAGCCTACTTAAAAGCATCGAATCAACCTGGGCAAAGACACTTACTACCATAATCCAAGCAGTGCTCCCTCTTCTTGAGGGATGCTAGGGTCGTCATCTACTCAAATTATGGGTTTTACCACCAGAACTTCAGTGGTGTCCGCAGGAGCTACCATACCCGACACGCCCAGTCGGGTAGACACCCTCAGTAACAATGGCAGAGCCCGCTTATGGCAGAGCAACGCCGAGCGGCCATAACTAGAGTCTGGCAATGGAACTGCCGGGGGTACCGCAACAAACGTGGGGCCCTAGCGCAGTGCATTGCCGGACTCGACAACCCGCCCGACATAATAGCACTCCAGGAAACTGGAACCGAGACACCCTCACTTTCGGGCTACAAGGTGCTTGTCCCTCGCATATGCCAGCGCGTGGCAGTCCTAGCAGCAAACCACGTAAACGCCCGCATGCACGAACTCAGCGACGAGAGCATAGACCACGTGCTTATAGAAATTATTCCCGAGAAACGCCACTGGCCCTCGTTCTTCATTCTCAACGTATACAGTCCGCCACGCAACAGGCACGAGAATTTTAGCAAACTGTTTGCGCGCGCGCTTAAACTTGCACGGAACCAGCTCCTCATAGTAGGCGACTTTAACGCGCCGCACTCGGCCTGGGGGTACACTCGCTCTATGGCCAAGGGCACCCGACTTTACCACTTAATCTGCCAGCAACGCCTCTCTATCCTGACCGACCCGGAGCAGCCCACGAGGACGGGCAATAGTGTTACCCGCGACACGTGCCCGGACCTCGCGCTGACGAGATGCGGACGGTGGTCGGAATGGTCAAACCTCGAGGTGAACCTGGGAAGCGACCACGCCATAGCCCAAGTGGACATCGCCGTCTCGCCAGGAAAAAAGTTCCTCCGGAAACAAGCCCTGACAGACTGGGACAGGTTTCGCGCAGCACGCACGGCCACACACAGCGAGCGAGAGCACGAGGATGCTTGCCTTGCCAGCTGGACCGAGCGCCTAGTGTGCGACAAGAACACCTATACGGAAACTATCAACCTGACATCAGAGACTCCCGAGGTGGACAGGCACCTGCTCCACTTGTGGGAGGCAAGGCACGGTCTGATCAAGCGCTGGAAGCGCCAGAAGCTAAACCGCAAGCTCAAGAAACGGATCGCGGCAATCACGACGGAAGCGCTCGAGTACGCAACCCAACTGGCGCTTTCCAACTGGAACAAAACGTGCACCGATCTCCAGGGAAAACTGGGGACCAAGGACGCGTGGCAGTTCTTGCGACACCTCTTGGACCCTAGCAAAAGTAAACGCAATACCAGCCAGAACCTCCAGAAAATTGTGCGCGACTTCCCCGGCACCAACCAGGACCTCCTCGAACAGCTCAAACTACGGTACATCGGCTCGTCCCCGGACGAGGTGTATCATGACTACGAAGGCGAGCCAAACCCAGAACTCGACGTCCCCTTCAGCTTCGAAGAGGTATGGAGCGCGCTTCAAGACCTGGGCCATAATACGGCACCTGGCGAGGACCGCGTCCGAAACACGCTGCTTCGTAACCTAGACGCGGGTTCGGTTCAGACCCTCTTAAAACTTATCAACCAGGTATGGGAGAACGGCGAGCTCCCCAATGAGTGGAAACACTCGGAAGTTATCCTAATCCCCAAACCTGGGAAGGAGCTCTGCCTCGACAACCTGCGACCAATCGCCCTCACGTCCTGCGTGGGAAAGCTGATGGAACGGGTCGTCCTCAAACGGCTTCAGCCGCACATGGAGGAAACGGGCGTGTTCTCGCACACCATGTTTGGTTTTAGAGAGCACTTGTCAACCCAGGACGTCATGCTACAGCTAAAAGAGGACATCCTCGACCCTATCTCCAGAACGACGACCCAAGCAGTGCTCGCCCTGGATGTCAAGGGAGCTTTTGATAATGTGGGCCACCAGCTAATCCTCCGAAACCTGACAGTCACCAATTGCGGTTCCAGAATGTACAACTACCTGCGGGACTTTCTACGGAACAGGACAGCTACCATTGGTGCAGGTGACCTCCGCACGGACGTCATCAACACCCCCAACAGGGGCACGCCGCAGGGGGCGGTGCTCTCGCCAACCTTGTTCAACCTGGCAATGAGCGGGCTGCCCCCGATTCTGGAACGCATCCCGCACATCAAACACTCTCTGTACGCGGACGATCTCACAATTTGGACCGTGTCCGGGTCTGACGGAGAGAAGCAGGACGCGCTTCAGGCGGCAGTTGACGAAGTTCAACGGTACTTACGCCAGGGTCACCTGCATATCTCGGCAGCCAAATCGGAATTGATCCTAGTCTGCAAGACGCCAAGGTCCCGCCGCAACTCGGAGCCCAGAGAAGAGATACAAGTCTTCCTGGATGACGGCTCTCAAATCCCCGTGGTTCCGCGTGCCAGAATCCTGGGACTCCACCTCCAGGAGGACGGAAAGGCGACCCATACCCTCACACTCCTCCAGAACCAAGTCACCCAGATTCTACGCATCATGCACCGGGTCGCCAGCCGGCGGCACGGCCTCAGGGAAGACGACACGATCAAACTGGTTAACGCCCTGGTGGTGTCGCGCATCATCTACGCCACACCCTATCTCAATCTCACCAAGGGAGACGAGGACAAGCTAGATGTCCTCATACGCAAAGCGTATAAGACGGCCCTCGGACTCCCCCCGTACACCTCCACAGAGAAGCTACTCAAGCTCGGCGTCCACAACACTTTTAGGGAGCTGGTGGACAGCCACCTTGCCACTCAGCGAGACCGACTCGCCCAAACCCCTGCGGGCAGAAAGGTCCTAGAGTCACTCAAGATTCCCTTCCAATGGGACAGAGAAGAAACCACGGCACCCCTCCCGAGACACATCTGGAGCCAAATCAAGGTGCACGCGATCCCCCGCAACATGGACCCGACGCTACACGCGGAACGCCGCAAGGCTCGGGCAAGATTCTACCAAAAGGCGTACGGCAAACGGGCTGATGTCCTGTACACAGACGCGGCCACATATGCCTATCAACAGAATGCAGCGGCAATATGCGTCGTGGATGGAACTGGGAGAACCCGAATCACGGCGTCGCTGCGCACCTCTAATACGACCATTGCAGAGGAATTCGCCATCGCCATGGCCATTGGGCTCGGAGAAGATCCGGTCACCATCATGAGCGACTCACAAGCAGCACTGCGTCGCTTCCTAGCAGGCCGTGTCTCGCCGAAGGCACTCAAGGTCCTCACCCAGAGAGACCTACAGGGCTTCCCCACAGTGGAACTTATATGGATCCCAGGACACGACGAGGTGAAAGGCAATCGGTGTGCTGACACCGAGGCCCGAGCATGCACCCTCCGGGCCGCTCCTGCCGCCGCGTCACGACTAGGGCTAGGTGCATACTTTATTCCGGTGCCAAACAGGTACTCCGAAATCAGGGCCTACCATCGTGGCCAGAGGCGTGAATACCCCCCGCCACACAAAAATCTCAACAGAGAGGACGCGGTCGCTTGGCGCCAGCTCCAGACAGGAGCGTTCCGCAACCTAGCGCTCTTGCACAAATTCTACCCTACAAGCTACAAAGCCGAATGTCCGCACTGCGGGCAATATGCTTCCTTAGTACACACGGCGTGGTCTTGCACCGCTTACCCTAACATCCCCCCCTCCCACCTTGATCCCACTCCTGAAAACTGGGAAGCCGCACTGCTCAGGTCGTCTGCTGCTGACCAACTAAAGTTGATCGAGCGGGCGAGGCTGACAGCCGACAGCGTTGGGGCCCTGGACTAAGGGAACCACCCAGAGACCAATATACAGGCATAATAAAGTTTATTCCTCCTCCTCCTCCTCCTGGGGATAATTGCGCGTGTCTACTTTTCGCAGGGTCCGATCAAGAGAAATAATGACGCACGGATCAAGACAAATAATAACCACCGATAAAGACAACAATAAATGTGTGCGCGTACCTTTCGTCACGATCAGCACCGATCAAGACAATAAATGTGTTTGTACCTTTGTTAAAAGTTTGTGTCACGTCTGTGTCGTGTGCTAAACAGCTTCGCTGGCCATTCACTTTCACTGAGTGGAATGGCTCATGATTTTTTTTTGTCACTCTTCTCAATACTTTTTAAAACCCTTTCTGCCGCTGTTCGGGAGAAAATGTATCGACTCGCTTTCAGCCACTGCTTTGTTTCTTTGCTCCACGTTCCTTTAGACAGTTGCAGCATCAGTTTGTTGTGATCACTTCCAAAGCTATTTTTTCCCGTTTTTTCTATTTCGGCGTGTATCAGGTATCGGCCCAGATGATGCGACATCAGTGCGTGGTCAATGTACGATCTGCTTTGACGTGCGCTACATGTAAACTGTACCTCGCACGTGGCGCGAAGGTTGACTATTTCAGGGTCTAGGTCCTCCGCCATCCCTCGCAGAAGTCGCCCGTTGTCATCTTCTCACCCGTCCAATTCGTGTAGGTCTATTAAAGCTTCCCATAATGAGTATGTCTTTGCCTCCCACAAGGTTCTTTCCGTCATTGACTATACATCCATTGGATATACGGTTTTCTTCATGGCAAGAACTCCCCACTAACAAGTATACGACGCACACTGCCCCAAAAATGTCTAGAAGTTCACCTGTTAGCCGCATGTAATCTCGACAGTCCATGTTCTGTTTGCCAAGCCGACCCGCTGCGTCAATAGGCTCCTACGCCGCCTCCTGGTCGCTGTAGCTCAATACGATTGCACCCTATCCAACACCAGCTGGGGTGTACAAGTAATTCTCGGTATCTCTAAAGTTTGGTTCTGTTACTCCGAACATGGACACAGTGTTGCGCCAAATACTCAACAATAACATTTAAAATAAGATAGTAAATATATATTTGAATATGTATTTAGAATAATATTCAAGTTACTTTTAGTACGAAGTATCATGAGTACAGTCCACATACTCTGAAAAGGTAATTGAATTACACTCGAAGATACTTGACAACATTTGCAAGCTGGTGATATAATAATAAAAGGTCAAAAAGGGGTGCTCTATTTGTGGTACCGTCTGGAAATCACACTTTCTTGGGATTTTTATGACCTTCGAAAACCGCCTTAGCTGCTCCAAGTGAAGATTACTCTGAAATAGTTTGTGATATGCGACATATTCCGTGCCGAAAGTTTTCTGGAACAAAAGGAACTCACATTTTGTGGACAAGGCACCTTCCGTGCTTTAATTTGACGCCAGGTTCGGCTCATGACGCATTCCGCAATAGGTTCGTAATATTCCCCTTTGCGATTTAGGGACTTGATATTTATTCCGGTATTGCACATCCGTAGCCGTGCTAGACGTTGTTCATGCAGCCAGCCTTGTTAATAGGTACGCGAGTGAAGGACACACGTGCACACTCAGGAGAAGCATCGACTCGGGGATAGCAGCCTCTGTCTCTAATTAACAACCAAGAGCAAGTACTTTGTCCAACAATCGAAAGCGAGAAGAAGCTTCTGTACCTTGAAAGTATAAAGCAAAACAAAAAACAAAATCTTTTCTACTCTGGTGAAGAAGGAAGAGCAGCGGAGCTGTGCCATGTGCCGCCATCTACGAGCGACGGCGGCAACCAGACAACCGGCAAGCCGATTGTCTGGTGGCCGCCGTCTTTCATAGTTGGCGGTAGCTGTCCAGAGTGTTGTGTCGAGATTTATTCGTTCATGGACACGAAACTGGAGAAACTAGCCCTTAACAGCTACGCTGTAAAAATAAATAGGAAGGTCAAGGGGGAGAAACTGGAAACAGGGGAATGTCAACAAAACCGCTTCTATACCGCCTCCCTTTGCACCTTTCTGCGCCAGTTCAAACCAGTATCGACGCATTGAGGTCAATATGGTCAAGATTCCAGAATCAGAAGTCAATAGTTCATAAATCTCTCAACCTGGCGGAAAAGTGGTTTTGGAGTTTTCGAGGATAAAATAATGCGCGCATTCGGGGGGAGGTGAGAGAAACGCTTTTGAGCGAGCTTCGGAGCAAAATGTAAGCCATAACAGGCACACAAGAAGATTTGGGGAAGCCCAATCTAGGTCACTGCAGCTTAATGAAGTCATCATGATCTAGCTCCCTTGGCCGAGGGAGTGCTTGTGCTCGCACGAAGACGTGTTTGCGCATTTTCATACCGGAACCCCCGAAGCGGCGATTTACGAAAATGGTTTATTGTGATATTACGGCGCATTGGCGTCACAATATTCCACTCACTCTAGCTCCAGACGAAAGGTGGGGTCTGAGTGTAAAATACGGATGACGTCACCACCCATTAGCTAGCTCCAAGCGTGACATGCCATTCCAATACAGCTTGAAGAACAAAAATGTACAGGAGGACAAGTGGACATATTGAGGCGGATGTATTTGGGGCTATCCATTTGGTCTTTTGTTGGCATTCGGAGAGTGCGTTTGTTTCCTATTTTGTGTTTGTTCCGTCATTTTGCTCCGAGTTAGCAATCTGTTCAGCTTTACCTTGAAGTCTACTTCCGCAAATTGTTCTGACGAAAAGTTTTTCTCCAAAGTCACAAAATGTATTTGAGATACTGAGTACAAGGAACTGAAAAGCTTAATTAAGATAGAGTTGCTAATACTCTAGGCTGTAAGTATTTGCAAGATACCAAAATACTGCAAAACGATTTTGAAATAAAGTATCTTGAGCAGAGATCTAAGAAAGGCACAAGTCTGCATGGACGTGTCTGCAGCCTCCATCTCTTCGAACAATTCTTGCCACTTCTGCTCCCGTCGCTCACCCTCTATATAAGAAACCTACTGTCATTGTCGTTTGTCCTCGGCACTTCCGTTTTTGTTTTCTTGGCCACCCAGCTCTGCGCCGTATATTGCCGAGGGGACTCGCCGCGGAGTGACAGGCTCGCGCACCTCTGGTTGACCCACCTTGGCTCCGTCGTCATCTGGTCGTGACCGGCCCTTTGCCTCTCGGTGTCGTAGAAATACAGTGGAGACGTGAAGAGAGGTGGGTGCGATGGAGTCACAAGCCTTTGGAGGATTGTAGAAGGCTTTGTGGGAGACCCTCTCATAATCAGGACATGCTACATAGCATGGATGCTATATAGCATCCTTGTCGAAACCATACTGGCTCTTGCGACTGGAGCATATAGGACGCTTTCGGCCACTCTCGGGGGCTGCTCCCCAACATGCGTGTCTGTTGATCGCCTATGTGTTCCATGACGACGGATGGCCCACGCAGCTCGAGAACCTGGCCCATTAGTGCGAAGTAAACCGAGTAATACTGGGGGAACACTGGGTCGATGGTGTATGATGTGTTTTGATGGGTGCTCGTCTCTGCTACATAGTATGGTACCGGTTGGAGGGAGTGGAAAGGTACGTAAGGTGTCCCAATACAACGTGCGCTCGCCTTTTTCGATTGGTTTACCCTCGTATTGTCTGTTAGTGACCTTCTTCGGTTACCATCTGCCCATCCCCTGCGTGGAGTTCGTCTTCGTCGGAGGCCTACAAGAACTTCTTGCTACTGCCCCCAGTCTGTCGCCGACCACTCTAACTCCTTTCCTCCTGTATACAGGAGGAAAGGAGTTAGAGTGGTCGGCGACAGACTGGGGGCAGTAGCAAGAAGTAGTACAATGGAAAATGACGGACTGTACTATAGTACAGTCCGTCATTTTCCATTGTACTGCCGGTCAGGTAATAGGAGAAGTCGACTAACTTTGCTCGAATGTCTTTGCAGAGGGGGGGGGGGGGGGGAAGGGGGGGCGTGTACACCCCCCCTCCCCCTCAGGGATGTGTAGGGAAATCGCTGTTTGACGCTACGACGGCTCCTCGGGGAGGATTGAAAAAGGGTATGAGACGAAGGAAGTGCAAACCTTAGGAAAGGGTTTGTGGTACGACAGAGCACAACGTATACGCCTAAGCTCTTAGTGCTAGCTAGTCTGTAGTAGAATATCCGCCTAAAACTGCATTGCTAGCTCGTACTGTGATCTCGAGAGACACATATGCTCTCATGCGCGCGCCCGAAGAGGTACCCTGCTCGTGATAGCCAGCGGTAGTGCTCTACTGAAACCCTATGATGAAGTCCGGTGACAGAATGTGCAGCGTGTTTAGAGCTGCGCTGGGTGTTTATTTAAGAGCAAAATAGTAAGTTCGGTTATACTTCGACTCACCTTAGCATAGACTATCGTTAACCGTGCATCTAATAGCGTGGGCTAATTGCTTTAGATGAAACCTCTGCGGCTGCATGAGCGCTCGTACAGCGAGTGCTCCAGTCAAGGCAGTGAAGGGTAGACGCTCGCGCTTTCATAGCCTTCGGAGTTGGTCCATGCTAAGGTGAGACGAAGTATACTTCGTTTTAATGCATTTGTTTAAAGGGGCACTGACACCCCAAAGGTCGTATTTATTTTTATTGTCTAAAACGATGCAAGTTGCAGTCATAAACACGCAAAAAAAAAAACGCATCGCGAAAAAAAAATTTTCCCGCGCGCGCGCGCGCCTTTTTATTTTTGGTGTTTGATTTTCCCGCCTCTCGCCTCCTCGCTTCTTTTGATCGGTGACGTCAAAAATCAGGAAATTTAGAAACTTTGTAGGCGACATCTCTATAACATTTAATTACGGCAATCCTAAAACATGTTCTTTAACGCAATTGCGAACGCACTACGGCCCTTCTTTTTGAAATACCAAAAATCGGGAGTTCGTTGTGGTGCCGTCTCCTGGATTTGTATCCTCCAACGGAAAACAGGCGACACCGCTCAAAACCGGTCCGCCGCAACGCCGCCGCCTGCCGCCGCTCGCTCCTTTCCTCCTCGCTTTGGGTCGCCATGGCAACAGCAGGGAGTGGTGAAAAAAAGTCGACTCTCAGGTCTCCGCAATTTTCGACGTCAAGGCACCGGCGCCGATCCCGCGGGAACTTCGAATTCGGCATTTGGAAATTGTTTTTTTACTTCACAAATACTGAATTCCCAAATTTCAAATTTTGAGGGTAATCTCCCGGCATTGTTTTCAATCGTTTCGGATAATAAAAAAAAATATGATTTTGATGTGTCAGTGCCCCTTTAATGCGTTAGCACACTTCAGCTACTTAAACCGATTTACACAATACGGTATTTGGCCTCAGATGGGCGCATACCTAGGCGCCGCTCATTCACGGAGCATAAGTGCGCACTTCATCACATTCGCACCCTTTTCGAAGGAGCTGAATTTCTTGACGTCGTCTTCAACGTCGTTCTAGAGGTCCTCCTTGACGTCGTTTTAGAAGTCGTTCTAGACGTCGTATTCACATCATTTGCTAGGGATCGTCCTAGTCGTCGTTCTTTAGGTCGTCCTAGAGGTCGTCCTTGAGATCGCACTAGAGGTCGTCCTAGACATTGTCCTAGAAATCTTCTTTGACGTCGTCCTCGAGGACATCGTTCCCGACGTCGTCCTAGAAAGCAGGTAAACCCGCGCCTCGCATACAGGGAGTGGCAGTACGCGCACATTCACATTTGCGCTCAAGCAACGAAGCAATTATCGGTATGAGTTGCGCTAGTTTGTACGTGGTCAATGATGGCGGTGAAACGGCTTGAGCATCAGACGACCACGCAGAGACAGGACGAGATACACACACACGAAGCTGCAATGATGGTAGAAAAACAGCTTGAACATTCCAAGATTACACAGAGACAGATTCTAAGTTTACACAGAGACGAAGCTATCACTCACTTTCGAAGTGACGCGTTGCAGTCGCGCTGATGTCCAATCATTGTGTCATAACCCCCTTACAAAAAAAAAAGTGTTTACTCAAAATTTACGTCGTCGTATTCAATCAGCTTCGTCTTGAGTCCCATGACGAATGCTTTTGCAATTCACAGACCACCTACGATAGTAGATTCTGTCGCCAACTTTTATGACGAACTGAACGCTTAAAAACACGAAAAAAATGCATAAAGAGACAAATAAGGTTTTGTGTGCTGTCACTTCCTTTCGTTTGTTTTTGTTTTTTAGGTATTAAGGCTAGTTCCCACTTCTGCGTTGGTTGCGTTCGCATACAACCGAAACGACCGTCACGACAAAGTCACCGGGGCAAGTGTTCGCCGTATACTGCATGGAAAGCGATGCAAGAGTTAGCTTTGCGAAGCAATCCGTGGGTCAAGGTTGTTGCGGTGTTTTGATCGTTACAGTCGTTTAAGTTGCTTGCGGACCCAACCGTTGCAAGTGCGTAAACCTTCCTTTAGAGACAGAACAGGTTTTTTGACGCCCCAAGAACTGCTTGTGAAGGACGGTTTCGTCTCAAATACGACTGGCACTGGAAAGGAAACTGGGCTATGAAGAACTATTTCGCATAAAAAGGAGCTTAAAAAAACCCTCATAGATTTTTCACGAAGAACCATATAGATGGTGCTTAAAACAACTTTTTAGGGTGCAACATATAGGCACACCGAAGAACCCATTCTTTTACGACCAGATATTTTAGAGCGTATACGAGAGCTTTCCTGAGCTAGTCAAAATACAATACGTGTGTTTTTTACTCTTCTGTTCTTTGCCTGTATATTTTTTTTCATGTGTCCGTCGCCGGAAACAGCTCTGTTTTTTTCAGCATGAGATTCCGTTGTACTTGAAAACTAAAACAAAAAAAAAAAAGGGTTGTGTGTATGTTTGTACAGCCTAGAACTTGGTCTGCCCTAACGGGCGACGAGTCTCCCAGCTGTAGATGAGAAACTAAAACAAACCAGCTGTCCTTAGCGCCACGTGTCGACGCTGTTGCTTCTACTGGAAATATCTATTCCCTGCCAGTGCACATCGGCGGAGTTAGTTCTGAGCAGTGCAGAAACAGGAACAACCGTCGTGAAGCAGCGTCACCTCTCCTTCCGCTGTAATCTCGAGCGTCTCACAGAATGAAGTAAGAAACTATCCGTTCTTGCATGTGCGTTGCATTTCACATTGGGGACGAATCCAGGAACTGCAGCATTTGTTAAAGAATCTTCCCTTATAGACGACTTTCGTGTACTCTCGTCCCCAGCCACCTAAAAAGCGTATCCGGTATAGGCGACGAAAAAATAATAAAACGCTTGAAGTTGTGGATAGTAAACGAATAGAAGGAAGGCAAAACAAGAATATGTGACGGTTACGCTTATATTCTAAATGTCTTCTATAGGCGTGGCGACGGCAAAACAGTGTTTTCACCCATACTTGAAGTGACGTCAATTCAAGATGGCGGCACCCTTGTGAAAAGGGTCCATAATCAACCTTGATGGCCTTGTAGAGATTTAGTCAAGTCGACTACCATGCAGGGCCTTTGTGAAAATTCAAATAAGAAAACTAGGGGTGTGCGAATAGTGGTTCGAATCGAATAGCGCAGCGTCATCTCTAGCTTCTGCACTGTTGAAAGAACCGGTCGGGTTGGCTTTTCCTTACACTGTCAAGGCTATCAATGACGCAGCACTATTTGATTCGAACTAATATTCGCACAACCCTAAAGAAAACACATTTCCAGGAAGCGAACTATTGTTTATGATATGACAAACTGCACGCATGATGAAAAACCTTATGAATATTATTCCAATATAACGAATGAGGCTCTTACCACCTTTCGTACGATGAATTTACATGCGACGTATGCACATGTGCTCTAAAGAGATTTCGTCGGTTTAAGTTATCCTTCAGTTCATATATGGACGTGTCAGAAACTATTTGTTTTGTTTAACACTAGGGCATGCTCCCCGTGCTCTTTCACAGAAACAACAACAATAACAAACATAACACTTTTAAAGTAAAAAAAAAAAAAACGGAAAAACTGAGGCAGATAAACACGACGAGTTATATATTTAGTTGAGCTCTCACCACGTACTATCACGAACAAAATGAGCCGAAACAGTCCTTTCTTTTTTGGAGTGCCTGCAAGTGTTTGAGAGAGCTGCGGTTCGAACTAGGAATGACGTGAAAAGTTGAGGTCCCATACTTCGGACTCTTTGGTAAATTGAGACATAGTTGAGCTTGTGGGGACAGCAGACGCAGAAAACGGCCGGATTGCCCGTTTCAGCTTATATTTCCCGCAGGGATACGTCAGAAGTAAGTATGACGATGACCACACTGATATGTTAAAGCCTTCTTCGCAGTGACAAAGAGAACTGTATACTCCTGTTTGGCTGCCCAGAGGGCGCGCCGGAAAAGTACTAGTGGCGCTGCGCTCTGGCGCAAAACCGCACTCCATAGCAGTTCGGGGCCGGTTGCAATAGCGACGAACATGTTTAGATTCTACTGCGGACGCGTTGCAATTTTGTTATGGCTTTTTGTTTTTTGAAAAACGGCGATTTCTTTTCTTTAGGGAGGTGAACATCCGTAAAGGGATTTTGCCTCTGTACCAGGTCTCCGGGGTGGAGGTGATAATCCAGGCATAAGAGCATTTGTCGACAGCGAAGTACGCCTCGCAAGTCCAAGACAGCGTCGCGCATGACATCCGCCTCAAGATGGCGGATGTCCTGCGCCATTTTGGTTCCGCTCGCTCTTGAAAGTCAGAGCTATTCGGACAAAATATGAGGATGCTATATTGTTCAAATTGTCTCTTCGCGCACAGCTGCGCTGTCTTGCATACTGCTTGGACCCGGACAAGTGCTCTTAGAAAGTCGGAGCATAACCTCCTCTATACTCACAAAGCCTGGCAGTTCGACGACGGACACATAAATTGCCGGGTCGCAGATTTGGGATCTTGTAGCACAGAGCATTTCTCGGGGAACCCAGCTCTCGGGGAACCTAGAGTTCCTGTATAGGCTCCCTACGGTAGCCAGAGTTGCGCGTTCATCCCCGTAGCGCCATCTTTCCTGCACGGCATGTTGATTCTGCTCCTCACGTGACTGAATTCGGCGAATAGCGGCGCCGCGCGTTCGAGGCGCACGGCGCGCTCAAAGGCAGGGGAACGTACTGTCGAGGCGCGTGCAACGTCTACTTTCCTGCGCGGCACTTGATCCGGATCCTCACGTGATCGGATTTTGGCGAATAGGAAGTATTCACTGGCGGCCGCAGCTGTGTGCGCGACTGCTGAGCGCGTGCTGATAGCGAGCTTCCACAGTTCTTTTGTAGCGTGCATTCCGCACTCCCAAGATTGCCGGTCTTAGCAGCCTATTAATGTGAGCTCGTTCTGAGCATGCGCTTTAGATAGCACCCACAAATATGGCGCCCAGTGAATACTCCTTATAGCGGCGCGGCGGCACATGAAAACAGACGCGCAACTCTGGCTCCCGTAGGCAGCCTATACAGGGACTCTAGGGGAACCTGGACGTTAGCGCACAGCTTTTGCAGCGGCGAGGACCCGAAACATGGTTTTCCAACCCGACGAGAAAAGAAGCGGTAGCGCAAGGAACGCGAGGAGCACGAGCGGACATTCCATCGCTCGGGAGAAGTGCGTTTCCGTCTCACCGCAGCGGGGCGCCCATCGGCTCTCCTCTCATCTGGTGCGGTGGCTTTCCTCTCCAAGTTTTTCTGTTTTTTTTTTTTTAATTTTGTCGGCCGCGTTTTGTGGCTTTGTCAGTATGCCAGGCTTTGTCAGTATGGAGGAGGCTATGGTCCGAGTTACCGACTGATGAAAGCATGCCGCGGCTGTTTTAATTAATACAAATGAAGTCACTGATGAGGAATGCAGTTCCAGACCGCAATAATTGGTCCAGCTGCACAGAAAAACGGAAGCGGGACGCGGATACGGCCGCAGCTTAACTGTTCTGTTTGCCGGCATTTTTAGCTGGTCGAACAACAAAGTTAAAAACTTTTACTACACGCCGCGGTATCCTGTTGTGTTTGCGCACTTGTGCGCTGCCTTCCAAGCGGTAAAATCGTAATTCACGTACGTGCGTCAGTAACCCATCCATGTTCAGTTTTTTATGAGTAAAAAGAGTGGTCGCCAATCGACTCGCATTTGCGCCAGTATTGTTGCATTCTTTTTCTGCTCTTGTTATGTGACTCTGGAAGGATAATTTTTAGCACAGTTGCGGGTGACTACCAATAAAATTTTTCGTGATTTCTTTTTGTTTGCTTGGGTGTTTAGGCGCAGTGTTACTTTATATATCTAAAACACCCTGCTCCAGGAAACGATCAGTCTTCTCTCTGCGGAAAATGTAATTTGTTTTAAATTTCAGTCCTACATTTTCAGTTATTTGCTTTTGTGAGGTGTACTTTCCTGGTCTCCTTTATGACGCGTTCATTTTATACAACTAACATTGCCAGCACACTCTGATTGGTGGACCAAGGAATGTTCTAGCGTCTAATATTTAGAGTTACTTCGAAAGTAATTGTTCCTGTTGTGGGCTAACTACATCCTTTTAAAAATACATGAAAAAAATAGGGTACAGCCGTCAATTTCTTTTCAATTGTGCGTTCAAGTCGGTACGCAAAAAGAGCTACGATTATCTGCCTCATTTGCCCTCAAGTTTTGCCGCTTACTCGGTCTCTCTTGTAAGCATCGGAGGTCAAAATTGGCGGGTAAGCAAAGAGAACTTAATTCTAAAATTTAAAGTTTACAAAAAATGATAATGGCATATCCGGGTTCCTTCTGTCGGAATCCGGTCAAAATGGTCCCGGTCAAAATGGTCCCGGAAAAATGGTCCCGGACAAAATGGTCCCGGACAGAATGGTCCCAACTGCCAACCTGGACAACATGGTCCCAGCGTGGCATCATTTATTTGCTGTTTGCGGGTTTTTATATTTTCTACTCTTGATGGATATTAAAGACATAGAAAATAGTTTGTGAAACACTGGTGAAACACAACGCTAACCCTTTTTGATTTTAAGTAAATTGCACTCAAGTGGTTGGGCCAATGTGCAATAAAATCAATACTTATATTCAATGGAAAACGGCACGAAAAAAACGTGCAACAAGCACGTGCTGTGTTCGGAGATGACGTCACCAGAAGAGGAGGCTATTTAGTTTTCGCCAAAGCACATGGCGAAAAATTTAAGAGCTGTCTCTAGTGTCCCTTTATAAGGAGAGCGACGTCTTTCGCCTGTGAGTTGGCATGATGAATGTACTGGCATTCCTTCCTTTGGACAACATCGCACGTGGCATTGAGTTTTTGTGGAATACAGCTCCTCCAGAAGCGGGAGATTTGCTTGATACGAACTTCGACAGTACCTATGTCACCGGTACGTTTCGCAGAGTTCTCACAAGGAATGAAACGGTGAGACTCCGAAGATGTGCACCCAAATTCTCTCCGAGGATTTGGAACATGCACTTTGCAACGATGACTGGCGACCACAGGACTAACAACCTCGCGGAAGCCTGGAACAGGAACTTTTCAAGCATGGTTGGGCACTGCCATCTTACCATTTGGAGGGCGATCGACGCTGTAGTCTCAACAATCCTCTGTCACTGCGATTATGACGCAGGAAATGGTCAGACATCCAAGAAAGAAGAGGACAAAAATAATCTACAAAGAGATGCAGCAGCGGCTTGTAACTCTGTGCGCACGGTACGTGCAAGGGCTCCGTCCCTTGAACGACTTTTTGAGGGATGTGGGTCATATCAATACATTTTTGTATTAGGCCTCCGCTTCAGAAGCGTCGAGTTCTTGTCTCTTAAGTGGTCTATGTAAAAAATATGCTCATACTTGCGAAATTAATTTTTGATTTATTTTAATATACATTGTTCAGACAGAGCGATGTTGTTTGTGAAAAACGGAACACGGTGGTACGACAGGTTCATTTCAGAAAACCACGTCAAGAACCTGTAGTACGTGTATAATAATCATTTTCATTCCGGATTTCGTTTTGAAGCTCGATAGCGCTAATTTAAAAACAGGTTCTGGCGATAGAAAGATATTTATTGCACACGTGGAATGTATCGGTAGAAATCAAGAACCTTTGAGAAATGGAGCTACATGGTATTGATAGAAGGAATTACAAATTTTGTTTCAAACGATTATAATGAAAACGCTGATATCCTTGAACCTGTGTCGAAATAAATTTCAAAGTACCAAACCATTTGGTCCGATTAAGAGCTCTCGAAGTATTGATAAATTCACCTAGGATCATTTTGTCCGGGTTGGCACTTTGGATCATTTTGTCCGGGACCATTTTGTCCGGGACCATTTTGTCCGGGACCATTTTGTCCGGGACCATTCTGACCGGGACCATTTTGTCCTACGCCCCCTTTTGTCGACAGCCACGGGGAACCACCGGAGCTACTACACTAGGAACTTATCATAGTACCTCAGGTCCGGATTGCGGGCCGTGCGGGCGCAAGCTTAGTCCACTCTCAAAGTAACGGCAACCCCAAGCAACGCAAAACTCTAGCATGCTCTTGTGTGCGATCTACGAAAAGTTCCTATTCACGTGACAAGTGAGCGTAGCTGCACTACTGAATCATGCGACAAGATAAAGAAACACTAATTAACCTTGTCCTCCGCACAGCTGGCGATTTATACTTCTGGCGATCTGTCTTGAATCACCTTCCAGGAACCGATTAAAAATTTGAATGCGAGGCTTATTTACCTTTTTGTTTGATATGATTTTGTGGAAATTCACTACACCACAATATCTGGTTCCTTACCCTTTTGCATTCGGTACATTACTTTACCAAGCACGAGGCCTTCACGGCTAACGCACCTGCCTCTCGCGTCGTCTGCTCTTCGTGCTGCTAACTGGTATGGTTGCGCCTTGCCAAGGTGCTTCGTATGCACGTCGAAACTTCAACCGCACAGCCCTATATTCTAACAACCTAGAGCTACTAGTGTCCCGGTCCTGACAGCGGTTGAGCAACCCAGTTTGTTGCAGCTTATGACTGGCCTTCTCTTTATTACGATGCTTAATGATTTTAATGTTTCTAAAGTGCTTAGACCCGCAGATGTTCTTTTTTTTTTTTTAATGAACGATCGTTTTTTAATTCCCTTGAGGAGGTGACATCATCTCCTCAAGGACGCGCGACCTGGACGCGCGATAGAGTGGTTAGAAGACAACGCGTTCGCAAGGCCTCTTCTACCCTCTCAGCACCCAAAACTTCAGCTATGCTTCGCCTCACCCACGGTGTAAGATACACCTCACCTTAGTATGAACAATTGTTAGCCGCGGATGCCAAAACCACGAGCTATTTGCTTTGGATGAAGCCTCGGCGGCTGCACGATCTTTAGTCAAACCGGTGCTCCAATCAAGGCTGTCAAGGCTACCCACTCGAGCTTGCATAGCCTTCGCAGTTAGTCCGTGCTAAGGTGAGACGAAGTATAGATACGGTTGGTTCATTGAGATGCTGTGACATGGAGACGGCTCCCCCAAACTTCGCTTTTGTCCCCAGTGGGAATTATCTTCGTCCCTGAAGTTGATACAAAGAAGTCATCTTATTTCTTTCTCTCGAGGACAGAAGGAAGTAAAGAAAGAGTGAACGCACAAAAATGAAAGGCGCGCTTAGATCCGCTATAATAGCTCGTGCGCACTTTGGCCGTTTTTTAGGGTGCAGCTCTTAGGCGCTCGTTCCCGTGCTTCGCGCTTGGCCGTCAGTGTAACAGCGCGCGATGAATTATGGGACGTCACAGACTTATACGCAAATTCAATTCCCCGCTAAATTTAGCTGGAAAATTGACGCCACGTGACTTCAACACCAATTCAGTTTCCCCGGTAAATTTCGCCGGGAAGATGTCTTCACATGACTTCGTATCACGTCACCTATGAACAAATTCAGTTTGACGAAAATAATCCTTGGAGAAGGGGAACAAGGGAGATAAAGGACAAACACAAATCTCCAAACACAGCTAGGTGACTGCGCGCCATTCTTGTCCACCTCGCTTGCGCCTTTGCTTTTAATTGCGCTGTCATTATAACCTTAAAAGAATGCAAGCCGTTCACCGTTGTTGGTGTTAGACTGGAGGCAGCTGATAAAACCCGTTTGCTCTACTGACGTTTAACTCCTGGTTAGCGCAGCTGGTTGAGCGCTCCACTGGAAATGGAGAGGTCCCCGGTTCGATACCAGGACCAGGTGGATTATTTCGGTCTCGCACCAGTCACCTAGTTGTGTTTCAAGATATGTGTTTGTCCTCTGTCCCTTTTGTTTCCCTTCTCCTGGGATTATTTTCGTCATTCTTGTTCAGCTCGCTTGCGCCTTTCTATTTAATTCCATTCTCATTAAAAATCCAATTTCCCCCGCTAAATATAGCGGTAAAACTGACCTCACATGACCTCAACGTGAATACAGTTTTCCCGCATAATTTAGCCGGTAATAGACCCTTTCCGAAATTCAGTCTGGCCACTTTGATCACTATCATCATCTGTGGAACGGCGTCTCCGCCATACGAATGGCGGCCTTCTGGTGACTGATAAAGGAAGACGTTGAAGATGCTCCTAAGCGGATATTGCGAGACCTGTACGTTCGGGGGTCAGTACGAAGCGAAGTAGGGCTGGAACACAAGAGCTACGTAAGCGTTTATTTCTAATTGCTCAGATTCAGTCAATCTGTCGTGGCACACAATCGGCTTTAAAGCACTTTGGTGTATAGAATTTTCTCGAGGCATCTCAGTGGGTTGGAGCTTTGTTCTGAATGCACGTTCTTGGTCACCATCGACCTGAAAGTGATCGAGAAAGAACTCACACTGAACAATTCCTCGCGTGCCGTCGACTTGCGAAAGTGACGGTGCCGATACAAGTTCGTTTCCGCCATTGATAGGGCAAAACCTAAACTGCTTTACGAACCACCAGATGGCACTGAATTTCTGAAAGGGTCTATTAAATTGGTGATAACGTCATGTGCTAAATCAAGCAGAGAAAGTGAATTTGTTCATAGTTGACGTGACACGAAGTCATGTGACGTTATCTGCCCCGCTAAATTTAACGGGGAAGCTGAATTAGTGTTGAGGTCACGTGGTGTCAATTTTCCGGCTAAATTTAGCGGGGAAAGTGTGGAAGGGGGGACGTTATGGAAGAGGAGAAAAGGGGGGGGGAGGAGGAGGAGGAGGGTCCTCCGCGCCCCCTCCTCTTCCTCCGTACCCTACCGTCCTTCTTCTCCATACCCTCCCCCTCCTCCTCCATATCCTCGTCTTTTCCTCCTGAGTACCCTCCCGTCACGGTTTATCACGAAATCAAAAACCTCAAGAGCTGCGCTCTAATTTTGCATTACACAGATTGGCAAACACCTTTCAATTTTTGTTTGTTTTACGTTAAAAAAAATATATTTTTTTCCTCTGGAGTTTGCCTAGTGCTTCCCTCTTCGTTGTGGGCGAGCAAGCTGACGAGTTACAATTTAAAAACAACCAAGCAAGCAAACAAAAAAAAAAACAAAAAAATTCGGGTTGACGGTAAAGGGATACTTTAACGAAACTTGAAATATACCCGTCATGTTCAGAAACAGGCTGAATATGATCCACGTATCCGTAAATGACAAACGCACGCCTGCATTTTGAGCCTGATGGTTGTATTTTTCGTTATAAACGGCCCGCTCTGGCAAAGCTCGGAAAGCAGCCAGCGGAGAGCACGTCACATCCGGCGCAATAGTCACGTAGTTTGTCTCGGGATGAGCAAAGCGACGGTGAGGCTGACGTCGTCAAGATGCCCTAGCCGTTTCAGCCGCCGAAACGGTCGAAGCACGCCAACGATCTGGCCACCGCAAGTAACCGCAAAGCTGCTTTTGGGTGTATTTTGAGCGACGGCTTAATGTTTTATAATCCTGAAGAGGGAGAATAGCGACGCCTGGGGACACACAAAAGAGAGTCCCGTTGAGTGGGGAGTTCCTCCCTCCCTTCTTATCTTCTGCTGGCCGTAGAGCTGTCGGGATGACGCCAGGTTTAAATCATGTATAGTTCTAGGCGAGACAGTTATCGTCACCACTTGTCAAGGTTCCTAGACGGGCATTACAAACGAGGCTTTAGCGACATCCACCAGGTGCTCTTTGCTAATCGTTAATTTTGTTTTAAAATTCCTTTTCGTGTTTCTTTTAGCAAGATATTGGTATGTCCGATGTGATACTGATCCTTTGAATACGTATAGACCAAAATACAAGCACCGAAATTTCGTTTTAGTATCCCTTAAGGTGACGTGAAGGCAGGTTTAGGAGCACCTAAAGAATTGCAGAACTTGCTGGCATCCTTCAGGTGCTGAAGTGCAGATGGCAGTGTGATTCCGGTAGAACTTACCCTTACCCTCCCAGAAGTAAAAAAAAAAGTTTTCTTAATATTTTAAATTCTCGTTTCTTTTTGTTTTTCCTAAACGGAAACGAAAGTGTAATAGATTACAACCATTTCCTTACGTAGAAAAGAAGTATAAAAAAAGTACCGTACGATTCCCTACCGAAACATGTAATTATTCTCTTACAAAATTACTGATAAATATAAGGAACTACAAGTCATTTCGCAAGTTGTAAGAGATTATCCAAAAATCTGCTCTCCAGCTTGCTTCGTGCGATGAGCTTATCTTCGGTGGGCATGCGGTATTTGGAAATGGTTGTGGAGTAGGCCAACCGACCAATTTTGGCGCTCTGAGCATTGCGTTTTCATGGACGTCAAATCGCCTCCTATACTCCTTTTAATGTGATTGAATCCTGGAATACATTGCCTAGTTATATTGTTGACAGGGAAAATGTTCGTGAATTTGAGAGCCTACTTGACGTGTACTATTGTTGTGAAAGATGTTAGGTAATGTGTTTTGTTGTTTTTCCCTCTCTGTAATGACCCTGACAAGGGTTAACAGTATTTATAAATAAATAAATAAATAAATAAATAAAAACCTCAATAACCGCAATAAAAAAGTCGGACTGTTCACTGGGAATGACTAATTTCCTGCTTTATATAGAGAAATAATATATATGTACGTGCATTTTACATTCTACAGGGTGTCTCGAATATCGGCCAGGCTCTTTCAATCGACCGCAAAAATCGATTTCTTAACCTATCTATCGCTCTACGATTTCGTGCAGCTTTGCACCATTGTTTGAAGACCGGTGATTTCGCGGCGTTTCCGTAGGAGTTAAGACTTTTTTCATTTTTTTACTTTTTCCTCGTGTGAATTCGCTCTTTGCAAATTTTATAGAAAAATGCAGCACCTGTGGGCAACGCTGCACAAAATCGTATCACGATAGGTTAAGAAACCGATTTTTGCGGTCGATTTACAGAGCCTGACCGCTGTTTGAGACACATCGCATATATTTTATCTAATCAAGGTGGACACGTTTCAAATGCCAAAAGTATATCTGGTTCCTCCGACAACCAAATCTTGTAAAGGCCCTGTAACACTGAGGCAACACAACGGCAGCAGCAACACAAAACGCTGTCCAACAGTAGGGCAGCTTGTTGCTCGCCTGTTGTCTGACAAACTTGTAACATTGCTGGAACAGTTACACGACATGCACGGCAAAAACATGTTGCCTCGGTATGACAGCTTCCGTCAACAAAAACAGGAGCAACTTGTGTTGGACAACGTGTGTTGCTAGCTGATCGCTGGCTGAGCGAATTTCGGGCCGACAACACAACACAGATAGCTTCGACGGCAGAGCTAGTTCCCTATGAATAACGTCTTACTCAAATAAAGGCTCGGAAAACGTTATTCAGCGATATTTAAGGCTGGCGTGCAGCTAAAATAAAGTCTACTCTTTCTAAGCCTGGTCTGCGCACCTTTTCTGCTTACGAATATATCTTCTGAAATATTATTGCATGAAAATGTATTCTAAAAATATGCACCTCTTTCAAGCAAGCTTCGAAGTGATATAGTATTCTTACTTCAACCATTTAGAGTTTTTGCTTTTTTTTTTTTTTATTTCAAGATGATCCCCATAACGGGCAACCGCGAAACGGTCTATGTACACTCGACACCGTTACTGCAAAGACGACCTTGTTTTTTTTTAAATTTTACTTCGAAATTATATTAGCAGGCACCAAACTTTAGGGCTTAGGGTACTGGCTCTGATGAGTACTTCCAAAGACAGTAATAGTTTTCATGCCAGCATTATAATTCTATGAGATAAACAGCACCATTGCCGATCGCTTGTTTGCGCTACGCACAGTAATGAAGTCTCGCATACACAAGCACAGTGGGTAAGCTAAAATAGCGTCGCTATTTTTACCTAAAGTAACCAAAGTGCTTGCATACGTTATTCTAAAACCTCATATTAGTGATCTTGATATTTTGGAGAGCGATAAATCAAACAGGGTGACAGGAATACGATTGCGACTTTATTTTCGTTTACAATTTCAAACACTGGACACTCGCGCACACAGGAAAACATCATAGACCAGAAAATTCCTTCGCCTTGTTGAGAAAGTCGAACAGAGAAATCGTGCCATCAGAAAGGCGACACTCCAGTTCTGATCGTTTGCGGTCCTTGCAGACCCACTTGTGACCCCTGGCCCGCACGGCACACTATACACTCTAAACCCGGTAGCGGATGTATCCGCTATTTATCCACCACTTTTTTTCAAATTCGTGGTGGATATATTTGTGACGAATATATCTGGGTCCGCTTGAAAATGTTTTATCTGGGTTACCTTGGAGAACTTTCATCTGGGTCACCTTGGAGAACTTTTATCTGGGTCACCTTGGATAACTTTTATCTGGGTCACCTCGAAAATGTTTTACCTGGGTCACCTTGAAAATCTTTTATATGGGTCACCCCAGATATATTTTTACCTGGGTCACCTCGAAGGCTTTTTATTTGGGTCACATTAGATACTTTTTATCTGGATTGATTACAGTATAGTTCACCGCTACGAACCTTATTCGATACAAATTGAACCCTTCTTTTAGGGTTACTAACGCCATTCAAAAAGCCTTGAACATATGTTTCAATATAGTGATGCAGTCGGCAGCAAGGATAGTATGCATGTAAATGTTGAGGATGGCGCTAGTGACGCTAAAAATGAACAGAGCTGAATTATATCTACAGCTAGAACTTTTCTTGCGCCTAAGCACGGGGTTTTCTAAAAGCTTCAAGAATACGTGAGAAGCAAGAAATAAATAGTACGGTTTTTCACATACGATGCTATGTTTTTGCACCTAACATTATGAGAGAAGGACATGCCTCGTTGCTACATTAGGTCATTAAACATGGGGCTGTTGGCAGTGAGCGCATCGGATCGTTCTATGTCACCTCAGACACAATATGTTGCTCTATGTAAACTCCGGGACACTGTAAGCACGGCTACATCGGGTATTTTTCGTACCAGGGCTGGTTTTTTCAACTTCCGACAAATTGTGTGAAGAAAAAAGGAGCGATTGAAAATATTTGTATATGCAGATTGCAGATACATGCTCTAGCCACTTTAGCACATAATCATGGCATAGATTTAGGCAGCCATTATGACATTGCACAAGCTTTCGTATGCACCCCCTTAACCACTAGAAGGGGAGGGCATACGACAGCGAGGAAGCATACAAAAGCTCGTGCCATGTCATAATGACTTCTATGTGGTTAATATTTGTAGGAGTATCTCGAGTATGTATCTACATTCTGTATGTAAAAAAATATTTTTAAGCACTATTGACTTGTGTACTCAGTTCTTTGGAAGGGCTGACAACCCTGGCGGAAGCCTCCTTTGGGGAGGACATCCAAAGGTTTGCACCCCTTCATAATAACTGCCTTAAACATTACGCTGATTACGTAAAAAGCTAGTCAGAGTACATAGCTACTATTAGCGTATACTAAAATATTTTAATCACTATTGCCTTTTTTACACATTTATTCGGAAGTAAAAAACAAAGACTAATACTTTATAGGGAAGTTTGCGGGTATAAAATATGAATGCTTAGGTTAGTGCGCCCCAAAACGATTTTCCACCAATCTACATTTGGTTGTCCTTAGCCTAAGGGCTGCCTTCAAAACATAAGCTTTGAAGACAGCCCTTAGGCTTTAAGAGGGACAAAAAACAAAACAAAAAAACAGAGCGATCGCGTGTTCGCGCAGTGTACTTAATCAGCTTTCTCCAGGCACTACATTAGGATCTCCACCAATATGACACTTTCAAATTCTACGACTTTTTTAGGTTTCCCCTATTCTATCGTAATTCCCTGCTGGGTTCCAAGGGGGCAGGACGTATCTGGACCCTTAAGCACTGTTTATATCTGAAAAACACTGGTATATCTTGCGGCCAACAAAGCGTTGGCCAATCACTATATCATACTACCTTGTCAGTCTATTCTTTTATATTTCACCCTGAAGAAATCTTTTAGCGCGAGCACAAGGAGAGCACCTCATCTTAGTACCAGCACGAGGATAGAAGCTAGAGTGCGAGCATTTCAAGAGAATGCGATTGGAGTTTCAGAGATTTGCGTCGGCACGCCAGCCGAGTTGCATGCAATTATGCCACACCACACGCACGTGATTTTCGGTCGCTCAGGGAAAGAAAAGCTCAATTTCCCGGACTTCGAGGTGTACATTCCCCGACTTTTCAAACTCGCCAAATTCGCTGACAATTACAGGTTTTCTGTTTGCCAGAATGGTAGACAGCCTGTATACAAGGTAGTTCATAAGGATCTTCAGTGTTTGTGTAACTGTTGATAGCAGGCACGTAGCCAGGGGGGAGGCCCATGGTGCCCGCCCCCCCCCCCCCCCCCCCCGAAGTCATTCATTTTGCTGGAACCCCCTCCCCTCATACAGCTCCCCCCTCGCCCTCCTACAGCATTTTGTCATGGGCGCCCCCCCCCCCCCCCCCCCCCCCCCCAAATCAAAATCCTGGCTACATGCCTGGTTGATAGCCTGTTTGCATTCAAGAGGTACTGAAAAGTAAGGCATTAAACTAAATCAGCCAAAAGAACGTAACAAAAAGATACGTGAAGCAAAGGTTAACCAATGTGAAACGTATTTATTTGATCTTCAAATATTGGCACAGTGAATCCTGGTGAGCTTCCAGAAATGTTATATGCATATCAGGAAACGTGATTACTTTCAAAAACTGTATAGTAACGTCTATCAAGCTTCTTCACTCTTTCAGGCTGTCAAAGATTTTAAGAGGGCCTTCAGAGGTACCCTTCTCCAACTTTGGCAAAAGTTGGCGTCGCCCGCCACCACTATTTGGATTAGTGCCAGGAGCTGAGAAAACGCCACTGGGTAGGTTATGTTTCTTGCATAATAAACTCCCAGGCAGAGCACCAGTGCTCGCTCCATCGACGTTTCCTTGAGGATGATCTTTTGGTCGCTTAAACACCAGATGACTTTTCGGTCAGTGCCAAAAAATACTTTCCGGCCCAGGTTCCACGACGTTGTCCTCTCGACATTCTAGCTGCGATATTAAATAAACATTCCCACTCACTTATACCGTATGCAAAATGATCTTGTCAAGGATCATCATAATTTACAATAATATTTTTGTAAGCCAAATAGCAAACAATGTAGTTTACCAGACTGATGAGCTCAAAACGGGTGTTCTGAGGCCTCATATGCTTGTCAATGCTGACCAACGAGCCGGATTCATTTCCTTGGTCTCGTCGAAACACCGAACACCCCTTGAAGCCAGAATGACACAATAAGGACGTCTCCCTCTCTGTCTCTGTCACCGAGTCGACGCGTTCACGCAGTTATGAAGACAACGAACTCTCAATTTTCCAGGCCGTGCGGACCTCCGGAAACGCGTTAGAACGGGCCCCTATTGTTTCATCAAAACTCGGTTCGTGCGACTGCTTTCGTGGACAACTTTTCATAGACACTTTTTATGAACACACGCTTCGTCGACACTGCATAGTTTCGTGGAAGCTCGTTACGTGAACACATATGCTCCTTCGACAAAACGTCACAGGAGGATATATGTTCACGAAATGCGACCGTAATACACCTTGCAACGAACTGTCGCGAGGAGTGTCGACGAAACGAACGCGGAAAGCCTTACGATAAAACAATCTATCGAAGAAACGTCGCACGTCAACGACTTGGCGATGACTGATTTCTCACCACTTTAAAACAGGTTCAACTAGTTCACTTCATTTCCACAAGCGCGAACGGATTCCAGAACACTAATTACTTATATCCGCCAGACCTTCGCTAGGCGAGAAGACAGTTAATTTCTACAAACATACTTGCAAAATCAGAGGTAAAGAAATGAACTGTTAAAACTTACCCAATTCACTGTGCGAAACCGGCGGTGCTAGCAATCAATGCAAGCACCGAGTGGAATGTCCGTGGCAAGCTGAACTAACTCTATTGTTCTAACGTAGCTGTCGCACCGACACTCAGCACAGTTACCGCGCAAAGCGCCGTGGAGGTCACGACTTGTTTCCTCTATTACAGCTCCTTTTGTCTGAATATCGCTTCTCTCTCTTGGAGCATCTCCCGCACTTTTGAAAATTCATCACTTCCCATTGGCTGAAGTTCTCCCGGGACCGGCGTCGTGTTGTAGCGTGTTTTTTTTTTTTTTTTTTTTTTTTTCTGTCGGCTTTGTCGTATTTGAGGCTCTCTTTTTACAGTCAACTCTTCGTCCCCCTCCTTCTCCCTCGCCTTCTCCCGACGGTGCGGTAATGGATTCAAAAGCAAAAACGAAACAAAAAGCAAAAAGAAAGAACAATTGGCCGCAGATTTCACTTTGTTTCTTCGTTTTCGTGCACAAGTCAGGGTTTGCCATGGGCTTTCCGTAACAGCGTGGGGAAAAAAATATTCGCTACGAAAGGATTGTATCTTTTTGGATGGATTCATTCGCTACGTACCTCTTTTTGTATGTTAGGTTGCTCGACATTTGGCCTTTTTTACTTTTATTTTGTGTCTGTAGCGAATACAGGACTGTGTAAGCCGGCTTTTTACCGCTGTTGTAGCGAATATATTCGCTACGAGCGCTTTTATTCGCTATATACTCGCAACAGAGATTTAGAGTGTAGTAACGTTGACTGTCACATGGCATGACGTAAAATGATGTTATGGCGTCATACTTTGGCCACAGTGATGTCACGTAACGTGATCACCTGGTTGTTGTACTTGACCGCTTCATCGGTATGACGTGACGTGACCCCTATCCCGCTGATGACATCATATGGGTGCGGAAACATTTGTAATAATTTTTTGGTGCGATTCGTTGTGGCGGTTTTTGGAGGCGATACCTCACCTTTTTTCAGAAATATGGCAGACATTAAGCATATTCTGGGTTAAAAATTGTGTGGCAGACCAGAAATGCAAATACAAAAATGCATTTTTGAAATTCTATCACGATACGATCGAATCGCGCATTACTCTCCAGGCCTGTGTCTTATATAAAGACCAGCGCGAGCATTCCCGCCGTCTCCGGCCGCGAAGCTGACGTCACCTCACCACATAGGAAAATCGTGACGTTCTTGCCACGCGATGCGCGCTGCGTGGAGAAATCCCTCAGAATTTCCTCCCGTGTGAATACTGCTTCAGGCTTTATAAAAGTGGGTTGTCTTGCTCAAAGCAAACGGTACATTTGGAGAAAAAAGGACGTGGCGGGGTTACGATGGGGCGCTCTGGCACTTTTTGTGCCATGAATTTTACGAAATGTTCTTTTGTGTTTGTAGCGCATTCGATGCTAAGGACGGGAGAGATGGTGTGACCGACTCCGAGCTTAGGTGAAAACGTTCTATTTATTCGCATGCCGCTGG
The DNA here is from genome assembly GCF_016920785.2 of Ixodes scapularis. NCBI lineage: Eukaryota > Metazoa > Arthropoda > Arachnida > Ixodida > Ixodidae > Ixodes > Ixodes scapularis. The sequence goes on from NW_024609857.1 coordinate 97,649,400, forward strand.
GCGCGCGCCGACGACTAACTTCGTTGACTTCGTGTGCGCTAACGCTGGGCCGCCACAGTGTTCTTGCGCCTAGAATACATACAAGAATTTTGTATGCAAAGTTAATACAAAATGCTAAATTTGACGGATTCCGCTTGACCGCGGAAAGTGTATGGTACGCTTAGTTATTACACTCTCGCAAAATAAAAGGGGGGGGGGGGGGGGGGAGCGAACCCTAAAACAACTTTTAGGCTAAGAAAGTGCTGCTCTCATCCGCGTCTCATTTAGCCTCTGTCTATATTTTTCGATAGGTCTACTATTGAAACAAGGAGGTGGTATATCTGTAATAACTGCCAAGTTTAGGTTGACTAAATAACAACGAAGCGCGGAGTTGTTCCGAACGTGACTGAACCAACTCAGTTCGGAACCTGCCATATGTGCCTGCTTTGAAAATGTGGCTCCCACCCGTACTTGGGAACCGAACTAGACTAAACTAGGCGCGATCGCACGCCTCTATTTTTTCCCGGAGCGGCCATTCCAGGAACTGCACGGCTCCATGTACCGGTCCAGCCGAGTCGCGCAAGGGCCGGTGGCGCCATCTCGAGCTGCCATCTCGCAGTAGTTATGTAGAGCATCTTTCGTGTTTTTAATAGCCGCTAAAGGGCAGTGTAGTAATCATATCTAGTTCTGTTTCGGTAGACGCACGCGCTCCGGGTTTCAAAACTGAGTTTCTCCACTGAGTTGTTCTAGTAATATTAAGGGGTACCATAAATACTGTTAACATTTTTAATGTGTGATTGCACCGAAGTCAAGTTTTTTCGTCCTATTCACAAAGAAAGTGTTTCACTACAGGGCGTCCTCCAGTCTTATTTGGGCGTAAAAAAACAATCGTATGGATCTTCTCAAAAAGGTGTTTTAGGCATACTCAAATTTGAGGGTGTAAGTTTCTAAAAAAAAAGAATGTAAGAAAAGACAACAAAATTGTTTTTTGCCTATACGCGGAAGGAAAAAAGAAGTACACCTTCGTGTAGACTTTAATACCCGAACGTGGAACCAGATGGTACGACTTGAAAGCTTTTTAGAGATTAACACCTTAAGACAGATCCAGCAGCTCCGAGCGTCTGTGGCACAATAAGTGAGTGGCAGTGTTAACTCGACGGTTTGCTTCTGTTTTTTTCCTGCGCATAGTAAGAAACATCACAGACTTTGAGTATCGTCGATCCATAACCTAAAATGTGAGGAGTTTTGCGAAAAACGCTCGAGAACACACATTTCGGAAAAACAAGAGAACGGGCAAATAAATGTCGGACCTGAAATGAATCCAGTCATCCAGTTAAGGTATAGAAACAACAGCGAGTCACGTTCGCTGCTTGAAGTTGGCGTAAACAAACACGAAGGCTGGTGGAATTTTGGATTTTCGTAGGAGAGATCTCGCGAAGATGTTCTTCATATTGCTGAGGTACTTTTCTTCCTTTGCCCCTCAAAGCGATATCAAGGCCCTTGTTCTCAACGGCTCCCTTTGGTAACGGCGCCGGAAGACTGTTATTATCGACCTGGGTCTTGATATCCAATGAGCTTCATCCCACTCCAAAGATCCAGCCGGCAGAACCAAAAGACCAAAGCACTTCGTTTCGATCAGCTCCCCAAAGTCTTCCTTCATTTTTTCTCTCTCGATTTTTCTCTCCCTCTCTTTGTTTCCTCTAACGCTCTGCTGCCTTTTTCTACTATTTTCCTATAGCCATCATGATAAGATCGGACGTCTATATTGCGGAAAGAATGCGCGTAGTTGTTTGGGCACGTGTTGTCTTTACATCGGTATGCTTAAAATAGAAAACTCGAAGTAAAATAATATTTATTCGGGAATGCAGACTGTGAACCCGAATAGTCGTTGTTGGAACGGCGAGTAATCAACTGGATTGTTCTTTCTATTTTTACTCGTCTGTTCGTTGTCTGGAATTCCTTTCAATCGAAACCCGAGTTTCCTTTATTATAAAAATAAAGCAACACTAAAATAAAACAGCTGTCCTCAGTGCCCTGTGCCGAGGCTGCTGCCGGTACGTGGCGTATCTATTTCCTGCCAGACTACATTGGAGCAGTTAATTCTGTACAGTGCAGACAGGAACGCGCGTCTTGAGGCAGCGTCAACCCACCTCTCGCCGCTACGATCACCAGCATCTGTCGAAATGAAGTAAGAAGACGTCCGTTCTTGCATTAGCGTATCATTTCAAATTCGGGGTTTAACCTGTAACTAAAGCATTTCTTACAAAATCTTTGTCTATAATCAACCTTGCTGGTCTCGTAGAGATTTAGGCAAGTGGATCAATATACACAGTATTATAGAAAATCTAAATATGACAATACATTTTTGGATGATGAACTGTCATCTATCATACGATGAACTCTCCGTATGATGATTAAGCTTATGAATATTTTTCTAATGTAACGATTAGGCTTATTATCAGCTGCCACGTGATGAATTTACATGCCAGGCATCTAGATGGAAACTAAATATATTAAGTTGACCTTCAGTTCATCCTTGGGCGCGTGAGAAGCTTTTTGTTTTGCTTAACACTGAAGCATACGCCCCCTGTGCACCTCTGATGGAACAACAAAACGCTTTTGAACGTATAAAAACCACCAAAAAAAAATTAAGTGAGGTAAACACGACGAGTTAAATATTTAGTTGAGCCCACACCACGTACTGTCGTGGACAAAATGAGCCGAAACAGTCCTTTGTGTTTTCTTTAGACTACCTGCCAGTTTCTGAGAGAGCTGTAGTCCGAACTAGGAATGAAATTCAAAGTTGAGGTTTCCTATTTCGGACTATCTAACAAATTGAAAAGTATAGAGCATGCGGGAACCGCAGACACAGAAAATTGGCGGGATCGGGCGTTTCAGCTTATATTTTCCGCGGGGGTACGTCGAAAAAACTGTCGACGAACACACCGATACTTTAGAGCACGGAAAGCCTTCTGCGCAGTTACACATGAAACGGTTTACTAGCTGCTACCTGGCTCGGAACCGAGCCACGAGAGTGGGAGGGAGGGATCGCCGCAGCCTTTAGACAAACGGTGCACTCTAGCAGCCTAAACCCCCCCCCCCCCCCCCCCCCCCCCCCCCCCCCCCCAGAGCCACCAGCGCCCCGGCCCGGACGGCGGTTGAGCAGCGTAATTCAAGTCAGTTTGCTGGCAATCTTCTATATGTTATCCTAATAAAGTAATTGATTTAAAATAATATTACTCTCGCTTACTCTCTCGCTTAAAATGATTCAGTTAGATTGCTTGATTACTTGAGATCGTTACTTGAAAAAGCAACCGTTACGTTTCTGACTACTTCGGATTTTCAAAACGACAGACTTTTTCTGCAGGTTTGAAAATGAACCTTTTGTACTGCTCTTTATGCGGAGACCAGGTCGTCTGCTCCTTGAGCAGGAGATGCGGTGACGTCAGAACGACGCCGAGCTCCTATTGGCTAATTCTAAAAAAAACAATTAGTAGGTAGGCCTCAAAGCATCTAGCATTGAGAACTACCCACTATTTTTTTCAGTCAGCCAATAAGAGCTTGGCGTCGTTCTGATTTCACCGCAACTCCTGCGCTAGAAGCAGACGACTAGATCTCCGCATTCGATTAGAATCACCTAATTATTATCTACTTATTCTCCCTATAATCAACAATTTTGGTTAAAGCTTCCTCTGTCGGAAACTTGCTCGAGGATTCATTTGTACGAAGCTTGTCCAAAGAAGGGCACCATAAAAAAGGAGAGGGAAAGAGAGTATCAGTTACAAGTAATTTGAGTACTTCCAAAAATAATCAGATTACTTTTGCGATTACTTCCTAATCAATGTAATCAAATGATTGCAAAATTACTTTAAAAAGTAATCGATGATGAGTAATTCCATTACTTTGATGAGTGCCATACAAGTTTTTTCAGGGGTAACGGAGACCGTAAGATTCTTGCGGGTAGCGTGACGCCACCGGTGACGTTTTGCGGCTTCTGGCGTGCTTTCTATGACATTTCAGAAAAGTGAAGAGGGCACGTGTACAAATTTGAGCCGCGCTCAAGCTGCTCGAGTGCACGACCCCACAAGCGTTGTTCATAAAGCTGCAAACCTCAGGGACCCTGGGTTCAATCCCCACCCCTGCCCGTTTCGATCTGGATGAGCATCGTACCGGCGTGCGGTCGTGTATCACTACTGCGTGGTGCACGTTAAAGACCGCAGGCTAGCGATTGTACTGCACTGGCTGAAATTCTCATCTACAGCTGGGAGACTCATCGTGCGTTGAGGCAGACCAAGTTCTAGGCTGTATAAACGTACACACCACCCCCCAATTTTTTATATGAGATAATGCCTCCGAAGCTCCGAAGCGTAGCTTATAAGCTACGCTTCGGAGTAATGACATTTACCCATCTCGTGGCTTAAACTATTGGTTGCCAGTGTGGGATTTCCCCTTTGGGCCTGTCACCTTAGAAACACAGAGGGTTCGTTGGGTCCCGATAGATACGTGTTTATTGACTGCAATGCCAGCACGCTTCGCTCTTAGACAATGAAAAGTCTGGGCGCTGGCTCAATTCCCAGTATCACCCGGTCGGTTTCCCGCGCTGCCGCATTAGACAGATTCACGGGAAGTCGGAGGCCCACAAAGAAAAACCGAGCTCCGTAGAGCCAGGGCCTCCGCCGACGAGAGCCCCTGGCCCACCTTCGGGGCCAGCTTATGTAGCCTCGGAAAATGGACGCGCCCGGGGAGGCCACTAGCAGTCGCGTCCATTGTAACTCTCAAGGGTGTGCCGAAGGCGCGTTCACCCAAAATGGGCAAGGGAGAGCCGGCCCCTTCGGGGAATTCGGCCTCGTGGTTCCTTGTATCCGGGAGGCCGACGCCATTGGTGACGACGGCTCCCACGGCCTGCTCGAAGCTAGGCCTGGATAGGGATAGAGGGAACTCCATGGTTCCCACACTCCCCCCTTCTCAAGGCTAAGGTAGGCCAAAAAAAAAAAAATATAAAACGGCCTACCAACTCTCAAAAAAAAAAAAAAAAGAAACCGAAAAAAATATTACCGCGTCCGGTACCGACCCCCACATGCTAGGGTTGACAGATGAAATATCTTCGGGTACGCTCCTGGCGTTGAAGTCCGTGGCTCACCATGGCACAGGGACAGGACGATGTCTTGGCCGAAGTCCAGGAATGACGACGCCGGAGCGTCTCCCGACGACGCGTCCCGTCGTTGGTGTCGGCACGAGCGCCCACCCGCAGTGCATGTGGCTTGCAGGCGGGCTCCAGGCATCGGGACGGGAATCCGCAGATTGGGGCAGCAGCAGGGTCGCCGTGAAGGCGAAGTGTGTCGGGGAATGACACTCAAAGCCCATGAATGGCAGCGAAGCCCCAGCTCCAGGCTCCCAGGGTTGGAGACGGAACCAGGCAGCAGGAGGACACGTGACGCCATCTTGATCACAGCGGAAGTGACCAAGTCTTTCGGACCGGCAGGGGGACAGGCAGCCTCGGCGATGATGACGTTGCCCCGGAGAATGAAGACGCTGCCCCGGCATCGTTGTCCTCCTCGTGGGCCGCGCCATGACTCACACCCGCCTGGTACTGGAATGCAACCTGCGCTCTGCCCCCTCTCCCGTTTCTTTCCCCAAGAAACCTCGGAAATTCCGAGCAAGGTCGAGCCGTCCAACTGAAGACACTCGACCAATCCCTGGGTGCTCAAGGACCCAGAGATAAAAAGAGGCAGAGACAAAAGTGTCTTTTCTGCCGTAAGTCACGTGCATCGCACTGGCTCGGCTCGCGAAGTTATTGTGAAAATAGTTCCACGACTCCGCTTAATGTAAACACGGATGTCCACATACCAAACTGACTCACGTCACCGCGGACAATAGATTTGTTGGTGACTGATCGACTAGGCAAAGTTCTTTGTAGTTGCTTTTGCTAACGATGCCTAATCGCTTCGATTTGCGGGCGCAATGAAGTGTCAAAAGCACCACCCTGTCCTTTCTTGTGATATTGAAACGATGCAGGGCTGCAATCGGGCAGGCTCGCCAACATTAGTATTTTTCAAACATGTTAGCTTTTACCTTAGGCTAAAACACAAATGCCCGTGGCCAGGTATAGCACAGCGACCTAACTTCGAAAAGTCTTGGAGCCGCGTGCTGCCCTGGCCAACGCGAACAAAGGAGAGCACCGAATTCCCAGCCGCGCGCGACAGCCCCCTTGAACTGCAATGTTCGTAGAGGCCAAGCGCCGTAGCACGAGTTTATCCGCATCAGCAAGAACAGAAACCGATCCCAAATAAAAAGAAACCCCCGTGCCAATAGCAATACCAGACTATTTACGGCACCGATCGGCAACAACACGAGTTGCTCGACCCGGCGAGTACGCTGCCCGGCTGCCAAAGCCCGTCTGCAACAATACGAGTTGCTTAGCGACGTTAGTGGCGAGCGTACCGCCCGGCGGACGCACCGCCCGACTCCGCAGAGTCCGCGAAAGTATTTACAACTAGTAGGGAGTTTTCGTAGATCGTTTTCGCCGTCCCGCAAGGCCCTCCGCAATCCGCTACGATAGCGGGAACTCCACAGTCAAGGCTATCGGCGCGCAGGCGCAGTAGCGACTTCTTCGTTGCGGAACGCTTAGCGGAGAGGGTAGCGCGGTCTACGAAAACTCCCTATTCACATATTTACACCCCGGATCGTTCTGCTGAGCATCAAAACTCATCGGTGCTACCGTCGATTCCCAACGAACACTTCGAGTGCCGTGGTTCACGATCTCGTCCGGTGACCGCATGGCGGTCACCTTAATCGGACACGCAATCATCTCGGGACGCAGTTCAACCTGTTGCACTGTCCGGTAGCACGATTGAACTGCTCCCGGACCCCGCGGCGTTTCCACAATTAACGTCGCTTTTACGGGGTCGCAACTCGATAGGTGGCCCTTAAGGGTTCCTAACGTTATTGTTGCGTGCGACGCTCACTGACTTTTGGCCGGAGTCGATCGCGGGTAAACGGAACATACTAAATTCTAGTAGCGGAAAACCATGCTCACGCCGGTCCTCTGCACTTTGATAGCGGGAAGGAAAGGCGGAGTAAAAAGGAAATCATTTTGACTCACTCAGTTTTCCTGGAGGCCCTTTGTTCCGGGGGTCGCTTGCTCAACCTGATGGCTACTGGTCCGTCGACGCGGCGACGAAGGGCACCATCGGCGGTCTCCGCACCCTCGCAAGGCTGGGGCCGGTGTTGTTCGCAATCACCCGCGCTGCGTATTCCAGCAGTGGGGGGATGCAGGCACAGCCCATGTTCTCGCTCCGAGATGCGCTTTTAGTTTGTGCGCTGACGGGGTGACCACTCTGGGTGGTCCCCGCGAGCCGTCTCGAAGGCAAAAAGCTGCACTTGCTTCTTGCTCCGTCACCGTACTTTGTTCGAGAACGGGGTTGACCTCGAAAAGCGCGGATGCGCCCTTCCCAGCAAAGTAGGCTGGCGTCATCCCGAAGGGGAATGCCTCGGATGCATTCCGGGCTTTGAATCACCTCCGTTTGGGAAGGCGTTCGGCCGAGACACTTGTTCATTGTGTCTTTGCGTGGCTGACGTGGACACTAAGCCGTTGAGTGGCAGCGGGTGTCGGGCGTTCGCCTCTCCCTCCGTCCACAAAGTCCAAGGCCGGAAATTGACCTGGTTCGATATCTTAGCGAAAGGAGATGGATGCTGCTGTCTTTGCAGTCCACGGAAAGCTGCACGTTGGGGCGCCAAATGTGGGATTTCCCCTTTGGGGCTGTCACCTTAGAAACACAGAGGGTTCGTTGGGTCCCGATAAAGACGTGTTTATTGACTGCAATGCCAGCACGCTTCGCTCTTAGACAATGAAAAGTCTGGGCGCTGGCTCAACTGCCAGTATCACCCGGTCGGTTTCCCGCGCTGCCGCATTAGACAGATTCACGGGAAGTCGGAGGCCCACAAAGAAAAACCGAGCTCCGTAGAGCCAGGGCCTCCGCCGACGAGAGCCCCTGGCCCACCTTCGGGGCCAGCTTATCTAGCCTCGGAAAATGGACGCGCCCGGGGAGGCCACTAGCAGTCGCGTCCATTGTAACTCTCAAGGGTGTGCCGAAGGCGCGTTCACCCAAAATGGGCAAGGGAGAGCCGGCCCCTTCGGGGAATTCGGCCTCGTGGTTCCTTGTATCCCGGAGACCGACGCCATTGGTGACGACGGCTCCCACGGCCTGCTCGAAGCTAGGCCTGGATAGGGATAGAGGGAACCCCATGGTTCCCACACCAGTTATCTCAAGCTATATCTGAAATTACAGGAAATGCTTTTCCGTCCTCGACAAATGTTGAAACAGTTCGCGACAGAGCAAAGTAATAGCATATGAGCTTCATAACAGCGAATCTAATGCTGGAGATGTTGCACTTCTGAATCATGACGATCGGCAGCTGTGTCTGCTCTGCACACGCACCAAGATGGCGGTGCGCGCAACAATATCGGAAAATAAAGTGCAGACACTCGCAGCTCTAGTATGGTACAATGCATTGGTTTCGTAGCCACAGAAAGTGGTCTCAAGTAAACGGCGTGCGGCAGCGGCACGTGGAGTTAGCGTGACACCGGGCGCGACCGAGATCGGCTCTGCCCAACGAGTTTGCTGGATAATTGCGAGATTTCATTGCCGTCTAGATAATGGTTTCGAGACGATGCATATAGGACTTAGTTACGCAATGGAAACATGCAACGCCTTGATAGCGCTGCCGCGCTCCTGCGTTGCTCTTCCAGGAGTATATATAGCATGACCTTCAAAAGAAAGGGACCTGTCATGTTAGCGCGGACTTTCGTGAGACACGCTGTGTCGAACTGGACATTCTTCCAGTTTGGTTTGGGTTTAGTAGCTTTGCCTTTTGTTTCGGTACAGCTGTGGTTCAATCATACATGCCAAATATTCGTTAAGTTACCAGTTACACCAAGCGTGAATTGGCAGCTCCATGGTTGACCTTAGCAACCCGTAATTTCCTGCGCAAAAAGACAAAACACAACAGAAAACTAGATCGGCAAAAAACACTTGTCTTGATCACCCTGAAAAGCTTGATATGTCGTGCGCGCATTTTCCGTGCGTTATGGTTAGTTATGTTTCGTTAGGGGTTTGGGGGAAGATTTACATGCGTTGCACACGCGACACGCCCATTTGCAAACCGAGTTCATATCAGAATGATCAAAACAAGTTTAAATATATCTAAGAGTGGAGTGTATGAGAAATATTCATTAAATAAAACTTTCCACTGGTTTTGGAAAGGCTTTACTAGGGAATACGTCATAATCTGTGAAAATCCAATGGCCTTGGAGCCTACAGCTTTTGCGTAGTTGGATCTGCTGGAAACGTATAGCCTCGTAGCTTTCCCCTCTGAACAGAGCTTCGTCACCAAGTGCATGGCACATACGTGACGTTGATGTAACTCTAGCCCGCAAGAGGCCGAGTGCAGTGCACGCAGCGGCTCGTAACGTCTCATGCTGATCTCCATGCTGGCTGCAGGGATGCTGTCGCGCGTCCGGGAAGAATAAGTTTGCTCGATGAATTGCGCCAGCGGAGGCATAGCTTAACTGGCTGATGAATTCAATCCACTGTGGGAAAAGCTCCTTCATGGCGAAAGCAATCCTTGGACAAGGGGAACGAAGGACAAACACAAATCTTCAAACACAGCTAGGTGACTGGTGCGTGACCGAGAAAATCCGCCAGGTTCATGTATGTCTTTTAAAGAGTGTGAATTGCCCATCCTAGAAGACCCGTGCCTTGTACGACATTTCGAAGCAAATGACGGAGCACTACTGCAATGAGTGGCACCAGGAAGCAAATATCGGCGGAACGGAGCACCCACTCGTGGCACCAGTCTGGCGCGTTCGCACACCTATGTTTGTCAGCCTTTGTGAGAAATCCAAAACGTGTATTTTTTTTAACAAAATGGCTTAGCTAGGAAGGGTGGCTTCCGCCATCTATCATCGTGAAACCCCGTCGAGACAGCGAAGACAGCCGTCTTTGGTGTCTTTGCGAATCCGGTATCTCGGTGCGTCGGCAGCAGTGTTGTCGGTAACGCGGTCATAAGTAAAGGCGTTACCTATAACGCGTTACTCTTTCGGAAACATTTTAGCACACTTGTTACATCTTCAAAACGGTAACGGGCAACGCACTTACGTTACATATTTCGAGTAACGTGTAACGTGGTTACGTTACTCGTTACATATTTTCCCAAAGACTTAACAAAACGCGCTTCAATTTCTTTTCTTGTTTCTAGGCGCCATGCTATATACAGTTTTGAGTTATTTTTTCCGTCTTTTTTTCTAAATAACTTAGGTAGAACCGTAAAAAGATAAAGTAATTATAGTCAGTTTCCGAATGGAGATGTTTCCATAATAATGGTGCTGATGCATACCTACCTATAACGTCAAAAGAGTAGAATGTGTTAATTCATAATTGAAAAAGAAAAAGGAAAAGGAAACGCATATGTTACGTGCGTTACTTTTTAACGGCATCGGTAACGAGTTCATTTTATTTTGAAGTAACGTAGGACAGTAACTGGTTATTTTTATTTGCAAGTAACAAGTAATGCATTTGGTTACTTTCTTTCGGTAACGCTTACAACACTGATCGGCGGCCGCGCTCTCCCTCGGCGTGGCAGCAAGCGCGACAGCGTAAATAGCGCGACGCGAACGCCTACTCTCGGATGCGGGGTTTCCAAACTGAGAAACAACTGTTGTTAAGTTCGAACAAGGAACTTTGTTAGAGTGAAACGTGTGGGGCTGTTGTAAAACGCTCGTGCGATGTGGAGTAACAGTACGTTTGACTCGTTTTAATTGTCCACCAGAAACATGAATACGGTTAAAAGCTGAACATTTTAAACTTGAATAAATCAACAAATGAAACTCTGCTTGCGTTTTTTCTTCTCCTGGTGCCCTTCCATCACGGCATTCAAATTCCGATGTTCCCATTTGATGGGATAGATAAAGAAAGATAACTTTCATTTACTTAACTAAATATGGTAATCAGCAAAATACAAATGTAACGTATATGTCAGCGATACGTTCCATTTGTAAGTATAACGGGAACGAGTTTCTTTTTCACAAATCAAGCTTGTAACGGAAACGCGTTCTAAAAATCACAAGAAACGAGGAACGAGATTTTGTTCCTTTTTCAGGAACGGGTACAACACTGCTTACACCACAAGCTTTAGATGATTTTGTTGAGTCTGTCCATGTCAAAAGAGAATAGTTGCGCACCATCCCGGCTGACTTCGGAAGTAATCTGTTGCTTTTTAAGTAAATGTTTAATTGCCCCACTACTTTTTCGGAAGTAATTTGTAATGTAATTTCGCTACTAAATATTGGTAACGAAATACTGTAATTACTCGTTACTTTTTATAAATATGAGCACGATACCATAACTGTAACAATACGAGCAGAACATTCAGCAGCATAAAGAGAATAAGTTCAACAAAATAGAAAACATCAGAAACGGTAAAATAGCCAAAACAAAAATACGACTTTTTTTCTTTTTTTTTTTATGACCGGTCACTAGAGCCACTAGAAAAATGGGCAAAGGTATGTACAAATATACGAAAGACAAAGATCAAGTAAGGCAACGCCGAGTAGTCTCTGTCGCCTTCCATTGTGTTTTTCTTCTTCTCCCGGGCAGCGGAAAGCCCTTCGTGTTTACTTGTTTTTGTCGTTTACACTGTTTCACCCTTTCCAACTTCTTCGATGTCTCCCGCCGCCTGCACAGACATCGAACGCGGGTCCGTACTTCCTCGATTCGTGGGCTCACAACTCCCGTAACACACGATGTAGCCTCGTGCGAGGGTGTCGAATTCTCTTTGTCGTTGATGTGCGCTACTTTATTCTAGCACGCTCATGAGGTACGGCTGAAAATCGCCCGGCGCGAGGCTAAGAGCATCGTCTTCGAGGATACGGATGACACTCCTTTTGCTTAACTTGTCTGGGCCTGGTGGTCGAGTCCACTCATCACTTTACAATCAACTGTCAACATAAAGGGGTGGGGGGGGGGGGGGGGGGGGGGGGCTTAGGCCATCTAAGGAGTGCTGACAGAGAAAGAAAACGCTTAAAAGTGATGTGATCCTCTATTGTTTTGTGAGACCGATGGCCACCTTTTCTTTCGCTCTCTGCATCGTCCCCTTCCCTGTACTCCACGAATATTGGTATCAAAGTGAAAACCGATGAAGGATCGATAACCCGTAACCGCCACTTTTTCTCTCACTGATCGAGTTTTCAGTCATGGGGTACCCGTCGTCTCCATGGCCATCTCTTAATGAGAAGTTCAAAATGCCGGGCATTAAGAAGAACGAAAACCTAGAGTTTCAGTGTATACTTTGCTTACCGAGAAAACACGCACTATAATCAGCAAGAACAACAAATTTTAACCTACGGAAACACATCAAGCTCAGCTGGGACATTTGCATTCTGCATTGGCTACACACTGTAACGTTAGAACCAAGTTTTTTTTTTTGTTAGGAATAATAGGCGAAACACCTGAGTCAAAAGGGAGCTTTTGTAGATCGCTTCTTTAGCTCCGAATTTCATAGCGGAGGTAGACGCAGCTACTGAGCATGCACACCACTAGCTTTGTCTGCACAATTCCTGGCATCATTTCCGCATGCCGTAAGCTAGTGGGATGGCGGATGTGGTTGCAGCTTTCGGTGCCTTGTCAGCTTACAGGTGAACGGAGTGCACCGACACTCTTTCTCTTAAATACACTATTTTATTTTTAGAATGACCACCATAATACGGGCGTTTATGAGGATTGAAATGTATAAAGTATAATACTTTAGTAAAAAATAATACTAAAGTAAAAAATATAAAAATTGTTTTTATTGCGCTTTGGATAAGTGTACGGAAGAAAATAACGTGAAATTAATTTGTAACGTAACGAGTAAAGTAATTTGTTACTTTTCAGCGAAAGTAATTTGTAACTGTAATCCATTACATATGAGGCTCGGAAATTTGTGATTGTAATTCCATTACATTTTTCAAGTAACGAGCACAAGACTGCATCCGTGTCATCATTTTAAAGCGGCCGGTTTTCCGCACATGTGCTCCAATATCAGCAACTTTTCCCGAGCTCTACATATACACTGCAGCTTGTCGCGCTGTGGTAGAGGCCGCCGCGCTCTGCCAAAACCTCGGATCCCTGAATACTGACGAAAGAGAGGCACGTGCGGTTTGTTCTCGCTGCACTATCGTCAGTCTGGAGCCTTCGAGAGCCGATGTTTCGTATTGGTTTCTTTTTTTTTTTTTTGTCTCACGTTTCTAGACACTTCTATGATTGCCACGAAAATTAACAGGACTCCGATTATGATCCAATGAGTGGGAAGTCTGTGTGGTAGGGGGACCTGTTTTCTTCTTTTAATATCAAGCATAAAAATGGCTTACTCTTGGTACCACCTCTTTTGTAATGCTGTATAGTGAATAGCATGCGGGGAGAAAAGGAAAAGCAGTTCTTTGCGCTTCTCAATTCATGTTCTTCTTACTTGATGAGGAAGAGCGTTCTTTTTGCACAAGACAGTATGGCATCTGAAGGTCCTCCAACTTTGTTGATGTCCATAGTTATATCTTTCGCCTTCAATATGGCGTAAAATAAACCTATCGTCACGTTCAGTATTTAAGCTTTGGCACGCGTCGATTAAAATAAGTTATCAACTAGTTAGTTCATACAGTAGTTGTACCCTAAAATCACCATTGAGGGGCATTACGTATCAGAGTGAAAGGGGGGTGCAATTAAAATTATAACAAAGATAAAAAACAAAATAAGGTTGTTTTTAGCTAATACTGCTGGTGTTTTACAAAGACAGAAAAAAGAGAAACAAATGCTAAAACATTGATGTGACTACAAAACTGTCAAATATTGATTCATTAGTAGAAATAAGTGTTAGGTATTGGAGCACTTGGAAAGAAAACTCTTCAAAATAAAGCCTATGGTGGATATGTTGGAGCGCCAATCATTCTAGCATATACTAAAAAAAAATTAAAAAATACCCGATTTGTTTCTATAATTTGTGCCACTGGCGGTACGAAATGCAAGTACGACTGGTTTGGTGGTGATTATTTTTTGTTTGCTATAAGTATGACTTAGTTAAGATGCCACAAATGATAATAATAAATTGTATAGTACAATATCAAGCGCGATACCTTACGACGTATTTGTTGGAAAATCTATCTGACAGTTAGGAACGGAGACACATTGTGGTACGGTCATAATCGTTGAGGATAAATCGGGGCGCGAGGTTCTGAATAGACTCAGGATGAAATATGAGATACATTTTATGAGAGCTCTAAATTACCGCTCCACATTCTAATTTCGGCCTAACACATGATTCGTATGATATTTTTCGTAAACGGTGAGGCGCGGCTTTAAGGCTACTTCTTATGTACCCAAGAGCGCCCGAAGTTTCTGTTGGTATGGTTTCGACGTGGCTGTTCCAGCCTCTATTGTAGGTCATAGTTGCGTACATATATGTGTAACAGACAGAGTCGATTAGTCCAGAGCCAAGAGAATACAACGATGTTATCTTTTTTTCTGTTTGTCTGTTTTTCTTCAATGTCCCTCTTTCCTTATCTTAAAGCGAACCAAGTTGCATTTTGACATGTTTCGATGGCGTGAGCCACCTGAAACACTACTAGCCATGCATTATTTTGATGACACTTTAGAGCTGTAGCTTCTTGTTATATGAACTAATGTTGCGATACAAAGCAGAATAATCAGCAAAAAGGTGATCCTAGAAATATTAAAAGCATAACTGAGTAGGGTAAACCAATAATAAATGCCAGAAATAGTAAAGTGTCTTGTGGAACTCCAGAAGTAGCGTTAGTACAGTATGATCTCTGGCTATTAGCCACAGTGAACTGTTTGCGAGAAAAAAGGAATTCGCGTATCCAACACAGAATATGTGAGTTAAATCAATGAGTATCTGGAAATTAGGCGATGATGAGGAACAATATCAGATGCACCCTTGAGAAATAAAGAAACAAGTAATCCGTTTTGTTTTCTGGGTGCGGGTTACTGAGTAGCTCATGAGCAAATTCTAAAAGTTTCGCGCGAGTGGATCTTTCGAATTCTGTGCTGAAGCCTGTAGAAAAAAAATGTTGGATTCTAACTGCTAAATAATGTGAGAAAATAATATGTCTTCGAAAAGTTTGTACTCAATGTAGATTAATGATATGAGATAATAATTTGAGAGCAGTGCCCGACCGCCGGTTTTAAAGACCGCAATACCTTTCTCTAGTTTTTGGTTCGACGGCAAGCAACCCTGTTGTAACAACCGAAAAATACTCAAATTAGAAAATTCACTAGAAATAACCTTAATGTTCTTGAAGATTTTCAGGTTATTATTGTCAGAATCACAAAACCAAGCTAGCTATAATTCTTGAAACAGGCGAAGTATTCCAGTAGCAGAAATGTCAACGAAAGTCATCAACACAGCGCCAGACGAGGTCAAGCTATTATAATGACTTTCATTTTGTAATACACTAGATAAATAGTCATTTATTGCTACAGCATAATCTGGCTCAGAAATTGCGAACTCGTTTTCATTCCTGAGTTCGAACGTACGGGCGCTACCTCTCAGTGAGTATGTTCCAAAACGTTTGGGTATTATCTTTAAGATTTTTAGGCTTTTACAGTATTTTACTTCAATTAATTTTTGTCTTGACATTTTGATACTCTAATACCCCATTCAAACGACCGTAAAGGTACCTTTAGCTAAGGGACCTTTATTCTCTGTGGCCAATAAATTCAAGACCTTCCGCGCGTGGCTTGTGCTCGCGACCCAAGACGGGCTGATTCGCCGTCAGCAAAGGGAGGGACCTAAGTTGGAGGCACCTTTATGTTGACCGTGTGAATTGGGTATTAATATAGTACAAGCACGCGAATGATTAATTGATTATTATGAAAGCCGCGTTCTTCGGAACCGTTATGAACTTTCTGAGGTCTAGCAATACAGCGTGCAAGTTCGGCTGCACCGATGGACGTGCGCGCGCACCGGAACAATTGGGTTTTGGCACACCCTCGCCTATACTGATAAAGCTTGGCAGATCGTCACGAGAAGCGGCCGCCGAAATTAAAACGGTAGAGTGGCAGACAACGGATGAGAAGAGAGCAAGGTGACGGGCGCCCCGCTGCGGCGAGGCGCCGAAACGCATTTCTCCCGAGCGATGGAATGTCCGCTCGTGTTCTTCGCATTCCTCGCTCTACCGCTTCTTTTCTTGTCGGGTTTGAAAACCATGTTTCGGGTCCTCGCCGCTGCAGAAGCTGTGCGCTGACAACCAGGCTCCCCAAAACGTACTCTTTTTTTTTTTTTTTTTTTTTTTTTTTTTTTTTTTTTTAACATTAAGCTTTTAGCTCAACCTCGTAGCATTTTTTTCGAACGCCTGGCTTCCAGCACGCGTTCGTTGCCTTTTTTTCCAAAACGCCTTGCCTCCAGCAAGCGCTCGTTGCGTTGACGTCGATGCCTCACGCAACGTCAAACATCGCTATGACGTCACGTTAACGTCGTCCTGAAGTCACCGTGAGCGTCAAAGTCCTGATGAAGCCTTGACGTCATGTAACGTCGTCGCCGTCGCCAGCATCAGCGTTGACGCGCAGTCACGAGGAAGTCTTGACGTCGTTTAACGTCGTCGATGATGACGTCGACGTCGTTACGTGACTTGATGTCGCATAACGGCGTCGTCCTCATCGTCTTTGTCTTCATGACGTCGAGTGGCGTCATGTCGACAACGACGTTCACGAACTGGCACCAAGCGTCCTTATGACGTTGTATTGACAAGGACGCCGTCATCTCGACGTCCCGTGACGCTGTCACGTCGTCATCAATGTCAACGTTGACATCGACGTCGTTGTCAACGGAATATGACGTCAGAACGCAGTCTAGATGTCGGGTAACGTACGTTGTCAACGTCGATGACGACATTGACGTCAAGGCGTCGTCCTGATGTCGCATGGCGTTGTGACGACAAGTCAGGTCGCGGTGACTTTATGTACGTGACGCCTGACGTCTAGGTTGTATAAACAATATAGTCCGGCGTTTTATCGTTCCTATGACCTTGACCAGTGTGCCGGTCCAGCTTGGCGTTGGAACGAAACGCGTTTTTCATAAAAAGAGGCTAATCCGAACCACTTCGCTCGTATGCCCGAGAGGGCGCTCTTGAATCAGGCATTTTTTTTTTTTTTTTCATATGCGGAGATACCAAAAAAGCACTCCCGTGGCCCCACTCGTTCTTTCTAGTACACTATACTTTGGCTAATGCATAGACGCCATTTTACCGCCCAAGCCACGCACCGAGTGAGCGAGAGCGTCACGCGCTGGCATATTCAGGGCAGCAATGGATGTCTTCACCCTGAGACAGACAGTCATGTAGGCACTCTATTTTTTTCTCGAATGCCTAGCCTCCAGCTCGCTCTCGTTCCTTCTTTTTCAAATGCCTGGCACCCAGCACGCGCCCGTTGCTTTTTTCCCCTCGAATGTCTAGCATCCAGCTCGCCACTCGTTGCTTTTTTTTTTTTTTTCCCAAAAATGCTTAGCCTCCAACACGCACCCGTTTTTTTTTTTTTTTTTGTTCAAACATCTAGCTTGCACTCGTTCTGTTTTTTTAACACCTGGCCTTTAACACGCACTTCTTTTTTTTAAACGCATAGCCTCATGTTCGCTCTCGTTCCTTTTTTTTCAAACGCCTGGCATCCAGCACGGGCTCGTTGCTTTTTTTCTTTTTTTTTTTCGAATGCCTAGCCTCCAGCTTGCTTTCGTTCCTTATTTTCAAATGCCTGGCATCCAGCACGCGCTCGTGGCGTTTTTTGTCGAATGCCTAGCCTCCAGCTTGCTTCGTTCCTTTTTTTCATACGCCTGGAATCCAGCACACGTTCGTTGCTTTTTTTTTTCTCGAATGCCTAGACTCGAGTTTGCACTGGTTGCATTTTTTACACAAAACGCCTGGACTCCAGCAAGTGCTCGTTGCTTTTTTTTTAATGCCTAGCCTCCAACTCGCTCTCGTTCCTTTTTTTTCAAACGCCTGGCATCCAGCACGCGCTCGTTGCTTTGTTTTTTTAATGACTAACCTCCAATTCACACTGGTTGCTTCTTTTTTTTTCTTTTTTTTTAGAAAACGCCTGGTTTCCAGCAAGTGCTCCTTGCATTTTTTTCGAATGCCTAGCCTCCAGCTCGCACTGGTTGCTTTTTTTACAAATCGCATGGCTTCCAGAATGCGCTCGTTGCTTTTTTTTTTACAAACCGCCTGGCCTCCAGCAAGCGCTCGTAGCTTTTTTTGAATGCCTAGCTTCCAGCTCGCACTCATTGCTTTTTTTTACAAAACGCCTATCCAGCAAGCGCTGCTTGTGTTTTTTCGAACCCCTGGCCTCCAACACTCACCTTTTTCTTTTTTTTCGAAACGCGTAGCCTTTAGCTTGCACTTGTTGCTAGTTTTTCGAACGCCTGGCGTCCAGCACGCGCTTGCTGCTTTTTCTTTTTCCGAATGCCTAGCCTCCAGCTGAAACTCGTTGCTTTTTTCTACAAAGCGCCTGGCCTCCCGCAAGCGCTTGTTGCGTTTTTTCGAACGCCTGGCCCCCAACACGCACCCGGTGTTTTTTTTTTCCAGATGGTTAGCTGTTAGTTTGCACGTGCTTGTGTGTTTTTCAAACGCCTGGCATCCAGCACGCGGTCGTTGCTTTTTTGTTTTCGAATGCCTAGCCTCCAGCTCCCACTCCTTACTTTTTTTTACAAAACGCATGTCCTTCCGCAAGCGCTCGTTGTTTTTTTTGTTTTTTTTTTTTCGAACGCTTGGCCTTTGACATGCACCGATCGTTGTGCTTTTTTTTTTTTTCTTTTGAAACGCCTAGCGTCCAACTCAAACATTTAGTTCTTATCCTGCACTCGTTGCTTTTTTTCGAACGCCTGGCCTCTAAACGGACTCGTTGTTTTGTTTTTTCTTTTTTTTTTTCTTTTGAAACGCCTAGCGTCCAGCTCAGACATTTAGTTCTTATCTTGCACTCGTTGCTTTTTTTCGAACGCCTGGCTTCAAGCACGGATTCGTTGCTTTCTTTTTCGAACGCCTGGCATCCAGCACGCGCTCGTAGCTTTCTGTTTTTCGAATGCTATAGACTCCAGCTCGCACTTATTGTTTTTTTGTTGTTGTTTACAATACGCCTGGCTTCTAGCAAGCACTCGTTGCGTTTTTTCGAACACCTACCCTCCCACACGCACCCGTTTCTTGTTTATTTTCTTTCAAACGCGTAGCCCCTAGTTCGCGCTCGTTGCATTTTTTTTTTAATCCTCTTTCAGCACGCGTTCGTTGCTTTTTTTTTTGTCGAACGCCTGGCCTCCAACAAGCGTTCGTTCTTTTCCTTTTGAACGCAGTAAATTTTTTTTTTTTTGAGGGTCAGGTTGTTTCGTCTTGGTCCTTACTAGAAGTTGTACGTCATGGCCGGGCGATCATAGACTGCCGTGCTGGGTTGTCGCTTCCTTGCTCGTTGGTGGTGGCGGAGCCTCGAGGAACGACGCTCGAAGTCGAGAGCAACGATTCATAAAAATAAATATATTAAAACGACCACAGCAAACTTGGTTACAAGACTCTAGTGTTCGCTCACGGCAGTAGTAAGGCGAGAAATGCGCCTCGGCGCGAAGACCGCGCACCGCGCACGGTGAGGCTCAAAGTAACTGCTTGTCGCTCGTGACAAAGCTACAAGGACCGGCGGACTGCGGGAGATAACTTGCTCCGCGCGTGGGCCTGTTTCAGAGGTGGGCAGTACCGCGATACAAATGTATCGCGATAGTATTTCAGAAATACATTTCCTATCTGTATATCTGTGTCGCGATACATTTTTTTCACCAATATCAGTATTCATGTATCGAAATACATTTGGAATGTTTCTTATTGCGATACAATCAGGATAAAATGTATTTCGTTACATCTCTTGAGAAATACTCCGCCCCCCCCCCCCCCGAAAAAAACAAGTTCAAACGCTTTTTTTTTACTTCTGAGTGTACCAGGGTCAATCAGTTGCTGGGGCATGGTTACTATGCTAACCAAGGTTTCATCCGATTCTCCAAACTGTTTTAGAGCGCAGCTCTTAGGCGGCCGTTTCCGGCTTGAGCGGCGTCGGCGTCGCCAGCGCGGTGCATTATGGGTAAGTTTCCCCGCTAAATTTAGCGGGAAAATTTCCCCGCTAAGTCTAGCGGAACAATTTCCCCGCTTCAATTTCGCAGGCTATGGTAAGAATATGATAGAGTGTTATTACTGGGTGGCTTAAAAAGCTAACGAATGAAGTTTCTCCACGTTTGAACGCAAAATTTTATTCAGACGAAAACGAAATAAGCCCGTAGCAGACGACGCGTAGCCTCAACAGTGCTCGGCGCCGACAGTGTTGCGTCAAAATGGCGGTCGTCTCCTTTTTGCTCCCTTCTTTCTCTCTCGCTCCTTCGGCGCTCTCCTCACTGTCCTTCACTTTCCTCCTCTTCGGCACCTTCGTCGCCACACCCACTCGCGAAATCCTCCCAATATACGGTTCTGCAAAGCCGCGGAGGGCGCCGGCACCTCGCGGCGGAGAGTTCGGCGCAGGGGAGGGGCTTACGTCCCCTAAATTCAGCCGATTTAGTTTTGCTCCGGGTCCGCCATGTCGTGCCGCCCAGTGAGTAGGGCTTCGCTGACGCGCGCTGATGCTCGCGGAGTTTTTGACGCTCGCGTTTTTCCTAACGTTACGAGAAGGTTGAAAAAGATGCATTTGTGATGCAGTGCTTTATCCGTGTAAGCGGTAGTAAAAAGAACAATAAAACGGCAACCCACAATGAACCGCGGCCGTTCATAAACGGGACGAAAAACCGCGATATTTTTACCGTTCGGCTGCACTCTAAGTATCTCAGAGGGAGCACATTTTTGTTTTGAACACTCAAGACGTTGAACTACCTCGTGAGCTTTTTGTAGCGTTGTGGCACGCAAATTTTATGCATGCATTTATGGAGGCGATTTCCTTTTTTAATGAGCGGGTGTGAATTTTTTCCCCCAGTTTCCATCCAAGCAACTAGTTTCACGTGGCTTGAATCCAGGGCCCTTGATATCGATGGACATAATTATAAAGTGTACAATCGCAACTTTAAAGTGATTTTGCTGCATGATTGAGCACCCTCGGTAGAGGAACGTTGATAGATTGAATAAGTAGCTTTTGCGTAGCTGCTCTACAAAATTTGAAGATTTAGTTAAGTTAAAAAAATGTGACTTTTTGGGGGCACGTCAATGAGACTTGAAAAATGTAAGGCGGTTTTATAGAAGCGTATTTTAATATATATACACGTGTCGCTTGAACAGTCATTTGATGCAGAGTTATGATGACATCTTGCACTCTATTATTCAAAACTTCTCAGGCGATCCTACAAACTCCTTGCCTTCACAGGCACTCATTGCTATTTTTTCCTAACACCTGGCCACCAACACGCTCTCGTTTCTTTTTTTTTTTTAAACGTCTGGCTTTTAGCACGCTTTTTTTTTCCAACGCATGCTTTCCAGCACGCGCTATTTGCTTTTTTTGAACCCTTAACCTCCAGCAAGTGCTCGCTTTATTTATTTTTTTTAACGCCGAGCCGTTAGCGTTTATTTGTTATGTTTTGACGCGTATTCTGGCTGCACGGGCACGCTGGACTCGCCGGAAGTTTTCGCGAAGGTCGACCACCTAATTTCTCGGATTCCCGCAGGTAGCTTCAACCAACGTTACTGGAGCAAGCTCACTTTCACAGCTCCGCCTGCGACGCGGACTCAGTGGCGGTCACGAGAACTAGCAGCGCTGCAGTCGAGTCTTGCTTCCGGTTTGTCTGGCTCGCCATGCTCGAATAGCAATACTTGAGCTTGGGCGAGTTGTTGATTCATACTTACACTTCACAGCGTAAGGAAACAGACGCACACAAAAATACATTTCAAACACTCAAGGAAAGAACACTCACGATGCGCTGACTCTGATCTCTGTGGTGAATTACACTTCATCTTCATCATCTTTTTTTCGCTATTATACACATGAAAGTAAAAAAAGGGCAGAAAAGAAAAAGAAAGGGAAGCTCTCAAC
The DNA here is from genome assembly GCF_016920785.2 of Ixodes scapularis. NCBI lineage: Eukaryota > Metazoa > Arthropoda > Arachnida > Ixodida > Ixodidae > Ixodes > Ixodes scapularis. The sequence continues at coordinate 97,671,446 of NW_024609857.1, forward strand.
ACAGTAGTAGCAGACAAGGCGCGAGACAAGGAAGCAAAATTCGACTGCAGCGCCACTAGTTCTCGTGACCGCCACTTGGGCCACTCGTCTCTGCAGGCGAGAATAGGGAGCTGCGAAACTGAGCTTGCTCCAGTAACGTTGCCTTTAACTGCAAAACACCAATTGGGGATATTTAGTGTGTACCATGTCTACGGCAGGGCTCTTGAGCACACCTCAACTGAAAGTTGCATCCCCTGACCCGCTACCAACATTCCAAGGTATAGCCATACGACGCCCAGTTTCTGCTCGAATGGTCGAACGCATGGCCGGCACAGTGGAGTGTTGAAGCATATAGAACGTGAGAACGGCACGGCGTAACTTCCGAACGTCCGGCCTCCAGCACGCGCAAGATGCCCTACGTCAGGGCCTCTTGTATACTCACAAAGCTCGGCAGTTCGACGAGGGAGCCATAGACTGCCGGTCGCAGATTTGGAGCGGGAGGATCTGGTAGCAGAGAGCATTTATCGGGGAACCTGGTATTTAGCGCAGAGCTTTTGCAGCGGCGAGGACCCGACTCGTGGTTTTCAATCTGGACGAGAAAAGAAGCGGTATAGCGCGAGGAACGCGAGGAGCACGAGCGGAGATTCCATCGCTCGAGAGAAGTGTGTTTCGGCGTCTCGCCGCAGCGGGGCGCCCGTTACATGGCTCTTCTCACGTCGGTTGTCTGCCGCTCCGCCTTTTCACTTTCGGCGGCCGCGTCTCGCGGCGATCTGCCAGGCTTTGTCAGTATGGAGAAAGTTATGCTTACCTCTTGCTCTAACGGCGCGTGCACGCACGAAACTCACGAGACGCCGAAGAGTTATCGAATGTAAAAAAAAGTGTAATATCGCCTTTAATAGACCGAGCAAAGCAGGGCGGAAGTAACTTTGAACGCAAGCTAAGGCACAGAAAACAGGGACCAGCCCTGGCCGAGTTAAGGCCGGTTCTCACATGCAGCGAAGCGCTGATGTAGCGCTCCTCACGTGTCGTCAGCTACTTATCGTCTGCCATGAGCAACAGTTTTGACGGTGTGATACAAAGCTGGTGAACGCTGCCGTCAGCACGCGCTAAGCGCGAGGTTAGCGCTATGCTTGTAGCGCTCCGCTGCATGTGTGAACAGGCCTTTACTGTGATGGAAACTGAACGGCGCAAACAGCAGACACAGCAAACATACCACCACCGCTCCCTTCGTGGGAACGAGTCGTGCCCACGCCTAAAACCCCTTTGCCCTCCAAGATGAACAGCGCTAGTCATCCCGGGATAGGAGCGAAATGCGCAATGAAACACTTTAAGGAGGTGGAGCAAACGCAGGACAACGTAACGATCTGCTACACAGAGGCGGCGTACACCCATGAACAGAAGGTGGCGGCCCTCCCGTGGCACACACCGAAAGAAGGAATCACGCGCACGAAGGGGGCATCGGTGGCCGAGTGGTCTAGCGCACACCAGCTCGGAGCACGTGGAGCGAAAGCTCGCGCTGCAGAACCCAGGGACCCTGGGTTCGAGCCCCACCCCTGCCCGTTTTGATCTGGATGAGCATCGTACCGGCGTGCGGTCGTGTATCACTACTGCGTGATGCACGTTAAAGACCCCAGGCTAGCGGCTGTACCGCACTGGCTAAATTTCTCATCTACAGCTGGGAGACTCGTCGCCCCTGTGAGGCAGACCAAGTTCTAGGCTGTATAAACACACACACAACCCAATTTTTTTTTCACGCACACGAAACACTTTACGTTGGAACAAGGTTTCACCGTAGAAGCACGAGCCAAAACTGAGCTAGGAGCAGCACGCGAAGTGGGAAACAATGCCGACAACGGAACCACAGTTCGAATATTGACCGACTCGCGAGACGTCGTGAGAGCCAGTATGACGCAGCTAGAAACGAACGGTCAAACATATATTCAAACTGGTCATAGGACTGGGAATGAGACGAATCAGGTTGTCCATAAAATGGATACCCGGTCACCCGAGCATTGCGGGAGACGCCGTCGGGGACGACGCCGCCACCCAGCTCCTCCGTTCCAACTTTGGCCCGGCGATCACCCGCAAGGCGGAGTCTCGGTAACGGCACCAGGCGCAAGTTACACCCGGTCGGTGCGATGCAACGCGACCGTGCTGGCATCAAGAAGGCAGTCCACCGGACACTTGTCGAGGAAGGTGAACAGTCCGAGGAGGCCATCCCGAAAGGCTGTTGCAGACACCAGACAATCCGGCTGCGTAGACTCCGCGCCAGGGTGGCAATAACGCCGGCCGTCATCAAGAAGTGGTAAGGCACGAAGCGCCAGAGAGCCGAACCGGCCAACGATGTGCCAGACCCTGACTTGTGTCCGTACTGCAAGGAACTCACCAAGTTCGACAAGCGGCACTTCCTGTGGGAATGCAGGAACTTCAAAGAAGAACGAACTGCAACACTGAGCCTCGTTGACCAGCAAGATAGACTCCCAACACTAGCAGCCTGGTACCGTCCCGTCGTGGAAGGAACCAAGAAAAGAGCGATTCTGTCCGGTTTAGCCACGCTATTCTGGACGGGACATCTTCATATAAAATACACCCGCCCAGCAAACCAACGGTTAAGTACGGAAAGAAAGAGACAGTGGAGGACCCCATCTCCCAACATTTACTCCTCGCATTCCAGACCTTTCTATCCCTACCCAAACCTCCACCCGACCCTACCCTAGAGTAAATCGTCCGCGGATGCTTCCCATCACGTCATCATCGTTGACTCCATCTTATTTGGAATCAATAAAACGGTTTTTTCACTCACTCACTCATAGACCTATCCCACCGAGCTTTGCACGCATGCGTCGCCGCCATAATTGTAGTCCACCGAAGGCAGGCGACAGTGCATGCGGCAGCTCGTACCGTCTTGTGCTCTGCTCGTGCCGACGCGCAGCAGGTTTGTTGCGCGTGCAGAAGGTCTGCAGTTCCCACGATGCATGCCGGCAGCGACGGGGTATCGAAACTGGCTGGTGAGATCGGTCTATTCACTGACATTTGTCCCATAAAGAGCTATAACAAAAAAGACAAAAACTGAAAAAAGAAAAACGTGGAGAGCCCAGTCGGTAGAGCTGACGAGTATAGGGGGCAGAATTGCTGTAATCATCCCTATGTTGCTCTGGAATCCAAATTGACAGACGGAAACTTTTGTTTGAACTCATCGGTTCTTGAAGCGACCATGCGCTTCCTGACATAGCCGATGACGTCCCCGGAAGCTATCGCGAAGGAAGACTCCGCTGAGATTCTCACTAACAGCTGTCGCAGTAAAGCGACAGCTGAGAATCTCCGTTGAGATTCTCACTAACAGCTGTCGCAGTAAAGCGACAGCTGAGAATCTCCGCTGAGATTCTCATTAACAGCTGTCGCAGTAAAGCGTTTGTCACAGCGACAGCAGCTCGGCGTTTGAGTATTTGACTATCATTGTTACGCCGCTGTGGTTCCCATGCCGCCTTCTGAGCGCGATCCTGAGGTTCTTCACGCTAGTTTCGCTTCCACTCTCGATTTCGCTTCAGTGCTTCATCCGTAATTCGTCTACAGCAAGTCTCCTCAGCGCGCCGTTACTGAAATTCACCTTCCTCGGATCCGACTTTCTCAGGTATATGTAAATAGTTCATCTGCTCGAATGGTCGTGCGCATGTGTCGACAAAACGCGGTGTCGACTAAAGCCATGATCACCTTGAAGACAAGGCGTGCGTATTACACATCCGCCCAGTGGATTCCCAACCTCACCATTCGGCAAACATGCTGGAGCTCGGAGAGCCGCCACAAAGCGGTCACAGGTTCAAATTTCGCTCGACCGACGGAGACTAGTGTCTTCTTACACACTCAGCTGTGTACCATTTTTTACGTTTGGCTAAAGAGAAAAATCGCGTTGACTTAATATTCTTCTTTAAGGAGGTTTAATAGGGCAGGAATTACGATGTACATTTGCTGCACCGATGAAAAATGCGGCGTATAGCTAGAGTTTATGGTGCAGTTCAGTCTGTATTTTTTAACGTTATGCTTGCAAAGAGTAAGGTATTTTTTCTATATTATTTTTTGTAGAAATGCAGCCAGAACTCTAACCAGTATTTGAGACCCAGCTCATATCAGAGAAGTGCCCTTAAGATATTGCAGGCAGGGTTATTCTAAGAAGCCGCAATTGGAGAATCCAGGGGTTGCGGCAAGATGTTCAATTCGTTGTGCAGACACTTCTACAAGTTACTGGGGGTCATCCTGGCTGCCCTCCTTCTCTTGGAGTACAGCTTCAACCTATCTGCCTACAATAAGAAGAACTTCGAGCTTCTTAGAGGCAGAATCTCTCGGATGTTCGAGTCCTCATTAATCCTGGACTCACACGTTGTCAATGCCAGCTTCAAGAACAGGACTCAGGGCGGTGTGGCAAGGACTGGAAACGGAACAAGCGTGGGCAACACCAGTGCGATGGCGGTGTCCTCCAATAAGTCGCTAGAGCTCTGCCCTCTGGTGCCTCCCAATTTAGGTAAGTGAAAACACTCGGGACATTCCTGGGTTGTGTTAAGATGGCTCAATTAATAAATTATAGGTATTGTGACGCACACGCAACAAATGCCATTATTGTTAATGAGAGCGATTATCTTGGGTCACTAGAATGGTGTACTAAAACTTTGTCCTTTTAATTTCACTAAAATAAATCATCAATAATGATATTTTGAAATGAGCCCACAGGAAGCCTCAGATAGGCAGCCGACGGTTCGCTCAGACTGAGCTTCTTCAAGGGGGCTGAACACTGTTTCTTTTAGCGAAACATCGGCTACAACCTGAGGATTCCAAGAGTCTCTTTTTATCTTGTTTTTACCCGCTTCAACTCCTTCGCTTCGTCCAATTTATATTCTTTAAATGTATAATAAAGTTAGTGACATTGGAAATATGATATTCTCATAAAACAAGGAGGGAAAGGAGGTACCACGTTTCCGGTAACATTGTGGACTAACTGAAATAATGTAAATTAATATTAGGTCGCCCATGGAATGTTCACACTTCGTTTGTTCTTCCCTTCGAAAAAGGTAGCCATCGGTGAGAGGCCCATGGTCAATACTCAGTTGGCAGAGGACAAAAAAAAAGTGCACCTATATATTTCAAGTTTATATCTTCGTGCGACTTCCAGTTCGTTTTTCCCACGCGTGCTTCGGCCTTAAATGAACATGTGTTTAAATGATGCAATTGCCTTATAAAAAAAGTGTTTGTGCACTACACCTCTCGACTTCGACATAAAATGGGTGTCCACTTCTTTTTTTTTTCTAATAAATGTATATCTGTGAGTTCGGTTATTGTCTTCTATGTTTCATTTATCTTGTTTTCGTCTTTTTTGCGAACTCTTAATTTTTATCTTAGGCAAAACCAATTTCCCACAAGACTAATTCGATTGAGGGTGTGCTGTTCACTGCCTCGTTCATTTTCAATATCCATATCACCTATGTGCATTACCTAAAACCAAACCAAACAAAAAGACATAGGTTGTAGTAGGGCTCACCAAATAGTTTATATCCGTCATCATCCTCCAAGACGAATGTCCCAGCATACTTTGCCGAACAAGAAAACTTGTGTGTTGTCTTCTTCGGCTTCAGTTAGCCAAAATATCACCACTATTTACGCCACCTTCATAAATGCAAGTAAAACAGTAAAGTTACTCGAAATGTTTCAGTATGAAAATAAACGCCAATGACTACAAAAAAAGAAAAAAGAAAAACGAAGAAGCCAAAAATTATGCATATTATACCTTTTTGTATATGCATTTTGGGTATTGCAGGCTTTGCGGTAAAACTATATTGTTACGGTAAATTCGACAACCCCCTGGACGTCAAAGATATTGGCGGGCTAAATCCATACGGAACAAATGGTACTTTTTAGGGGGAGCACACCACGACTTTGTAATTTCATTTTTTTTTCCGGGTAGTTTTCTTTCAGAAGTCTCTGGGACGTTGCGTGGCTGCCGTGAAAAAAAGGTATAAATTAACCACCTCGCCAAATAGACTCTCCCTTGCTAGGGGTGGCATGTACAAAACATGCACCGATGAAACAGGTATCAAGGAACACTTTTTTTGTTTTAATCAAGAAGAACACTTGGAGGGTTCAGGACCGGTCTGTTGTAGTCAAGTACAACTGACGTATCATGTATAAATATGTTTATAGAGTGGTTTCATGCATAGTTGTCATAACTACGTATTCGCATTAAGCTTGAGTGCTGTTTTTTTAGGCTTTGGCCACAACTGTGCCCTCGAAGTCGTGTCAACTCCTTCAGACCACTCTGATCTTAACTACGCACAATTATCTTTAGATAATTTCAGCTGCAGAAAAAAAAAAGTTTAGCCGATCATAATGTGTGTGTGGGTTTTTTCTGCCCCACTCTTTCTTAGTTGGCCCCATCAAAGTTCTACAACAAGCCCCGTCGCTTGAGGAGATTGAGAATAACTTCACGCATGTCATGCCAGGAGGGAGGTTCAAGCCAAAGGAGTGCCTGGCCAGACATCGGGTGGCAATACTTGTCCCGTACAGAAACCGGGAGAAGCAACTCAATGTGTTCCTTCACAATATGCATCAGTTTCTGCCCCGGCAGCAGATAGACTATGGCATTTTTGTCATTGAACAGGTAGGCTTTGTGACAACTTTACTTTTTTTTCTTTTGTTTTCACGATGATGCTTGGAAGCGGCAGACGTCAGACCAGTTGTGAAAAAAAACAGCATAATATATACTAGGATGAAACACCAAGAACATTTAGAAAACGCGTCGTTAAAAGTCATAATGTTTCAGTGATGCAGACCTGATTTAGCTGGTTTAGATTTTAAGAATATATGCAGTTTGAATTTTCGTGAAGATTATGACCCGATGTTTGTAACCCAGAACATTCCAGAAAACCAAATCAATGTAGCCAGGGACGTTTAGAAGTTCACTAAAGAGGGTTACTATTTCGACAAACTTCACCCAATGCTGCCTTTAGTCTATGGTTGCTGAAATCCTCGTTTACCTGTCGACCAATCTGAGAACGATCTGAATTACTTTTTTTATTTTCTTAGTCTGAAACAAATTATTGGGGGCGCAGTTTAATATACAATAACTCAGAGGTTTCCAGAGACTGGAGCCTTTGCCAAAAACGTCACGCCCCCCCCCCCCTTCCCCTCCTCCCCCCCCCCCCACCCACCCTACCTACAAAAAAAGAAAAAAGAAACTCGCGTGTATTGCCTTGGAAATAGCACGGTAGTCGATATGCTTCTATCGCTAAATGGTACGAATTCTCGTGCCTTCACGTCAAAAAACGAATTGAAAGTGTCTTCAGAAATGAGAGGAACAACCGCTTAGTTGTTCGTCAACGCTCGCAAATCGGAAGTTGGATAACCAAGGAATTGCTGCTGCATAACAACCGCTGGCACAGCGCCACTGATTTCCAAATGGCGAGAAACCGAAGCTAGAAAGATTCTTGACGCTACCAAGATGGCCGCGCCACATTGTTACCAGACCTCGAAACAGTTTCACATATTGTCTATTAAGAACGGCTTAATTTTAGGTAGCAATCGAAGAGTGTAGTCCGTCGAAGCCGCACTCATTACGGACACAAACATAATGGCCATCATTCAACAGCTGTAACTTTCCGCTGTTACGCCCACCTGTTTTTAATGCATCAGAATTAGTGTCCTGGTGCATGCGCCGACCTTGGACTGGTTTGGAGCACATGTATTCAAAGTTCGCAACGTCGCCACAGGATGGCGCCACAGCCCCATTGGCTGTGTAAACTGTCGAGGAAACACTTTCTGGAAGCATCGATAGATGGCGGCGTGGTGCATATCTTGAAAGGCAAGGCGATTGGACGCATAGCAACCGAAGCCGCACTGGATTGGCTGGTTATAGACCAGTGTCCGCGCCAATTCCAGGGCGCCGCCATGTTTATCTACGCTCGCGCCACCACGCGGAGAGAACTGGCAGGCAGGAGGGGGGACTGCGTTGGCGGCGTTGCTTTGGGGAGCTGGATGCGGCAGGCTGTCCGAATGTACCGGCACATCGTGAAAGATGTCTTCACCAGAAGCCTCCGCGGCCCGTTCGTCAACAGATAAGATGTCGTGAACATTCGAAAACCCATCTCGATAAAGAAAAAAAAAAAAAAAAAAAAAAAACTTTCTTGTTTTAAATGTTCTCGGTGTCCGCAGACCCTTGACATCCGCGTTTCAGTCCGGGTTCATTGCGTACTAAATATTTCGCTACCGATTTCTTTTAGCTTTCAAACCTTGATTGTTGGCTTCTTGTATACGACATTACATTCGTGAAACGTTTGAGACCGATTTTTGCGATCTGCTTGCCTTTCTGCGGCAGCGCGGCTCTGCCGAGCCGAAATATGCGGGAGGCGTTCACTTGATCGAACGCCGTTTTAGTGAATGAAAACGAGACCACGTCGTTTCATCGAATGACTAGCGAATGGGTCTAGTTACATAGACAGCTCGGATTAGCTTTCGTTTGTAATGTGCCGCCTTGTCTGCCGCCGCGAAGCGGCGTGAACCAGGGCTCCGAGTATGTCAGCACGCGTCCCCCCCCCCCCCCCCCCCCCCCCCACACACACACGCTGCGAGCGTCTGGGTTCGAAACTATTAATTGCCAGTTCGAAAGGATGGTACTTACTTGAAGTGGGAGCTGGAATTCTACGAGGTACCAGGAGACACTTACTACCGGGCAACGATAGTAGGTGCCTGTGGGGGCGGAGTCTAGGAACGCTACTGATTAATATTGGGACAGGCGATCAGTTATGATAACGGACGAAACTTCTACTCGTTTGTTCAAAAGTTATCGGTGATATTTTATAAGCCCTCGTTACAGCACACCAAGGGTCTTCGGCAGTGAAATTCACATCACGCAGGCTCGTCCGTCGTAGTCAAATGAGCGCAGTCGACGACGAGGTGTAATGAGCTACTAAGCTTCACAAGGAAAATGCGCGTGAGAAAGAGTTTTGAGGCAGTCCAAAACACCGATCCAGCAGACGCACGTACAGTACGTACGTTTACTCCGGACTCCATGAACCCAACGGCGCAAGATCAAAGCGATCAAAGAGCACCGCCGCCATCGCCACCCGGTTTTCTCTACACTTTGCGCGACAATGGCACTGCAACGGAGGGCACTCGCCTCGGCGTTAACAATCCGCGAAATAAAATAATTTCCCACCCTTGAAGCCATTCCAAATGATAAATGAAAATACCTCGGCGTTGTAGGACATCTGACGATACAACTGTGCCGAGCGCCTGCACGGCATCGTTGTTGCTCGTGAAGGCCTGCTTATTTGTAGTTGAGACGATGATTCCACATCTTTCTCGCCACTCGTGGTGTTTGCAGTAACTTCGAAGGGCAGGGGAGTCTTCTCACGAGGGCGTTGAAGACACTCAACACCGGAGCCACCAAAGCAATCGCACAAACCGTCGCCATGTTTTCTTCTTCGTCACTCGCGGCGCGGTCAACTCGTCGCGAGATGTTTTCTGGCTCGGCTAGATGGAAACCAACAGCGGCAAAGTGGCGTAGGGACACACGGCTCTCACCATTATGGGCACTATACTCACATACCGCGGTAAACAGGACCGATGCCGGCGAAACGGCAGTCGGCACACCAGCGAAGAAGCCTTCAACGAGAAGTGGCGGCGCAGGCCGACGCAGCCCCCCCCTCCCCGTGAGCGCCTGGGTTCGAGATTATTGTTCGCCTTTGCTCCTTGCGGTCGAGGCTAAAAAGAGCACTTCCGGACACTGGTCTATAGGGAGCGACACCGTGACGTAACACCTAGCACCGAAGATCGCCGTCGACGTCTTGCTTTTCCAGTTTCGTCGCAGCGCAGTAATACGCTTTAGGGATACACCCGCCTCGTCGCCGCCCAAGATCCCTAAAGCGCGTGGAAACCTCCGCCCCCCCCCCCCCCCACACACACACACACACACTTTCAAGCCGCTTCGCAGCGACAGTCGGCGGATTCGCTAACTACAAAATACTAACCCACCTTGGTCCACCCGTACACGCCGCCTCGCGACGCCCTGCTGGTGGCCCAAGCACGCCCTAGCACCGTTCTCCCCCACTGCGCCTCGGTTGCTAGGTGTTACGTTACACCGTCACTCTGTATACCCTGCCAATCATGTGCGGCCGCCATTGCTATGCGTCCTATCGCCTAGCCTCTCGAAATAAGCGGCCGGGGTGCGGGTGCGCGCTTTGAACGCCCTCGAAAGCTCCTGCTGCCGGCTTTGGAGATCTCTGGACGTTCACAAACTGCAGTTCTGTTCTTCAGCCGGCAACGGTGTTCTTGACGCGGAGTCGTGTTTTCATGTCACCGGGCCGTAAGCGTACGATGTCGTCGCACCTGTATGCGCTACATGTATGCACAACAACAAAATGGCTGTGTCGTTTTCCGCGCATCGCGCGCAGGTCCTCTATGCACACGCTAAGTGACCTGATCTGCTTGCATCTGGTAGAAGAGTGACTTCGGGAATGTTCACCTCGCGGAAAAGTGCTGAGAGGATGCGTTCAACATACTTTGTTATATAGTATAACCACTGCATGAAATTCTGACGCCTTTCTTCGAGAATCAGCTTGGCAACTGCATGTAATATCTATCGGCCCATTTTTTTTTTGTTAATTTTTTGAGCACATGGGGATTACTTTCGCGCTTGCTTCAGCCTAATGCCGTCATCTCGTTGGTTCCGGAAAAATACTAAAATGGTCGGGACTCTCCACGTCCTGCATTTATTAAACTGCCAGAGACTTCAGAAATCAGAAATAGTTTTTTTTTTTTTTGGAAACCGTAATTAGAACAAAACCGATATTGAAATTCGACGGTGAACCGAAACGAAAACTGACAACATCAGTCGCGGTTACCGATCAATTTTCGCGGTTCCACACTAGCCGAGTGTTGGAAAAGAATAGAAACGGGGACGACCTGGGGGTTGTCGACCGAAAGATACATTTCGTAGGGTGTCCTGTTATGAACAAATTACAAGGTATCAGGCCGTTGCCAAGTAGTTTCTATACGTAGGTACGTTTAAAAAAGAAAGCGAGGTACTACAATCTAAGACGATGGGGGCGCTGCCGAGCACAATGAAGTTGAACACGAAATCGCAAACGATATATGATTGTGCTTCACTCAAAAAGAACGTGGACAGACAGGAATACACGACGTTTCGGGCGGACGCCCTTCTTCAAATGATAGACGCGAAAAACGGCAAGGAACAAGTAAGGGTCGTACGTATTACTGAAATGAGTGATGGGGCGCAGGCGAGCTGGTTTCCGTTCATGATTTAAGACAACGCTGAGACTGGGGAAAACAAGAAGGACACACACGACACGAAGACTTCGTGCTTGTCCTTGTTTTCCCCAGTCTCAGGGTTGTTTTAAATCATTAGGGAAGTACACGTCACAAAAATGGCGTAGCTAAATTGGTTGAGAAGGAGGGGAAGGCTAAACCGTCTTCTAACGGTTTCGCCTTCCCTTCTCCCTCGGCCAAAGTACCTACCCCCCTTTTTGTGACATGAACGACCCTTACTTGTTCCTTGCCGTTTTTCGTGTCCATCGCTTGAAGAATTGCGGCCGCCCGAAATGTCGCGTATTCCTTCTTGTCCACATACTTCTTCAGTGTATCACAATCATTTATCTTTTGCGATTTCGTATAGAATTTAAGTCACATTAATGAACAACTTAGTTTTGATTGGCAAGCTGTTCAATAAAAAGACAAAAAATGTCGATCAACAGAAATTGCGTTCGTTCGTGCGATGAGCGCTATGGCTTAGAGCAGCCTTTATTGCGTGTGTTAAAGGAGCTTTGCAACGATTTTAACGTTGAAAGAATTGGCATCTTCTGCTTTTGATATTGTTCACCTTGTCACGAATGACAGAAAACACACCTCCTTTCATCGAAATGTTGCGATTCCGCCGCGTAGTAATAGCGAGGCAAAACCTAGAATATTCCCCGACCTGCAGCCGCGAGCGGTGGCCTTGAGAAACATGCGGCATGACGTCAATGGGGAATCTTGTAGAAAGATAGCAAGTTGTGCGAATAGCTGCTCGATAAAAGGTAACTTTTTTAATAAATCTTGTCGTTCCAACATAATTATAAATGCGTCAAAAACCTGGTATCATCCACAAAACTTTTATTATACGCAGTTTCAGGGGCGCCATCTATCCTAGGTCCACAAAACCGTCAGCTCTATCAGCACCTCGAACGGCCGCCAAGAGCCGGAGGGGGAGGGGGTCAGGGCCGGACGGGTAAGAATGGTATGGCCGGACCCGGATGAGACTTTCCTCCTTTCAGCATATTTTTCGCGCGGCGCCCGCCAGCACGTGGTCACGCGGTCGCGAGCGGATGAGTTCTCGCTGCTCACTGAAGAGAGAACTTTTCCGGAACCCCGCGCCTACCCCATCGACGTCATGGCGCACGTGACCCGGAAGACGACGTACGAGTTGAGAGGCGGCAGAAACCTGGATCTTTTTCATTTTTTTAAATAAAAACTTGGGTATCCAGGCAAAATCTGTTTTCTGTAGTTTACTTCAGTAGTGTCAGGCATCAACTTTCACAATTATTTAGGCAACGCCCTGAAATTCTTGCACAGCTCTTTTAAGCTTAAATTTGTACGATTTCTAAAATCCGTTTTTATGCTGATGCTTCAAATTATAAAAGTGTTCTTTTTATTTTCAGCAAGTTGCTAATTGAAGTCACGTTTTTTACGAACTATAAAAAGTTAATCAACAAACTTTACTTAATTAGCTGACTTACCGTGACGATTTGCCCCTATCATGATGTCCCCCTGGCCGTATAACTCAACCGCACAAGCCGCATTAGTGCAGCTTTAATCAATTTGTTTTTTAAACAAAAATGTAAAACCGAAAATAACACACCCTATATAGACTCAGAGTGCCTATATTCATAATTCCCCGCGATGCACTCAGATCGCCATTCATTGATTTGTTTAACAAGTTCATCTAATATGAAGTGCGAGCGAAATAGCGCTTATTGTCATGTAGTCTCAGTATCAAACGGTGGACGCTTCTTTGCCGCTGGGAACACATCGTTTATCATGTTCCTCAACTTAAGTAGCAATGTTATTTTCCCGCTGTATTGCTTGTGATCCTGAGGGGCGTGAGTCGTGACAGAGTTAACCAGATACGGGGTACAATGTTTTTTTCGTTTTCTTCTTCAATTTTGTGGCGGGGTTGAAAAGCCGAAATGTAATAGACCCCAACTGAGTTCGTAGATTGCATCAAAACACTAATGCCGTGTCTTGGTTATGTTGCGCACTAAACCTATATTTCTCTCGGTCATGCTTCTGCATCTTCGTCTTCAGGATGAGAACGGGAAATTCAACCGAGCTAAACTGTTCAACGTTGGATACCTGGAGTCGCTGGCATTGTACGACTACGAGTGCTTTATTTTTCACGATGTGGATCTCGTCCCGGAGGATGACCGCATCCTCTACACTTGTCCCGAGAAGCCCAGGCACCTGTCTGTGGCCATCAGCACTCTGGAGTACAGGTAAGCTGCAACGGTAACGTTTTTTTGTCGGAAGGGGGTTTTAGTACGCATTGTTCCGGTATACCTACGATAGCGATTCCCGATAAGGATACGACGCCCGCTCAAAGGCGACGACAGAGTATCGGGTTTTGGTTGTAGGAATTATGGAACGACGTTCTAAAACCTTATGTTGAGAGTTGCCGCGTGAACATTATTAATTCAGTGACCTTTTTACAGGAAGACCCCCGTTAATATACGTGAAAATAGAAACCACTTTTTCGTGTTTCGTGCGCCTTGTTTACACAAAATTTAAAAAAAAAAATTCCAAAATGCCCGAGAATTGATTATTCTGGTTTATTATATTAATTACCTTGTATAAGATGCAATTTCAGAAGAGGTTAAGAGCCGTTCATATGTCACATTTTTGCCAAAAACATGACGTGAAGAAAATCGATTCTGCTGTTCAACGGTAAAAAGAAAACAACGTTTTATCCAACATTATCGGAAGCTACGCAATGTTTATTTAAAGAATGAGTTCAGGTGCCTTCGTTTCTGGTAGGTACTTTTTTAGTGTCTCTTATTTTATGTTAGGGGTGGTTTGGGAAATTGAAATCCCAGATTAATGTTGGGGGGGGGGGGGGGGTCGTCAATAAAGTTTATGTACGACGCAGTCGCGCGGGGTCTTGTAACTATATACCTTTTTTGTTTACTCTCTTTCCCAGCCATGTGGCAGGAATATCCGGTATGGGCGACGAAAAAATAATAAAAACATTTCAACCAGCAAATAGTAAATAAAATAGAGGTGAGGCAAAACAAGAATGGGTGATGGTTACGCCTATATCCTAACTGTATTATGTTTGCGTGGCGATAGCCAATGTTTTCGCCCATACAGTTAGTGACGAAATTCAACATGGCGCCGCCCTCGGGGAAAAGGTATATATCAACTGTAAAAAAAAAAAAAAAAAAAAAAAAGGCTGGCTGAAGTCTTCATTTTTAAATGTGCTTCCTTCTCGTCGCTTATGGTGCTGGCGGTGTCATCTAGCACAACAACCTGTATCAAAATGTTTTCGACTAAAATGCTCATGAGGTATGCTTTCTCATTTGAGAGTCACTCCATGTCAAACGTCCCAAGCGTTGCGCTCGACCACCTTCGGTTTCTAAAAAAACATTCATGGCCTTTTGCCGCATTGTCCGTAGCCATGCCCTAAAATATTTTTGATGAAAAACTTTTTTATTAACGGGAGCGCGGTTTTAACTTTTAAAAATAGCGTAAAACTAGGTATCACTCTATAATTTATGAAAAACCTGCGTCTTTATAAAACACCCAACAATATTTTTTTCTTAAATTTGTAAGGCTTTCGACTTGCAATGTTGTTGGGCTTGTGCAGTTTTGTTGAATTTAAGTACTAAAAACAATTTTTTTTTACTTTTGACATTTTTGTTAATTTATTAAAAAATAACTAATTGCTCCGGGGACTCAATATAACTTTTTACAGGCTGCCCTGCAGGTATATAATCTATAAAATTGTTTAAACCACTCAATTAAATATCTCGCAGTAAAAAAAAGAATCCCCCAATTGCCAAAAAGTGCGTTTTCACCCATAAACAGCCGTTTATTTCACCCTGAGGTGGTCCAAGTAAAAATACCAATTATAGTTGGTTTGGAAGAGCAATCGATCGTATTTTGATTCTGAAAGTTTAATCAAAGTAATTTTTCTTTGAAGCGAGAAAATAATTTTTGAAGTTGAACTCTCGCACCGCGACCCGGTGTCGTTTCTTAACGCCTCTTCGCCGCATAGCACGGCACTGGCGACGATAGCTGACACGATTGGGCCCAAAGAAAGAACGGAGTTTGCTGCCGCTTCCCCTTGTCCGTCTTTTCAGCTCCAAGGGAAGAAATGGCGGGCATCGAGTTGATAATCGGAGGTGCCGCCAGTGCCTTTTCCATAGCAGGCCCGTTGTGCCCTTTGCATTCGAGGGCGGCTCCTCACACTCCGAAACGCGATGCCTAATCGACGGGCAGCATCAGCTGACGTGGACTTCTAAAAGGGAAACGCGACAATATCACCGCGAAATCTAGCCGTTTCGCATACTGCGGTTAAAAGCGGAACTATTCAGCGACGCAAGAATTTGCTGTTTTAAAGCCGATTTAAACACAAAGGAGGCGCTTTTATTTATTAAATACTGCAGACCGCACGTGGTCCCAGGAAGATGGTTCTCGCCGTTGGAGACGTAAGCCTCCAACGGCGCGCATTCGTTAACACCATATCGCATCGTTGTTCGAGATTGCCCGTCCACTGGGCTTTTGTGTTGCTGTTTAAATAGTGTCCTGACGTTGACAATAGAGTGTGATTGCGATGTGTACGTAAGAAACAGCAAGCTTATTAGTGGATGCTCTTACCTGGCAGCGCCAAGCATCTGCTGATATCAAGATAGTGGAAGACCACGAGGACACTGCCGCGCAAAACAGTCTAAATAGGAAAATCCGTCAAGCAACAAGAGTGGAAAAAAAGCTTCTTCCCACCAAGATGTACCCAACCACTCGAAGTCCTACTGTCTACCTGTCTGCGCAAACTGTGACACCGTCGCACACTTTTCCAGGCTCGACCGGTGGCGTGCTGAGCAGAGAAAAGGCGCAAGAATCCATGCCAGGTTGCGGCGCGAGACCTCAACTTCAAAATGTTTTTTTTGTTTACTTTTTAGAACAAAATTATTTTATTTAAACTTTCAAGAACAAAAGGCAACAAACTCTTCTGTAAAAGTCACCATGTTTCGTTTTTTTCTTTGGGCCACCTAGAGGCAGAATTGACGGCTTTTGAAACGGCAAAACGCAATTTTGCACATATTTAGTTGTTTTTCTGCATATTTAGCTGTACGGCCTGAAACCCCTTTTTTATTCTTTTGTACAGTATACTTACAGCTCCGTCAATAAGAATTTTTAGAGTCACCTGCAGCAACGAAATAGTTTGTAGCAAAACTATCGAAAATGCTAAAATTCTTACATATTCCTTATTTTTTTTAAATTGCTTCAAGCCAATATTCATTATGCTTATTACATGGACCGTGTGGTTTTTAGGCAAAAATATTCCACCTTTCCATAAATATATCTTACTTCTCACGGAGAAGTAAGATATATTTATGGAGAAGTCCACGTCTCCTGACGCATTGAGAAGTCCACGTCACCTGATGCCGCCCGTCGATTAGGCATCGCGTTTTGGAGTGTGAGAAGTTGCCCTCGGATACAAAAGGGCACGGCGGGTCTGCTATGGCTACGCACTGGCGGCACCTTTGATTATCAACACGCGTCCCACCGTTTCTTCCCTTGCAGCTGAGAAGACGGACAAGAGGAAGCGGCAGTAAACTCCGTTCTTTCTTCGGACCTAATCGTGTCAGCTATCGTCGCCGGTGGCGTGCTGTGCGGGGAAGAGGCGTTAAGAAGCGACGCCGGGTTGTGGTGCGAGAGTTAAACTTCAAAAATTGTTTTCTGGCTTTAAACAAAAATTTCTTTGATTAAACTTTCAGAATCAAAACACAAGTTCTTAAAAACCCACCATATTTTGTATTTTTGCTTGGACTACCTCAGGGTGAAATAAATGGCTGTTTATGCGTAAAACGTACTTTTTGGCAACTTCAGGATTTTTGCTTACTGCGAGATAATTGTTTGAGCGGTTAAAATTTTTTTTTATAGATTATATACCTGCAGGGGGAGCCGGTACAATGTTCTCTTAAGTCCCCGGAGCAATTAGATAGTTTTAATTAAATAACAAAAATAACAAAAATTTTGAAAAAAAAAATAAATCTGTTTAAAAAATATATTTAAATTAAACAAAACTTCCCAAGTCCAACCACATTGCAAGTCGAAAGCTGTGGAGATTTAACAAAAATATTATTGGGTATTTAATAAAAAAATAAGATTTTTTTTATAAAATATGAAGTTATACCTAGTTTCACGCTATTTTTAAAAGTCAAAAACCACGCTCACGCCATAATGTTTTTTTTCGCCAAAACTATTTTAGGGCATGGCTAGGACAATGCGGCAAAAGGCCATGAATTGTTTTTTTTAGAAATCGAAGGTGGTCGAGCGCAACGTCTGGGACGTTTGACATGGAATGACCCTTGACTAAAAAACCCCGAGACTGAAAACATTCTCGGGGTTTTTACGCAAATGTTAAACCACCACCAACTCGTTTGCGCCCTAACCTTTTCTTCACTATGCTTTCTATTGTTCTAAATAAAGGTTAACACTGGTTGACAAGAGTCGCCTTAAAGCTATTTGGTTTCTCGTGTGTTTCCTACGCTCCCCAACTACCCCTTAGAGCATCACTAACCGGTCGCAGAAAAAGCGGTGTTAAGGCAGAAATTGGCTCAGTTTCTAGACTACACTGCGTGTTTCCTGTGTTAAACAGACCTGTATGCAGTGTGCATTGTCATGTGTAAATCTAAAATTGTTTTTCGTGCTGGAAGTGTCTATCAGCGCAATGGCATGAGTGCGCTTGTTTTTTGTGCTTGTGCTTCAGTTATTTTAAGTATCTATTAGCGCGATAATATGAGCAGCTGTGTTAGTGTTTGTGTTTTCATCTTAGATTTTTTTTTGCGATGGTATCCTTCCCCCAACTTGTGTCCGGGAGGCAGGAGCTTGTCGAGCTACAACAACTGTTTGTCCTCGCTGTCTTTTTTTTTTGTATAAACCAAAAGAAAAAAACCGTCCTTGCATACATAAAAAACGTCACGCACACCGATACTGTGATGCAATATTTAATTCCATCCTAATATGTTAAATTCTCAGATTTGCCTATAATTTCTAACTGTTAAATCCTTTAGCTATGTCAATGAGGAAAACATTATGAATATTTGGTGTCTTGAATGCAGCACAAGGTCACATTAATCACCATGTGTGAAACTTCACACTGTAAAACACGAAAACAAAACAACACAATTAGGGCCTGTAACCTGCTTGAAAAAGATTAATTTAATCAGGGCGCGTGTACACTAATAATAAGGCATACATGTTCGTGCATTATGACAGTGGTAAACCTCTTTCTCTCGCACTTTACATGTTTTCGTCAGATTAACCTTTGTTCATCTCCATTTGAGATATTGTCTTTCCAAATTTAATCAATCTGTGCACTTGCGTTTGCTCGAGTTTTACACATGCTGAACAAACACCAGGTCACTCACACTTTCGTTTTCAAAGTAAAATATTTCTGAATGTTCTAAGGGTGCGGACCGCCGAGATACAATACGTAGTGAAACACAAGGAACACGCCTGGTTCTTTTGGCTCACGTATGTTTTTGCCAGTTTACAGTGTGCTATCTTTTATGTGCTCATTTGACAGAAACATTGCAAGAAGTATTTGATTTCAGTTCGAAGTTCAACACTTTCTGGACATCGTAGCATACGTATGTAATAAAAATATGTTCCATACTTTTTGCCTTGCAGGCTGCCCTATTATGGATATTTTGGAGGAGTTAGTGTCCTCAGCAAAAAACACATGGAATTTGTCAACGGATTTTCGAATCTATACTGGGGATGGGGTGGCGAGGATGACGACATGTTTAACAGGTGAGGACGCACTAGTTGATATACTGTTTCCACAAGGTACACACAAAGCAACTGAAAGCGAACCAACGACCGCCAGTTTCTTTTTTTTTTTCAGCGGATATTGCTAGATGTCCTCTCGGGCAAAATCCGGTGGCTTCCAAACCCAAACACCCGTGCACTTTGATGGCGGGGAGAATGTTTTAGCGCCGCCGCGCTGTCACTTTTTCCCCACCGCCATCGCCCCTCGCACATTAACGCTCCCTTCCCCGATTATCCCGCAATCAAGGCAGCGCGTCACGTATTTCCTAAAGCGCATCCGCTACAACTAATTCTACTAAAAGCAGGCCTCCTCAAGAGAATATTTTAAAACACAACGACTAAAAGCGAATCTCCTAAAGCACGCCTCCTTCACCTAATTTTACTAAAAGCGAACCGCATTCAGCAAATATTCTAGGTATGTTTATGGACCATATTAAGCTTCTGCATTTATTAGAACATCATACCAGAGATATGATGATTCGAGAATTGAAAAGGGTACAAAAGAAATAGGCTACAGAAAAAAACGCGTAAACTAGTATGTTCCAGTCACCCACTTCTGTGAAAGTAACGCCTGCAAAGAATGTCCACATCATGAGGTTCTCAGTTTCCCTTAACTGTTGTTTATGACCATTTTACGAAAATCTTAGTGTATTTTAGTAAGACGGCGAATATTTTAGTCAGTTTCGATTCTGTAAGAAATATTGTTGCATATATATGGTGTAGATAACATCTATTAAATTGGGCTCCTTGAATAAAACGTTCCTGACTGATATGGGGCATAACAGAATGTCAGGAGAAATTAAACCTTCGTTTATCTTTTAAACATATTTTTAGACCGTAGAACCCATATATACTTTATTCATTTTCTTAAAATTCCAGTAATGAAACTCTATGGCTTGTGCAACAAAATTTACCACCGTTCTTCTGTTGCAGTTGATTTTGCCACACCATTACCGACTGTTTTTATCCGAACCTAGTAGACAGGACTAATATGTTCAGGGCGTCCGTATTAGTTTTTATGTTGTTTTTGTCAGAACGAAGTTTCGAACTTTCTTTTCATCGTTTTTATTTGGGCATTGTACTGAAAACTGTTAGCCACTGAAACCTAAGATAAATACCTTGTGGACATAACTGCAGAACGTCCATGGAACTGTGCGTCACGCTCTATTTCCTTAATTGTGTTAGTGCGACATTTCTTGTAAGATTTTGGGTGAGACTAATGGCGAGCATTTGTTCTATTACCTGATCCATATTATAACACCTTTTTGAGTAGCCGAAGTTTACTTGGTAGCAGCAAAACACTTTTGGAGCGCCAGCATACAATTCATTCTCATTTATTTCAAAGCAAAAAATAATGTTAAGAATTCTGTGTTTGTCAATACACCTTAAGGACCATACCTTATTTGCTTTCCTACTTCTGTGCAACCCTTGACCAGCATCAATCGCATGGCAGACAGTTTGATTCTGTCAAACACTCGACTGTTTATCTAGTTATGCAAGCCCCAACAAAAATGTACAATCAGTGAGCAGGCGGGTTGGTGGAAGTTTACAATTATGATTTTAACCCGAGACCGGGGCAGAAGGAGGGAAAATGTTTTACAGTGAAAAAAAAAGTAATAGGAACAGACAACGTCCCCGTCGTTGTCTCTTCCTGTTACTTTTCCTTCCAGTGTAAAAACATTTTCCTCCGTCTGCCCCAGTCTCGGGATGAAATAATCGTGACAACTAGAATGTTGGTAAAAGGACAAGAGGCATTTTTTGTTTTAAAAGAAGAAGGCCGATTGCTGCAAGTACATTTGAAAAACATCCGGAATATTGAACGGCTTAGCACGAATGTCAGTGCATATTTATTTCATGCAGGAAAAAAAGGTAAGCAACAGAGTATTCCACCAAAAGAATGTTACATTAACATTATTTTGGACACAGCATTGAATGTCTTTTTCGAGCTCCGAAGATTTCAAAAACTGTAAAAAAAAAATTGTTACGTCGGCTTGTTGGTATCGCATTTTCCGGAGTCCACGAATGTCTGGCGAGAAGCGCACTCAGCGGAACTAGCTAGCCCACCCAGACACACGAATTATAAATATTGCTGAAGTTCCTTTAACTCAAAATGTTTGATACTAAGATGCAAAGTACGTTACTCAACGTAATAATCTAAGGATAAAAAAAAAAGAAATTGTAAATGTTTGTACCAACGATTGTAGGGGAAGAGACATTCAACTTTATTGAGGAAGTGCATAACCCTACGGCACAATGTTGATGCAACTTCCATACATTTCGGTTAAACGTAGCAGAATGTAGTAAATTGTAGCTATTTGACGCAGTATGTCGCAAATCGTGCAGCAGTCACATCACTGCGTCGCTTCTTCTTGAATTAAGACTAAAAGTATTGACGTGCACATATATTGCTTTGATATAGTAATCCACAATAACTGGCTTGGCTCTGGTATAAGCCTCCACTTCGACAACCTCAAGAACTATTCTCTGTTTGGGTATGGATTTAACATAGCGAAAACTCCAGTCGGTTTATTTAAGCTAGAACGTTATCAGTACATGTTCTGACCGGACGGGTTCGGGTTTCCTCTAATTAGAAGCTTTCTCATTGGCGCAGGCTGCAGCACTCCAATTTAGATATCACAAGGTATCCTGCAGAAATTGCAAGGTACACAATGCTAGGACATGTCAAGGAGACTCCAAGTCCTGAAAGGTGGGTTTACAAAATATTTGGTAGTACACAGGTGTGCTTCGTTTGTTGGTTTGGTTTCATGCAAGAACGGTTGACCGCCTTGTTTATTTGTAGTAATAATTAAATAACTAAAAAAGGAAACTTGTGTTAGTTTTTTTCACATCCCTAGGGCTAAAGGGAACAGTACAAAAGGGGCAAAATGAATTATTAGTTCGCTAATTAAGTAGATACATTTGATCAACTGTTCATTTTTGTTCTTGTTTTGGGGGGATTTTGGATGATTGACGCTCGACCTCATTATTGTCTAGTCATGGCGCAACATTTTGTTTAATTAAATAACTTTAGCGTGGACTATGGGGCGAGACCAGCGAAGCGCGTCTGCGATGTCGATCGCTCCAATCTGCGAGAGACTCTGATCAGAAGGATCACGGGCCGCAGGTGGCGCAGCATGCGTTTCTATTCGGCAAATAAAAATGTAATTATAGCAGTTAACGACCGTTGACACATACAGCGCAGTTAAGCGCTATTGACACAACGTTGATGGCTAGTATGAAAACAAACTGAGTAAAGATTTGCATTTTGTGTTTGTTTAATATGAATACGAGCTTTCTGAAAACAGCTCAAGCCAGAAAAAAAAAAGAAGAAAAGCCTGATACATTGGTGTGCATATTGCACTGAGAGCTTCACTATTGTTGGTTGCTGGTTGTTGGTTGCCCTTCCTGAGAAAGGAACAAGTTCTGGTCCCCAAATAATGGTTTAATAGTCGAGGCTTTTGGCCAAATGGGTTCCTTTTCCTTCTTTCGATATACAGGGTTACTTTTTTTTATGGAATACTGATTTCTTTTTTTAAATATTGCTTGAAAGCTACAGAAATGTGGTCTGCGCGAGTTATACGACCAGGCGAACATTATCTTCACAAAAGAATGCAACTAAGGAAGGACTGTAATTAAGGAAATTTCACTAATTACTCGTTTCTTTGGACGCTTTAAAGAACATATTTATATTGAAGAAACGTAGGCAATCAATGTTGAAAGCCAAACCATTTCTTTATAAATTCTGGGAAGAGCGTGCAGTTCGAGTTATTGATTGATAAATTTTGTTCTGAAAATCTGTCGATATCAAAACCAAACGCGCGATGCCCGCCAGAAGGACAACCCTCGTTTGGCGCCGGAGGGCAAAGTGTTAATGACAAAATTTGCGTCACTATTTTGAGTCAAAGCGCGCCGGAGCCGATTGGTGTCGGTGTTCCGTGATTGGGGAACTAAAGCGAGACGCCACCTTACCTACCGCGACAAGTGACTTTGCTTTGCTGCGCGGTGCCACCGAAAATCGTTTTAATCATGGGTGCAAGCCAGTTTATATATAAAAAAAAAAAAAAAAAAAGAAACTGCTTGATTATGGGCTACTCCAGAAAAACTGAACGCTTCAACGCGCTGTGACGCAAAAGCTACACACATTTCGTCATCAACACGTGACCATCCGGCCTTACACGAGGGTTGTCCTTCCGGCGGGCGTCGGGTGTTTGGTTTCGGTATTTACAGATTTGCAGAACAAAATTTGACAATAAATAACTCGAACTGCGTACTCGATTTAGTCTTTTTAAAAGCTGGGCTACCCTTCGACATTGATTGCCTTAATTTCCCTAATATAAACATGTGCCCTAAAGCGTCTAATTAAAAATGTAATTAGTAGATTTTCCTTCATAAGTAATTTATTAGTTGCATTTTTTTCTTGAACATAATTTCCGCCTTGCCGTTTAACTCATTTGTGCAGACCGCATTTAGGTAGGTTTCACGGCTTTTTTATTTAAATTTGTATGCAATCAAATGAAATAACTAAGCACCCTGTATATGTCACGACCACGGACGACAGCACACCAAGGGCGGTCATAAGTCATGCCTATCCCTTATGCTTAAGTATAAAAACAGTATGCTTCCCTCAACCCTTAGAAGAAGATAAAGTCGGCCAGAGATAATAAGGGCTTTTGTGGCGACGTTTACTGCTGATTATTTGTCATCTTAACCTTGATTCCTTATAGGGTGACTCCCACAATGAATGTATTTCTGGGGAACGGTGGTGCGCATATTAATCAGACACGACTGTAGATCATTGGGAGGTAGTATTCTTTATGCTAACTTGTAATGTTTGCACCTGAATGCACATCACTAACAATCTTTTTAGGAGGCGTAATTTTGAGAATGGATATTGTACGTTGATTCGTGTTTTGACCAGGCTTTTAGTGGTACTATGCACATTATATAGATCAACAGCTTGCAGTTCCATGTAGAGATGTAGGCACATATTTGTGAAGTGATCAAAATGCATCTTAACTGGAATGAGTAAGTTCTAAACGTCTTTGTGAGCATTGGCATATTGAACGTTTCGTGCACCTTTGTGTGGAGCGGAGAGGGGCGGGGGGGGGGGGGGGTGGTGAAAGGTGGACTAAAGCCCCATAAGCACCACCCCTCTCTACGCCACGGGTGAGTCTTGATAATGGTAATAGATTCTCTGCACCTTACGCTTTTCTTTTTTGCGAACGTCTCCCCCGATAGCTTGACATACTACTTACGCGTAATTGCTCTTTTAGGTTCAGGCTTCTCTCTGGTGCAAGGTCACGATACCGCAGAGATGGACTAAACAGTGTCAAATATGAGAGGAAGAAGCTAGTGCTCAAGAAGCTCTATACATGGATTTTGGTTGACCTGAAAGCCCCGTAATGACAAGGATTTCACGTCTTCCCCGATGGCTCCAATATCTCCGCGCGTTAAAGACACCAGTGCGTGCGGAATGTAAATACGTGAAGCCCTTCGATAATGTCAAGTGCTGCAAAACTGTCTTTCCCTGCAGAGCTTGTGCAGCCCCTCCGTGACAGATTCAGGTCAGTTAATCTAGACTGACGAGCGTGCTATTTGAGTTGAGGAACACCGAAAGAGTAAGAGAGGCAGCATGATGGACAACGTACACTTTCAGCTAGTAACAGTACTGTTGTAGTGTTGCTAGTTGAAGGAAAGCGTACGTCGGGCCTCGCCCCACCTGTGTCTTATTTTTTCAGTGTTCTCCTGGTCAGTTAAGTGAAGAGTTCAAGAAACCTTTTGCTTCAGAACAATACAAGGTGCTTCAAGGGTCATCTTGTCAGTAATGCTAGTGCTTCGACTGCACTCAACAAGTGCTTCAATATTAAAACATACAGGCTATACTTCGACACTCATAAGTCTATTACCCAACCATTTAGAAGCTTAGTACCAAGCAGTGCTTTCTTTAAGGAATGCTGTCGTTCCTTTTGTGTTACCCGATCAAGGTTGTGTTCATTTTTTACAGTATATAGCAATAACATTACTACCTGTCATCACCTCAAGCTCAAGGTGTGAACATAAAATCATTCTTTTTAATTGCTTGGGTGTTGCTTGGTGGTTGATTTGGGAGTGAATGAAGATCGATTGGTGGGGACCCTCAAGGAATGCGTTAGCATGACCCTTGGGAGACGCCACACAGCTTTTGGAAGTGCTAGAGGCTCTGTTTCTGACGCTGAGCGCCGAGAACGTCGCGTAGCGCAGAACGTGGGCCTTTGATTATTGGCCGGCGACCGAAAACTCGACATCTGCGACCAGTCATTAGCGGTGTCTGCTGCGCGACGCTGCGTTTGCTACGCTCGACGTCGAAGTATAACAGATACTTGACGCTGACCCCTTGACTTTTCTGTTTCGGCTTTCTCTTTTGACTGTCTCTTTTGCTTCCTCTGTTTTTGCAGCCTCTTTTTAGCCTCGTTACGGGGTCAGTGTTAGCGTTTCTCGAAGGGAGATGTGTCTGGCGTTTCCCAAGGGTCATGCTAACGCATTCCCTAAGGATTCATTAATGGATCTTCTTCTAATTTTGTTCCGGCCTTGGGAATTCTCGTACGGCCACCTTGCATGCTTATCAGCGGCATCCGCTGCCTGACGCTGCTTTCGCTTTTTGCCAGTCTCGGCAGCCCGTCTCTTTCATTCACAGTCCGTCTGCTTTCGCCGCCTACTTGGACCAGCGCTAGTACTTGGTTCACTCGCCTCAGCACCCACGAGCGCACAGGCTTCCGCCCCGTGACGCCGCCTCCCTCTCGCCTTTGTCCTCCACTACTATCATCCTCTCTAGGCGGTGCGCTTCCCTTTCCACTATTTTGTCCACAGAAGGACGCCGTCTGCATAGAACCAATTCGTCTAACCCTTCTTTTCTCTGGTGCCAGCATGCCTAGCCATCGCATGGCTTCAGGGCCCTCCTTTATAATGAAGAATTGAGAAAGGGTGAGCTCCCAGATCGGTGACCGCTGGCGTGAGCCGTTCTTAAATGAACGCTTATTTTTGCGCTGATTTTAGATCAAGCGCATCGCGTTATGGCAAGGAAGAAGAAAGCGAGATCGACTCATGCAATCGGGTCCCCCAGTCGAGCATCCAGTGTTAGGGTTTTAGGGGAAATAGTTGCAGGATAATAAATAACATAGCTTTTAATTAAAACCGGGTTTTGATCTTTGTTTACCCGAGCTCTATTTGATTTGTCTCATGAGCAATTCTATCACTCGTCATTGATGGGAGCTATGCATTATCCAATCATTTTATGGTTTGCTCATGAGACCCCCAAGATTCCAATTATATTCATATCTGCCCCTTTTGGAGTCCGTGGAAAGACATTGCTTCTGGTCCTTCTCTAAGATTTTGTAAATGAACGCTAGCGCGCTCCAGCTGAATTCAGTGTTGAAATTGGCGTTGACTTAGCAAGAACTGAACTACTAAACAATGAATGACGACGAAACCGACTAGCCGCTATGCTATTGCGCATTCACGCCTTGCCCGATCATAGCCTAAGCTTTTTTCTTCTTCAAGTGGGCAGAAGGTCTTCGAAATCTCGCGCTCGCAAGGTCTTTATCATATTACCCTCGACTGTGCTGGGGAGTTTCCTATCTCATGGCTGCTAGCAGTAGCATCTTGTTAACACAGGGAAAGCAATAGTCTTGCATTTATTCTGGAAGTGGGAATTTCATATGTTGTTATATGTTTAAGTTAAAGCAACAAATTCAAATGCTTTGGCGGCAAATATATATATATATATATACATACATTTTTTTTTTGTTTTTTTTTTGCGACAAAGTTGCGTTGTAGATGTGCCATCCTCACAATTATTTTTACGTTGTCCAGATCATTTCGTTGAATCCAGACTTGTACATGTTGCTTTTTCTTGTTTCCTCTCGTTCTTGTGCCATTAATATTCATTATTCTATTGTCTTTGGTTTCTTGCTCAAACCTTTAGTTGTGTAATCCAGAAATTAACGCCAGAACTTTGAGAAGTAATAAAGCGAAACGATTGCCACTTTTGATGCCCTGAGCAGCTGTCCCTATGTTTGCGAACCTTTATATTGTCAGACGATTACAGCGATGTGTACAATTTAGTCACGGACGACTTCATAGTACACAGAAAGCTGTTATTTTTTAGCATTTCTTTTAACCTTTTAAAGGGATACTACAATAAAATGTCGGCGCTTATTTCTTGGTCTTTAATTGTTTCAGGGAGCACTATCACATCGAACACCTCAGTCTCTTGTTGAAGAAGACACGAAAAACAATTTTAAAGGGAATTAAACGATTAGCAGATGGCGAATGGTGGATGTCGATAAAGCCTCGTTTGTAATGTGCATCTAGGAACATTTACAGGTAGTGACGATGCCTGTATCGCGTACAACTATAGCCTCAGTGGTTCCTCATGCGTGCAAGCATGTGCACCGTGCACGATAACGTAGCTTTGGTAAGCTTGTAATTGCTCGCACTTGCCCGCACGAGTAGGGAAGTGCCGGCAGCCAGATGCCCTGCTTGCAAAGTAACGTTGCCTGCTTGCAATCGTCTTGTCGACGTTAGTCTCGCCGCAGCTCTGCTCGAGGCTACGTCACGATTGCGCCGGATGTAACGCGCTTTCCGCTGGATGCTCTCCGAGCGCTTGCCAGAGTGGGCCGTGTGTAACAAAAAATACAAATGTGAGATTGTCATTTACGGATGTTGTGGATCTTATTCAGCCTATTCCTAAACACAAGTATATTCCAAATTTCGTTGAAGTATCCCTTTAAAAACCCACTGACAACCCCAACATCAATTTTTGTTTATTACTATTATTATTGCAAACGACTGAAAATAACTCCCCAGGGATCGCCCTAAAGATTTTAAGTTTGAGAACTGCTTATTTGCAGAGAAAAGAAACATATTATCAGAAGGCTTGATTTGAAACGCCCGCCCGAATCAATGAAGTAGTTAGCGAAATGGGAAGCGTCGTTTAACTTTCTCTTTTTCTCTCTCATCGTTCATGGGCACAATCGTTCATGGGTATGAGCACGTGACACCCGGTCAACCGCGATAGTATTTGCCGAGACCTTTCTTTGCGTGCAGACGACGCGTCACTTCTCAGTGCCTTTTTGTTAGCAGTGTTAGTCGGTACACAACAATTAAAAAAAAAAAAAGTTAGGAAGAGAACACCGTCTATACTTCGTTTGAGCTTCCGTCCGAGCGCAGCCAAAGCCTGAGGGACGGTTCGCAACATCGGGAAGAGCAATCCTACGCACCACAAAGTAGTCCGCAAAAGTAATTCTTTTAAAATAACAGTTTTGTGCGTAAACATTGCACAATATTCCAGACGTGTACTGCTGAAAATAATTTGCAACTAAAGGAATTAAATGTCTGAAGTTTATGTTTTTATTAAAATATGTAAATTCATGTGGTCTAGTGAAAACACGTACATCCGCTGGCAAGACGGCTGCAGCGCTCGGTTTTGCTGTGTGATTTCGTTCCCGTAATTGCCGAATTATGTGCTACGGTGCTTTCCTCACCGAGTCGCTTCAAAACGTCCTTTCGCAAGGGCACGTTTTGGCCTCAGGCGCGGTCGTGATCAATGTCTACTTTCAAATCCGGCGGGAGACTCCGGCCGCGTCGTACCGTGAATGCGTTGTAAACAAGAAAAGCGTCCGGGCCACTACAATTCACTAATACGCGGCGAAATCGGGGCACCCCTTTACCTGCCGATCACATTAACGCCGAGAAACTGATGGAAAGGACCGCGTCTCGAGCCCTGGTATATCCATACAATACAAGGAAACATCAACGGCCGGGTCATCGGGCACCTTGCAATGTGTACTTGCATCTCGAAACTACGCCGAAATGCCGAACAGGTGGAAAGCTCGAACACAGACGCCAGCGGCCAGCCTACGTACTGACATGCCCTGCGACTACATTTCAGAACGTGAAAGGGCACCTTTCTGACCTGTAGCAGACGATACCGTTGATACACCCGTAGCAGACGAAATACTCGGCGAGCGCGGGCGGCGCGGACGACCAGCGGCGCCGCGGAGTGAAACGAAAGTGCAGGCGAGATCGCGTGACCTATTGCCGGCGTGTGATTGGCTCCGGCCACACGTAGCTTTGGCTGCGCTCGGACAGAAGATGAAACGAAGTATAGTAGCCCTTCCTGAGCGACGTGATTAATGATATCGCAAATTTTCTACGTGAGAGGTTATCCGAAATGCTATCCGGCACCGAGAAAAACGACTCGTCCGAGCTGTTTGGATGCGATACAATTAGTTGCATTGCATTCAACGGCATGCATTTTAAAGTTATGATGTTAATGCAATTAGTTGCGTTGCATTAACATCATAACCTTAAAATGCAGGCCGTTGACCCTTGTTTGGTGTTAGACAGGTGGCAGCTCATGATCAGTTGGCAGAATGCTCCACTGCTAGACAGTTGGCAGAATGCTCCACTGAAAATAGAGAGGTCCATGGTTCGATATCAGGACCAGGCGGATATTTTTAGCGCGCACCAGTCATGTAGTTGTGTTTGGAGATTACTGTTTGTCCTTTGTTTGTTTCCCTTCTCCAGAAATTATTATCGTTTTTTCTTTATATTCACTAAGCTTCCTTGCGCGCCTAAGAGGGTATCATAATGTAGAAACAGCACAAACAAACACGGACGAAGGAGAAGAAACACACATGCTGATTTTGGGGTCTTCCTGGTGTGTGTGTTTTTATCTTATTTTCTTCTTTTTCCTTTTTGAAGTAAAAGTTTCAGTTGCGAGTCAGCGCTTGTACCGTCTGCGTGTTTCTTCTCCTTCGTCCGTGTTTGTTTGCGCTGTTTTTACATTATGATCAACGAATACCAACTAGCCCAACTCTCGACATTAACTAAGATGGCATATTTTTTTTCGGGGGGGGGGGGGGGGGGGTTGATTAAAGCCCTTTTAGGTTTTAAAGTAGCGCAAGGTGCGTCTGTGCACGAGGCACGCGCAACGTGCAGCCCTTGGGAAGATCATGGCGGCACATTGCAGCAACGCTAAGCTAGATTTCAGACGCCATGTTCTTCCCTGAAGTGGCGCGCGGCACGTGTCTCGAGCATTTCCACAACAATGAATGGCGCCACTTTTCCCAGGATAAAGGGGCTTTAGAGTTAATGTGTTAGGAATAGGAATGTCCATGACTTTGGGTGCGGGTAGAGAGACGAAGGGCAAAAATGATTATGTAAATTATAAAAGGGGCTGATATTTTTTTTAAAGGGGGGGGGGGGGGGGGAGGCAGGGAGGGCGGCTGAAGGTTCATATGATCCACCCTGAATACGCGACTGCTTTGGAGTGCATCTTAACGGGGATTCACCCTCGATTTATTTGTAGCCGTTTCCTCATAGATGACGCATAATTTTACTGGAACAAACGAGTTTTATGCTCGCAGCTGCTCATGCAGTTCGGGCGCTCTGGGTGAGCTCGGGCCACGGTTTGTTCGCCGCCGATCCAGGCGAGCTAGATTTTTTTCGCCTGGCGTCCGCCTCTACTGGCAGGTTCCAACGGTCGACGCGGAAACACAAGCAATATAGTAAAATAAAAAATGGCTCCGACGTTAGAATTACGTTTGAACTATTAAAACCTATTTTGTGAGCACTATATTCAATGGTGTGTGTTCGTTTGCGCTCGAGTTTTCAGTGTTAGCAAGCGCGTCATTTGTGTGCAGATGTAGTCGTTCGCGCAAGTGACGCCCTGACATCATGTATTGACTTAGGCGGCGTTCATCGCTTGTTTGTCGCATGGAATTTGGTTTCCGACGAATGTACAGCGGCGTGTTGTAATAAATGTTTGCAGCCCGAATATAGGTGTTAATCTTTGCTCCAATGAGTTCAACCTTTAGATTCGAGCCCGTAACGACTAGCGTCAGGCTATGCACGAGTCACGGCCGTAGGTAAAAGACGGTTTCTGACCGTGGTGCGGTTTTCAGCGCTTGTACGCACGCCGCGTGCTTTGCTCGCTTTCGGAATTGACGAACACGAGAGTGTTAAGTCGTGAAGATCGCATGTTGAACAGTGCGATCTTCATAGCCCAGCATTTTGCAAACAAAGAGCTTTTGGTCGGTGCGACCCTCAGCGTTGCGGGTATGGCGGGTGCTTTGCTCACTTTTTGAAGCGAAAAACAATCATAGCACTTGTGAGTTTCCCCTTTGGGGGTACCACGAAACAGAGGAGGTTCCTTCGGTCCGGATAAAGACGTTTTTATTTGACGATAACGCCACACGCTTGCCCTGAGGGCCAACAATATCGAAGATGACAGCGCTGTCTCTTTTGACAGGATCGCCAGTCGGAGTCCCCGCTGCCACTATTGACAGTAGGGAGTTTTAGTAGACCGTGTTTCCCGCTCCGCTAACCCTCCGCTACGAAGAAACCGCAACTGCGCCTGCGTGCCGATGGCCTTGGCTGTAGAGTTCCGGGTAGCGGAGGGGCTCAGCGGAGGGGGAAACACGGTCTACTAAAACTCGCTAGTATCACGGAGGGGGTGGATTGGTAAAAGAAAGGAAGGCTCCATCATGCACAGCCTCCCCCAGCGAGAGTAATTCCCACTAGATTAGGGCCGTATTATATAGCCTACAAGAATGGACGCGCCCGGGGTGGGTTGGATGTAGGTTGGCTCCCCGGAGAGGCGGACATGTCCAAGTCAAATCCCGGGGCGTGTGCCTTCGGCAAATTACCCCAGAAGGACGAGGGAGAGCCGTCCGCAAGGGAAGACAGCCTCGCCTCTCATTTGGGACGCGCCCCCACATTGCGACGCCCCACGGCCTGCCTGAGCTAGGCCTAGATAGGGATGCGGGGAACAAGTGGTTCCCACACTCCCTATCTAGGCCTAGCTCAGGCAGGCGGTGGGGCTCTCGTCGGCGGAGGCCCTGGCTCTACGGAGCTCGGTTTTTCTTTGTGGACCTCTGACTTCCCGTGAATCTGTCTATTTCGGCAGCGCGGGAAGCCGACCGGGTGATACTGGCAATTGATCCAGCGCCCAGACGTTTTCTGTCTAAGAGCGAAGCGTGTGGCATTTGAGTCAATAAACACGTGGAAAACAGACTCAATGTGTTGATGTCGTCATCACCCACCTGCGCCCAAAAAGGCAGTCAATGAACGGACCCGGCCGTATAGCTGCGCAAAGAGTGGACTGCGGGGGGGGGGGGGGGGGGGGGGGGGGGTATTCATCTCAATGAGGACAATGGGGTAAAGTGACCACAAATCCCACACCGTCTGGGCTGTGATGTACACCTGTGCCACTCAATAAGGTACGCTTCAGAGTAACGATACTTGGCCATATTGTATATTAAAATCATGGTTGCCAGTTATTTGAAGCTTTATCTGAAATCACAGAAAACGCTTTTCCGCCCTCCAGATATGTTTAAACAGTTCGCGACAGAGCAAAGCAATATTATATGAGCTTCCTAACACCGAATCAAATGCTGAGGAAGTCGAACTTTTGAATCATGACAATCAGGGGGGGGGGGGGGGGGATGTGGTGTATAAAACGGGAAAGGGGGTTTAATTTTCTATGCGAAATGTTATTCTCCAGGCAGGGAAAAGACTCGCATAGCCAAAGGGGAGAGGGAGGGAAAGATGTGGATTGAGATTGGTTGAATAAAATATTTTAGCAGTTACTAGGTGAAAGCGCCAATCAAATCATTTGTAGGGTAGAGGGAGGGGAAGGGGAAGGGCAAAGCGTTGCTAACACGCGGCTAAAACATGGGTCAAAGTAAACGTTCGATGAAACGCGCCAGTGCCAACAGTCGCTCAATCGCTCCCAACATTCGGTTAATTGCACAAGTACAGCTCGTCGCCGCGGAGCGGCGACGAGCTGTACTTGTGCAACCTGTGTAACAACCTGTGAACCTGTGTAACATGTCACGCCGCCGCGAAGGGGCGGCGAAACTTGTGTTTCACAGCCGCAGTTCCGCAGTTCTGCCACGACACGGTTACGTTCACTGGAGTTTTGCATCATTGTCATGTCGCAAACGTGTGACGAGATCTTTACCGGTTTCCGAATTGCGCGCGGCAGTTAAAGACGGTCTGAAATCTCAGTCACATGCGCAAACTCGAGCACTGCACGGAATATGACCCGCGCCCGTTGCTTGCCACCAGTAGGAAATAGCAGTTCCTTTGTTGTGGACACCTGTGCCCCTGTCGCCCTTACCGAAGCTAGTAATGTTTTCCGTGCTTTCTCGTATTCCGGGCAGTGCCATAGTATGTGATCGATGTCTTCAACGTCCCCGCACGTAGAGCAGTCAGCACTGCTTCTCTGAGACGTCCTTTCAAAGCGATGCAATGTCTTCCTCGTGAACGCGCTATTAGTTCAGAGACGACGCAAAAGCGTTGCCTCTTTCCGCGTCAGTTTAAAGGTTGGGACTGGTACAGGACCTTCTCCATTGGCTGTCCCGGGATCGGGGTGTCTTTTCCTGAGATCGCGTGCGATGAGAAGGCGCGCCTCGTGGAAGCGTCGCAGGTTGTGCGTGGTAGTCGAGATGCTGTGTGCCCTTGTTGCCATGACAATCAGCAGTTTCATCTGCTGAGCCAGAATGGCGGCGCCCACAACAATGTCGGGGTACGGAGTGCCATTACTCTAAGCGCAGCTCATTTAGTGGCTCTATAAATGCACAACTAGGAATGGTTCGTAAGCATGTTTCAGCATCCGCCCATCAGCGCTAATAAAGCGTAACAAATTTGATTAAATAACTTATCCTATTTCAACACTTTACCCTATTGCCCTAACCCCTGGAACAGTCACACTCGCAGTTCAGTTCCATGCACCCATATGGAAGGTGTTTGTGGGCAAGATCAGTTCTAAATTTTACTTTCTGGGTAAATATTTTAAAGTACTTACGGTAATATTTGTAAACTATATTTTTAACGAGTAGGCATAGTTTCGGTTTGCTTCAACTCGCTTGGTGCGAATTTCAAAACTACGCACTCCTGCGAAAACGGGACATAATTTTTTATTCGGACAAAAAGACGGGACCGCAGAAGCCTACCTCAAAAACGGGACCGTCCCGGCCAAAACGGGGCGTCTGGTCACCCTATAGTATAGGCTCCCTACGGGAGCCAGAGTTGCGCGTCTGTTTTCCACGTGCCGCCGCGTCGTTATTCACCGAGATCCGATCACATGAGGAGCCGGATCAAGTGCCGTGCAGGAAAGCAGACGTTGCACGCACCCCGGCGTAAGTTCCCCTGCCTTTGAGCGCGCCGCGCGCCTCGAACGCGCGGCGCCGCTATTCGCCGAATTCAGCCACGTGAGAAGCGGGATCAACATGCCGTGCAAAGCTGCACCGCCATCTCTCTGGAGGAGTGTGAAGCAGAGCGCGACCAAAGCGGGCGCTGTGGCACTCGCGGGTGAAGTGGTCGTAAGTAAAATCGAGTTGATCGTGCTCCAATTCAGCTTGATTTCTATGTCGTTTAAAAAAAACGAAGATTGCACGTGTACAGATTTAGTCCCTCTCAAGCAGCGCAAGTGCACGGGCGCCAAAATATTTGGCCATAGCATCTTATAATATGGGACTATGCATGGACCTTCATAGCCACAGAAAGTGGTGTCCAGCTAACGGCGTGCGGCACGTTCCGTTTGCTTGACAGCGAATGCGACCAAGGTCGGCTTTGCCCAACGAATTTGTTGGAGAAGTGCGATATTGCATTGTCTTCTAGACTTAAGGTACGTTTATACTCCAACGTAACGTCGACGGGCGCGGCGTAGCGCACCGCGTGCAGATACTGATTGGTCGCAAATATTGAGTTCCTCGTTCTCGGCGAATAAAAGGCGCGCGTTCTGCGCTACGCTGCGTTCACTGCGCTCAACGTTGGAGTATAAATAGCCCTTTAGAGAGTGGTTTTGAGACGATGCATGTAGGACGTAGTGATGCCATGGCAACGCGAACGCCTTGTAAGCGCTGCCTCGCGCCTGACTTTAATTTCAGAAGTACATGACAGCGGTCGATGCCGCGAGCTATTCCAGAGCAACTATAACAGCCAATTCAATACCACGTGACCTAGAGCTCTGGGAATCGCAAGGCCCACCCGGACAGTCACATCCGCTCAGTTCGGGATGGACTGTGATGGCCTGTAACGTCCTCAAGATACATCTCGGCGGTTCAGTAGGCCCAGTTTTATGCGTTTGGTGATTACACTGGCTTTTGCATATCTCGGCAACTGCGCATGGTAGCCTCTATAACATATAGCTTGTATTTTTGTTTCTTCTTATCCCTATTACTAATTCGCTTCATCATTACCATAACAGGTCAGGTTGCTACCATTTTAGATTCTACTGTGTCCTTCCTAGCGGAGGCCTTTGTGAAGAGGCTCGTCAACGCCCATTTCAGTGGCTTGGTATGTCGGTAAGACAAGATAAAGAAGAAATGTCGGTTGAAATCTGGCGTGTGTCTAAAGCGTCTATATACTCAAGCCTCAAATTCTCATGAAGTGCAAGCAAAGCCGAAGGCACAAGTGCCGTGGTTTCAGGGACTGCAGTGACGTCACGCCAGCTGCCATTCTGGTGGCCTTCGTTATTTACCAGCGTAAAATGTGTACTATAATTGTTTGTTTGTTTTTGCAAGAGGAAGTAGAATGCACAAGGCATGGTGCAAGGACGTTACGTGCTGCAAGCCATGTAAAGCAATAACTCGGTCGAACTTCCGTCTTCTTGCCTTTTGGGTTACGTGACGCCGTAGAATCAGAGCTGAGTTGGATGATCACATTACGGTTGTCACGCGATCGGCATCAACGCCCGCCTTGGTTCACGCACGCACCGAAAGTGAAAAAAACATGGCATTTCTAGATGGATAGATAATAAATGTAATATGGCCCGAACTCTCACGCTAAAATACACCACGGCCCTTTTTGTTTTTCAAATATAAGATGGGTCAGGAGATGACAGAGATGTCAGAAGACAGATAGAAGCCAGGGAAGCCAAACCAGAGCTGTGAAGTAAAGTTCCTGGATGAAAATCACGCTTGGCGTTTCTTACAAGAAGCGACAACCACTATTGCGAACGCGTAAGAGAGGCGTACCACGAGACCACGAGCGAGAGCTGCACCACAGTTTCCTCTCAGGGGCCGCTTTTCTCATTTCAGTGCCGCGCCACCTTTTGCTTCGGCATATTGATACTTTAGACCCATGTTGTAAAAAAAAACTATCTCCAAACTCCGGTCTAAAAACATGCTTTTCGTGCAAGGCTCGTCAAATTAGGAGGCGCTGGAGAAAGGCAGCATTCTGCGTTAAAGGGGCATTGACACATCAAAATAATTTTTTTTTATTATCCAAAACGATCGAAAACGATGCCGGCACATTACCCTTAAAATTCGAAACTTGTTAATTGAGTATTTGTGATGTAAAAAAACAATTCCCAAACGCCGAATTCGAAGTTCCCGCGCGATATGCGCCGGTGCGTTGACGTCAAATATTGCGGAGTCCTGAGAGTCGGGCAGGGCCGGATTAAGGTAGGGGCTAAGGGGGCTGCAACCCTGGGCCCCCGACTCTCTGGGGGCCCCCATACAGCTCGTAGAAAAAAAAAAAGAAAACGAAATTTAAAAATATTTGGGGAGCGATGTTGCTTTGCCGCAGCATTCGAGATGAGGGAACGCGCACTTCGCGTAGCACACCCCTGTCCCTGTACAAAGCCGGCCCTTTGGGTGGGTGACCGGCCCCTTAGGGTGCTTGTCCACTTTCTTTGGAAAGCGGCTTCGAGCAAACGAAGAAAACACGCGAGGGGCCCCAAGATCTGGGGTTTTCGCTCCTCTTTTTTTTAGAGCGCAGCTCTTAGGGGCCCGTTTCCGGCTTGAGCGGCGTCGCCGTCGCCGTCGCCGTCGCCGTCGGCGTAACCGCGCGGTGCATCATGGGAAATGTCCCATAATGCACCGCGCGAGCCCCCACCGGGGTCACGTGACCTCGTGGGGGGTCACGTGACCCCCCGAAGTCACGTGACTCCCCTGAGGTCACGTGACCCCCTCCTCGAGGTCACGTGACCCCCCGAGGTCACGTGACCCCCGCCGATGTCGCGTGACCCCCCGATGACGTCATCGTCACTGATGACGTCACCGGCATCCACATCGTCATCGTCATCATCACTGATGACGTCATCGGCATCCACATCGTCATCGTCATCATCACTGATGTCGTCATCGGCATCCACATCGTCATCGTCATCATCACTGATGACGTCACCGGTATCCACATCGTCATCGTCATCATCACTGATGACGTCACCGGCATCCGCATCGTCATCGTCATCATCACTGATGACGTCACAGGCATCCACATCGTCATCGTCATCATCACTGATGACGTCACCGGCATCCATATTGTCATCGTCATCATCACTGATGACGTCATCGGCATCCACATCGTCATCGTCATCATCACTGATGACGTCACCGGCATCCACATCGTCATCGTCATCATCACTGATGACGTCACCAGCATCCACATCGTCATCGTCATCATCACTGATGACGTCACCGGCATCCACGATGTCACTGATGATGACGATGACGATGCCGGTGACGACATCAGTGACGTCACTGATGACGTCATCAGCGACGTCACTGATGACGTCACCGACAATCGCATCGTCATCGTCATCATCACTGGTGAAGTCATCAGTGACGTCACTAATGACGTCATCGGTACCCGCATCGTCATCGTCACTGATGACGTCATCAGTGACGTCAGTGATGACATCATCGGCATTGGGGCTCACGTGACCCCCCCCTGGTTAGTTTACCCCCCCCCCCCCCCCAGTGCCCTTCCCTCCTCCTCCTCAAGAGCTGCGCTCCAATTCGGCGTTACAGGGAGTTGTAAGCGGCTTTCATTTTTTTTTTATCAGGAAGGAAAATGTCATAAACACCTCTCCCTTCACCCTAATCGGGCTCGTGTCTCGTGCGCGAAAACAGGTGTTTTTGAGCAGCGCTTACACTTTGAAAGTGCGGCTTTTGACGCTGCTGGGGAAGGGAACAAAGCTGCATGCCGCCTCCGCGGTGGTCTTGCCGGAGTGCTCCCTAGTTTTAACCAGACGGGAATGGTAAATCTTTTTATTTTGAGGCTATTTCAGAGCGTTAGTTTTACGAACAATGGTGGCCCTCTAGGAAAGTGCACGATTGTTTATGCCGAAGGATGCACACATGATTCCACTTCGCGAGAAGCTGAGTCCGGGTGGCGCGGAGTAATTCCTTTTCGATACACGACTTTTTAGGGAAGCGACAGTTTTGTCCGTAACAATGAGCTTGAAAGCCCTGCCTATGACAAGCCTGTAGAGATACCATCAGCCCCCAAGAAAAAAGCAGCACATGGTAGTAATTTTCAGGATTCCCAGAAATAAAAGAAAGAAAGGGAACTCTTCGAACAGCCTATGAATGACGGTCTTATAGTTACTGGAATTTACGTTTCAGTTGCAGATTGGCCGATTTTGTTGAACCAGAGAGTGAGAGTAGAAGGTAGCCAATCATATCACTTAGTTCGTCTGCACCAACCATATTTTAGCGTTTTGTTCAAAGTTACGAAAACTCGCTATATGATGAGGCCTTGTTTTTCCGGCGGGACAAATCCTTCCAAGTCGGAGTCCAAACGTCAGGTCGCAAGTATCTGAGTGGAGCTGCTAAACGAAAAACGAAGTTCGAGAGGGAACAAAATCAGAAAAGGTTGCCAAAGCTGACTAAATATTTAGCCAGTTGCCCTAAGACATCTTCGAATGAGCCTCTACCATCGGGATCACCAAAACTAAAAGCTGACTCCCAAGTGCAGCAATCCACCGATCATGCCAAAGAAACTGGTGAAGAAGCTGAACCACCTCCTCTGCCCTGCCCCCTTCCCGTGACGCGTGAGCCTCTGCTACCACAGACCACCTAGAAACCCCCACCACAGACACGGGAAATTGTCTCAAGGTCAAGGAGCCCTTCCAACAGCGTGCTGAAAAGTGTTCCACAGGCGTCGGAGACTGTCTGCGGGCAACTGTACTGGAGCCGGTCGCTGTCCATGGAAGTGAGGATGTCGCAAGAACAGTTGCGTCACCGCCCAGCGATTCTGACGAGTGCGTGGATTTGACTCCGCAACCTCTCGAGGTAGGATCCATCAGCGTTGAAAGCGATCCAGCTAAGTGGTCTGATACTGTGCCTGACAAATTTCGAACCGCGTGTATCGAGAGAGGACCGCAGTACTTTCAAAATCGATCGGAATACTTACCCCACTTTAGAGAGACAGTACACGAGGCAGAAACGATATCTGTCCATTCAACTTTTTGTGAGGAAGGCCGCTAACGGGGAGGTATTTGAGCGACACTGGGTCTTGTACTCTCAGTCCAGCGGGTCTGTGTATTGTTTCATGTGCAAGCTGTTTGCCGCATCAAACAGTCCTTTTGCGACGGATGGGTTTTGTGATTGGAAAAAGGTTGAAGAAAAGGCAAGAGTCCACGAAGACAGCATTGACCATCGAAACGCTGTTGTTGCGTGGCTAGCTCGCTCTACTGCTCGTGCAACTATTGACAAAGAGTTAGTTCAAAACTTTGTAACCCAACGCGCCTACTGGAAAGAGGTACTAAAGCGCGCCGTGGCAAACGAGTTGTCGAGGAGGTAAAACGTGCCAAATATTACTCACTGATTGTGGATTCTACTCCCGACATTTCCCATGTTGACCAGTTGTCTGTTGTACTTCGGTACTGTTTGCTGGGTAATGTTCACGAGAGGTTCATTGGATTTGTTCTAATTGAATCACACACTGGGCAGTACCTGGCAGCCACAGTACTATCCCTTCTTGATACGAACGGCATTTCAGTTGGTAACTGCAGGGGTCAGTCGTATGACAATGCCAGCAACATGGCAGGAAAGTATAAGGGTCTCCAAGCCGAGATAAAAGAGAAAAACGAACTCGCTGTTTATGTTCCATGCTAGGGTCACTCTTTAAACCTAGTAGGAGCTCGGAGTGTTGACTGTTGTACGGAGGAAGTGAAGTTTTTTATCCTTACTCAGAAGTTGTACGTATTTCTTTCTGCCTCCCCAAAGCGCTGGAGATGTTTTATCAACAGCCTAGAACAGGAAGGAAAGCCATCTGTCCTGAAAAGCCTATCTCGCACGAGGTGGTCAAGGCACGCTGATTCGTGCAAATAAATTGTAAACAACTTCAGACGTGTTCAAAATTGTCTGCAGACTATGATGAGCGACAAAGAAGAGACCTGGGACACTCGTATTGAAGCGCGATCTCTTCTCAAGAAGCTGTCTATGCTCGAAACGGCGTTTATGGCAACGTTTTGGAACGAGATCCTGGAGCGTTTTGACAAGACCAGTGTCGCACTTCAGAGACCTGGTTTAGACCTATCAACGGCTGTTGACCTGCTCAACTCT
This sequence comes from Ixodes scapularis, assembly GCF_016920785.2. Lineage (NCBI taxonomy): Eukaryota > Metazoa > Arthropoda > Arachnida > Ixodida > Ixodidae > Ixodes > Ixodes scapularis. The sequence continues at coordinate 97,711,858 of NW_024609857.1, forward strand.
CTTGACGGGTTCGTGAGTTCTCTCCGGCCTAAATTTGAAGCTTTCGAGGAGAAGGCAATGGCACTAAGCGTAGAGCAGTGTTACCAAGGTAAACTCACTCGAGACACCTCAAGGCAACTCACGGCAGTGGAGGAGGATGCGAGGGCACATGGTAGCAGAAGGTTCGAGGTAGACACGTTTTACGTAATTCTCGATAACCTGAGCTCAGCGCTGAGGACTCGGAAAGCCGCGTATACCGATCTCTGTGAAAAATTCAGTTGATAAAACTTCTTAGGGAAACTGGAAGCGAAGACGAACTAAGAGAGCAAGCTGATAGGCTCGCTGAAACCTACAAGGAGGATGTTGAGTCGACCTTTTCTACTGAAGTCGTTCAGTTCTCGCACTATCTGAAGAGTTGCGTTTTACAGGATACAAGTGCACGAGGACTTTTACAAGTTCTGCAGGAACGAGACATTGTAAGCGTTTTCCCCAATGTTTCCATCGCCCTTAGAATATACCTGTGTATTCCTGTATCGAATTGCGAGAGCGAACGGTCATTTTTGAAGTTGTGCTTGATTAAGAATTGCCTTCGCTCCACTCTCAGCGAGGAAAAGTTGAATTCTCTAGCTATCTTGTCTATCGAAAGGAATATATTGCGGCAGATATCTTTCGACGAGACGATATCAGAATTTTCAAGCTTGAAAAGCCACAAGATGCCGTTTTGAATGTAAAGTTAGTTCGCATTCAGATTTTTGCTAGTTGTGTTAATAATTGTTGTATTTAAGACACCCGTGACGAGCACTGCTGTTTATTCCCTCTTTTACTTTATTGCACGGAGACATGTAAAACGGTCCAACATGATGGCCCTTTGCGTTCCTTTGCAACGTAGGGAAACTGACAAATCACAGATATCATTGCATTGTGTATAATATGCGATATGTACGCATTGTATATATCTAAAATCTGCATTGTAAATATTGTTAATACTTCTATATTTGCGGTACATTTTTGCACTTTCCTTCAATTTCGAGCGTGATTGTTTGAATAAAATATGTTTCTCATGGAAAAAGTTTTGTTCTGCACTTTGCCCTATGCCTACGTGGCAGGGCGATCATTGTTGACAATGGAAACTCAACAAGTTATCCCTTAGACGGTAATCAAGCGCGAGCTGTAATGAATGTGTCGATGACACTGAACAATATACTCTACTTTCTATTGTTAAAAACTAAAGAAAACTGCGGTATTTCCCAGGTTCATTGCTTTAACCAGACCACATCATCATCATCATCGTCGCAATCATCATCATCATTAGGGCCCCTGAAGCGTCCTTAGCCCAGGGCCCCAAAATGCCTTAGTCCGGCTCTGAAGTCGGGACAGAACGAGCGGGTTGGTATGGATAACTAAACTTGAGGAAGAAAACGAGAAGGGACCGTCCCTTCTCGTTTTCTTCCTCAAGTTTAATTCCTGAGAGTCGACTTTCCTTCACGACTCCGTGCTGTTGCCATTGCGACCCGATGCGAGGAGGAAAGGAGCGGGAGATGAGGGCGCCGTCGGACCGAGAGAAACCGGTTTTATTCCGTGCGAGTGGTGCCGGCTGCCCAGGCGGCATGTTTCCCGAGGGAGGATAGAATTCTAGAAGGCGACATTACAATGGGCTTCGATTTTTGGTATTTCAAAAAGAAGGGCCGTAGTGCGTTCGCAATTGCGTTTAAAAACACGTTTTACGATTGTCGGTATTCAAGGAGTCATGAAACGAGTGTTGGGAGGGGGTAAATTATTTTAAATTGGGACTTTACTAATCGCATATCGTTTAGTTGGCCAAAAGAAAGAGGGTAGAAAGTCAGCAGCCATCTTTTCGGTACGAACATTTGAAAATATAGCGAACTATTTTGTACCTTCTTTCCTTCGAAAGCTTTCCGCCTTTTCACAATGATACATCCGCTATTCCCAAAGCGCGTCAGCGGTGCCAACCTGACGTCAGCCGAGCCCAGCTCACGCATTGGACACGAGAACTGCGTCACTCGGACGTATGCGCTCGTCAACAATCAATCCATCCACGAATATTTGAATTCGCGTTCGTGGCCAATGAGTGCCCTGACGGAACTTATCGTCACTGGGGAAAGACAAGTTCTATGGTGTGCATAAGACGCACGGTGGGTTTTTACGTCGTCGTGACAAAAGCATGTCACGACGACGTGATTTCACAATTCGCATTTGAGTTGAGAATTAAAGCTAAGGAGGAAGAAGTAGGAAAATCGTTTCATGACCCCTTAAGAGGGGTCATGAAACGAAGAAGTAGGAAAATCGTTTCATGACCCCTTAAGAGGGGTCATGAAACGATTTTCCTACTTCTTCCTCCTTAGCTTTAATTCTCAATTCAAATGCGAATTGTGAAATCACGTCGTCGTGACATTCCTTCGGCACCGGTGCGATGACTCCTAGGTTCCACCGTGCTTTTTATGCACACCATAGAACTTGTCATTTTTCAGTGACAATAAGTTCCGTCAGGGCACTTATTGGCCACGAACGCGAATCCAAATATTCGTCGACGGATTGATTGTTGACGAGCGCATACGTCCGAGTGACGCAGTTCTCGTGTCCAATGCGTGAGCTGGGCTCTGCTGACGTCAGTTTGGCGCCGGTGACGCGCTTTTGGAACCGTGGATGTATCATAGTGAAAAGGCGGAGAGCTTTCGAAGGCAAGAAGGTACAGAATAGTCCGCTATATTTTCAAGTGTTCGTACCGAAAATCTGGCTTTTGACTTTCTAGCCTCTTTCTTTTGGCCCACTAAATGATATGCGATTATAGTCGGATGCAACCTAAGAACAATCTTTTAGCTCCACCCACAAGCGCATTGCGCCCATCTGAAGTGCCTCCGCCGTCGAGAAAGTAGTTCGCTAGCAACGTTGCTTTTTCTTCCTCCAGGAAACCTGTCTTAAACTACTACAATATTTATTTAATTCATTCAGGACATTTAAATAAGTTAGAATACGTTTTTGTCAACGAAATAGCTGTTTAGTAAAGAAAGAAAAAATTCATGTCCAATTTACCGTCTTCCCAATTCATTTTCTGTCCAAGATACTGTCTAACATACCGACTAACATACCTCTCAGCAGTGCTAAGCCTCGCGCCCGCTTCGAAATTTTCGTTGGCGATAGCGTCGCTGGATTCTCACGTTGTCGCGCAAAAACTGCTGCAAACGCAAGCCGATACCATCAAGATTTCGTGGCGTAACCTCGGGCACGTAAAACACGGTGCAAAAAAGCAGAATGATTGTCACGAGAAACTATAGCATCGCGTTGCTAAGGCCAGCAGCCATGTTGAGCTTTTTTTTTTTTTTTCGAAAGGATCGCGATTGGACCACAGAATCGTGACGTCATGAAAACAATTGGCTGGCGTTTCTCGGCGTAGGATTACATTTTCCTCTGAGAGGCATTTCCGGTTTTTTCTTAGCTTGCAACCGAGTATAGTAAAGTCCCAATTTAAAATCATTCATCCCAACCCAAAATTCGTTTCATGGCCCCTTTAATGTTACAGAAATGCCGCCTACAAAGCTTCTAAATTTTATGATTTTTGAAGTGACGAATCTAAAGAAGCAAAGGGGAAAACGGAAAAGGAATGCGCCAAAAAACAAAAAAAGGGCGGGCGCACGTAAATATTTTTTTTCGCGATGTGTTTTTTTTTTTTGCGTGTCTATGACTACAATTTGCATCGTTTTAGACAATAATAATAATAATAATAAAAAAAAACACGAACCTTGGGCTGTCAGTGCCCGCCCGTCCTTATTTCGAACTCTCTTTGTTCGCGTTCCTCCCATCGAAAAGCGTGCTGCAAGGGCCTCAGCACGCACCTGAAATCGCTGCACCGCAGTGTTCTTCCGCAACATAAAGGCCGCCTGCTTTCATCGCCGTCATCATGGCAACAAACGTCGAATGAATGGAAGCACACACCGTACCACCGCGGGAAGCCAGCAACAGCTGACGCCATTTTACGATCGCCGTCTGATGGTCAAAGCCAAACGCGGCGTGTCAGATCGGCCGGGTTCGCCGGTACGCCGCTGACAAAGACGACGAAGCTGAGACACGCCGAAGGTAATTCAGCAAGCAAGAGCACAGCGGAACGACAACAACGGGGGCTTTTATTGGAATCGAAGGCGCGAAATAAGTAAGATAAATTTTTATTTAAATCATAACACGCGAAATCCTAGTTGGGGACCACATACCCTTGCTGAATCTTTCCTGTGAACTTTTTACAGAGACACGGGGTGCCGCATTCAGAGAGCGGCTCCGTTTGCAAAATATGGGGGCCCTTAAAAGGGCCCTTTTTGACCGCTACCAGAACCTAACTGACGTGACGAGCACTTGACAAGAGGTTGGCGCATTAGTCGACATCATGCACGCAGGCGGGCGACGGGCTCAGCGCAGAGGAGCACGAGCAGCGAAAGCTCGCGCTGCAGAACCCAGGGATTCCGGGTTCACTCTCCACCCCCGTCCCTTTCGATCTGGATGAGCATCGTACCGGCGTGCGGTCGTGTATCGCTGCTGCGTGGTGCACGTTAAAGACCCCAGCCTAGCAGTCGTATGACACTGGATAAATTTTTCATCTACAGCTGGGAGACTCGTCGCCCGTTGAGGCAGACCAAGTTTTGGTCTGTATAAACATACACACAACCATAACCTCCTCTATACTGTATAGAGGAGGCTATAACACAACCCAATTTTGTTTTTCTCTGGCTCAGGGCAATTGGTACTGGTGTCACCATTTTGTTGAACCCTCTGAAAATAAATCTAGCGAAAACGGCCCTGTCAAGTTTATTTATACAAATGCTTAACCATCAAGATATTTAGGCTTCCCGTAAAGGTGTTCAAATCAACATAGGAGCCACGACGGTTTCGAACTATAGACCCATTGCCTTAACATCAACATCCTGAACATTTTAGAACATATAGTTTCCAAACATGTCCGACAATTTCTTTCTGGTAACAAGCTTTTCAGCGACTACCAACATGGGTTTCGGGAGGGTTTATCGACAGTGACCCAGCTTGTAGAAACAGTTCACTATCTTTGTGTAGTGGTTGATAATAAGGGACAAGTAGATATAATATTTTGGACTTCAAGGAAGCATTCGTTAAGGTCACTAATAAAAAACACTATTAATTAAATTAAAATCAGTGTTGGGAGAAAATAACGTCGTTAATTTGATCAAGGCATTTTTTACAGATCGTACGAAGTTTGTAGTTATTGAAAAAAAAAAATGTCTGAAATACGCCACGTTGAGACGGAAGTGCCACAGGGTTCGGTGCTTGGGCCATTGTTGTTTTTGTTTGTTTGTTTGTTTATTTTATTTTTTTTTGACACAATGGTCAAGGGGTTGGGCAAAAGGCAAATACAATCACCTGACTGGGTCCCAACCCCTGTAGCAACACTCAACCGCAGGGCACAAATCGGGAGAGAAATAAAATGAAAATGAAAAGCCAGCTCGCAGCACAAGTCGAGAAAGAAATTATTTTAGCCAGCTAAACTCTCTTCAGCTAAAAAAACACTGATTAATAACACAACTCACTATGTATGTACACAAGCAACATTAAAATATTCCCTTGGGTATTTTTTTAAATGAAACGTAGAAGTGATTTCCTGTGCCGTCTCATACACGGAAAAATGTTTCTTTAGAATATCTGTAATCTGGTAGGGTAATTTTTGAGTACCATAATTAGTCCTCATTTTTGGTTTTAGAAACTGCTGGTGCCTCAGGTTGTAATTTGTTTGCTTGGGTAGGTACGTCTCGTGAAAGATATCAGGATCAATCTTAATTTCTGTGTGTATTGAAATCGCCACCTTTAGACAAAAAAGGTTATCTACCGTTAGCGTTTTATGTTTATTGAAACTATGGGAAGTTGATTGAAACCGGGGCAAATTATCAATTCGCCGAACCGTGCCTTTTTGTAATGTAAGTAATTGCTTAATATTATTTTGTGTGGTTGTCCCCACACCAATAAACAGTAATATAGCCTCCAGTGAATCATAGATGCTGTCGTTTTAACCAGTTTGGAAGAAGCTGCCTGCACCTGAAAAGTTAAATAATGGATCTAGAAATCCCGTTTTGGAGACCGTTTACTTGGGCGTTCAATACAAATTTTCGTGGAAACGAACACGAAGAAATTTATAATAATCTACGCATTCAAGAAGGGAGTTTTGAAAGGATATATTAATTGTGTTAGTAATAGGTTTGTTCTTTAGGTACATTAACAACCTCATAACTGATTCGCCCATTCAAGCCAGATTATTTGCAAATTACTGTAATATTTACAACGAAGTCAAATCTCTTGCAGACCAAATAAGGTTAAATAAAAATTTGTCTCAAATAACTGATTGGCGTACACATGGCAAATGTCCCTGAACAAGCAAAAAACCGTATGCATGAATATTACTAACAAGGGACAGCCTTTGAGGTCCAGCTGCACACTTTAGGGGGTTACATTCACAAATGTCACGGATTATAGGTACCTTGGAGTTGGAGTAACCATAACTTCAGACCTTAAATGGACAAGGAACATAGAGAACGTTGCTGGTAAGGTCAACAAAAGACTAGGGTTTGCCCGGCGCACGCTCGAACTTGCGTCACAGGAAACTAAGCTGATTGCATACTAGATATTAGTGCGCCCTATCTGAGAATACGTGTGCGAAGTTTGTGATCCGCATGTAAAAAAATTGCAGTTAGAACTAGAAACTGTCCAGCGACGGGCATTGCGTTTTGTTTATTCGCGGTACCGAAGAAAGGTATCTGTGTCCCCTTTGTACGGCGAAGACAGTTTAACGTTCTTCCAACTTCGCAGGAAACAGAAAAGGCTGACTCTTTTTTGCATCATTATAAACAACTTACTACTAATCGACAATAATCTGTATATCAGTTAAGATAAGACGCGAATAACGAGGAATGAGCACAGAAGGCATGTGAAAGAACAAACGTTTGGTAAGGATTGTTTGAGACATTCATTTTCTTGCAGTCTGCACGAGATGGAACTTGCTACCGGAAAGCATTGTAGGTGCATGTAGCCGGGGGGAGCTCGCATCTTTTATTTCAACATTGGATATGAGCACGACTTCAGTCTGTTGTATTCTATCATGGACATTGCTCATAGTTTCGTGTATGGATTGTGTTTGTTCCGGTGCAGGGTAGCTCGAACTGAGTTTGTATATGTTTGACGACTGATTGTTGGGCTCTACTTACTTTATCGTGTTAAATTTACTCATGTCTCCCGCTCCTATCCTGGTCCCGTAAGGAACCGACAGTATTTTCAGAGATATAAATAATAATCTCTAGTAGGTAGTACCACTGGTTTTGTCACTTTTTGTTTTCATCTGAGAGATTTTAATTTCAAACTTGCCTCAAAATGCGCTAAAAATAATTAAAATGGTCATAACTCTGGATTTTATTAAAATTCTCCAGTGCTCTCAAATAAAAGTCCAAGAGCCGTACAACTTTCACTACATCTTCATAATGAACCTCAAAAATAATCAATACTCTGGTGTATTTTTGAAACCCAGGTTTCTGTAGCGAAATTTGCCCCTTGAGTGACGAGCGGGTGAAACCCCCTTAAAGGGGCTATGAAACGATTTTTGGGCTGGGATAAGTTATTTTAAATTGGGACTTTACTAATCGTATATCGTTTAGTTGGCCAAAAGAAAGGGGGTAGGAAATCAAAAGCCAGCTTTTCGGTACGAACATTTGAAAATATAGCGCACTGTTTTGTACCTTCTTTCCTTCGAAAGCTCTCCGCCTTTTCACTATGATATATCCGCGGTTCCCAAAGCGCGTCAGCGGTGCCAACCTGACATCAGCCGAGTCCAGCTCACGCATTGGACACGAAAACTGCGTCACTCGGACGTATGCGCTCGTCAACAATAAATCCGTCGACGAATATTCGGATTCGCGTTCGTGGCCAGTGAGCTGCCCTGATGGAACTTATAGTCACTGGGGAATGACAAGTTCTATGGTGTGCATAAGAAGCACGGAGGAAGCTAAGAGTCATCGCACCGGTGCCGAAGAATGTCACAACGACGTGATTTTACAATTCTCACTTGAATTGAGGATTAAAGCTAAGGAGGAAGAAGTAGAAAAATCGTTTAATGACCCTTTTAAGGGCACCTCGAAGGCTTTGGCTGCAGAGCGAAAAAACCGCTGCTCAGCACACTTTCATGTGCTTTCTTCATGTAATTTTAGCTCCATGAATCCCGGGATATTTTCTTTGTGGTTGAGTGGACTATCATCGACAATAAGAAAAAAAAATACTATAGCTTGGGAGCCAACATATCGAGCCCGCGAAAAATCAGTTCACGCCTTTCGATGCCGCTGTTGTCGCGTTTTGCGCCTTAGAAATGCTCTTGTTTAAACAACTTCATTGTCATAACAATAAAAAAACCTGGAGCAAGAAAAATTGTATCCACAAACAAACAAAATAGGAGCTTATCTTTGTACAGTAGATTTTTCAATCTCAGCTGCACGCCTTCAGAAGAATTGAAGTGCAGAAATTCACCCATTTTGACGGCTCGTCTACCTACGACCAATTACTGTTTTTTTTTTTGTTGTTACCCAGCGTGTTTTTAATAGTCGCAGCAGATTTTCTACAACGTAAAGCGGACACGTAGTGGCTCACGTCGGCAAAGTATTGAATTAATCACAAGTTTCGCATACAAAACGCACCAAACTCAAAATGTCTCATTTTGTCCCATGTATTGTTCTGCCCCGTCTTACTTTAACACTCTTCGGCAAAGTGTTTAAATATGGCGATTGGTGTAACCCGGACAAACAAATATACCTAATGTTTCAACGAAAATTAAAACAAAAATCCCTAAATGTAAGTTGTTTGAGATAAAAAGAAACTCTTCTCGGTAACAAACTAACAACCACGGCGGCTGTAGTGGATTTAAAAACACACACACACACACACACACACACACACACACTAGTGAGTAAACCAATTACCAAAAAATACAAATCAACCTTTTCATTAGTGCCGTTCGGTGGTTAAGTTCGGTGCTGCGGACACAACGATCCCTTTGCCGTTTTGAAAACGACGAAAACGTTCTCGTAAGCACAGCAGCGCACGAGAATCGGAGCTTTTCTTTCTGCGGAAAACCGAAACACAAGTTATGAGTAGCGTGGGAAATCACGTGCAAAGAAAGCTTACGCTGGTGACGTGTTCAAACGTTACCCGACGCACAGTTGGTACCCTCTGCATTATTTTACCGTCGACCTCGGCATGCGGCAGGCACTTCTTTTTGCCACGTCACATGGTACAACCAAAGAAACAGCTGTAGGCACCAGCCCCTGCTTTTGATCGCGTTGAGAGGTTCAAACCTCATGCGCAGCTTTTCCCTTCAGGGAGCGGTCCCGTTTTTGTTTTTTTCTTTCTATTCTTTTTTGTATTGTTTTTATGTTTTTGTTTTTTTTTTGCACCGAGGGACGTAAGCAAGAGCAAGCGGTTTCCGCGCGCCGAGTTCAGGCCTTAATAATCTGGACGCTTGGCGAAAAACTCGGCGAGAAATCCGGCGACTATGATTGGCCGGCGCAAAGGTCAAGTGCGGCGTCGGCCAGTCACGGTCGCCAGATTTCTCTTCCACTTTTTTGTGAAGTGTCCAGATTAGGCCTTATGGCTCGTTCACACTTGCGAAATACGCACTCGCCACTGACTGGATTCGCTTGCCGAAAAAAGATCGGGCCGTTCCCATTTGTGGCCGCCTGCGGAGTGCGCGGCGCGCCGCGTCTCGCAGTTTGCCGAACAGACGTGAGCTGAAGAGAGCGTCCAAACCTCCTCCTTGCCCGCGCGCGTGTCATAGAGTAATATAGTAAACGTAAAGAGAGGACACAGAAGCCGATTCGCGGCCCAGATAGTGCGTTTCATACCCTCCGCTACGTGGCGCTTTTCTGCAATTTGGTTAAAATTAATTAAAACTCTTTCTGTGAAAAGTATTTATTTTTTAAATGGCAATGCTTTAAAATTGTTTAAAGCACTTAAAACGACTAAATAGTTTAAATCAAATACGTCACAAAAAACATGTGATGAATGGCGCCTGCCATGGCCTGCCTGCCTGCACGACGTCGCCTCTGCATCATTCTGCATGGCCTCTGCTCGTCCCTGCGTCGTTCGTCTGTGCCGTCCATCTGTGCTTTCTGCTGCATCATGTTCGGTCGACTTTGCATCAATCAAGGTGACGCATGACTGCCCGCGTGCTCGCATGCTCGGAGTGAATTCGTGGAGCCGATCGGTTCGAGCTTCTCGCGCTGTTGTTTCTGCCGGGCTGTCTGGCTGCACTTGGGCGTGTGTGCATGTTGATTTTCGATGAGATTGTTTTAAAAAGGAATTTAACTTACGACCCTGCACACGACATTGTCCATGGGTTTACAGATGACGGTGTTGAACGAACCTCTAACATTGTAGATAGAGCCTTGGTTGTTATGCTGTCTGAAATTTCCAGGAGGTGCGTTTAGCCCCTTGCATACACTGTTGTGCACACTCCAATAATGTCTTCTGTTTAACGCAGTCTCCTCATTTCTCTCATTCAGGAGCTTACAGGGATACTGAACCAAAGAATTTAGTGCCCATAATAAGTGGTGCACGTTCTTTCCACGAGCCAGCAGCTGCCGGTGTGCGCGAGCACACGCAACGAAAATGACGTCAAAGACCTCCATTCGCACTTAAGAGGACAGTGAAATGTATGGGCTTTAGGCCAAAGGAGAATAAATAAAGGCTTTTCATCTCTACAAGTGGAAGCTACGTGCTTGTTAGACCAATTAATCGCTTACCTTTTACACCAGACACCACTGTGTAGATGAAGAACTTGTCTTTATTGTCCTTCCCGAAGCCCATACATTTCACTGTCATCTTAATTAACCGCGGATGGAGGTCTTTGACGTCATTTTTGTTGCGTGTGCTCGCGCACACCGGCAGCTGCTGGCTCGCGAAAAGAACGTGGGCCACTTATTATGGACACTAAATTCCTTGGTTCAGTATCCCTTTAAGACTGTTGGCTTCACAGTAAATGCTGTGGTCTGTGGTTAGGGGGCTTCAAACGTAAGCTTGGTGTGTGTGGTGATAAGCCATTTCTTGAAGTTGACAACGAACACGTTTACTGTCTTTGATGTTCCGCACCTTCCCAAAACAACCAAGAGCAATCTCCAAGCCCACAAACTTTGCATTGGAAATGAGGTCATTGAGTGGTCTTCTATTGTTGAACTTTATTGTTATATCCATGAGATGAGTTTGCAATTGGCTTCGAAACTTACTGAGAGACACATTTTTTCAAGAACCTTTCTGTAACATGGAAGAAAATTGTGCCCCACAGGTACTGAGTGCCTCACTCTTTCTTGCAATCATATCCCTTGTTTATGCCAAGGAACTTCCTGAGGCAGCCATGGCTACAGCCTATTTCTGTGATAGGATGTGCATACTTTTTGATTGTCTAAATAGCTAAAAAATTCAAGAAGACAGGGTTTCGTTGTGCCATTCTGAAGGGAGAATCTGAAATACTTGATTTTCTCCACCAGTAACTCGGATGGATTTCAGCACGGCAGTTCCAAAGTAGGAGACAGCGATAAGCCATCATTGGGTGGCAAGTTACTATAAAAAGTGTCCTCATGCTCTGGGATGAGCTTTCAAGCAGCCATGACTTTAAGTTCTTACTTACACGACGCCAGCAGCAAGACACACTTGAGAACGTTTTTGGAGCTATATACGACAAATGCTGGGCTGCAACACTAACCCAAATGTGCATCAGTTCATCTCAGGACTAAAACACCTCTGGATAAAGAAACTGTTCAAACTGTCGGACAATGAAAACATAGAGGATGACAAGGCTGACCTCCTAAAGGAGTTGCAAATATCTTCGCACCATGAAAGTTTAATTTCAGACATCGTGGAATGTCTTCCAATTGATAACTTCCCGCTACTATAGTCGGTTGCAAGCTAAGAAAAAACCGGAAATGCCTCTCAGAGGAAAATGTAATCCTACGCCGAGAAACGCCAGCCAATTGTTTTCATGACGTCACGATTCTGTGGACCAATCGCGATCCTTTTGAAAAAAAAAAAAGCTCAACATGGCTGCTGGCCTTAGCAACGCGATGCTATAGTTTCTCGTGACAATTATTCTGCTTTTTTGCACCGTGTTTTACGTGCCCGAGGTTACGCCACGAAATCTTGATGGTATCGGCTTGCGTTTGCAGCAGTTTTTGCGCGACAACGTGAGAATCCAGCGACGCTATCGCCAAAAAAAATTTCGAAGCGGGCGCGAGGCTTAGCACTGCTGAGAGGTATGTTAGACGGTATGTTAGACAGTATCTTGGACAGAAAATGAATTGGGAAGACGGTACATTGGACATGAATTTCTTTCTTTCTTTACTAAACAGCTATTTTTTTGACAAAAACGTATTCTAACTTATTTAAATGTCCTGAATGAATTAAATAAATATTGTAGTAGTTTAAGACAGGTTTCCTGGAGGAAGAAAAAGCAACGTTGCTAGCGAACTACTTTCTCGACGGCGGAGGCACTTCAGATGGGCGCAATGCGCTTGTGGGTGAAGCTAAAAGATTGTTCTTTGGTTGCAACCGACTATAGAGTATATTTCTGAGCTGGCATCAGACATCAGGTCTAACATAATTGATGCCTCGTCCACTTTTTTATTACGTTTGGGGCTATTTGATCAAGCTTTTGCTTGAACAGACAACTTACAGCAGCGGCTGTTCTCAGCTGCTATCAGATGAGTCTAATAACTTGACCAGGCCTCACCAGTACTGTCTTGTTCCTAAAGCATACCACGTGCCTGGAAAATTCTTGGGGAACTTAGTAGTACCATCAGAGGCTGCCTTTCATTTCATTTAGCAGCTAGAAAATCATTTTCTTCCCATAATAGAGAGTGTGACACATATTCGAGGAGTGTGTGCCACCTTGTATAGCACACTTTGAGGTCTGTGTGGTTTTAGCCTTTGCCCAGAGGAGTACCACAAAGGGTTTTTAAAATTGTTTTGCAGAATACGCTTGAGTTGACATGTTTGATTTCTTAACCGGAATTTGGACAAACTTCGGTTGCACTCTTCAGTGGCTAGTAGGAACGAGACAGGTTTAACTGTTAATAGTGTATTAACAGAGGCGGTTGCCAAACCAAAAACAAAAGGAGCTTATTAAGTGGGTGGTGCAGTTTGCTCTCCAAATATTTGTTTCCCCTTTTTTCAGGGAATGTGTATCACGGCTCCCTACAAAAATATTTGTCCACTTTGTACAAAATTTCGATAGAAGATAGTGTATAGAGGCTAAAAATATTTGAAAGAAAATGTATCCACTTTTGTATCCACTGTCCATAGTTTTTTAGCCGCTTTTTTCTGAAGACATATTTCTTTTCTGAACAATTTCGGGGAATGTTTAGGGACGTTCAATCTTGTCATATTTCGAATAGAGTTCTCATTGTTTGGTAATGGCTCGCCCGCAGTGAGTTTCAGACTATGCAAATTGTTTTTTTTTTTATATTTGCCGGAAATCGGGAATTTGTACTATCCGGCGTGTGCTTCGCACTGTTATTATACTCTTATGACTGGTAATGATAGCGACGTCTTATTTATTTTTTCACTTACTTCCCGTACCCGAGTCGGCGTGAAAGTGAACGTATGTTCTCCGTGGAAAGGTTTTGTTAACTTGGTTTCGCTAAGAATCTATTACGAAGTGTACCATATGCCGATGTCCTTCATATACATTTATTTTTGTGAGAATCGATCTCTTTCGTAGAAACATACAGAGCTCCTGAAGTAAATCATGTATACATGAATGTGGTCCAATAAAATGTGTTCGAACCCCTTACTGTTGTTGACCCCAAAATGCTCCACCAGCCAGGAGTCAATGCGGCGATTGTGTAACTTCAATGCTTTACAATAGAAAAAGAACAAGAAATATATATACTTCTGCTTTGTAAAGTAAGTTGAAATATTGTTTGACACATTTTGCACGGACTCTATCCTAAGAAATAAAGCAAAAGTGCGTCAGTATTAAAAAAAAAATAAAAAAAAAAACAGCGGTTCTGGAGCTCTCGGCTCTCGGGAGCTCCCGAGAGCCGAGAGAGGCGGGGACGAAAGAGAGAGAGAGAGAAGGGTACCGGAAAAAACCGGAGCAGAAACGCCCAAACCGAAACCGAAACTAACTTGACCGGAAACGGAATCAGATTATATTTAATACCGCCCGCTAGGAGCGCTACCTGTCACTGGTCTATCTGGACCGCTGGGGCCTATGGCAGTGTCCGCTCTTTACCTTGTGTATATTAGTCTATGCGCGTCTCGTCGCCATCGTCGCCAGCTCGTCAGCGGGGATTCGGATTGGCTTCCGCCGAGCGAAAGTTTTTTTTTTTTTCGGCGTTCAAAGTTGGTCATTAGAGCGATCTTGCTCTCCGCCGGAAAATCTGCCCGCTTTCGGCGCCCCGCGTCAGAATTCTCGCGAATCCGAAAATCCAACGACTCCCTTCTTATTTTTTTTCTTTTTATTCACTTTGTTACTTCATTTTGTTATTGGGTTCGACAGCTCCCTCCTCTGTGACGATGCCGTCTGTGGACATATGTTTGGCATTTGTTTTGTCACCCGATGGTGTGGTCCGACCGATCAACCAATGAGTTTGTTAGAATAGTGTCACGAGGTATAAAATGGCGGATGAAATGAAAATGATAGATGCAAAGGAGCGCGCAGTTCTCCCTCGGCGCTTTATTCTTCCAGGGGCGAACATCGCAGCGCCATGGCGTTTAACCTGTGCCGTCTTCATGACCCCATGAAAGACCCTCTTGAAGCAATTAATTTGCTTCAGCGCATGGACTTGCTCCTGGCTCCTGGGTTTTCGTACGTTTCCAGAGTGCGAAGCTGCGATGACAAGCGGCAAGTCCGCGCTAAATATGCGGAGGGCTACTCGTGAAGCTGTGGTGTGTGGATGACTCGTGAGGTGTCCAAGAGGAAGCCGGTCAAAGTTCAGTGCCGGGGCGAGGTCTCGGTACGGAGCGGTTCCTTTTTCGAAGGATCGCACCTGACGCTTCTCCAACTCATGAAAATCATCCTCCGGTGCCAGAACCTACCGGGCGCCGTCATTCAGCGGGAGACTGATGTCGCAAGTAAGACAATAATTGATAGGACGAGCCTTTGTCAGGAGGTTGTGGTAAATGCCGTCTTTAAGCATTCAGACATGATTGGTGGTGAAGGCATGACGGTAGAACTAGACGAGAGTATGTTGCGTCGGAGAAAGTACCATCGCGGGTATTTAAGGCCTGGCCATTGGGTTTTCGGCGGTTGGGAGCGTTGCAGCGGGTGCTGCTTTCTTGTTCCCGATGATACCCTTGACGCTAAAACCCTGCAAGGGCTAATAGCCGAGTGGGTCCGCCCTGGAACAAGAATAATCACTGACTGTTGGGCTGGCTATTGCAAGCTTGCAGATGACGCTCGCTTCACGCACCTCACCGTCAACCACAGGCTGCACTTTGTCGACCCGAACACTGGTGCGCACACCAATACGGTGGAGGGCACCTGGGCCCACGTCAAAAACTCTCTTTCATCTGGGCGGCGCGAGAGCCACCATTTCACTGGTCACCTTGCAAAGTTCATGTTTCGGAGGAGAGAGAAGGCGCGCGGAAACACTGATAGGTTCCAGTCGTTCGTCGCCGCGGCAGCCAAAATCTAGAGCCCCGACGCAGACAGTGCGAAGATTCTGACGGCCCCGGTGACTTCGAGTGATCCGCCGCGCTGGGCCCGTCGCCCGCCTGCGTGCATAAAGATGACTTATACTTCAACCGCCTGTCAAGTGCTCGTTACGTCAGTTATAGGTTCTGGCAGTGATCTAAACGGCGTTTTTTAGGGCCCCCATATTTTGCAAACGGAGCTGTTTTCTGAATGCCGCACCTCGTGTCTCTGTAAAAAGTTCACAGGAAAGACCCAGCAAAGGTATGTGGTCCCCAACTTGGATATCGAGTGTTATGATTCAAATAAAAAAACGTTCTTGCTTAGTTCGCGCCTTTGATCCCAATAAATGCCGCCGTTGCAGTCGTCCAGTCGTCCCGCGGTGCTGTTGCTTGCTCAATCGCTGTCGGCGTGTCTCAGCTTCGTCGTCTTTGCCAGCGGCGCACCGACGGAGGCGGTTGATCTGACACACCGCGTTCGGCTTTGGCTAGCAGACGGCGTTCGTAAAATGGTGTCAGCTGTTGCTGGCTTCACGCGGTGGTACCGTGCGTGCTTCCATTCATTCGGCGTTCGTTGCCATGGTGACGGCGAGGAAAGCAGACGAGCTTTATGTTGCGGAAGAACGCTGCGGCGCAGCGATACCAGGTGCGTTCTAAGACCCCGCATACTTTTCAATGGGCGGAAGGTGAACAAAAAGAGTTCGAAATAAGGACTTAAGGCAGAATGCTGCATTTCTCCAGCGCCTCATAATTTGCCGAGCCTTGCACGAAAAGCATGTTTTTAGACCGGAGTTTGGAGATAGTTTTTTTTTGCAACTATGTGGGTCTAAAATATCGATGTGCCCAAAAAGAAAACCTCACATAGACTCAATGACCACACGGCAGTGTTTACTTCAAATGGGGTTAGACAGGAACCACAAGCGCTTCCAATTGGAGTTGTCCGGCATCCCCGTGCATGGAGGGAAAACATCTTCACTTTCTTTTTCACTTTTCTTCCACTGCCTCCCTCCCCTTCCCCCAACACACACTCTGCGACTTGCCGTCCGATCCCTTCCGAGACGGCTTCATGGTTGGCTTGGCCCACCGCTGCAAAAAGTTGCCGACACCTGTGCAAGAGAACTTCGATGCTAATGTCATTTAGACAGGCGAATATTTTTTTTTAGGTCTCACACCTAACGTTTTTATATAAAATACAGCCTTTAATCTTAGTCAATGTTGAAATTTGCAGCTTTATTTCGATTTTTATCGATCAAACCGTCACATCCAGAATTGTGTGTTTCGAGGAACCCAAGTGACACCGACGTCCGATCTCGGCCATCCTGGCAGGCGACGTCGTCTCTTTTAGCGTTGTCACGTCCTTATTTCTAACACATTTTTTTATTGCTATTTTTGAAGTTTTTCGAAGCATTTCGCAGCTGGCAAAGTCTTTTAGAAGCATCTCCAGCGTCTCAGAGTTCTATCTCCTACCTTAGTTCAGAATGTAAAAGCGCTAAAAAGCAACGGACACGTGAAAGAGACGAACACCACAGAGCGCTGTAGAAGGGTATGCACTTGGGTTAGATGGTGATTCAGGCTATTATACTCTAGTAGAATAAATATATGCCAACAGCTGTATGGTTGTTCACTAATATGTGGCGCATTCATCATAAAAATACAGCTGTTTTATATCTTACCTAGGTGATAACAGAGATGACGGTGGAGCTTCGTAATTTCCTGCCCCCATGTTCCATCATTTGGCATTGGGCAAGTTCAGAAGGCTTTTTTTTTTTTTCCAGACTTTCGTTTTTGAGGTTTTTTTATGTTTCATAATTCGTGCTGTATTATGAAATAGCACTGCAGCATTTACAACTTTATACTTAACAAAGTAGAAAGCTGGGCTAGGGTAACACAGCGCTCGTCCTGTGTTGTGTTTTCCTTCTGTTAGTATTCGTTGTTATGCGCTGTTACAACCTACACCATGTTGATACTGTCACGAATGACGAGGCGCCGCAACAAAGAATAACCGGAGAAACTACAACGTTTAATGGAGAGAACTTGTGCCCAAAACTAAAAGGAAACGGAAGATAACAACACAGCGTCGCGGACGTCGAAGTCGTAGTAGCAGCAGGATCGAACGCTGGGGCGAGACTGACTGCGGCTCGCCGTGCGGGGCCCTTTATGCACACGCGTGGGCTTCTGGAACAATCGGCGTAGAAGGTTCGGCGTTTAGAACATTCGGTCCTCGAACAATCGACAAGGTCCTCTACACTGGATGCTTCGTGACCCGGGATCCAGCGTGCCGAGGCTCTGATTTCGCGCATCCTTAGTACATAATATGAGAAAAATGTCCTGAAAACATATATTATAGGGTTGAGGGAATATTCCTAAGTTTCGAGTAACGAGTCGAATATTGATGTATTCGACTCGTCATCTTAATCGAATTGTGTTTTTGAATGTATCGAATATTTTTTATATTATTCGAATTACCTAGTTTCACCTTCTTTTCTAGAGGCTGCCATGGCCACAACACTGCCACAAGGCTTAAATTATCCTCTCTCACGTTCCCTTCTTTTAATTTGGTGCTGCCAAAAAAATCTTCATGTCGTATTACACCTGAGACTGCGGTGGAAGAAATCGGAAGAACTTTCAGTAGAAGGAACAGACACAGAGAACGTCTCATTTGAGACGTTCTCTGTGTCTGTTCCTTCTACTGAAAGTTCTTCCGATTTCTTCCACCGCAGTCTCAGGTGTAATACGACATGATTAGCTACCACCAGCTCGCCTGCACTCTCACCGTCTTTTCAAAAAAATCTTGTATATTGTGTATTTTTGTTGCTATTAGGAAGCTTTAGTATTATGTTCTTTTAACCATGATAACGGGACTTAGTACCCCTCCGACAGCTTTGCTCGTGTTGTATCATTATCAGCCATTGTTTCCGAGCAAAAAATGGTCAACTAAAAGCCCACTGTTGTAGCGCCTTTGCTGGTAATACCTGAGATGGATTTTTCAAACTAATTATAAGTGTCATATAGTAATTTTTTTGCTTTTTTCTGTAGACCAATCACTCTTTGAGTGCTCCTGCCAACTGTTTGGGGTCCACGAGCTCATGATAAAAAAATGTGATCTTCCTGCAGGCTGTGAAGCTTCTTCTTGCGCTGTACTATAGTTCCAACATTAAGTATTCCAGGGGCAGAGGGACGACACCGGAGTTAATTCAAAGGTACGCTTAATTTCTTCCATCCTTTTACACTCGCACAGAAGACACTGAACTTCCGACAACGTCCCATCCCCACGTTTTAGAAACGCGTCATGATACTGCAATCGAGGGATTCAAAATTATTACAATTGGGGTGGGGAGAGCTTCCAGAACCTGCTCTGTCTGCTCTGAAAGATTAGGAAAAGAAAACTTCTTTGTGAACTGAGCATGAGCATGGTGTATCTGTCCGACTTGCGTCTTCTGTAAGTTCTTTAATTTAAAATAGTTTGTTTTCCCATTTGTGTGTGACCAGATCACAAAGCTCACTAGATGAACATGTTTCAAGTTTTGCCATTATAAACACATCGAGCGATGTATGCGCTACCAAATTACAAAGATGATGAAAACCCCAGAATATTATATATATATATATATATATAGAAGAAGAAAAGAACCCTTAGTGAAAACAGCAAAAACGGACGACTTAATCGTCGACGTTTCGGCCGGAGTCCGGCCTTCGTCAGGAAGAACTTTTACAGATGAACGCGGGTGGTATTTATACAATGCTACGGTCGAGTCCAAACTTCGGCGGAGTGACGGTTGGAGCTTTTGTGAGAGAGAAGCGTAGGGCAGTTCTTATCCGGGTGAAGAAGCTTGACGGTCGGTGCCAAGTTTCAAGGACGGCGGGGTGACGGTTGTAGCTTCTGGACTTGGACGATAGCGTACAATAGATGAAAGTTACACGCGCAAACTGAAGTGTGTATATATATATATACAACACGGGCACTTCACACCATCGTACGTGGTCTCCGAGGAGACCACGTACGATGGTGTGGGGGCCTCCCAATGTCCCCGAACGGACACTGGGAGGCCCAGAGCTCAAATCCTGGCTCCGCCGTTTTTTGGCTTTCGGCGGGTTCCTGAAAACTTTGATTCTTTGATTCATTGGATTAAGTACGGTTCATTCATCTGCACATATTCGTTTATATATATATATATATATATATATATATATATATATATATATATATATATATATATATATATATATATATATATACAACGGGCCTGGTGGCAGGGGGCCGAAGGCGTGGGTATAGAAGAAGAAAAGAACCCTTAGTGAAAACAGCAACAAAGGGACGATTTATTCTTCGACGTTTCGGCCGGAGTCCGGCCGAAACGTCGAAGATTAAATCTTCCGTTGTTGCTGTTTTCACTATGGGATATATATATATATCTTGTTTGATTATAGTGTGAAGGCACTGCTGAACATTTTTTTTGCTTTAGTGTTTATATTTGTTGAAAAAAATAGAGAAGTTGAACTGGCCCAGAGGGCCTGCTCAAAAAAGGGAACTATGACCTCTGAACTCTAGGAGTTCCTGGGAATCAATAGGATTGTTTCACCCCTTGTGGTTATCTCCTTCATTTTCAGATATGCCAAAGGTGGCGCATTTCCCTTGATTTACACCGAAGTGCTTAGCATGCTTAATCCTGCTACATTTCAGCAAAATGAGGATTCTGCGTTAAGATTACGCCAAAAGTTAATTTCACTTTCTCAGTGCCAAAAATAGCAGGCCGCACTAAGCCTATCACTGCGGTAGACCTGAGTGGATTTTTGAAACTTTTGTTTATTGCTTCGAATGACGCACTGTTTGATTAGATTTCCGCATTGAACGCTGACAGTACTAATGGCGAATTCCACTGGTCGTTTTGGAGCGCGCCGGAATCGACTTTTTTGGAGCGAGCCTATTTCACTGGGCGATCGAGATCGATATATTTCGATGTATTTCACTGGTCGTTTTGGATTAGCTTCCGCTCCAGATCTCGATCTGGATCCGAGAAAAGTCGCTCCCACGATTTCGGCGGATTCAACCGGAAGCCAGCCGGGTCAGCCCTCGGCGCACACACGTGACTTCCTTTCTCGTGGGGCACCTCGCCTCAGAAGAAGAAGAAGCACGTCGCGGGCTGGGCTCCTAGAGTGTCTCGATATCAGAAGAATTCGTAATGGCCGCTTGCTTACCCCTTGGCTCGACACCCGGTTCGTTTTCCAGGAAGGAGAAGAGAATTAAGGTATTTCCCGCGCTACGGGTATTCCGGCAATCTTTGCTAGAAGTGCCTGAGCCATTCCTGCCGCCCGTGCGTCGAACACGTGTTAGCGCCGCGATTGCGAAAACGTCTTCGAAACAACCGCGGCGGCCGCAGAAGGGGATTCCCGGGTACTTGAATGATGGGAAGGCAGCCCCCGATCACGGAGCAGTGGTCATGTTCCGAAAGCGGCGCGACTCCGTTCGGATCGTGTGCTCCATTCCGGATCTGGTCAACTGATCCCGGCGCGCTCCAAAACGCCCAGTTGAATTCGCCATAAGACATTTCATGGTACACGTCATTGCCCTTCGGCTCAATTGAGTGTGCTTCACACTGCGCTTCGGTGCACTGCAGTGAGGCACCTTTCGTGGTGTAGACGTGAAGATCATACGCGCCTCGCTTTCCCCGTAGCGCGACCGCGTGCTTGGAAAAAAAATACCTCCTCCTCCAAAGCGGGATGGCGCGTGCGCTTGTCCCAATATTTTGTTTTTAAAGACAAAGAAAACTTCTTGTTTTTGTATAATGACCAGAACTATATGGAAGTATAGGTGATATACTTTGGTTATGGTGCCTGAATGAGCCTCAGACTGGTGTGTTGACACTTATGAGTGGTAGGGGCGAAAAAAAGAAAGCACAGTTTTTTTAGAAAGGGGCAGGGCTATATTAGAATCTTATCGTGTTTTTTTTTTTTTTTTGTGAAGCAATGAATAAGAATAAAGTGCCTGCTCCAAATGTTCTTCTTGCTGCTCCAATATTGGCTTATGGCTTCTCTAAAGGCTGTCCCAAAGTTACACAAACCAGTCACATCGCTGCGTAATATCACAGCCCTGTCTTATAATTGCACATGACTGAGGGAAAGAAAGCGAGGGAATATCTGAGCGGCCCACTTTTCGCTTTTTGGTTTATTGCTCAATATTTCGATTACGGGTGAAAAATATTTTCTCGGATTGCTGCCCTTCATGATTTGTGTTTTGGCGAAGTTTGGAAGTTGTCTTATAAACATTTATGCGCATGTGTACAGGTGAGCTCTGTAGATATGTGATTTTACACTTGTTCAATAAAGCTTGGTATTCAAAACTAGCCTTAGGGGGGTAAAATATGAGCAAGCACTGATTTAAAAGGATACTAAACCGCAATTTCGATTTCACTAGACAAGTCAACAGAAGCATCCGACAAGACACCACAAACGCAAAATCATTGCTCACACAGCAATATCTCGAATAGTCGCCACATCTTTGGAAAGAAAGGGAATCTCGATAAAAAAAGTTGAGGAGAAGAGGGAGTAGATCCCCTGGTGAGGCGGCGAGAGTATGAGGAATAATATATCACGCGTTTCGTGTAATCGCGCCTTCCTTTTCCAGAAACGCGGTCATCCATTCGAAATATCGCTGTATGAGTGACGTTTTTGAGCTTGTAGTGTCCCGCCTATCGCTTCTGCCTTGTTTTATAAGGCCCTAGTTGTAGTTCAGCATCCTTTTAAGATCGTTCACAGAAAAGTCCGTTTCACTTTCTGAATTACTTCTCAGATCAAACCTGTTGCATGTGTACTTTGTATGTTTTCAGACACCAAGTTGGTATAACCAAAGACGAGGGGACCAGGCAGGAGGCCTCGAAGTCAAAAGGAGCAAGAACAAGAGCTTTACAGGCTATGAAGGACCTTGGAACGTCCAAGAAACGGTGCAGTTTGAGTATATGTCTTTTTTGTGTATGTATTGCTTGGTAGGTTTACCCATAAACTAAACTAAACTATGTTTTTCTTTTCAGCTCAACTGATGGTCACAAATATAGCAGAATTATATTTCTAGTCCTTTTTTTCACGTTTTTATTGATGGTCACAGATCGACTAGCGCTACATTTCTAGTCATTTTTTTTTTCACGTTCACTAATATAATATTATCTTAAAACCTGCCTCTGTTTGCTTTTTTCTGTACACATACACTGCATTCGGCTTCCATGATGTAGGATGAACTTCGTAAACGTTTTTTTCAACAGATTGCACTCAAAAGTAATTGGCGACATCATTACTAAAACTATTGCTTACTCCAAAGCTCAGATGCCGTACACTTATATTCGGGTTTGTGTACCATGAGAATGCAGAACTGACTGGAACGTGTTTTGTGACGTTACGCAATTGTACTACGCTAACTCTCGATGCCAGATGCTTTCTGTAACCTTCCACTATATAGTACCGAAGCCGTAGGTGACTACTTACATTCATCTTACCGTAGACCAAGCATACGGAATCGTACTACGCTAACTTTTGATGCCAGATGTTTCCCGTAACCTTCCGTTATAGTAGTGAAGCTGTAGTTGACTACCTACATTAGTTACCGTACAGCAGGCATACGGAATCATACTACGCTAACTCGTGATGCCAGATGTTTTCCCTGACCTTCCGTTCTACCGCTGAAGCCTTAGATGCTATTCACATCACTGTTACCGCACAGCATGCACATGGAAGCGGTGATGTGAACAGTCAGCTACAGCTTTGGTGGCATTACAGAAGGTTAGAAAAAACATCTGGCATCAAGAGTTGCATAGGTCGATGCTGTAATATGACGGAACATTTCTTAACAGTGTAGTTCAGAGGGCAAAAGTGCTAAAAACAACAAACAAGTGGGAGAGACGAACACCATAGTGCGCTAAAGAAGGGTAAGCACTTGGGCTAGTTGGTGATTTATAGTTCAGAGGGTAAAAACGCTAAAAAAAGAACATGCAAGGGAAAGAGACGAACACCATGGAGCGCTATAGAAGCGTATGAACTTTGCTAGTTGGTCATTCATAGTTGAGAAGGTAAAAGCGCTAAAAAAAATAAAAAATAAGGGACAAGTGAAAGAGACGAACACCATAGAGCGCTATAGAAGGGTATGCACTTGGGCTAGTTAGTGATTCATAGTGGAGAGCGTAAAAGCGCTAAAAAAACGACGGACAAGTGAAAGAAACATACACCAAAGAGCGCTAAGATGGTGATTCATAGTTCAGAGGGTAAAAGTGCTAAAAAAACAACGGAAAAGTGAAAGAGACGAACACCACGGATTGCTATAGAAGGGTATGCACTTGGGCTAGTTGGTGATTCATAGTTGAGAAGGTAAAAGCGCTAAAAAAATAATGGACAAACGAAACAGACGAACACCACAGTGCACTAAGTTGGTGATTCATAAGTCAGGGGGTAAAAGCGCTAAAAACAACGGACAAGTGAAAGCGACAAACACCGCAGAGCGCCTTTTTCTAGCGCTTTTACCCTCTGAACTATGAATCAGCAACTAGCCTAAGTACATCCTACTATCGGGCAGGAGATGAAATTATAAGGGGCGCTTTATCGAGCTTGTGGTCCCCACAGCAAGGTGTTTACCAACACAGCATAACACAGGAATTTAACCTCGCCTGCACGATCTGAGAACGAGCGCTTCGCTCCGACCAGTGCTTTAGTCATACGAAGAACGGCCTTCGAATCGTCATCTTGGATTTTTCGAATTATAAACAACAACAAAAAATACTGTTTGTTGTTCCCACAGCTGAAGCGTATATGGCTAGAGGTGTGACTGTTGAATCTCCTCCCTAATATCTCCTACCTTTTCTGTTTTGTTTGTTGTTCTTAACTGGAACGTTTTTGGCAGCTACCAACTCCCGCTTTGGCATAGGACGCGCGCTAAAAGCTTCGAAATTTAAGTTTGCTTCCGTAAGAATGCAGAGAAACTTTGGGAGAGGAGGAGATAAAATCGTTCGGCGACATCAACGCGCCGAGCTCTGATTGAAAGAATTAGTGGGTTGACGGAAAGATTAGCTGCCCTTTTCCTATCCACTATTTTCCTCTAAACAAAGCAAACAAGAGCTTCGTCTGCTTCTCCTGTGGGGTCTGGCGTTCGGCGTTCGAACGCCAGACCCTGATCGCGGGGTGGGAGACGCTCTTGGTTACTCTACTTCGAGTGAGACAGCGGGTGGAGATTATGGTGGAGTTTGGTACTTCAGGGGGGCCCTATGTTCCAGGAAAAAAAAAAGAAAATCAGCCGCCGGTTCACCAAAAAAGCATGCTTTTCGTTTTAGCTACTTCAACTATTAGGCGCGGAAGAAAAGCATTCATATGCGTTAAGTCCTTATTTTGAACACTTTTTGTTCACGTTCCGCCCATTAAAAAGCACGGCGAAAGATCCGAAGTACTAACCTGATCTCGTCACAGCACCACCTTCTTCCGCACGATAAATCCGTCTGCTCTGGGTCACCGAAGGTCAATAGACGCACGTGTGAACTCAGCTTCTAAATCCAGAGCAGCCGCGCCATCTTTCGATTTCCGCCTGCTACCAATGCAGAAACACGAGCTTGGATTCCAATCCAGCCTTCTGAACAGATCCCGCAACACGCCGTAACCCCTCGCTTGCTTCCGCTTCACTAAGGTAAAATGTGTTATAGTCTCCGGTCATAGCGTGCACCAAGCAGTGTTGGGAAGTACTTTAAATACATTGTGCTTAAAGTACTACTTCAACTAGGTTTCGAAAACTTGCACTTATTTGAAGTACAATGTCTGAATTTGTAGGTACACCTGCTTACTACTTGAATTATTTAGTCTGGTACTTTCCGAGGAAAGTACAACTCCCGACTTCAAAATACACTGCGCACATTCGATCTTGTCAAATTTGTAACACAAAAATGTGCTTCGTCAACAAATAAGCATCTTATAAGTTTACTACGTAAAATAGTTCGTAAGCGAGAGCCGAAATACTATACTCAATGGGCACTTGACGTTATCCGATATTCGCCGCCATTTCCGAAAATAACGGACACACTCCGCGATTACTCCTGGGGAGTCTTGTACGGGTTACTCGAAAAAAAAAAAAAGATTCGATTAAAATAAAATTACTTTTAGTAAGAAAGTATTCAATTCGATTACTCGATTACTCGGGACAAAATGTGATTGGCCTTTACTTGGAAAAAATAGTAACCGTTACGTCTTTGAAATCTTGGGATTTTAAAAACGACTGAGTTTTCTGCTGGTTTAAAACGGGGTCATTCGTACTGTCTATCATTGGATTAGGATCCTTAAAATATAAAATACTTGCCTTTGTAATCTACAAATTTCGGTATACCATCATGCTGTCGGAGATTTGGTTCGAGAAATCCTTGGTAGAAAACTTGAACAAACAAAGGGAGACGTTAGAAACGGGAAGGGAAAAAAAGTAACGGTTACAAGTAATTCTTTTGCTACCAAATGTAATCACATTGCTGTTGTGATTACTTCTTAATAAATGTAATCAAATTATTATAAAATTGCTCCGAAAAGTAATCGATTACGAGTAATTTAAGTACTTGTAATGAGTAGCGTACAAGTCTGCCCTTGGAATAATGAATACCAGTTAATAAAAAAAGACAGTGGGAATGAAATGGCGTCGTAAAATATTGTGTTAAATAGTACTTGTCTTTTACTTTGAAAGTGCATTGTATGCATTGTATTTATATACCCCGTTTACCATTAAGCTGAGACTAGAACTACCGCCTTCAGCGCAGCTCGTTGGCTTCCAGAGTGCTTTGGTTGCGCGTGCCTTGCACGTCCAAACTTGTGCTAGCAAGGGCAGAAAGCTCGCGCTGACGGCAGAACTTCTAGTCTAAGCTTAAAGGTGGACGGAGTATAGTACTTTATTTCGAGTACATTGTGCCCGGTGTACTTTCCACTTCACTAGGAGGATCGGTGGCCGAGTGGGCTGGCGCACACCAGCTCGGAGCAGGTGGAGCCAAAGCTCACGCTGCAGAACCCAGGATTCTGGGTTCAATCCCCTCCCCTGCCCGTTTCGATCTGCATGAGCATCATACCGTTGTGCGGTCGTGTATCACTACTGCGTGATGCACATTAAAGATCCCAGGCTACAGGTTGTACTGCATTAGCCAAATTTCTCATTTATAGCTGGGAGACTCGTCGCCCGTTGAGGCAGCCGAGTTCTAGGCTGTACAAACATGCACTCAACCCCATTTTTTTCTGCCACTTTACTTGAAGTAGAGAACCTCTCATTTGAATCGCACTTTACTCCGAGCACTATTTGGACGAACTTTGCCAAACACTGGTACTAAGCCTCCTGGGAACCGCCAAGGATTCGCCTGCCGACCATCTTTCCGTTCTCAGCCCCGACCTCCACAACGGCGCGTCCGACTTCGACTGGCGTCGTCGTGTTCACTTTTCAAGACGGCATTCGGAAGATGGTATCTTACGTTGCCAGATTCCGACGCTATGTTCGCGCGTTCCTCCATAAAGAAGACGCTTTATTGCCATGGTGACGCCGACCATAACACACAAACTTTATCGTGGGGAAAAAAATGAAAGCGGTTTACAATTCCCTGTAACGCCGGTTGGAGCGCAGCTCTTGAGGAGGATGGAAGCGTACTGATGGACAGGTGACTCCTTAAGGTCACGTGACCTCATGGGAGGTCGGGTGACGTCAAGGGGGTCACGTGACCTCGAGGGAGGGGGTCACGTGACCTCAGGATCACGTGACTTCAGGGGGTCACGTGACTTCAGGGGTCACGTGACCTCAGGGGGTTCACGTAACACCAGGGGGGTCACGTGACCTCAGTGGGGTCACGTGACCTTAGGGGATTATGTGACCTCAGGGGTCACGTGACCTTAGGGGTCACGTGACCTTAGGGGTCACGTGACCTCGGGGGTCACGTAACCTTGACGATGACTATTTGATGACGTCATCAGTGACGTCACTGATGACGTCATCAGTGATGATGACAATGACGACGCGGATGCCAATGACGTCATCAGTGATGATGACGATGACGATGCGGATGACGATGACGTCATCAGGTTGCATGCAACCTGTCGCATGCAACTCCTGAAGGAGCCCGAGGTCCTCCCGAGGTCCTCCCGAAGGAAGCCGAGGTCCTCCCGAGGTCCTACCGAAGAAACCCGAGATCCTCCCGAGGTCCTCCCGAGGTCCTCCCGAAGGGACTCGATGTCCTCCCGAAGGACCTCGGGTCCCTTCGGGACGACCTCGGGTTCCTTCGGGAGGACCTCGGGTCCCTTCGGAAAAATTTACCCATAATGCATCGCACGGTTACGCCGACGGCGACGGCGACGCCGCTCAAGCCGGAAACGGGCGCCTAAGAGCTGCGCTCTAAAATGAAAGCCGTTTACAACTCCCTGTAACGCCGGATTAGAGCGCAGCTCTTGAGGAGCAGGATGGAAGGGTACTGAGGGATAGGATGGAAGGGTACTGAGGGATAGGTGACAGCCTGAGGTCACGTGACCTCAGGGGGGGTCACGTGACATCAGTGGAGTCACGTGACCTAAGGGGGGTCACGTGACATCAGGGGGGTCACGTGACCTCGGAAGGACGCCACGAGAGCGCACGGCACGAGAGCGCCGACGGGAGAGCGCGCGACAGGAGAGCGCCGCGACACCAGAGCGCACGATGGGAGAGCTCCGCAACACGAGAGCGCCTGCTATTTGAGCGCGCGTCGCGAGAGCGCCTGCTATATGAGCACGCGTCGCGAGAGCGCATGTGCGCGCCTTGTTTTCTCGGATCGAACGCTTTGCGTCATTTTATTGGTTGAGTAAGCAGACCTGTGGGAAGTCTAAAAAATACAATTGTACGGCTAAACTCCGTACAATGTAACCAAACATTCTGCGGACATACCCTTTGCGGTTACCGGACACAAAAAAAAGGACAAGGTCATATTCCATAAAACTTTTTGGTCCTGCTAAAAACGGGTTAGCTGCGTTAGAGACATCGTCTTCTGTAGTTTTTCTTCGGCTTCGTGGTATCCAAATTTTCCGCCTCACTTTCGCGTTTGCACATCATGATTAACTATCACCAGCTAGCCTGGATATTAACTGCCTTGTTTAAAGTACATTTGCCACTGAAAAACGTAATGCAGTTCATGAGAACGTGAACCCTAAGCCCCTTTTCCTTTCCACTTATCTCTGAACAAAGGGCTACTTCTTTTCACAGGTTCGAAAATAACTTTGGAAAAGAATGGAAAGACGACCTCTTCGTCGCACAAAACCTGAATGAAGGATATACAAGCATTGGCGAGGACAACCTTTGCGTTCTTTCACTGGAAAGCGGGTAATTGTAATTGTAATTTATTTGCACAATGAGTTCACTTTTACGCGGCAGCGTGCGACGCTAGGCAGAAAGGTGATAACCCTTAGGCATATGCGCCTGCTGGCCGGCCGCCGCGTACAGTGTAGAAGACGGGGGGGGGGGGGGGGGGCGGGGGGGGGGGCGAACTAAGGGAAAATATACAAAACAAGCACACACATCCACATAAAGATAATAGTGAAAGTCACTGTTCATCATGAGGAGCTTGAAGCCACTCGGCGGGAGAAGAGCTTGCACAGCTCCCTGGAATCATCACTTGATGAAGGTAGAGGGCTACGAGCGGATTGAGGGATGGTCAGGAAATCTCTGATGGCCGCTGAGAGCAGGGATTCACATGGCGGGTGGTCCTGCCGCGGAGAGGCTCAGGCTGCCCAGTTCTTTTGTTTACCCGCACCGCGGAGAAAAACGGGGTCCCGCAAAGCGATCCGTCGAGCATTCGGCACAGTGCACGTACCCGTGAGGTCTGTCGCCTCTCGCTATGGGGTCTCCAACCAAGGAAACCCAGACGTGCACCGTATGAGCTGTAAACTGTGCCTGGCGACCGGCCGCAGATGGCCCGCGCCGCACGGCGTTGTACACTTTCGAGCCGTTCTTTGAGGTGCCGCTGGGACGGGGACCAGATGGCCGAGCAGTATATAGCGGGAAGTACGAGTGCCGTGTACAGCGCGCGTAGAGCTCCTGCTCCACACGGCCTCGTCACCCGCGATATGAAGCCCAGTGTCCGCATTGCCTTAGAGACGACACCCGCAATATGGGCCGAAAAGTCCAGATTCCTTAAGAATGTAATGCCCAAGATGCCTATAGAATCAGAAGCGGCAAGTGAAGAGCCGGATACAGTGTAAACGGGGGTGCCATTCTTTCTGCTGTTTGAAAAACGGATCACGCTGCTTTCACTCGCACTTATCTGAAGACGCTGCATCAGTGTCCACCTTTCTATTTCAGACAAGTAGCCTTGAAAGTTTCGGGAGTCTGCGGGCGACGAAATAGGTGCCACGATGGACGTGTCGTCGGCATGCTCTACGAGGACGCACTTGTCGTTCCGACGCATATCATTGACGGAAAGCAGAAACAGGGTGGGACGAAATACCGATCCCAGGGGAACCCCCGACAAAATGAAGGATCCTGCGGAACGTGAACTTTTGTATAGGAATCGCTGGCTGCAGCCGTGGAGGAACCCTGTGAGCCACACTAGAAGCGGACCACGAATGCCTGTTTGAGTGAGCTTCCGCGTAAGAAGCTTGACGTCAAGCGTATCGAACACATTGCTCAAGTCGAGCTAAATGAGGTCCGTAGAAATACTATTGTCCATTTGGTTAATCACCAAATGTGTCACTGTGAAGAGAGCAGTCTCGCAACTACGGTTGGGGCGGGGAAGCCGTGCTGAGAGTCGGCAAGGCAGTTGCACCTTTCCAGGAAGTCGAGAAGCTGACTTTTGATCACTCCTTCGAATGTGCGGGACGCAATCGATGTGATGGAAACTGGGCAGTAATGTATAGGCTCCGTTAAAGGGGTTAAACGTTCAGGTTTAACCCGAATTTTCTAATGAGGCACACGCGAAGTTGCAGGACGCGATTCCAGAGATACGGTGAAAGAGGTTACAACTTCCATGTCGGTCGGCCTTTGTTCATACGTAACAGAGCACAGAGGTAAAACTGTCCACTAATAACACGTATCGTTATTGGGAGAAAACCTACCAAGGTTGGGGCAGCCGTCAACCGTGGTTATAAAGGCGAATATAAAAGGGGAGCTGGGCACTGCGGGCTTTCGTGACGACTAAGTCGGATCGTCCAACGGAGTGCTAGCTCTTCAGGAGGTGGAAATGCTATCAATCACGAAGTCTAAGAAAGATCATCCGCTTTTGCAACACAATGATTATTCCTATCGCCTGGATAGACTAAACGAGAACACCGGACATAGGACATGGAGGTGCTCAGAAAAAAGCTGCAGCGGTCGAGCCACAACAGCGGGATGGGACAGTGCACTGGCCCTTGTCAAGGTAAGCAAACGGTTATTGTACCGTAAAACTTCTGTCTCTAGATTTTTCATTTGTCAGAACTCGATTATACGATTCCGCTATTACGTACGTCGCCTTCAGTGTGCCACCACCGAGTCGCCTTCAGTGTGCCGTTTTTATATTCACATACTTTTAATATATCTGCACACTTGCGCAGACCACCGCGGCGAGCACCAGGGTCATCTGCCGAATCCCGATGTCTGTCGGGCAGAGGAGGTAGATTGCTGCGGTCAAGGAGAAAGCCAGGACAACCGATTTTCAACCGCGAATGATGATTGCGCAAGCTACCAGTGGCCTAACAATAAGCAGAGATATATCACCAGAATTCTAACTAAAGGTCACGATTATTTGCAAAAGCTTTAGATGATCGTGGTCGTCGTCATCACAAGGAATGCTATGAATCTATAGACAACGACCTGGGCTCAAAAAGATAAAAATAAAAGTTTGTTTTCTCTCTCTCCAGCAGCCTCAAATACTTTTCTTTGGTGGTGTTCCTGAACGCACAAAATTTACGATTTTTATTTGAGGTTCTGAGCGGCTGCAGCTTCCCTCGGTAAGCGCCTTGGCTTGCTCACCACAAAGGGCATGCCGCGCCTTCAACATGCCACTGCCTGCTCCACAGCACATTCACGAAATCAACCTCCCCAGCTGGCTTGAATCGCTTCCAGATGGGCGATCGTTCTTGCTGTATGACTCTGGCGCACAAGACAAAAATCGTCTATTCATGTTTGCGACGGACGAGAACCTTCGACTCCTCAGCCAGTACGCTGACTGGTTCCCCGATTGCACTTTCGACGTCTCGCCGTCGCTCTTCCCGCAGGTACGACGCACGCCTACGTTGCTCTACATATGTAAGACCTGGCGGTTTTAAATTTTTGTCCTCAAAATTTGCATGTCATTACAGTGCGACACTTCCATCTCATCATGTCGCTTCCAAAATAGTGCGTCCTTACATTGCAGGAGCATACCATCCACGGTCTTGTTCATGGCAAGGTGCTACCGCTAGTCTACTGCCTGATGGCCAAATGGAGCCAGGAAGCCTATGGCCGCGTTGTCAGGACACTCAAGAAACTTTGCCCCCGACTGTCACCTCAGACGTTAATGATGGATTCTGAAGTTGCGGCGAAACGAGCTTTTCAGTCGGTGTTCCCGACAGCCAGAGTGACGGGATGCTTATTCCACCTAAAACAGTCGTTTGTTCGCCGGAGGCAGGAGGAGCACCTCATCGTCAGGTAAATCAGTCAAAATGACGAGTAAATATTGACCACTCAGGTATGAAATTTCTACGCAGATATCGTGAGGATTGTGACTTTCGCAAAAGAGTGAGCATGAGACCGGCACTGGCCTTTGTTCGACCTGGGGATATTGCGCGAGGTAAAGGTAATTTTTAGTACTGGCGGGCAAGGAAGGCTTCGTGCGTTTCATATCAACGACGTGCAAGACTGGTTCCGTTACTTGTCTGGATTGGTTCTCGCTACATCTTGTCTTAGCTCTAGAATTTATATACATTGCTTTTGTAATTATCAGCATTTTGCATTTGTTTTTGTCCAGGACTGGAAGAGCTCCAAGACGATGCTCTCTCAACAGACGACGGTCTAAACAAAATGTTCCATTACTTCGAGAGGACGCACGTGGGCTCGAGCATCGGAAGGAGCTGCTCGCGTAGGCTATCCCTTTTCACGCATGACTTCTGGATCTGCTACGAACGGATCTCTGAAGGACTTTTGAGGCCCAACAATCACGTCGAGTCCTGGCACAATGCACTCCAGAAGTCCTTGGGGCAGCATCATCCGGACACGTACAAGCTAGTGGCCGCATTTCCAAGGAAGCAGAGTTTGACAGAGCAGAAGCTGGTGGATGTACTTCGCGGAGAGCCTCAAAGGAGCAGCAAGGCCACCTACGTTCGCGTAACGAAGAATCTGAGCAAGCTAGTTGAAGAGTACGACCAAAGTTGCATGCTAGAGTACCTCCGCGGTGTCGCGCAGTCATTCGGTCTTTTAATTTTTTTAAATACTATGGAACGGCAAGTGATAAACAACTATATTGCTGAAACTCTATGTCTTGCGTTTTCATTACAAGTTTGCAGAAATTGTATTTTTTAGACTTCCCACAGGTCCGTACTCAACCAATAAAATGACGTAAAGCGTTCGAGCTTTACGCCATTTGTCCCAGCGCTCTCCTGTTGCACGCTCTCCCATCTGCGCTCTGGTGTCGCGGCGCTCTCCCGTTATGCGCTCTGGTGTCGCGGCGCTCTCCCGTCGTGCGCTCTCGTCTCCCAGCGCTCTCCTGTCGTGCGCTCTCCTGACTGCGCTCTGGTGTCGCGGCGTTCTCCCGTTATGCGCTCTGGTGTCCCTGCGCTCTCCTGTCGTGCGCTCTCCCGTCTGCGCCCTGGTGTCCCGGAACTCACATATGGTGCCCTCTGGTGTCGCAGTGCTCTCCTGTCGTGCGCTCTCGTGTCACAGCACTCTCCCTTCTGCGCTCTGGTGCCGCGGCGCTCTCCCGTCATGCGCTCTGGTGTCGCGGCGCTCTCCCGTCGTGCGCTCTCATGTCCCAGCGCTCTCTTGTCGTGCGCTCTGGTGTCGCGGCGCTCTCTCGTCATGGGCTCTCGTGTCCTAGCTCTCTCCTGTCGCGCGCTCTCCCGTCTGCGCTCTGGTGTCGCGGCGCTCTCCCGTCGTGCGCTCTGGTGTTACAGGGCTCTCCCGTCGTGCGCTCTCGTGCCCAGCGCTCTCATGTCGCGCGCTCTCCCATCTGTGCTCTGGTGTCGCGGCGCTCTCCCGTCGTGCGCTCTGGTGTCGCGGGGCTCTCCAGTCGTGCGCTTTGGTATCCCAGCGCTCCCCTGTCGCGCGCTCTCCCGTCTGAGCTCTGGTGTCGCGGCGCTCTCCCATCGTGCGCTCTCGGGTCCCAGCGCTCTCCTGTCGCGGCGCTCTCCTGTCGTGCGCTCTAGTGTCGCGGTGCTCTCCCGTCGTGCGCTGTGGTGTCCCGGCAATCTCCCGTCGTGCGCTCTCTTGTCGCCGGCTTTCCCGTTTGCGCTCTGGCGTCGCGGTGCCTTCCTGTCGTGCGCTCTCGTGTCCCAGCGCTCTCCTGTAGCGTGCTCTCCCGTCTGCGCTCTGGTGTCGCGGCGCTCTCCCGTCGTGCGCTCTGGTGTCGCGGGGCTCTCCCGTCATGCGCTCTCACGTCCCAGCGCTCACCTGTCGCGCGCTTTCCTGTCTGCACTCTAATGTCGCGGCGCTCTCCCGTTGTGTGCTCTTGTGTCCCAGCGCTCTCGTGTCCCAGCGCTCTCCTGTCGCGGCGCTCTCCTGTCATGCGCTCTGGTGTCGCGGCGCGCTCCCGTCTTGCGCACTCGTGTCCCAGCGCTCTCCTCTCGGGGCGCTCTCCCGTCGTGCGCTCTCGTGTCCCCACGCTCTCCTGCCGCGCGCTCTGGTGTCGCGGCGCACTCCTGTCGTGCACTCTCGTGTCCCAGCGCCCTCTTGTCGCAGCGCTCTACTGTCGTGCACTCTGGTGTCGCGGCGCTCTCCCGTCGTTCGCACTCGTGTCCCAGCGCTCTCCTGTCGTGCGCTCTGGTGTCGCGGTGCGCTCCCGTCGTGCGCTCTTGTGTCCCAGTGCCCTCCTGTCGCGGCGCTCTCCCGTCGGGCGCTCTCGTGTAGCAGCGCTCTCCCGTCGTGCGCTCTTGTGTCCCAGCGCTCTCCTGTCGTGCGCTCTGGTGTCGCGGCGCTCTCCTGACGTGCACTCTCGTGTCCCAGCGCTCTCCTTTCGCACGCTCTCCCGCCTGCGCTCTGATGTCGCGGCGCTCTCCCGTCGTGCGCTGTCATCTCCCAGCGCTCTCCCGTCCGCGCTCTGGTGTCGCGTCGCTCTCCCGACATGCGCTCTCGTGTTCCAGCGCTCTCCTGTCGTGCGCTCTGGTGTCGCGGCGCTTTCCCGTCGTGCGCTCTCGTGTCCTAGCGAACTGGTGTCGCGCGCTCTCCCACCTGCACTCTGGTGTTGCGCGCTCTCCCGTCGTGCGCTCTGGTGTCGCGGCGCTCTCCCGTCGTGCGCACTCGTGTCCCAGCGCTCTCCTGTCGTGCGCTCTGGTGTAGCGGTGCGCTCCCGTCCTGCGCTCTTGTGTCCCAGTGCTCTCCTGTCGCGGCGCCCTCCCGTCGGGCGCTCTCGTGTAGCAGCGCTCTCCCGTCGTCCGCTCTTGTGTCCCAGCGCTCTCCTGTCGTGCGCTCTGGTGTCGCGGTGCTCTCCTGACGTGCGCTCTCGTGTCCCAGCGCTCTCCTTTCGCGCGCTCTCCCGCCTGCGCTCTGATGTCGCGGCGCTCTCCCGTCGTGCGCTGTCATCTCCCAGCGCTCTCCCGTCCGCGCTCTGGTGTCGCGTTGCTCTCCCAACATGCGCTCTCGTGTTCCAGCGCTCTCCTGTCGTGCGCTCTGGTGTCGCGGCGCTTTCCCGTCGTGCGCTCTCGTGTCCTAGCGAACTGGTGTCGCGCGCTCTCCCATCTGCGCTCTGGTGTTGCGCGCTCTCCCGTCGTGCGCTCTGGTGTCGCGGCGCTCTCCCGTCGTGCGCTCTCGTTTCCCTGCGCTCTCCTGTTGCGCGCTCTCCCGTCTGCGCTCTGGTGTCGCGGCGCTCTCCCGCCGTGTGCTCTGGTGTCGCGCCGCTCTCCCGTCGTGCGCTCTCGTGTCCCAGCGCTCTCCTGTCGTGCGCTCTCCCGTCTGCGCCCTGGTGCCCCGGCACTCACATATCGCGCCGTCTGGTGTCGCAGTGCTCTCCTGTCGTGCGCTCTCGTGTCACAGCACTCTCCCTTCTGCGCTCTGGTGCCGCGGCGCTCTCCCGTCTGCGCTCTGGTGTCGCGGCGCTCTCCCGTCGTGTGCTCTGGTGTCGCGCCGCTCTCCCGTCGTGCGCTCTCGTGTCCCAGCGCTCTCCTGTCGTGCGCTCTCCCGTCTGCGCCCTGGTGCCCCGGCACTCACATATCGTGCCCTCTGATGTCGCAGTGCTCTCCTGTCGTGCGCTCTCGTGTCACAGCACTCTCCCTTCTGCGATGTGGTGCCGCGGCGCTCTCCCGTCATGCGCTCTGGTGTCGCGGCGCTCTCCCGTCGTGCGCTCTTATGTCCCAGCGCTCTCTTGTCCTGCGCTCTGGTGTCGCGGCGCTCTCTCGTCATGGGCTCTCGTGTCCTAGCTCTCTCCTGTCGCGCGCTCTCCCGTCTGCGCTCTGGTGTCGCGCGCTCTGGTGTTACAGGGCTCTCCCGTCGTGCGCTCTCGTGCCCAGCGCTCTCATGTCGCGCGCTCTCTCATCTATGCTCTGGTGTCGCGGCGCTCTCCCGTCGTGCGCTCTGGTGTCGCGGGGCTCTCCAGTCGTGCGCTTTGGTATCGCAGCGCTCCCCTGTCGCGTGCTCTCCCGTCTGAGCTCTGGTGTCGCGGCGCTCTCCTGTCGTGCGCTCTGGTGTCGCGGTGCTCTCCCGTCGTGCGCTGTGGTGTCGCGGCAATCTCCCGTCGTGCGCTCTCTTGTCGCGCGCTTTCCCGTCTGCGCTCTGGTGTCGCGGCGCTCTCCCGTTGTGTGCTCTTGTGTCCCAGCGCTCTCCTGTCGCGGCGCTCTCCTGTCATGCGCTCTGGTGTCGCGGCACGCTCCCGTCTTGCGCACTCGTGTCCCAGCGCTCTCCTCTCGCGGCACTCTCCCGCCGTGCGCTCTCGTGTCCCAGCGCTCTCCTGTTGTGCGCTCTGGTGTCGCGGCGCGCTCCTGTCGTGCACTCTCGTGTCCCAGCGCCCTCTTGTCGCAGCGCTCTACTGTCGTGCACTCTGGTGTCGCGGCGCTCTCCCGTCGTGCGCACTCGTGTCCCAGCGCTCTCCTGTCGTGGCTCTGGTGTCGCGGTGCGCTCCCGTCGTGCGCTCTTGTGTCCCAGCGCTCTCCTGTCGCGGCGCACTCCCGTCGGGCGCTCTCGTGTAGCAGCGCTCTCCCGTCGTGCGCTCTTGTGTCGCAGCGCTCTCCTGTCGTGCGCTCTGGTGTCGCGGCGCTCTCCGGACGCGCGCTGTCGTGTCCCAGCGCTCTCCTTTCGCGCGCTCTCCCGCCTGCGCTCTGATGTCGCGGCGCTCTCCCGTCGTGCGCTGTCATCTCCCAGCGCTCTCCCGTCCGCGCTCTGGTGTCGCGTCGCTCTCCCGCCATGCGCTCTCGTGTTCCAGCGCTCTCCTGTCGTGCGCTCTGGTGTCGCGGCGCTTTCCCGTCGTGCGCTCTCGTGTCCTAGCGAACTGGTGTCCCGCGCTCTCCCATCTGCGCTCTGGAGTCGAGGGGCTCTCCCGTAGTGCGCTGTTGTCTCCCAGCGCTCTCCAGTCTCGCGCTCTGCCGACTGCGCTCGGGTGTCGCGGCGCTCTCCCGTCATGCGCTCTGGTGTCGCGGCGCTCTCACGACGTACGCTCTCGTGTCCCAGCGCTCTTCTTTCGCGCACTCTCCCGTCTGCGCTGTGGTGTCGCGGTGCTCTCCCGTCATGCGCTCTGGTTTCGCGGGGATCTCCCGTCGTGCGCTCGCCTGTCCCAGCGATCTCCTGTTGTGCGCTCTCCCGTCTGCACTCTGGTTTCGCTTCGCTCTCCCGCCGTGCGCTCTGGTGTCGCGGCGCTCTCCCGTCGTGCGCTCTCGTGTCCCAACGCTCTTCTGTTGCGTGCTCTCCCGTCTGCGCTCTTGTGTCGCGGCGCTCGCCCTTCGTGCACTCTGGTATCACGGCGCTCTCGCGTCGTGCGCTCTCGTCTCCCAGCGCTCTACTGTCGCGCGCTCTCCCGACTACGCTCTGGTGTCGCCGCGCTCTCCCGTTATGCGCTCTGGTGTCGCGGCGCTCTCCCGTCGTGCGCTGTCGCGTTCCAGCGCTCTCCAGTCGTGCGCTCTGATTTCGCGGGGATCTCCCGTCGTGCGCTCCCCTGTCCCAGCGCTCTCCAGTCTCGCGCTCTCCCGACTGCGCTCGGGTGTCGCGGCGCTCTCCCGTCATGCGCTCTGGTGTCGCGGCGCTTTCACGACGTGCGCTCTCGTGTCCCAGCGTTCTTCTTTCGCGCACTCTCCCGTCTGCGCTGTGGTGTCGCGGCGCTCTCCCGTCATGCGCTCTGGTTTCGCGGGGATCTCCCGTCGTGCGCTCTCCTGTCCCAGCGCTGTGCTGTTGTGCGCTCTCCCGTCGGCGCTCTGGTGTCGCTTCGCTCTCCCGCCGTGCGCTCTGGTGTCACGGCGCTCTTCCGTCGTGCGCTCTCGTGTCCCAGCGCTCTCCTGTCGCGCGCTCTCCTGACTGCGCTCTGGTGTCGCGGCGCTGTCCCGTTATGCGTTCTGGTGTCGCGGCGCTCTCCCGTCGTGCGCTCTGCTGTTGCGTGCTCTCCCGTCTGCGCTCTTGTGTCGCGGCGCTCGCCCTTCGTGCACTCTGGTGTCACGGCACTCTCCCGTCGTGCGCTCTCGTCTCCCAGCGCTCTCCTGTCGCGCGCTCTCCTGACTGCGCTCTGGTGTCGCGGCGCTCTCCTGTTATGCGCTCTGGTGTCGCGGCGCTCTCCCGTCGTGCGCTCTGGTGTCGCGGGGCTCTCCAGTCGTGCGCTTTGGTATCGCAGCGCTCCCCTGTCGCGTGCTCTCCCGTCTGAGCTCTGGTGTCGCGGCGCTCTCCTGTCGTGCGCTCTGGTGTCGCGGTGCTCTCCCGTCGTGCGCTGTGGTGTCGCGGCAATCTCCCGTCGTGCGCTCTCTTGTCGCGCGCTTTCCCGTCTGCGCTCTGGTGTCGCGGCGCTCTCCCGTTGTGTGCTCTTGTGTCCCAGCGCTCTCCTGTCGCGGCGCTCTCCTGTCATGAGCTCTGTTGTCGCGGCACGCTCCCGTCTTGCGCACTCGTGTCCCAGCGCTCTCCTCTCGCGGCACTCTCCCGCCGTGCGCTCTCGTGTCCCAGCGCTCTCTTGTCGTGCGCTCTGGTGTTGCGGCGCGCTCCTGTCGTGCACTCTCGTGTCCCAGCGCCCTCTTGTCGCAGCGCTCTACTGTCGTGCACTCTGGTGTCGCGGCGCTCTCCCGTCGTGCGCACTCGTGTCCCAGCGCTCTCCTGTCGTGCGCTCTGGTGTCGCGGTGCGCTCCCGTCGTGCGCTCTTGTGTCCCAGCGCTCTCCTGTCGCGGCGCACTCCCGCCGGGCGCTCTCTTGTAGCAGCGCTCTCCCGTCGTGCGCTCTTGTGTCGCAGCGCTCTCCTGTCGTGCGCTCTGGTGTCGCGGCGCTCTCCGGACGCGCGTTCTCGTGTCCCAGCGCTCTCCTTTCGCGCGCTCTCCCGCCTGCGCTCTGATGTCGCGGCGCTCTCCCGTCGTGCGCTGTCATCTCCCAGCGCTCTCCCGTCCGCGCTCTGGTGTCGCGTCGCTCTCCCGCCATGCGCTCTCGTGTTCCAGCGCTCTCCTGTCGTGCGCTCTGGTGTCGCGGCGCTTTCCCGTCGTGCGCTCTCGTGTCCTAGCGAACTGGTGTCGCGCGCTCTCCCATCTGCGCTCTGGAGTCGAGGGGCTCTCCCGTAGTGCGCTGTTGTCTCCCAGCGCTCTCCAGTCTCGCGCTCTGCCGACTGCGCTCGGGTGTCGCGGCGCTCTCCCGTCATGCGCTCTGGTGTCGCGGCGCTCTCCCGTTATGCGCTCTGATGTCGCGGCGCTCTCCCGTTATGCGCTCTGCTGTTGCGTGCTCTCTCGTCTGCGCTCTTGTGTCGCGGCGCTCGCCCTTCGTGCACTCTGGTGTCACGGCGCTCTCCCGTCGAGCGATATCGTCTCCCAGCGCTCTCCTGTCGCCCGCTCTCCTGACTGCGCTCTGGTGTCGCGGCGCTCTCCCGTTATGCGCTCTTGTTTCGCGGCGCTCTCCCGTTATGCACTCTTGTGTCGCGGCGCTCGCCCTTCGTGCACTCTGGTGTCACGGCGCTCTCCCGTCGTGCGCTCTCGTCTCCCAGCGCTCTCCTGTCGCGCACTCTCCTGACTGCGCTCTGGTGTCGCGGCGCTCTCCCGTTATGCGCTCTGCTGTTGCGTGCTCTCCCGTCTGCGCTCTTGTGTCGCGGCGCTCTCCCGTCGTGCGCTCTCGTCTCCCAGCGCTCTCCTGTCGCGCGCTCTCCTGACTGCGCTCTGGTGTCGCGGCGCTCTGCCGTTATGCGCTCTGGTGTCGCGGCGCTCTCCCGTTATGCGCTCTGCTGTTGCGTGCTCTCCCCCCTGCGCTCTTGTGTCGCGGCGCTCGCCCTTCGTGCACTCTGGTGTCACGGCGCTCTCCCGTCGAGCGATATCGTCTCCCAGCGCTCTCCTGTCGCCCGCTCTCCTGACTGCGCTCTGGTGTCGCGGCGCTCTCCTGTTATGCGCTCTGGTGTCGCGGCACTCGCCCTTCGTGCACTCTGGTGTCACGGCGCTCTCCCGTCGTGTGCTCTCGTGTCCCAGCGCTCTCCTGTCGCGCGCCCTCCTGACTGCGCTCTGGTGTCGCGGCGCGCTCCCGTTATGCGCTCTGGTGTCGCGGCGCTCTCCCGTTATGCGCTCTGGTGTCGCGGCGCTCTCCCGTTATGCGCTCTGCTGTTGCGTGCTCTCCCGTCTGCGATCTTGTGTCGCGGCGCTCGCCCTTCGTGCACTCTGGTGTCACGGCGCTCTCCCGTCGTGCGCTCTCGTCTCCCAGCGCTCTCCTGTCGCGCGCTCTCCTGACTGCGCTCTGGTGTCGCGGCGCTCTCCCGTTATGCGCTCTGGTGTCGCGGCGCTCTCCCGTTATGCGCTCTGCTGTTGCGTGCTCTCCCGTCTGCGCTCTTGTGTCGCGGCGCTCGCCCTTCGTGCACTCTGGTGTCACGGCGCTCTCCTGTCGTGCAATCTCGTCTCCCAGCGTTCTCCTGTCGCGCGCTCTCCTGACTGCGCTCTGGTGTCGCGGCGCTCTCCCGTTATGCGCTCTGGTGTCGCGGCGCTCTCCCGTTATGCGCTCTGGTGTCGCGGCGCTCTCCCGTTATGCGCTCTGCTGTTGCGTGCTCTCCCGTCTGCGATCTTGTGTCGCGGCGCTCGCCCTTCGTGCACTCTGGTGTCACGGCGCTCTCCCGTCGTGCGCTCTCGTCTCCCAGCGCTCTCCTGTCGCGCGCTCTCCTGACTGCGCTCTGGTGTCGCGGCGCTCTCCCGTTATGCGCTCTGGTGTCGCGACGCTCTCCCGTTATGCGCTCTGCTGTTGCGTGCCCTCCCGTCTGCGCTCTTGTGTCGCGGCGCTCGCCCTTCGTGCACTCTGGTGTCACGGCGCTCTCCCGTCGTGCGCTCTCGTCTCCCCGCGCTCTCCTGTCGCGCGCCCTCCTGACTGCGCTCTGGTGTCGCGGCGCTCTCCCGTTATGCGCTCTGGTGTCGCGGCGCTCTCCCGTTATGCGCTCTGCTGTTGCGTGCTCTCCCCCCTCCGCTCTTGTGTCGCGGCGCTCGCCCTTCGTGCACTCTGGTGTCACGGCGCTCTCCCGTCGAGCGATATCGTCTCCCAGCGCTCTCCTGTCGCCCGCTCTCCTGACTGCGCTCTGGTGTCGCGGCGCTCTCCCGTTATGCGCTCTTGTTTCGCGGCGCTCTCCCGTTATGCACTCTTGTGTCGCGGCGCTCGCCCTTCGTGCACTCTGGTGTCACGGCGCTCTCCCGTCGTGCGCTCTCGTCTCCCAGCGCTCTTCTGTCGCGCGCTCTCCTGACTGCGCTCTGGTGTCGCGGCGCTCTCCCGTTATGCGCTCTGCTGTTGCGTGCTCTCCCGTCTGCGCTCTTGTGTCGCGGCGCTCTCCCGGCGTGCGCTCTCGTCTCCCAGCGCTCTCCTGTCGCGCGCTCTCCTGACTGCGCTCCGGTGTCGCGGCGCTCTGCCGTTATGCGCTCTGGTGTCGCGGCGCTCTCCCGTTATGCGCTCTGCTGTTGCGTGCTCTCCCC
This sequence comes from Ixodes scapularis, assembly GCF_016920785.2. Lineage (NCBI taxonomy): Eukaryota > Metazoa > Arthropoda > Arachnida > Ixodida > Ixodidae > Ixodes > Ixodes scapularis. The sequence goes on from NW_024609857.1 coordinate 97,753,720, forward strand.
CCTGCGCTCTTGTGTCGCGGCGCTCGCCCTTCGTACACTCTGGTGTCACGGCGCTCTCCCGTCGAGCGATATCGTCTCCCAGCGCTCTCCTGTCGCCCGCTCTCCTGACTGCGCTCTGGTGTCGCGGCGCTCTCCCGTTATGCGCTCTTGTTTCGCGGCGCTCTCCCGTTATGCGCTCTGGTGTCGCGGCACTCGCCCTTCGTGCACTCTGGTGTCACGGCGCTCTCCCGTCGTGTGCTCTCGTCTCCCAGCGCTCTCCTGTCGCGCGCTTTCCTGACTGCGCTCTGGTGTCGCGGCGCTCTCCCGTTATGCGCTCTGGTGTCGCGGCGCTCTCCCGTTATGCGCTCTGGTGTCGCGGCGCTCTCCCGTTATGCGCTCTGCTGTTGCGTGCTCTCCCGTCTGCGATCTTGTGTCGCGGCGCTCGCCCTTCGTGCACTCTGGTGTCACGGCGCTCTCCCGTCGTGCGCTCTCGTCTCCCAGCGCTCTCCTGTCGCGCGCTCTCCTGACTGCGCTCTGGTGTCGCGGCGCTCTCCCGTTATGCGCTCTGGTGTCGCGGCGCTCTCCCGTTATGCGCTCTGCTGTTGCGTGCTCTCCCGTCTGCGCTCTTGTGTCGCGGCGCTCGCCCTTCGTGCACTCTGGTGTCACGGCGCTCTCCTGTCGTGCAATCTCGTCTCCCAGCGTTCTCCTGTCGCGCGCTCTCCTGACTGCGCTCTGGTGTCGCGGCGCTCTCCCGTTATGCGCTCTGGTGTCGCGGCGCTCTCCCGTTATGCGCTCTGGTGTCGCGGCGCTCTCCCGTTATGCGCTCTGGTGTCGCGGCGCCCTCCCGTTATGCGCTCTGCTGTTGCGTGCTCTCCTGTCTGCGCTCTTGTGTCGCGGCGCTCGCCCTTCGTGCACTCTGGTGTCACGGCGCTCTCCCGTCGTGCGCTCTCGTCTCCCAGCGCTCTCCTGTCGCGCGCTCTCCTGACTGCGCTCTGGTGTCGCGGCGCTCTCCCGTTATGCGCTCTGTTGTCGCGGCGCTCTCCCGTTATGCGCTCTGCTGTTGCGTGCTCTCCTGTCTGGGCTCTTGTGTCGCGGCGCTCGCCCTTCGTGCACTCTGGTGTCACGGCGCTCTCCCGTCGTGCGCTCTCGTCTCCCAGCGCTCTCCTGTCGCGCGCTCTCCTGACTGCGCTCTGGTGTCGCGGCGCTCTCCCGTTATGTGCTCTGGTGTCGCGGCGCTCTCCCGTTATGCGCTCTGCTGTTGCGTGCTTTCCCGTCTGCGCTCTTGTGTCGCAGCGCTCGCCCTTCGTGCACTCTGGTGTCACGGCGCTCTCCCGTCGTGCAATCTCGTCTCCCAGCGCTCTCCTGTCGCACGCTCTCCTGACTGCGCTCTGGTGTCGCGGCGCTCTCCCGTTATGCGCTCTGGTGTCGCGGCGCTCTCCCGTAGTGCGCTCTCGTGTCCCAGCGCTCTCCTGTCGCGCGCTCTCCTGACTGCGCTCTGGTGTCGCGGCGCTCTCCCGTTATGCGCTCTGGTGTCGCGGCGCTCTCCCGTCGTGCGCTCTCGTCTCCCAGCGCTCTCCTGTCGTGCGCTCTCCTGACTGCGCTCTGGTGTCGCGGCGTTCTCCCGTTATGCGCTCTGGTGTCGCGGCGCTCTCCCGTCGTGCGCTCTCGTGTCCCAGCGCTCTCCAATCGTGCGCTCTGGTGTCGGGGCGCTCTCCCGTCGTGCGCTCTCGTGTCCCAACGCTCTCCTGTCGCGCGCTCTCCCGTCTGCGCTCTTGTGTTGCGGCGCTGTCCTCTCGTTCGCTCTGGCTTCTTTTGTGCCCAGTATAGCTCTGTATCATCGGACTGACGGCATGCACTCGTACACTGGCTTGTACGGGCAACGCTTTCATCATTGATTTTCATCGCGTCGATCCACTGACTTTTCGTCCTCAACTTTTACAGTACGCAAACTAATCAACGGTGCAGTGATAAAGAGCTAGTGGAACTGCAACTTCGTTTCCTACAATCACTCGTACAAAGAGCAGAAAAAAAAGTCTTAGGCAGGGTCGCGGAGAGCACGAGGAGTGAAACTCGCGTGACTTCCTGCTAACCCACCTTTAGTGACGTAGGACGATGCCTCCCTTCTGGCCGCCCCGACACCTTGCGGTACACTGTTACGTCACAGTGCACTGGCGGGAACTTTAAATTTGGCCTCGTATTTCTATTTTTATTAAAAAAAACTACGCAACTCTATAGTGAAACAATTTTTTGTAATGTCCTGAGATGCCATTTCAACGCATAGCATGAAAAAAAATTTTTTTTTTGGCGTGTCAGGGGCTTTTTAAGCATCAAAGAACGCCGAGAACATAGTACTCTGCGCTGCACCTCCTGGCGTCTCCAGCAGTACTTTTAGAGTGAAGCTCTTAGGCGCCCGTTTCCGGCTTGAGCGGAAACTTGACCCCCAAGGTCACGTGATCCCCCCCTCCAAAGGTAAACGTTGACCCCCGCCCCCCCCCCCCCCCCCCCCGAGGATAGGTGACCCTCAGTACCCTTCCCTCTCCTCCTCAAGAGCTGCGCTCTAATTCGGCGTTACAGGGAGTTGTAAACGGCTTTCATGTTTTCTAAAAAAAATCTAAAACTAATAGCGCGTGTATGTTTGCCAACGCTTTATTTTTGGAAATTTACTTGGAATCTTTTATATAGGTAAAAGGAACACTTGCCGGAAGGCCTGAAATCCTAGTCCCCTTCAAAGTACCCCACCTTGGATGACACACACTTGTTTGAAGCATTTTGTATCGAGTATGCTCGATGAAATGTGCCAAATGAGCCAGTGAAGGCTAATCACATATCCCGACACAGAGAAATACTGAAATACACGGACATGATCCCAGATATCTGTGTACGTCCGTCCTGTCCGGCCTCAGTCGTGGTGTTCAATGCTTCATACTTCACTGCACTTGAAAGCAAAACAAATTGGGTATGACAGGCGTGCAAATTCGGCGGAACCGAGGAGACTATTTGCAAGTGATCTGCACGCAGAACTGACCGATCACACCTTTAATGAGAGCAGGCTCTTTACTGAACCGCACAATAAAAGACGACAAGAGTATCTCGTCCGGCGAACATTCAAGTCAACTCACGCCTGTGCGTAGCATCATGTGCTTTTCTAGAGATTTGGTTAAATTCCTCGAGCACGACGCCAGCTGCCAGATGTTTACTAGCAGTACATGGTAAAACCCGCGACGGAACCAAAAAAGACAACCGCGATATTTTTTATCTGCCTCGAGCTTTAGTAGGTGCCTACCAAGGTTGCCTGTACTCTTTGGCAATGCTTGTTTTCTGCCAGTTTAGGCGAACTGAGCCACACGCGTGTTTCGACCGGTTCAAATTTGAATAAATGGTAACCAACGCACAAAGAAAACAAGTTTCAAGTACTTTTTGAGATTTTTGAAGTGACTTTTACTATTGAACGACTGTGTGCACTTGAATGTTCAATCCAAGAGTTTATAAAGCGTGACTACCCCATGCTTGTCACCTACCAACAGGGTGGTAACGCTCAATGGCTCGAGCCCAGTGGGTAGTTAAGTAAGCCTGTGGGGTAGTTACAGCCGTCAAAACGCATGACTAGGGGGGGGGGGGGGGCTCACTTTTTCTTAGAGTGCAGGCTGCGCACAAATCACGAAACGTAAGCGACGTCGACGTCTGAACCAGACGTTGCGCACAGATTCTATCAAAACCCTTCCCTACTCTGCAGCCGAATGAAGATGGCAAGTTATCGGCAAAACGACGGCACGTCATTTTTTTACCATTGATCACATTAAAGGACATCGGAGATGGGGACTGAATCCACAATGTAAACAAAACGCTATTATTGAACTAAGATAGCGGATAGGGCGAGTCGGTAAATGTTATACACGATGAAAACAGTTCAAACGACGTAGATGAAATGAAGAAAGAAACACGACAGGACGAAGGTGTGCCGAAAGGGAGGGGGCACTACGTGGGGATCGAGCAGTTGGTGTGATCTCTTCGGCTCATAACGCCCACATGCTGCTTACAAATGAGCCCGGATTTCTCCACACCATATACGGGCACTGCGCTTGCGCAGAAACTAAATTCTCGTAATGTAAAGTTCTTACGCGTACGCCGTGCTGACAATAGAATAGCGCGAAGAGCGCACGCACGCCCAAAATCTTTGCGGGAAAGCTCGCGCACAGGGGCTTTTTAAAGAGGCAATACTAACAAAAAGGAGTGGGAAGGTAAAGTCGGTAAAATAAATTAAAATCGAAGGTAAAGAAAGGGAAAGAAGCAAAAGAAAGTAATAGAAATGCGATAGTAAATTTCGTAGAGCCTGCTGAGAATTACGGCCGCGTAAAGCTCGAACAGTTCCGTTTACACCGATAGATTTTGTTCTTGAACAATCCCCTTTGTTTGCGACGTGCCTCGTGACGCTTCATGCGATTCGGCACCTCCCACGTGTTGTTATACCTTTGGTCTTCTGCCGACACATGTTAGCCGAGTTGTGCGGCGCCTTGGGACTCACACATCGGCAGATGTTTGGCCTTTGAAGATCTGCAGCATCGTTCCACAGGTACGTACGCCGCTTGCTACGATATGCGCTGATTGTATATATATACCAAAAAAGATAACGCCAAACCCGCGCAAAAAAAAAAAAAAGTATTATTGGCGCGTAAGTTCTGTGAGACTATCGACTTCCCGCATGTCCAGTTGCGGTTCCTCATCCATTAATCATACGGTCACGGAATGTTTGAGCCCGTGAATAGTTTATAGGTACGTGCTTCGCATAATCTTTCTCAAAGGACCTACGGAACGATTTCTTGTACTGCAAGTAAATACCGCTTAGAATTAATCCTAGACGTTCATAACTCACCAAACATGCGTTAGTTTTCTTCGCTACCTGCAAGGGAAGTCGCAAAAAAGAAAAAAAAATCCGAGGACACAAAAACACTTTTTTGAGTTGAGTGCGAAAGCATTAGTGCCGTGTTTCCGCTCCCATAGTCCGTCTGCGGTGTATCGCGGGCGGCCAGATTTCGATACTGACGAGGTTGCCCAACGCTAACTCTCGTGAAGCCCGCCCCCCAAACACCCGCAAGGCCTGCCAGTGCCACTAGAGCGGCGGCAGAGCGCGCGGTCTCGTGAAACGACCGCAGCGCCCCCTCCGGCAACGCCCGACACGAGAGCGGCGGCCGAGAGAGGGCTCTCGTGAAGAGGCCGACAATGGCTATCCAGGAGCCATTTTGCTCAGCCAATGCAAAAATGAACCTTTTTTTTTTCTTTGCGGTTACAGATTTTACCGGCTTCGCTCCATGGGATAGTTAATGCTTTAGCATTAATAAATTAGAAACGAAACGCGTAGGGTTTACCCCTTCGCAACCGAGTACAACGGGACGCGAAACCTGGTACTGATTGCATATGATCGACGCAACAGGAACCCAACTATTCTGGTGTTGTTTATTTTGTTGTCTGAGCTTATAGACCAACTCGACGTTCTGGCGTCACGCCACTGCGGTGATGCTGCTGTCAACACTGCGCATGCGCAGACGCCTCGCCTCGGGCAAGTCTGGTTGATGCCCGCGCGCAGTGCCCCTACGCGGTGTGGGCAAACGCGGCTTGTTTGCAAACAGTGTGTTCGTCGATACTCCGGTTCACTTTACGTCTGAGCGCAGCCAACGCTACCATCTGGTGGATTCTAATCAAGTAGCGTCAAAAGCGCGTCGTCATGGCTCTCGTCGTCTTTGTCGGTCGGCTATCGCCGGGACCACAGTAGTTAATAGTGGAAAAAAGAAGGGTGTACTGTCTTCCGTGCTTCGCTGCAGGCTTCTCCAATGGAGGCCATATTCCGCCAATTAAACTGAGACAAAATCTCGTTTCCTCACTCAGCTGCCCTTGGTCGTAGCAGAACGCGACCACCTTGTTCCTCTGTCCCTGGCCAAACTCGTTATTTTGTTTCCGGCGTCTTAATATAGGCCCGCCCACACACTTGCGTTCAGAGCGACCGCTGCGACTACGAACGAATGCAACCGGTTGGAACGACGACTTGCCGTGGCAGGCAACGAAGCGCCAAACGGCCGTGTCGTCAGCGTTCGTTCGCATTGCAAGGAGTTGAGCCGTACGGAACTTTTTTTCGCTACGCTCGGGGAACGAACGCAGCGACCACTGCACCGACAAACGTGGGTCGACGAGAGTTTGGCCACGCGTATATGCATGCCGTTCGCGGTTCCTGCTGTCTGCTGAAAAACATTGCGTCGCTGGTGATCGTCGACGTGGTCGACGTTATGGAAGCTCATCGTTCTGCGTCTAAAGGGTCATTATTGACAGTGAATTCTTGTCGTTTGCTGCGATGATAGACCAGCCCGCACTAGAAGAGAAGCACCATCCACCAGTGCGGCGATGTCTTGGCGGCACCTTTGAGACAAAAGAAACGATCGTGTTGTCGTGCTTGTTTATCTCGACAACAGCTGCTCCTTTCTTAGCATTTGTGCTCGCAAACATCACCCAGATGTATTGTTTTACGTACTCTACACGCGTGCTCGAGTTTAACATACTCATGGTGGGTACTGTTTTTGAACATGTGTCTGAAAGGTGCAAATTTTCGCACGTTTTCATCATTCGAGAAAAGTGAAAGTCGTAGCATTTCTGAACGCTCGCAACGTCTATGTGATCTCAAAATCATATCTCTACGTTTCTATATCGCTGCTAACATTACATTCTCTTCTGTAATTCTAGAAAAAGCTTGTGGCGAGATTTGTACCATCCGTAAAGTCGTGTTAATGTCGTGATCGTCTAAGAACTACATCTTTTTTTCTTTACCCCTAAGATAAAACCCTGCAAGTCTTATAAAAAAAATGAAGCTCGAAATTATTGACAACTGCCTGCCCTTTTTTTTTTGTTGTTACGTTAGTGAGTGGCGGCGCGTCGCCTACTTTTTAGGAACACTGCGGAAACAGCTGACGTCTACGAAGAAGCGGCCGCCGTGCCGACGACCGCCATGTTTGCCAGAGTTTCTGCTCTTGTTGGAGAGGTTGCAGGAGTGTACAAGCGCGGGGCAAAGCGGTTGTTCCACTCGCTGTGGTCACAACGATCGCAGCCGTGGCTAACGCGTTCGTTGCGGATGTCTGGACCAGCCTTCATTGGTGCGACAAACACACTGGCCTCAATGGGCCGCCGCTTTTGTTCAGCGATGTCGTTTTCAACCCGCTCGTTTTTCTTGTGAGGCGTCCTGAGCTGAAACTCTGAACAAACTTGCGCCCTCATTTTGGTAGTACAAGCTCACCTGATTGGGCCACGCACTACTTAGGGCACGCTAGCTGAGCCTCGCTTCCTTCTGTGTGGTGCCAATCGAGCGAAAAAACACCTTTGGACATCCAAAATCGGTTAGATTCAACGTCGCAAGACAATCGAAAGTGCCAGACTCATAACACCACCGCTAGGGTACGCGTCTCTTATATCTGGGTAGTGACGTAAAACCATGTCGCGTCCCAACGTTTTTTGTTTTTTTTTCAATTTTTATTTTGGTACGCGTGACACGACCTCTCTTGGCACACAGTCTAGGAGTCTTAGCAAATGCTAATTAAGCCAATACTGGCAACTTCCGTGGAGAACGGTCGAAAAGTGATTGCAGCACCCCTGGCGAGCTCGGAGTCTCCGCTAGCACACGAATTCTCCACAACGCGCTGGATTCGCCTACTGCCGTGCAAGATGACCAAGGAAAAAAAAATTTCTTCAGGGGTTTTCGCTGCTTTGGTTGTTAAGAAAGAAATGCCACCTCATGAATGAAGGACATTTTCTTCGCGTAGGAAAGATGTCACAACCTTCAGGTTGCAATTTTGGGGCTTTCTTGAAGAAAACACTCTATCACAACTTAAGTAAGGCAGGCAAAACACGAATGTACCTTTGCGCTGTTTCTTGAAAAAGGCAGAGTACGAAAATTTCAAAACATAGCTACGTTTCAACTTTACCGTTCTTATCGACCCATTCGTTTTGTTATAGCGATTCCCATTCCTCATGAATGTTTTGCTTATAACTGATTTGTCGAATAGGCGAGCTGCCTAATCCCGTTATGATTGTCTCCAGATAAGGAAGCAAAAAGAACTTGTGAACCACGTACGTTACCTCAATGTTAGTATGCTCTGGAAGAAGTCGATTGATCACATGCAAATCTGAAGCTATAACTGAAAATGATAAAAGTGGAGTTACGAGAAAGCACACTTCTCGCTTGTGCAAAAGGAAAAGGACGAGAGCGACGTAGCGCAAATAGAAGTGATTTCGGTCACGTTGTATACAGTGCACAAATTCCAATTTTTAGCGCCGGGAGGACAAACGTCTTCTGCGTTTTCTACGATAAAAGCCGGCACTTTTTGGACCGTGTTGCAACTCCTTCCGTTTTTCAAAATATACTTACTTTTTATGTTTGAGGCGACTCTACGCCGCCGCATTCTTTCTCCCTCCTGCTTTTATGTTGTTGTTGTTGTTTTTGTCGTTTTTTTTATTGTTTACTTTACGTTTGAACCATCGCTTATTTGCTTTGCCTTGTTTGGCTTAGCTTCTACTCTCTTTCCTTCTGTTCGGCGGTTATACCGCCGTTTCGTGTAATACGCTATACCGGTACATTTTGAGGGCCGTCTGCAAGTTTGTTGTTTTTCTTGTTGCTTTCTTCCACCGTCGTCTGCGATAACCTCTTATTTTCGCCTTCAATTGGGTTCCTGATCCGAAATCTTCATATCTGTTTTTTATATTTGCTAAATATATTAGAAGTAAAAGCCCGTTATGAATTTCTATTCGAGCTTTATTTGTGTACGCGGGACACGTCTGCTATGGGTCATCGTTGGTTGATCAACCGGTCACCTTCGGGCATACACCAGCGCATACTTGGAGATGGCAGGTATGCCATGCAGTGTTGCGGAATGGGCAACCCCATTCCATTCCAATTCCATTCCAGGGAATTAGAGTTTTCGATAATTCCATTCCTTTCAACTCCTAGGAATGGGGACACTGGGCCCATTCCAACTCCTGGAATGGCTGAATCGTTCCCATTCCATTCGTCTAATTCCTAAACGTAAAAATTGGCTCTCGACAGCTACATTGTGTTGCAGGCATAAGCACCATAAAGCTGACATTATCAAACGCATAGACAATTGCAACAAAATACAAAATGCCTAAAAAAAACTCTGATTTTACTAAGCGGAGCGCTGGTGGCACGAAGTGTTTGTTTACATTGTACTGCAAACATCGAGAAAGCCCCTTGATATGTCGATGCTTGCTTAAAAGATCGGTCTTTCGACCACGTGGCTCGCAACAAACATGAAAACATAAATCCACTATTTTTTTTCCAGCTTTTTTTGGCATTTGTCTTCTAGGACATACGCGGCCAGGGTGTTTGTTTGATAAGACCATAAAAATATCCAGCTCGTGCGTGACGCAGAAATAAGCTATATTAAGTACAGTATTCTTCAAATACCTGCACAGCAATACGGCCGGAAGCGACTTTATGCACAGTGGCAGGAACACATCCTTTTACAAAGTGCAACCTCTACGGCGCAGCACAAGACACCATGTCATGAAACAGTCTTTCTGCAGATCTAGTCAGTTTGGTCACTTGACAAGAGCGGTGACGGCAGTCTACTTCACCTTACAATGGACCGCAACAGACAGCACGAGAGCCATCGAAACAAATCCCGTGCCTTCCGAGTGCCGCGTGACCCCAACACCTTGGTGACCCGGGGGGCAGCAACGCGCCGTGCGTGTAGTCCCCCTCACGGTGCTGGATTGCCGGGGGTGATTCGTAGCGTCCGCAGCGGTCCGTCACAAGGTGAAACAAAGTAATAAAGTCGAAGGAAATGAGCGGGAATCCGCTAGCTTGCCTGTAACCCAAACCCACTTGAATGTAAAACACATAACACAGAAAACAAGCATCGGAGCTAAGACCAAGTAAAAGGCGGACTTGCACGTAAAAATGAATAATAAAACAAGTGTCCGAGCAAAAAGCAAGAGGAGAAGAAAGAAGTGAATCTTGCTTTGTTTTATTGCTGAAGCAAACCCACAGATGATGATGATGATGCAAACTTTTATTTGAATGTGGAAATATCCGAAGATGGGTGGGGCCCCTAGTCCAGGGCTCCAGTGCTGGCCGCTGCTGCCTTGGCCCGCTCAACCAGACAGTTCGCACTTCAAAGGAGTGCGCGCGAATGAACGTGGAAGGCAGCAGGTTTAGCCGCCTGCTAAACAACGCTCCTCGAACTATACGAACACGATAACTGATCATCTTTCGGCGGTGCGCGAGTCAATAAGTTATCAGAGCTCTGCGAGTTATGAGTCGTCCCCCGCTCTCAGATCTCAGTCTGTGCGCGCGTGTATTCTCGATGCCTTGGTTTCTTTTGCTTGGTTTCTTGTTTCTCTCGCTCTCGTGTAACCCGTCGCCCGTCGCCTGCGCGAAAGGCGCCACCGCCATCCCCCCCCCCCCTCCCTCCTCCCTTGCACTTTGCTTTGACGCTTCTTTTTTGTATTGCATTTTTTTGCGGATAAGTCTGTTAGAGCTCCACTCGGGTTAGCTGTTTTCCGCCCGCTCATTTTATTTCTGAGCAACTGGCCCGCTGACTGGCTCAAATTCGCTGACCGTAAAAAAAAAAAAAAAAAAAAAAAAGGAAAAAAGAAGAACTGGGCCCATTCCATTCCCATTTCATTCCGGGCAAAAGGCATCTAATTCCATTCCCATTCCATTCCCCTCAACGCTGCCGCCATTCCATTCGCATTCCATTCCAGGGTCGCGAAAATTCGGAATGATTCCGGAATCATTCCAACTCCGGAGTGGCAACTCCGCAACACTGATGCCATGTGCTGTCCTTCCACTGCAAAATCAAGTTTTTGCGATGGGGTAAAAAATTATTCTTCCGCTTCCCGAAGACCGAACAAACGTGAGTAATCAAGTTACTGCAGCATTCAACTGAAGCTAGGAGAGCTGTCCAAGTCTTGCTTCAAAAACGCCACTGACGCCGGAACCGACGATTATGACCGCTCCACGGAGATCGCGGAGAGCTTCACAGACGACACACAAGATCCACAACTGAACATCCAGTCCTATGTATACCCGGGTGGGCAGCCAGTCAGATCTGCCATCATGCTTGCCAAGTCCAGCTGCAATCGGAAATATGGAACACCTCCAAAGACATCCTGTTGAAGAATCAGAAATATTCACATTCAAAAACAAAACCAAGTTCCGACTTAGCTCGTCACCTAGCCGGTAACATCAGCCCTGCCTTCGAAACATACTTAACTGATATATTACATGAGACAAAAGTTCAGCCGAAGGCGCACTGAGGCCGCGCTAATCGACAGTCGAAACAAAGGCACAGTGTAAAAAGAATGCGTGAACACGTACGTCAAGAAGTACTTAAATGTACAGTCACCACGGAATGAAACCCGAACGCCGAAACGCGTAGCCATTAACACAGGCTGCTCCACCTAGAGGGTCCCTGAGAACTAATGAAAATGCGCCGGGGTGCGAGGGTGCGGGTCCTACGAAGGTCAGCTCGACCCTCGCGCGGCGCGTCTGGGAGTTCCGCGTTTCGCCGGTGGCGTGCTGTAAGCACCGTTACTCGTGGTGCTTTTGTGTCGCCGCACTGTCGCCCGGACGAAACCTGCTGGTTTAGCGCCGCGCGAGAAGGTCGATGCTAGTAGCAGCAGCAAGCTGGTTGCGCGCGCGCCAGCGGAGCACGCTCATGGTGTCTTCTCCTCCTGGCGTGCACAGTTTTTATTGTTTGTTATACGTATTGTATTTTATAATTAGCACTACTTATAGCAAAACACCGCGACATACGAGACAGAAGAACAAGCTAGAACACATGACGAGTGCTGACACCCAACTGAAGGTTTCCATTACAAATATGTAGTATATAATATATGAGCACATCCGTACGTCCACTCCCAGAGCTGGTACATTAACCTCTCCTGTACTTCAGGCTCGTAGGCCTCGCTGCGAATGCCATAATGCAGGTCTACTAACTCGCGCACTCAGCAAACATTTTCCTTAATTGTAGTGAGTTGAGCCTTGAACAATACGTCACTTTGTGCAGATCCTGGTCCAATCTCTCCAGCACATTTATTAATTATCGCTTTGTGTATCGGATGCCCAGCGATATCTCTTCAGCGCTGTCATTAATTATCGCTTTGTCTATCGCAAGGTCAAAATACGAGTTGAAGCATTTCGTGCACCGATGACCCGTAGTGCCCGATGACGTTGTCACCGGAAAAACGCGAAGGCTCCGGTGAACAACGTGGCACACGTAGTTTCTGAGAAATAGTAAAGCGTCATAGACGCGAAACAAAAATTCGTTTATCGGCACAATCATACTCTTTATGAAAAACAAAAACAAAAACAAAACAAAAAATGCTGCAACAGACCTACGCGGATGCTTCGGTTTGATAACTAGAGCCCTGCGCGGATAACAGCTTGAGTATCCGCATCCGCATCCGCATACTTTGTATTCGTATCTGAACCGCATCCTCAAAATGTGGAACCATGTCGATGTTTTTGATAACCACCAGAGGTTACGATTACATTAGACTAGCAAAATCAGCGGATATCACGCCGACCGCTTTCTTCCCCGCCGCACGCGGAATCGGAAGCCTGAACGCCTGAAAAAAAATGAAAGCCGTTTACAACTCCCTGTAACACCGAATTGGAGCGCAGCTCTTGAGGAGGAGGGCGGAAGGGTACTGAGGGTCACCTGTTCTCGGGGCGGGGGAGGGGGGGGGGGGGGTCATGTGACCTTGGGGGGTCACGTGATCCCCCAGAAAAATTTTTCCGCTAGATTTAGCGGGGATTTTTTTCCGCTAGATTTAGCGGGGAAATTTTTCTGCTAGATTTAGCGGGGAACTTTTTCCGCTAGATTTAGCGGGGAATTTTTCCCGCTAGATTTAGTGGGGAAATTTTTGCGCAAGATTTAGCGGAAAAATTTTTCCGCTAGATTTAGCGGGGAATTTTTCCCGCTAGATTTAGCGGGGAAATTTTTCCGCCAGATATAGCGGGGAATTTTTTCCGCTAAATCTAGAGGGGAAAATTTTCCGCTAGATTTAGCGGGGAAATTTCTCCGCTAAATCTAGCGGGGAAATTTTTCCGCTAAATTTAGCGGGGAAGATTTTTCGGCTAGATTTAGCGGGGAATTTTTCTCACTAGATTTAGCGGAGAAATTTTTCCGCTATATTTAGCGGGGAATTTTCTCCGCTAAATCTAGCGGGGAAATTTTTCCGCTAGATTTAGCGGGGAAATTTTTCCACTAGATTTGACGGGGAATTTTCCCGCAAGATTTAGCGGGAAATTTTTCCCGCTAGATTTAGCGGGGAAATTTTTCGGCTAGATCTAGCGGGGAAATTTACCCATAATGCACCGCGCGGTTACGCCGACGCCAACGGCGACGCCGACGCCGCTCAAGCCGGAAACGGGCGCCTAAGAGCTGCGCTCTAGAAAATGGAAGCCATTTACAATTCTGTAACGCCGGTTAGAGCGCAGCTCTTGAGGAGGAAGATGGAAGCGTACTGAGGGATAGGTGACTCCTTGTGGTCACGTGACGTCAAGGGGGTCACGTGACCTCAGGGGCTCACGTGACCTCGGGGGCTCACGTGACCTTTGGGGGTCACGTGACTTCTCGGGTAAGGTGACCTCAGGGGGTCACGTGACTTCTCGGGTCACGTGACCTCAGGGGGTCACGTGACCTCAGAGGGTCACGTGATCTCGGGGTGTCACGTGACCAGGGTGGGTCACGTGACCCCCTGAAGTCACGTAACTTCTGGGGGTCACGTGACCTCGGGGTGTCACGTGACCTAGGGGTGTCACGTGACCTGGGTGGGTCACGTGACCTCGGGGGAGTCACGTGACCTCGCGGTTACGCCGACGGCGACGCCGACACCGACGCCGACGGCGACGCCGCTCAAGCCGGAAACGGGCCCTTAAGAGCTGCGCTCTAAAAAAAAGGTCATAAAAATGAAAAAGAAAGTTCGGAAAGAGAGGAGGAGAAGCAGTGGTAGGAAGACAATGTGATGTTACCGAGCGTATGTGGCCAGCTCGAGTCTCACGGTGTTTCGTGTCAGCCAGCGGGCAGATGCGCCGCTGAGTCAGAGTCCAAGGCCTGATCGGATCGACTAACGTTTTGTTCGAGAAAGATCGCGGCCTTCAGGCGTCCAAATATATATATTGAAAGGAAACTTTTTTTTTTTTCTTAGGGCGGTTACGGAAATTGCGCGCGGCAGCCGCTGGCATTGCTGGCACCCTGGCGTCGTAACCGGACGAATATGAACTACCAGACTTTCTTGGCTAGAACTCTAAGCGCACAAAAAAAAAACAGACAATTTAAGGGCTGCCTATGTGCGTTGCCTATGTGCGTGCGCCGCTGATTCCGAAACTTAGCAAACCGTGGCGCCACAGGGTCGCGCTCGCTGTGGAAGCACTTCTTTTGTTTTTGATATCATGACCACACCACTCTCTGTGGAGAGGGGGAGGTTTCTTCTACTATTTCTTGTGACTTGTTCGTTTGAGGATTTCTTTGCCCGAGAAACTTTTCCGCTCTTTCTCTGCCTGAGAACTAGCTTTCTCGGGACGATTGATGCCCTGCATTCTTTACTTTTACCTTTGCTATAGATAGCATTTTTGACGAGATGAAATGCACTGACCGAAGCTATCTTCAGTAAGAATCAGATCTTTCTCAGGATACCTATCGTTTCTTCAAAACGCATTTTGTGGAAATATTTGTGGACAACTTTTCACGGACATACATTTCATGGACACACGGTTCGTTGACGCTGTACGTTTTGTGGGCACATGCCCCTGCGACATATTGTCGACAACGTATTTCTTCACCAAGCCGCTAAAAGGTAGCGTGCGATTCACTAAGGCGTGCTTAACCAAACCATGTCCCCCTCCCCCCTCTAATCCAGGCGAGACGCAAAAAGTTTGTTACGAAAATAGCAGGGTTGTGTGCGACAAAACGTCTCAGGTTTTCGAGAAGCCTTTCGATCAAACCTCGCATGTCGACGAAACGATCTGTAGATGAAACGTCAGTCGACGGACTGAATGCCACCGGGCAAAAATTTAGATCCGGATCCACGGACATCCGCATCCGATCCGCAGTCCGCCTAATTTATATCCGCATCCGCCAGTTTGCCGCGGATATCTGCGGATATCCGCAGATAATCCGCGGATATGCAGGGCTTTATTGATAACCACCAATATGCCAGGCGTATCGATTCCGGAGCGGAATAAATTCATTACCCTCACAGAGTGACGGCGCTTACAGCGCGCCACCGGCGAAACGCGGAATTGCCAGACGCGTTGCACGACGGTCGAGCACATAATAGTAGGACCGGCACACTGGCACCCCGGTGCATTTGCATTAGTTTTCAGGGGCTTTCCGGGTGGAGCAGCCTGTGTCAATGGCCACGCGCTCCGTGCCTCCGGCGTTCGGGTTTCATTCCGTGCTGACTACGTTTGAACTGCTTCGTCAAGTGAGCAAAATAGAAAAAACAGTGCAAAAAACAGTGAGTGCGCAGGCGAGCTGGTGAATGCTGATCATGATGTAGAAAACCCGAGACTGTGGTAAAAGACAGGGAAACGGTGTCGAAGAAGAAGGACAGGGGAAAAGAACGTCTCAAACTCAGCTACTGCGCTTATTTCCTCAAAGTTTTATATGCCCACAACCTAACCACCGACGTCACAAGGTTGTCCTTTGTTATCTATACGATCCTACCCACACTAGTCTCACCTCAAGCGTAAACGGTGACCTCAATCCCAAACTGAAAGCTTAGGACCTTGAACAAACAAACGAAACAAAACAAACACACGGACCCACTTTCTTTCCAGGCGGAGTCTGGAAAGGCTGTGCCTCATCTGAGCGAGAACTAATATGACATCCAACTGAACCCTTGCCCGCAAAATGACTAATTCCACGTTCACTAACAACTATTACAAAAAAAAAACGCTTTACATTTTAAGAAACTTTTTGGAACTACTTCCGATTTGCATCGAAGCATGGATGGTACAATTACCGATGGGTTTCATACGCACTGTCTCTCTTATGAGCCTCTTAGTGTCGTTGCGTTCTCTGTGCACAATGTCAGTTTGCGACCAATGTGCCGTACAATCGTTACACTCACTAATGTGTTTACAAATCTCTGAATTGGGTGCGTTTATTTTTACATTTCTTTTGTGCACAACCAATCTATCATTTACACGGCTTGCCGTTTGTCCCACATCCTTGAAACCGCATTTCAGTGGTATTTCACGAATCCCGGAGAAAAGCTCACCGGAGAAAAGCTCACCGGAGATAAGCTCACCGGAGAAAAGCTCACCGCAAAACCGACGGATGCGGAGAAAAGCTCACCTTCCATTGAGCGTATGCGGAGAAAAGCACACCGATTTTTTTTCTTCTTTTTATATCGAGGCTGTTGGATCATGCATAACATATATCAATTTATTATCGTTAAAATCCGTCAGCTTTGTAGAAAAGAAAATGTCCTTCTTCGTAGTATTTGTTAAGCTTATTGGGTATATTGCTCCCGAATTCAGAATTGCGGGCGAGTGTTTTTTGTGGCTTACTCTCTAGGCAGCGAAAGCCTAACGACCTAAATGTTAACTTAATGAACTCGAAGAACAGGAAAATGTTCGAACACTTAATAATATCTGCCTAAAACCTAAAAATCAAAAATCTAAATGCCGAAAATCCGAAAAAGTATGCGCAAGAACGCGGTGCCTGAAATTCTCTTTGAAGCTTTTGTTAACCTTTGAAAACAGGATAAAACAGTAAGTAGGATATCGAGGTTTCTTTCTTCAACGGACATGCAAGTTTTCTAGCCGTTCGTGCTGATGTTTCCACACGTTGCTGTTGTGTGATAGTGCCCTTCTAGGGTGAGCCACTCATGACCTTCAGAGCTGCACACTGGCACCGTTGTTACTCGTGACCTATATAAGAAGTAGTCTTCTCTAAGGTAGTGAATCGGGCGAGTTGGTAAACGTTATACAAGATGAAAACCGGTCAAACGACGACGACGCAGTGAAGACAACAAACACGACAGGACGAAGCTGTTCTCGCAACTAAAGGTTTGTTAGTCAAATTAACAGAAATAAAACAGCGTAGCCGACACTGATTACATCAACAAACACCTACTTATCTATTAGGCTTTACACAACATTTGGAGCTGAAACTGTTCGCACACCGCTATTCACCGCTATAATGAATGAATGAATATTAGCTCGCAAAGAACAACCCTCTTTATCTGACAGAGCTACCGACTGCGCACTGTCATCTGTCAATAAATTGTTGTCTTTCTTACCGGTGCACAATATACTGATTTTATACCCTTGCGGCTTCCTTAATATACAAAATGGTTGATTACTAATTTCTCAGGAATTAGTAAATATGCAAAATGAACTTCAAGAATATTACAAAAACGAGGATATATTGTTAATGAAGTGACGAAGTGACGTTAAAAAAAAAATCGGTGAGCTTTTCTCCGCATTCGCGCAAAGGCCGGTGAGCTTTTCTCCGCATCTGCCGTTTTGCGGTGAGCTTTTCTCCGGTGAGCTTTTCTCCGGTGAGCTTTTCTCCGCCGCCCGTATTTCACAGACCACCCCTTCCTTGCAATGAACCGACTTATAACGGTGCGCTTTCTGACACTTTCTTACTCGTCTGAAACGGTGTCAAACGGTTCAGCTTAAAGTCGGACTTAAACGCTACATCTACCTTAATTTTTTTGCGCATGCTTTAAGATTAATTTAATTAAGACGAGCGATTTAATCAAATAAACACCAGACTCGATCAGTTAGATGAAGTTGTTAAAACTACCAGGGAAACTGGGGGAAAATTAGCTGTTCTGGAGGGCACAGTGCAAGAACTTCAAAGGGCATTGCACGAGCAAAACATAAAGCTTGTAGATTACGAAGACCAATCTCGTCGAAACAACCTCATTGTTTTTGGACTTCCTGAACAACGAGGTGAAACACGGAACGACCTGGAGCAGAAGGTTATTCACGAAGCATTTTCCACGAAGCTAGGTGTAACCGTGTCATCTGTGGAGCGCATTCACAGGCTCGGTAGATTACCAGAAGGAAAATCAAGGCCCGTTATACTCCGGTTGTTTAATTACAACGAGAAACAGGAAGCTTTAAATAACTGCAAAAAGCAAAAAAAAAAAAAAAAAAAACACCGGCCTAGCAGTATCCAATGGTTATTCCCTGAGCACTCTGTCGAAAAGAAAAAAGCTTTGGTCATCTGTACAGGGCGATAGACAATATGACACCAGGGTCAGACTAGTGCATGATAAGCTCTTTGTAAACGGAGAAGTGTACACGTGGGATGATGAAACAGATTCTAGAGTGAGGCTGAATGCCGCGAGAACACCCCCAAATAGCGGGGAATGACGCAATGATGATTGTCAACAAGCCAGAACCAAAACCCAGCTTCGTTTGATTTGTATTAACGCACAAAGTGTTGTGAATAAAAAAGAACGTCTCGAACATGTTCTAATGCTCTATGACCCGCATGTCGCGGTGATCAGTGAAACTTGGCTTAGCACAGATATACCCGATTGTGACATCTTCCCTCCCTCCTACAACAGTTTCAGACGGGACCACCTTTCTAGAGGAGTTGGCGTAGCCATATTAGTTAAAAAAGCTATCCCATGTGTCATTCTTGAGCAAATAGAAAACCACGAAAGTCTTTGCCGCAAACTAAATTTATGGGGTACTAATGTTGTGATAATTGGTGTCTACAGAGTTCCATATGCACAACCTGAATTTCTCTATTAGCTATATGATCACCCTAACCACGTTAGAAACCAGAAGTTAATAATTGCTGGAGATTTTAATCTCCCAGATGTCGACTGGGCGACTCTAAGTTGTGGTCGGACTAATACGCAAAGTTCAGAAATTCTTCTTGACATGATCCTCGCATATAATCTCACACAAATGGTAAAACACGCCACGAGAGTGACTAACGTGTGCAGTTCCATCTTAGATTTGGTTTTTCATAACACTTGCTTTGAAACTGCAACCATTTCTGTCAATGAGGATTTTTGCGACCACAAGGTTGTCTATTTTTGCTGTACTCTTCATAAAGTGTCGTGTGCATCAACCCCTAATATTGTGTACGTTAAAAACTACACCCAAGCAGACGACGTTGCAGCTTTAGACTACCTTGATTCACGTTTTGAAAACTTTTCTGGTGATGATGTGAATATTTTATGGAACACGTTTAAGGAGCATGTCAACTATTGCTTGCAAAAATTTATACCCGACAAGCGGAAGCATATTCGGGGTAACAACCAGTGGATAACTCGAGAAATTATTCAGTTAAAGCGTAGGATTAAGCGACAAAGGAAAAGACAAAACCCAGATTCGCGTGTCATCTTACAGCTAAGTAACACATTAAGGAAAAAACTGCAAGACTCAAGATCATTTTATTTCACGAATACGCTTCCAAACTTTGTCCGGGAAAACCCACAAAAGTTCGGGCAATATCTGTCTAACGGAAATAAGAAAGTTGAGCGGCTTAGAGAAGGCGGCACGATAATTGGACACCGTAGTTATTGCCGACACATTCAATAATTACTTTCAGGGAGTTTTTACGCCGTGTAGTGAAATCTTGTTGTGTAATGCGGATGATGAAAGCGGACATGACTTTTGAAATTTCATATCATGGGGTGGTATCTATGCTATTAAACATTGATGAAAAAAAGGCGCCGGGGCCTGATAACATACCGAGTGCCTTTCTTAGACGGTATGCTGAATCACTTGCTCAATTCCTAACAGTCATTTTTCAAGTCTCATTTTTAACAAGTTCTCTACCCAATGACTGGCTCAGAGCACGCGTTGTTGCCGTTCATAAGAAAGGAGATTACATGTCGGTCACTAACTTCCGTCCGATATCTCTAACCTGTCTATCATGCATGCTTATGGAGCATATAGTGGTAAAATATCTTAAAACATTCATAGAACGAAATAATCTACTTTCTGATCAGCAACATGGGTTTAGACAGGGGTTTTCTACTGCCACGCAACTGGTAACCACGGTACATGAGTTTTCAACAGTTCTTGATCATGCCGGCCAGGTAGACATCATATTTCTTGATTACTCGAAAGCCTTCGATAAAGTACCCCACGATAAATATCTATTTAAACTACACCAGCTTGCCCTCCCTCATAATATACTTAAGTGGGTAGCTGCTTATCTTCGTAATAAATCCCAATTCGTAGACGTTAACGGAAGTTACTCTCGCATTTTGAAGGTTACGTCGGGGGTGCCACAAGGTTCCGTGCTGGGACCATTGTTATTTTTAATATACATTAATGATCTAGTATCCTTCCTGGGCACGGACTGTTCAGTCCGCTTATTCGCCGACGATTGTGTTATTTTTGCCGCTATCACCTCTCCCGTAGGTCAAGAAGTTCTGAACAATAAACTTAATCGTTTGGCCAGTTGGTGTGAACAATGGAAAATGGCAATCAATTATGACAAAACTGTTCACCTCTTCATGACAAATAAGAAACACCCTTTAAAACTTCAATACACAATCGGAGAAACACCCATCAATGAAGTGTCCGAATACATATACTTAGGTGTAACACTAACTAGTAACTTAAAGTGGTCAAAACATATTCATAACATACGTTCAAACGCTCGCCGAAAGCTTGGACTACTGAGAAAAAAACTCTACGAGGCACCAAATGAACTCAGAAAACTTGCTTATTCGACAATCGTCCGACCCGCTATAAAGTATGCTAGCATAGTATGGGATCCTTATACAAAGAAAGATATAGGACAACTCGACAAGATACAAAACTGAAATTTATCTACCGACGGTTTAATAGATTCGATTCCCCAACAGATATGTTACGTCTGTCCAACCTTCCCACCCTTACTCAACGACGAAAAATAGCTCGGTTAAAATTTCTCTATTCTCTTTATTTTCATAGATTGGGCATTCAGCCACAAAGTTATATTTCACAATTTGACACGCGCTCGACAAGGCATCGTCATTCACTCACCTTAACCCTCATATTTGCAAGAACTAATCTGTACAAGAATTCTTTTTTTCCCAGAACCATTGAAGATTGGAATAAGTTGCCAAACGAAGCCTTCGAAACTGAGATATCTTTTTTGTCGTATCTTTAATACTAGCACCACCATCACATTACAACCTATTTTCGTTTGCTTTTGTTTCTTGTTTTTCGAAATTTTTGCTTTTTTCTCTATAGGGGGCAGTCTGGTCCCAAACTGCAATTTTTTTTTGTTTTGTTTATGCGCACATTTGAAAACCTCTGTTATAAAGTCTTGTTTATGCTGTATGATAAATTGTATAACGCAGCCTTATATGTACGCGTCTGTGTTCATGTCTTTTGCCGTATGTATTACTATTATATTTATTATGTATGCTATCCCTCCTGCTTGGGCCCATGTGGGGCCTGCAGTATATGTGGATAAAATAAATAAATAAAATGAGAAATTGCGTGAAAATACGCAGTAACCTTTTCTGGTTGTTGCTTAGCCTTTTGCTGTAATTCCAATTGAATTGTATTTCATCGATTGCGGGCTTTGTAAGGAGATATGTCGATGACATTTTCATCTGCTCATTTCGCGAAGAGGATATACTCGAGTTAGAACGGACAGTGAGAGGAGCGGCACCGGAACTTAAGTTCACTTTGGAAAAGGCGGTCAATAGTATTTGACAATTTCTGGACTTACGCATGCACGTGGAGGGGGTTTATGTTGGGAGTACGGAAAAATGGCCGCAAAACCCGTTTTGAATAGGAAAAGTTGTCATGCTAAATCAGTAAAAGTAGGTGTAGTCAGATATCTAATCAGCAAGGCACTGGATAAGTCGTGTGCCCATTTTATCGAATGTGCGGTAGAAAGGCAGCGGCCAAGGTTAGAAGATGCAGGCTATGACAGTTTGGTCATAAAAAGACAATTTGAATTATACAGCAAAAGGCTAAACAACGACCAGAAAAGGAAGCAAAAAGGCAGTATGGCGGTTTTTCCGTATTTTCACGCAATTTCTCATAATCTTAAAGCATGCGCAAAAAAAATTTGGGAGAGATGTAGCGTTAAAGTCTGACTTTAAGCTGAACTGTTAGACACCGTTTCAGACGAGTCAGAAAGCGCACCGTGATAAGTCGGTTGTTTGCAAAGAAGGAGTGTCTATGAAATACCACTGGAATGCGGTTTCAAGTATGTGGGACAAACGGCAAGGTGTGTAAATGATAGATTGGTAAAACACAAAAGAAATGCAAAAAAATAAACGCACCCAATTCAGAGATTGATAAACATATTAGTGAGTGTAACGATTGTACGGCACATTGGTCGCAAACTGACATTGTGCACAGAGAACGCAACAATACTAAGAGGATCATAAGAGAGACAGTTCGTATCAAATACATCGATAATTGTATCAACCATGCTTCGATGCAACTTGGAAGTAGTTCCAAGAAGCTTCTTAAAATGTAAAGATTTCTTTTGTTGTTTTTTGTAATAGTTGTAAGTGAACGTGAAATTAGTCATTTCGCGAACAAGGGTTCAGTTGGATGACATATCAGTTCTCGCTTCGATAAAGCTCAGCCTTTCCAGACTCCGGCTGGAAAAAAAGTGGGTCCGTGTGTTTGTTTTGTTTTGTCGGTTTGGTCAAGGTCCTAAGCTTTTAGTTTGGGATTGAAGTCACCGTCTACGATTGAGGTGAGACCAGTGTGGGTAGGATTGTGTAGGTAACAAAGGACGACCTTGTGACGTCGGTGGTCGGTGGTTAGGTTGTGGGTATATAAGACTTTGAGGAAATAAACGCAGTAGCTGAGTTTGAGACGTTCTTTTCCCCTGTCTTTTTTCTTCGACACCGGTTTCCTGCTTTTACCACAGTCTCGGGTTTTCTACATCATGAGCAAAATAGAAGGCTGCCAAAGTTACAGGGGAAAGAATTGAGAAAGCAAGAAAGGTCACGCACTGCTAGCGCGTAGCAGATTGCAGCATGCGACTCTTATTTACCGGGCAGTGTGAGTTGGAACTACGTAATTCCTTTCAACTGTTTTGTTATTAGTTCCTACCAACGACGCGAAAGCAAATAAACAAGAGTGTAACAAGCAGCTGAAAAGAGTGAAGCTCTTTTTCGATTAGTTTCGTCGTGTTGCTTTCCCTTTGTTTGTTCTCGACTCAACACGGACGGCGACCACCACCTGCCCATGTTCAATGCTCCCCAACGCTCCGCGCATGAAATGCCCAAACTGCTGCAGCTTTCCGCTTTTATTTTTTTATTTTTTTTTTTAGTTACGCACTGCAACGATTGTCGTCGTTGAAGGAGGTATTTGCTGGGAAGTTTGTATCTTTGTGTCGTGTGCTAACTTTTTCGATGCATTCACCTTTGTTCGCGACTGTTTTTCATTTCTTTTTATTTTTGCCTGGGATGGGGACCCCATCCTTCCTGGAAAGTTCAAAAAAGTGTATTCACTGTCAATTTTCTCGTTACTTTTTAGTTTTTATATTGCAGCGGCTGGTGCGCTTGCTCTGGTAATTTTAACATATGTGGTTTGCGCACGTTATAGTTATGAACTATTCAGACGAGAAATTGTGACAACGCAGTTTGTAACGGATCAATAGCAACCTGTTATGACGTAGTTCAAGTAGCTCAATGCCTTTTTTTCGCTTCCCAGATGCGGTTCAAACGCGTGCGATCCCCTGAGCGACATTTGAGACCGTTAAGTAAACTGCTCTGTCTTCGTTTCTTCGTGTGTTCTTATTTGATTGTTGTTGCAGCATGACGGACGACACAGTGTCGTCCATCATGCCGTAGATTGGCATGATCTTTAGATGTCATTCTCCAAGAGGCATTTCAAGTAGGGCTGAGAAATTTATCGATATACCCTATCGGTTAATCGACTAATGATTTAATCACGATTAATTTTTAACCGGTTAATTGGTAAAATTTTAATGAACCTAAAAAGGTAAAAACTCAGCGCTATCACGCAGACGCGGACGAATACACCTGTATAAAGGGCAAACTTTAGGCTAACTTTTAACCTAAAGTAAGCTGTAGGGGCGAGATTTGTAACTCGAGACAATTGCAGTAGATTACACGTGTCCCGTCCATTTCAACGACGTTCCAGTGTCTGTTTAGCGCAGCAGAGGCTATTGTGAACAATCAAGGGAGGTCGCTCTTGCCGGAGAATATCAACAAACCGCTTTTCCTCATGCAGTTGAACTAATAACCTGCGAGTGTGACTGTCTTTGAACTGTTCTGAACTCCAGATGGGGGCTGATTAGAAATCCAAAAGGTATATTCCGCCGTTTGTCACAAATTCAACAAAAAAAAATGTTTTTCTTTTTAATATTTTGTATGAAAATGAACGGAGCCGATTAATCAATTAAAGCGTGGTGATCAATTGAGTTAAACGTTTTAATCGACGCCCAGCCCTAATTTCAAGGCGCAATAAAGCTTCAGGTGTCTGGACTTCATTATGCCATTGGTTCCTTTATTTCGGTTTCCCGTGAGTGTATGCTGAAATTATTGTTTTTCCCTAGCCTGATCACTTACACGGTTAAAATGAGAAAAGTCGTTTTGAGAATTCTCAAAACCAGAAAGTATGTTTTTAGTAAGTTTGAAATGAGAAAGGTTAAAATGAGAAAGAGTATCTTTGAGAATGGTCAAAACCAGAAACTATATTTTGAGAATGGAGAGAGGGTTAAAATGAGAAAAGTAGTTCTGAAAATGGTCAAAACCCGAAAGTATGTTTTGAGAAAGGTTTAAGTGAGAAAGGGAGAAAAGCGAAAGTTGTTTTGCGCTGGGTTGAAATGAGAAGGTGAAAACGAGAAGGTAGAAATTCGAACAGGTTCAAATGAGAACCACCCACCTCACCTCGTTGGTACTGCCCAAAACAAGTCCTAACAAGTCGCTTTTCGCAGCGCCCCCTGGGCAACGCACGAGGCCAATTGGGAAAACGACTAGACCGTTTTCAGCAGCGTATGTCTTCCATTCAGTGATCTTTATCACAATTGCGGGATCGCAGCTTCCCCGCTCTGCGAATGCGGCCACCGCTCGTCCATCTAGCGCCATTCTGAAGTAGATTTTTGAAGCGTTGCAGAGGCTGGGCGGCAGCGTGCTGAGTAACGTTTTCTGCTCGTTCGCCGTCATTCGCCGAAGAATTTTTTCAGAACCTTGTTTAAATGGTCGTCGTTGCATTTAAAAGCACGTTGAAGTTTTTTCGGAAGCGCAACACTGCAGGAAAGAAAGCACAGCTCGTCGAACGCATCTTGCTTCGTGATCAAAGAGCATGCGCTTTGCTTGCCGAATTGCGTCGTCCCTGCCTTCGCACGCTTGGATACCAATCAAACATCGACGCCTAGCGGATGGTTTTGAAGGTGTGTCGCGCGTCAGGGTGTATCTGCCTCTGGAGCAGCGTTTTAATTTACTCCAACGGCTGAATTTGTAACTTGCGACACTCGCGGTTCAGAAACGTTTGATTTCGTGTCGACGGAACAAAGAGGGGACACCGAAGCGGTAGCGGCGATCGTTCTTTGCCATCGAGACATTCCTAGCAATCACATTAGTAGAAGGGAACGGAAATCTATCTTTCTCGATTTTTCCATCTCTTGAACAGTTCTGACGCTCCTGGTTTCATTGTTCAAAAGTGACGATGGGGTTTGTAAACCGCACCTAACTTATTTATATGTGCTTCTGTGTACGCGAGTAATTCGGGTTCATTCGAGTCGATTTCGAACATTGTTATATTATAGTACATAATAGGAACCACAATTTAGTGCAGCTTACCGGAATGGTTTGAGGATCCGAAACGCCAAGACCGATATACGGCACAGACGTCTACGCGTGGCTCACATTCAAGACTTTCCCGGAGGGATATTTAGCACAACCACACCGCGTCGAATCTTGAAAGTATCTAAGCGTGCGAAGGCAGAGACGCAGCACTTCGGAGTGCCAAGGTATGTGCTTTGGTGACGCCGCGAGACTGGTGAGGATTGCGTTCGACGAGTTGTACCTTTTACATGCGGTGCTGCACTATTATGAAACTGTTCACGTGTTCCCAAGGGAAACTACTACCGTTCACACAATGTCTTTACAAAAAAAAAAAAAAATAATAATAATTTTTTTTTTTTTTTTTTTTGCGATTGACGGCGAACGAGCTGTCTTCCGGCACGCTGCTGCCCAGCCTATGCAACGCTCCCAAGATCTACTTACGGAGAGCTCAAGATGGCCGATACGGAACTTCCGGCGGCCGCACTCGCGCTGCAGCGACGAAGCGGACATTCGCGATCCAGCAAATTGTCATAGAGGTCAGTGCTTACGTCCTAGAATGACTGAATAAATGGATGGTATTGGGTACACTCATTGTATAGGGAGGTAGCTTGCGCTACCTAAAACAGAAACGTTTACACCCTTTAAATTGTTCTACAAATGTTATCGCCTTAAATCAAGTATTCAAATAATTTGGTACATCTGCACATTTCTCTAGACATTCACGAGCAATCTTCAAACCTCTTTTTTGCGAATGTAATTCTTTGTTCCTCCCTTCATCCATTCTTGTCAGTAAAACACAGCGCTCACATGTAATCAGTTACCCCTTCAGGGAGGGCAGGACGAAGCGAAGTGGCCGTAAAAGCCCCATGTTTCCCTATAAAATGAGTTTTGACTTTTTATTGAAAACATGTTGACTTCTTGTTGACTGTGATTACTTTCTTTTGACTTTGACTTTGGAGGAAAGTGGAAAGCCACAGTAAGCTTACAAAATTTTGTTGAATAAATATCTAAGCTGTAACGAATTTTTTTTTTCTTTTTAATCTTCTGTAGCTTTTCAGTTGAGAAGCTGTAGCATTTCAATTGAAAATCAGCAGAAAAAGCATTTTGGAGGCGACAAAAAGTCTGTTGACTTTCTTATTACAAAGTGGGCCAACATTCAAAAGAAAGTCAACAGAAAAGCTAGAGAAAGTCAGATGAAAAGCTATTGACATTTTATAGCCTTTGTTGACTTTTTTCAACAGCCTTTCAACAGAAAAGCATCAGTTTTTTGTAAGGGTTCTAGCCTCTCCTTGTCGCTGTGGTCTACGACACTTGCGTGTCTCTCCTTAAATTTAGCAAAATACGCATATGGCATTGACACTATCATTCTCACCTCAAGCGATAGAGTCCTCGCCGGTTAATTGTCGAACACCTGTTCCTTTCTTATGCGTAAATTATTTCCTAAAATGTTTTCTGATATCAAAGCGCTCCCCAAAAGGCAGTGCATTTCTAATGCTGATTACTTTTGCATTTTTTCCCTACCACGTTCTTTTTTATTCTTTTTTTTCCTGATTCTTTTTTTTCCTGATTCTTTTGTTTTCGTTTTCGCGGAACTACAGTCGGTGACAAGTTAAGAGTAAAGTGGAAGCTCCTCCCATCTCTTTCCACTTTAACAGAGCGAACGCCGGAGAGAAAGACGCCTCCTCTCAAGCCTTCGCTCTGCTAATGGCCGATTCACACGGCGGACTAATCCGCGGACGGATTGATCACGTGAGGACATGTCCGCGGTTCATCCCTCTCCCAAGAGCATCCACACTAGGGAGGCAACGAGCAGACGCCAGCGAAGACGGACCGAACCTGTGTGCCCCTTTACAGTGCCACGAAGCTCCAAGATCGCACCATGGCACCGTTGTCCCAGAGAGAAATCGACGTTTGTTACCATGATCAAAAATCGTACGCCGCTGTTAGGTAGAGATCGAGACGAAACACCGTGATAGGCTTCTCGCGAAGCGCCACTAGGTTTATCAACCCATGGCATGACAGCGACACAGGAATGGTCCTGCAGAAGGCTTCGAGGCGACGAAGTTCTCGGCTCGCGGAGGGGCGTTTGGAGCAGTCTTGGGGAAGGGGCACCTCCATTCCATTCCAATTCCATTCAGGGAAATGAGAGCTTCCAGCAATTCCATTCCTTTCAACTCCTCGGAGGGAAGACACTGGGCCCATTCTCACTCCTGGAATGGCTGAACTCCACCATTTCATTCCTTTAATTCCTAAATGCAAAAACATGGCGATTGGCAGTCACTTTGTGTTACTGGAAAAAAGGCAGCATAAAGCTGCTGAAGTTACAAAACGCGGAGAGGACTGCGAAAATAAGCAGAGCTTCCTCAAATAGTTAATTTTACGGAGGCGAAAGGCTGTCGCACAAAGCATGTCGTGGCATTTGGTGTCATTACACACGTCGGTCGCCCGATCAAGCGTAAAAGGCTTGCGAGTCGCAACAGACGCCAAAAATTAAAATTACCCATTTTCTTGCAAACGGGCCGTGTACCCGCAACATATACATGGTTAGCGTGTTGTTTGTTTCATAAGACCTTAAAAATGTCTAGTTCGTGCGTGGCGCAAGAAGAAGCTACCTTGCTCTCTGCTTCGAGTACTTGCACAGTAGCACCGCTAGTGCGCGGTTAGATGTGACGCCGCGTATACCTGCCATAAATCTCAACGAACCGCGGATTAGAAAACCTCTGACAAAGTGCGATCGGTGTACGCTGCCAGCATAAGGGGCTACAGCACCATTATAAACGTAAGCGCGGGTTAAAAGCAGCGAGTCGAACCCGTCGGTTCGGGTTCAACAGCATCGAGTTTTGTTCCGGTTCGGTTCTGGTTCAGTGACGCTTTTGAAATAAGGGTTCGGCTACCGGTTCAGTCAAGCGTGAACCAGTTTAAACCGTTTTCTTTTTAAGGCGAAAGCCTTACTTATATTGTTACGCGAAAAAGCGACGGCGTTGTCCCAGAAACATGATCATTGAAATATGTCATCAAGAATGTGCCTCAGAAATAAAACACAAAGAAAAGAAAAGCAACGCTGACGATTTCTCACGGAAGCCGTCGTGAGACCAGTGAAGTTCGCCGCGCCTGCGCAGTGAGGGAGCGTGATGGCACCGCCGGAGCGCCGTGTGCAATGGGAAAACGTGGCGCGCTGCTTGTAGTAACGTGCTGCGTGTACGAATGCTTTCGCCTTCCTACACATAAGCAGTCCTAAGGGTCTCTGCCGAATTTTTTTCTAAGAGTTCAAAGCTCCCATCGTGAGGAAGAAACGTAATTTCAACACGGCGACATCTGCATTAAACGATATTGGATCATCAGAAGCCGTGATGCATAAACGAGGAGAGTAAAACAAATACATGCTTAAGTTCGTTTCGTGAACTAAAGTTTTTCAAACAAACACCGTTCAATCAAAATTACCTGGTTATACATGCGCTTGAAAACAGTTCCAAGGTATACCAAAGTATGGTACTCATGTGTGAAGTAAATCAGACCACCCACGCACAGTGACACTAGAACGGTAGCAAGCACCATACTCCAAACCACACACACACACACACAAAAAAAAATTAGTCGTGGTTTAGACAGCAGGAGTTTAGTCTGCCAGAGTACGTCGACATTGTTACCCAGTGTAAATGGGAGCTTTATCCAATGCAGTACGAACGCTAGCGTGGGGTCTTTAATGGATGTCACGGAGTACTGATTCACGACCGCACGACGATACGATGTTCATCCAGATCGAAACGGCAAACTACCCACACCGCACGCCCGAACAATTTGCTCGAACGACTTAGTTGAAGAAGACAAAGAAAGGGAAGACCCATCGAAAGATGGTTGAAAGAACAAAGAGGACAAGCTATACAACAAACGAATTGCTATTTCACAAAAAAAAAAAAAAAAAAAACACACACACATACAAAAAGAAGCTTTTAGCAGCGTCTAGGCCTTTGTGCGACTGGCGATCCGTAAGAGGCTTCGAGCAAAGGGCAACTCCCATCCAGAAAAGGCCAGGAGTAAACAAAGGATTGCAGTCGTGCCTTATATGCACAAGACGGCGCATAACCTAAAGAAAATAGCTAGCGCATAGATACTAAGGTGGTCTTTTCTGCGCCAGAAAAGCTAGCCAGGCTGAGCCATTTGACGAACCGTTTCCGCAAAACCTCGCTGGGTTGTGTGATAAGGCACAGAAATCCGTTTGTTGTTTGTGTTGAGGGCGTGGTGGTATCATATTCCGTTAACATGCGGTAAGAAAGACTGGGAGAAGTCTGAACGACAGGCTACGTGAACATAGTCTGAACGTCAAGAACTATCGGCATGGCCACCTTTTAATGCATTGCCATGACTGCGGATGTAAACCGTTGTTTGACTCATGCTCAGTACTAGCTAAACATAAAAATAGAACGGTTAGGGAAATTATCGAAGCGGAAGAAATAAAAAGGGCAGGGGTGGGGTGTGTCAGCGATCGTTAGGATCGAAGATCCTAACAATCAGTCCGCTGGAATCAATCCGCTGGAGTCGTCACCGCAACGCAGCCAGCACCGTTCACGACTCGGGTGAAAAAAAAGATGCCGGTCGGTTCGGGGACTGACTTCGCCTACCCAGTCGAGCGTTAGGCTTAGGACAGCGGGAGGCGATTTTCCATCCTGTTACTCTGCTTCATTCGAGAGTCTGAACCAAATCATTTCGAGGACTGCTCACAATGGTAAGCGATCGTGAATGCTGTAAACTGCGTATGCTAGTAAATGTTTGCGATCTGCGGGCAGACTTGCTGCCGTGGCGACCGCGAGCAGACGAAATGATTTGGATCAATGGCACACAACGTGAACGATCGTTCAAGTTCAAGATGACGGAGGCACACCACATACCTTTACGCTCGTTCAGATACCTTTTATTCTATCTAGCTTCACAGTTCTTGAAATTCCGACCGGCAAATGTTACGTCGGCCGTCTTGTTTACACCAGGCGTACGCCGGAAACACGAGCCGCCATGGACTTACACGTTGCAGAATGTCTCACATGTTTACTAGAAGATGGCGCCACCGTTAAACACTATCATCATCATCGTTTACACGGTTGCGCCAGTCCCACGATTCGCTAAAATATGTCAAATTTCACGTACGATTTCTCGGAACGGACCAGCTGCACCGTTCGTAATTTCGGAACCGTGTGCTCGAAAAACGACTCGCTAAAACTCCCTATTGTCAGGCGTACCGTTCTTGCGTTCGATTCCACAGCTTCGAACCCCTTCACTCGGAAGAGGTCTTTGGTGATGTCGGAGACCTTGCCGTATCGCTCTAGCTCCTTCTTCACTTGGCCGTGGGGAACGTCGTACTGGACCCAGTGAAGCTTAAGCTTCACCACCGTGCTCGCCGGGTCGATGACGAGACACCGTCCACCTTTCATCGTCAGCTCCTTCGCGTCGATTAACTTCTGTTTCGCCGACAGCGAGTGCAGCCTAAGCATCCATACATGGTTCATTTAATGAGGCCCGGCGGACGCCAGGTCTTTCATCACCTCCAGCCGCTGCAGTTCTTCACGAAGGTATTGTATCCAAAACGGACGTCCTTTCACATCACAATGCAGGAAAACTGAGTTAGTTATGACGTATCCAGTTGGCAGTGAGGGCAGAATAACCTGATAAGCGTCAGCAGATTCACGAACAGAGGTACCGCGGCCGCGCGTGCAAGTACCGGAAATGGAAGGGTTACACCGCGTTCGCACTGCCTACTCGGCCAGCAGCGCGCGCGGCAGTATGTACTATATAAAATTAAATGATGGCAAACGCACAAGAAGGACCAGCGCCATGACTATACATGTTCGGTGCTGCTTGCTTGGCTCCACCAATGCCTTGCGTTATCTGGGGTCAGGCTTAATGTAAAAAAAAAAAAAAAAAAATCTTAATTTTTTTTATTTGGAGAAGGAAAACAGAAAAAAAAAGCATCAGAACAGTTGCTTGACAGGTCTCCATCTCCCCTCAGCAGCAGCAGCAGAGACGAAGCGCACAAAACAAGGAAAATGATCACACGTCATGCACCTACACTAACATTGGAGGCTCAACAAAAAAGGAAAGCAAATATTTGTTTACCATAGACAAAGGTTTTATGTTTGTTTTTTCTCTCAAACCATTTTAGAGACGGGGAAGAGTATTTCCCAACATCTGATTTCCATAATTTGTCCAGGAGTGCGGCACTAACCACGTATCTGCGCTCCGTGTATATCGTAAATCGTTTCTTTAATTGTAAGCTGGGAAATAGACAGAAATACGTTTTCTTTGTGATGAAAATACTTTTTATAGGCGATGCAAAGGTTATAATTATAGTAATTTGGAATCTGTACAATACGAAGATTTTTAAAGAATGGTTTCGTACGAGCATCGTATGCAGTATGGCATATAATACGCACAACTTGCGCAATTATACATATGTGCAACGGAGCACGCGGCTTTCAGCGGATTTCGGTATGGCAAAGCGCAATGTAGTATACACCGAAAGAGAGATGAACAAAGTGAAGCGGAGTAGTACTTCTGCCACAGCGATATTGTTTTCAGGGCGTGATCAGTTTTGTTTCAGGTACAGAACTGCATGCACACAAAGAACGAAAAAGCGTCGCACAATCGCGTAGTAGGATACGAGAGAACGAGCATAATATTACGCTTTGTAGATGATAATTTTAGCTAGTGCGGTACGATCGGTAGTCTAGAGCCTTTGACGTGCGTCGCGCAGGAGCAATAAACCTCCGCACGTGTCGGTACGATGCTCATTCAGATCGAAACGGTGAGCGGTGGGGATTGAGCTCAGGATCCCTGTTTAGAACAGTCTGATACCCTGCAACACCATGTGCATCCGCCAGTGATAACGAGGAAGAAGAAAGAAGCATAACCCAAGTGAATAAGGGTACACATGAGAGTTGGCGAGCAATCCCATTGAAATACTTCAGAGACGAAGGTACACAAAAAAGGGGGATGAACATAACACCGTCTCAAAGCACAGCCGAAAATTTCACTTTTAGTCGTCTTTATACTACGTCGACAAGACAATCGACAAACTTGGAGAGGGGTGAGTTGTTTGTACTTTCGTTCGAAGTGTCGAGGTGAAATGTAATTAACCATGTTCCCTTTGTCTTGCTTGAGAGTTGACAGTACGTTCTCTCGACGGGGGGAAGTTGGGGGGGGGGGGGGGGGGGGGGGGAGGCGGGGAGGGGGGGGGGGGCGCGCTTTGAAAATAATCTTTGCAGTAGTGTTTTGAGACGGTGTTGCGCTTGTCCTTTGTTGCTTGTGACCAGTCTTAAGTAGTAACGCGTTACTAGTAACGCGTTACTGTAACTTAGTTACTTTTTTGGTAACTTGTAACTGTAACGAGTTACTTTTTAAAAATGTAACTTGTAACTGTAGTTCTATTACTTTTCTCCGAGGTAACGATGAAAGTAACGACGTTACTTTTGTCGTTACTTTCCAGTGTTTTATGAATAATATATCACTGAACGAGGGTGCAATTTAGCCATTCCTTGCACTTTCCAAATCGACTATTCCAACATTTCGAGTGTCAAGTTGGCCTTGCACAAAGTTGTGAATACGTTCTTTCTCGCGAGCCACGACCCGAATAAAGCCACGTGTAGATTTTATTAAAAAATATCTAGTTATCTTTACGCACGCGCTTGTACTTTGTGACTGAACACTTACATCTTAGTG
The DNA here is from genome assembly GCF_016920785.2 of Ixodes scapularis. NCBI lineage: Eukaryota > Metazoa > Arthropoda > Arachnida > Ixodida > Ixodidae > Ixodes > Ixodes scapularis. The sequence continues at coordinate 97,787,182 of NW_024609857.1, forward strand.
TCTTGAATCACTATCTATGTTGTGGTTTTTCTTTTTTTCTGTACAAACACTTTTTAATCGGGTGAATCAACCGTGAAACAACAATACACGTGAAGGGCACTGCGCATGTCTCGTATTTTGATTAGCGCCATTACTCCGCACTGCGCATGTTTCGTATTTTGATTTGCGCCACTACTCTGGCGTGGAAACTTTCAAACACTAATTTCGAGAATCAACTGCTGCTAAGTTACAATATCAAGTAAAAAGCGTACTTTTTAATTTTATGCAGTAAAACGTTGTGAGGGGCGTTTTAAAGTTCTTTCTAATTTTTTTTTTGTTATAGAAAAGTAACTGAAAAGTAACATCGTTACTTTTTAAAAGTAACTGTAACTGTAACGAGTTACTCTTTTGTTGCGGTAACTGTAACGGTAACTTCGCTACTTTTTTCTGAAAGTAACTGTCACTGTAACGAATTACTTTTTAAAAGTAACTTACCCATGACTGCTTGTGACCATGTCTCCGGGATTCCGGAATTTTCAGTATGATAGCGTACACAGCTTAAAAGGTATACGAGATATATAGTTATTTGTTTTTAACTGACATAAAAGTACTTGATTATTATATAATTAAATGCAAAGGTACAAGCGAGCTGCACAAAATTATTTTCGTCATAAAAGTACTCACCGCTAGATGCAGCTTAAATTTGATGTTGATATTTTCGAGCTCGCACTGAATTTCCCGCAGAATTAATCTTTCTCTTTTAACGTAATGCTAAAAGAAGCAAGTGGATATGCCGGACCTCTGAGAGAAAATAAAAACATATTTTACGGCCTGTATAAATAAGCTACGCATGGCAGAAAGCTGGAGCTTATTATGAATGTGACCCTAGCCGTGGTGACTGCGAACGCTTGAGGGCATGACGTTACCCGAACAAAAAGATAAAAAAAGAAAGATAAAATTTCTCTGTGAACTAAAATGCATCTAGAAAAAAAAAAAAAAAAACGGAATGGCATTGCTGGCGGCCGAGTCATTTATTTCACTGAAAAAACTTGTCTTTCAGGAAAACTATTGTGACGTTCTTACTGGCAATTTCATTTCAGTAAAATATATGCCTCTGGCGCCCACAATACCATTTCTTGTTTTGACAAATACTAGGCGGTGAACATCAGCTCATTGGAAACTTTTGTTCATCTCTTTTACCCTTTGATGCAGGCAACTGTCATTTTCTCAAACTTTAGCGTCCTATTTCTAGACCTATAGCGTCATTTGCTAACGTAGATACCGTACAATGCGCAGCTTATTTATGTTGCCCGAAACACCTCGTTTCATTATTCCTCTTGAATACGGTACAAGGCTTTAGAAAAGACTTTCAATCCTGGTTATTAAGTCGGTATCTTTTATGCTCTCGGGAGATACAAATCACCTGTAACACCTCTAAATTGATTTCTTGTCTACTGCCTCACCCAGCCCTCCCCAGGCCTGTTAGTCAAAATATGGATATTTCGTTCGAAGGGTATCGCTACCTAAACAATTGTTAGGCGATATATCGTTCCATCATTGTACATTGCAATCCGCTTATAACGATTAGGAGAAAACCCAAAAAGTCAATTGTTATAACCAATTATCATTGTATCTGGACTAGAAACTGATCGTTTACAGCCTAGAAACTGTAGAAACTGATCGTAATAAGCAGTGCATCTTGATATTATGTATAGTTATATGTGTGTTGCACTGTATCGCAATACCAGGGATACAACCGAATTTTCATTCTGATGCATAAATTTTGAAACATTCCCTGTGTAGCAATGAAAAAATACACATACACAACGTATTTATAAATGCTGTCGCGAAACATTTGCGCCCCGATACTGCCCAACTTCGTTGTTTAATATGAACGCAAGCGATTTGTACGTCTGAACAATATTTAGCAAAATAGAAGAAAAACAAAACAAAACTACAGTTCAATCCATTTATAACGATAATGAGTATACCCGAAAATCCAATCGTTATAACCTATTACCGCTGTGTGTGCATTACTAGAAACTGACCGTTTCAAGTTGGAAAAATCTAGAAACTGCTTGTTATAAGAGGTACATCGTTATATGGGGTATCGTTATGAGTGGATTGCACTCTTGTTTCAGTAGGTCTTGGTAAAATACTTTTTTTGTTTGTTTTGTGTGTGTGTGTGTCTTTTCTAAATAGTCTCACAAATGAAAAGCTCGAAATTCTTGAATCTTGTGTGATATTATCGCGAGTAAGAAAAACCGTCACCTACTGAGGATAAAATGCTTTCAGTGTATTAACTTAATTTAAGAAGACGCAGCCGACGTCATGAAAGAGAGAAAAAAAGAAACTGCATAGGTACACCGCCCATGTCCGGGCAGTGGCCGACGTTATACGGTAATGGGACCAATGAAACAGCGTCAAAAGTACAAGCCACATAGGCCTTTTTCTGTTTATGATTGATTCAGCGATGAAAGAACACGTACAGAAAACGACGAACACCATGATGGCACACCTTTAACGCTGTCCGATTGATTCCATCAGCTCTAAACTTAAAACACTGAAATACAAAATAAAAAAAAAAATAAAAAAGTTAAAAGTCCTTATTAAAGCACATATCCTTCTTTTATAAACTAAAGAAATATTAGTTTGCAGAGCAATATTTACGGAGTTATACGCAATTTAGGTGGAGATAGCCCTGCTCAAGGCCCCGCCCGGTGCTTATTAGCTAGCTAAGCACCTTTTCTCGGCTTTCATTGGTTTAAGAGATAATTAATGCGGGAAATGTCCGTTGTAAAGGTGTTTCTCCGCGCCGTAAGAGTATTTTTATAGACAATATTTTTATGTTTGTGAAGCGAATAATCTTGATAGAGACATTATTGTTTTCAAAGAAATCCTGAGACCGTCTTATGCCCTAGCTAAACGCGCTCATAACTGTCATTAAGCCACCGACATATGATTCAATCGCGATCGGCCGCAGTTACACGGCGGCGCCAACTGTCATTGAGCCGCTAGAGGACATTGAGTTCAACCGAGCTGGCCGACCTCAGTTAACTGATGGCCGCATCGCCGTTCATGGCCAGCGCCAGCGGAGCGCTACTATTGCGGAAGATTAGGGAAGGTATCTAGAAAGTAACGGTATCAGCAAATATGGTCGGCAGAGGTAAGAATCGAGGCCAGAGCTGATGCTAGAATAGTCACGGCCCGTCAAGGAAGTCAAAGATCGGCGAGGGCGATCATTATGATGTCGGTGCAGATAAGGTTTTCGTTATGCATCTCTTGTGGAATCCGCGTGAAACATTCGAATTATCGTTTCTTCGCTCAAAAAAAAAAATCTTTTATTTTGATTCAAGCGTTGATAATAAATGAATAGCATACATATAATTAATTTATATCACTTGAAAAAGGTAATGTGACATCAGTTTCGGTTTCGTTTCGGTTTCAACTGTGTCCCGTGACGCCCATCTCAACTGGGTTTGTTAGGCCTATGCACCATGTAACACCAAACAACTTAGTTGAGCTCAATAGAAGTTCGGAAATGCCAACGATCGTTGGCCTAATGACGGTTGATAGCACTAGTGTAACTGTAGTTCGTCTCACCTTAGCATGGACTAACTGCGAAGGTTGTGCAAGCGCGAGTGGCTAGTCTTGACTGCCTTGACTGGAGCACTCGCGGCAGGAGGGCTCGGGCAGCCGCCGAGGCTTAATCCAAAGCAACTAGCTCGCGCTTTTAGCATGCGCGGCTAAGAATATTCCATCCTAAGGTGAGAGTGAGTGAGTGAGAATGCGTTTATTACAGAAAGGGGACACCGAATACTTGGACTGAAGTCATCTTAACCGGTGGGGCGTGTAGGGGTTGGGATGTTGGGAAAAAGGGGAAGTAGTTATGTTAATTGGGCTAGGCCCGCCCACTTGACTTCTTGACACCCTTCTTGACGAAATAAAAAGGGTGTCGAGGATTAGCTTCCTGGTCTGGAGGACCTTTGCTTTGGGTAACCTAGTCTTTGCAGTTTTGTGGTGCGAGTTCGGCGGCAAGTCATGAGATCTCTGTAGTGTCATGACGCGGCCGCGCCGCTATCACTGTGATAACGCGACCGCGCCTATCTTTGTATTCTTTGTTTGGTTGACACGCGACTGTATAAAAGGAACGCTTGTCGAATAAAAAGGACTTTTTTGGCCACCAACAAGACATGGTGTCGGACGCGGGCCCCGACAGCGGATAGCAGCGCACCGAGGGGATTGGACGCTTCGAGACCAACGGCGCTATGGCATCGCTAAAGCCGCCGCGACCCTTCGACTTTGACAACGTGGGCGACTGGCCGGCGTGGCTCCAAGAATTCGGACACTTCAGCTTCGCCACCGGCCTCAACGAAAAGGACGAGGAAACCCAAGCAATGACGCTTTTTTTACACTATTGGGAAGGAAGGCTCGAGAAATCTTCAGGTCGCTCGACGTAAAAGACGTTTATTTCAAGAACTACGCGCAAGTGAAGTCGAAGCTTCAAGGTTATTTCGTTCACACGAAAACATCGTCTACGAGAGCGCTTGTTTTAATAGGCGAAAACAAGAGCACGGAGAGACAGTGGACTAGTTCGTGACAGCGCTGCACAAGCAAGCCGAGAGGTGGGAATTCAAAACGATGAAGGACCGACTTATTCGCGACCGCTTTGTCGTAGGGCTCTTAGACCAACGTCTGTCCGAGACACTGCAAATGGACCAAGATCTGACCTTGGCTACCGCGCTTCCTAAGGCAAGAACGAGCGAAACGGTTAAGAGGCAGCGAGTAGATCTCGAAGGTCCGGTACACGCGGGAGTTAACGTCGACGCTGTCCGACACAAGAAACCCCAGGAAAAGACATTCGCAAGAGCGAACGACATGCAAAGTTCTCGCCAAAATTTTTACGGGTAGTGTGGGTATTCCGCCTATCAAAAGAGCGACTGTCCAGCTCGTCGCGATAAGTGCTTGTTCTGCCACAGAATCTGGCATTTTGAAAAGGTCTGCTGGAACAAAAAACGAAATCCCACCAAGCTAGACGGAATCGCTGTGGAAGCATCAGACGAAGATAAGTTCCTTGGGACGGTCGACGGCGATATCGCAAAGTCATCCGCACGCGCCAGCTTTGTCAATCTGCAGATAAACGGGTGCGGCTTGCGAGCTAAAGTTAACACTGGCGCGGAAGTAACCGTCGTCAGCGGATCTTTTCCCGGTCGACCCAAGCAGCTTATCAAAGCAGAAAATCTTCGTGGCCCAAACAACGAATCCCTGACGACGTTAGGAAAGTTCCAAGCATAAACCAAATGGGAAGTCATGAGAAGCCACAATTTACGTTGTTCAGAACCTTCGAACACTGCTCGTCGGGCTCCCAACCATTGACGCTCTGGGTATCGTCAGATTCGTGGATGAAGTTGCCGTTCAAGAAGTCGACTACGTCGCAAAGTACCCGAAGCTGTTTTCTGGCATCGGCTCAATCTCGGGTGAACACACGATCCGGCTGGTACCCGACGCTGTCTCAGTAGCAGTGGCAACGCCGTGGAAAGTATCCGATCTAATGAGACAAGCTGTAAAGAACGATCTAGACAGCCTGGAAGCAGAGGGCATCATCCGCAAAGTGAGCACTCCCACGGCGTGGTGCGCCAGGATAGTACGTGTCCAGAAACTTTCGGAGGTAGTCAGGATATGCGTGGACCTAACACATCTGAACAAGTCTGTGCGACGTGAGCGTTTCGCTCTACCAACAGTGGATCAGGTAATGGGCTGCCTAGAAACAGCGAAGGTGTACTTGAAGCTGGACGCAAATCCGGGTTCTACCAAGTGCACCTGTCCGAAGAATGTCAACAGCTGACGACATTTATTACGCCTTTCGGTCGCTATTGCTACAAGAGGCTCTCGTTCGGAATTACCTTAGCGCCAGAGATATTCCAAAGGAAATTCTCTGAAATTCTCGACGGGATGGAAGGCGTACAAAAGCACATGAATGACATCTTGGTCTAGGGGAGAGACAAGAACGAGCACGATCGTCGCTTGGAAGCGGTTCTCAAGAGGCTCCAGACAGCCGGGGTTACGCTGAACCGGGACAGGTGCAAGTTTGCTGCCTCAAGGATTCGGTTCTTGGGCATGATCTTAGATGAAAAAGGAATCTACCCGGACCCTGAGAAGGTGCGAGCCATCAAGAACCTGCCCCAGCCGAAGACTGCGTCGGAAGTCAGAGGATTCCTGGGGATGATCAACCACGTAGCAAGGTTCCTCCCAGAAGCCTCCGCGACGTCGGAACCACCACGTCAACCTCTACAGAAGAACAGAGAGTTCGTCTGGGACAAACCCCAGGAAGAAGCATTCACGAAGCTGAAAGAAGCTTTCAGCTCCAATACCTGATTGGCAAGGTACAACCCAAAATACACGACCATCGTATCGGCAGACGCTTCTTCGTACGGAATCGGCGCGGTCATCATGCAAGACGAACCCTCGGGAGAGCGCAGGGCAGTAGACTACACGTCACGGGCATTGACGAAACCCGAGGTGAGATAGTCGCAAATAGAAAAAGAAGCTCTCGCACTAACATGGGCAGCGGAGCGTTTCAACGAGTACCTGAGAAGAATAACATTTCTTTTCGAGACCGATCATAAGCCATTGCTTCCTCTCCTGGGCCGCGAACAGATAGTCATTGCCACCGAGAATTCAACGCTTTCGAATGTGACTTATACGATATTACTTTAACATGACGCATGTTCCAGGAAAAAGTATCGCTACGGCCTAGAACTTATCCAGGTCAAGGCTCACGGATTCGGGCCACCGAGACTCCAGCCTGACAGACGCCGAAGTTTTGTCGTTCGTCGTGGGTTTTTTGAAAGCACTCCCAGCGACCGAGTTTCTGCTGGAAAAGCTGCGGCTGGAGCAGAGGGCGGATGCGGAGTGCCCAGCCCACTTCACCGTACGCCAGTCGACGTGGCCGCCCAAAGATAAGCTTTCTTTTCTTCTCAAGCCTTATTGGTCAGAGAGGGGCAACATAACGGTCTGCGATGGACTCGCACTGAACGGCGTTAGGCTGATAATCCCAAGAAGCCTCCGAAAATAGATGCTAGCGCGCATCCACGAGGGACATCAAGGAATCGTTCGTTGCCGCTCCAAGGCAAGGCAGTCTATTGGTGGCCAGGCATTAGCGCCGCGTTGGGGGAAGTTGTCGCAAAATGCTCAAAGTGCGCCGAAGTAAGAGTGCAATGGACCTTCTCCGAGAAGCGTTCTGCGCACGCGCGAGCGCCCGATGCCAAGCGGTGGAAATCGGCACGAAAAGTCGAGGAAATTTGGAATGAGGCTGTAGATCGACGAGTAGAGCACGTAATTGCAGCATATATATAATCGTGTTACACAAAAAAAGAAAGTGGACGGAAAGAAAATCACGACGTCTGGGTGGACGCCACGGATTTTCCTCTTTAAAGTCGCGTTGGGCACGCGACGCAGCTCAGAGAGCGAAGAAACTGGTAGCGTAGAGCTCTCCCATTATCGATTGGTAGTGCAGGTAGGTCACTTTCTCGATTTTTACTTCGTGCAGCCACCGCCTGGTGCCGTCGGTATTTGGAAAAGGTCCATTCCACGAGCCCATGCTTCCGACGACCAGACCCGAACTTCCATGGCAAGAAATGGGCGTTGACTTGTTTGAACTCAAAGGCTGTCAATACCTGGTCGTTGTCGACTACTATTCCAGATACCCCTAGCTGGCTCTGCTGGGTAGAGGCACAACATCGGCTCGTGTCATCGAGCGCCTCAAAAGCTTTTTCGCACGACACGGAATACCAGGCATCGTCCGGTCCGACAACGGGCCAGAGTTCTCCTCTTCCGCCTTCGAGGGGTTCTCGAGAGCGTACGGCTTCCACCACATAACGAGCAGTCCTCGATACCCTCAGTCTAACGGAGAAGCAGAGCGCTCGGTAAGGACACTCAAAACCTTACTAAAGAAGGCTGACGTTCCTTATCTCGACCTATTGAACTATCGAAACACACCGGGTCCGTCCGGTTACAGTCCTGCCCAGTTGTTGATGCGGAGACGTCTACGCAGTAGAGTTCCTTGCCACCCAAGTTTGCTCGGGCCTAAAACCATGGGCACGCAGACTGGAGACTGAGTGATGAAAGAAATCGGAGAAAACAAAAATCGGACTTTAATAAGCGCCATTCAGCGAGGTCTCTGCCTAGCCTTTCTGCAGGTCAGCAGGTCTGGCTTCCGGAAACAAGCACCGAGGCGAGGGTGGTCCAGGCATCCTCAATTCCAAGGTCCTACTGGGTTGAGAAGGACGACAACCTTCTGCGCAGTAACTGACGCCAACTAATAGCAGTACCAGGGGAAACAGCCGCCAGAACGTCTCGGAGCGCCGGGTTCCTGACAAACCATCACCGGGTGGTCAAGACAGAAGTCTTCCTTCGGCTCCATCAGATATAGTCAAGCTGTTGACATACCAGACGACTCCGAAGAGTCGGGGGTGACGCCTGTCCAGAGTCCAACGTCAGAGGCCGGTTCCAGCCAACACGACGCCGCCTCCGCAACAACGGCAGTCTCGCTTGCGTCGCCTAATTAAAACTCCGAAAAAGCTCGGAAGAAACAATAAACTGTTTTTGCAAGCTAGCTGACTCTAAGAACGTACGTTGTTGTGAAAAGGAAAGATGAGCGTCATGATGCGGCCGCGCCGGTATCACTGTGACAACGCGACCATGCCTATGTTTGTATTCTTTGTTTGGTTGACACGCGACTCTATAAAAGGAACCTTGACGAATAAAAAGGACTTTTTTCGCCACCAACAAGACAATCTCTTTCTATCATTTTCCTGTCGTCGCTTGGCAGTCCCAGATAATGTGTATGCAGGTGGCCGGTACATGGCATACTGTGCATTAGGGTCAGCGCCCGGGTCGCCTTTGATGTTGGTGCGTAAAAACGTTTTGTAGAACAGGTGTAATGGCCGTGTTGGTTGCGAGGCGTAGAGTTATAATTACACAAGCGCTTCCGCTTCGATTTTAAACGTTCACAAACATTGCTGCCAGCGTTTGCGGCGTGCCCAACCAGCGTAGCTCGTTGAGATGGTTAATTTTCAATGAGATAGCATTCATTAGCTACTTCACCCGGTTTTCGCGACACGGTTTCTGGCCTCGAATGCGACGTGCATATGCGCGGTGCCTCCGCATCCGCAGGACATCCGCATACGCAGGTGCCGCGCGCATGCAAACGTCGTCCTCGACGTTGTCCTAGGGGTCGTCCCTTAGGTCGTTCGAGAGGTCGTCCTAGACGTCTTCTTTGGCGTTTTCCTCTAGGACGTCATACTCGACGTCGTTCTCGAGGTCCTCCTAAAGGTCCTCCTTAAAATCTTCCTAGAGGTCGTCCCTTAGGTCGTTCAAGAGGTCGTCCTAGACGTCTTCTTTGGCGTCTTCCTTTAGGACGTCGTCCTGACGTTCTTGAAGTCCTCCTAGAGGTCCTCCTTGGGATCTTCCCAGAGGTCGCCCTAGTGGTCGCCCTGGTTCTAGACGTTTTTGATGTCATCCTCTAGGACGTCGCCCTCGACGTCGACCTAGACGTTGTCTATGAGGTCGTCCTGGAGGTCGTTCTTGAGACTGCCCTAGAGCTTGTCCTAGAGATCAATCTAGACGCCGTCTTTGACGTCGTCCTCTAGGATGTCTCCTCTACGTTGTCCTTGAGGTCGTACGAGAGGTCGTCCTAAAAGTCGTCATTGAGATTGCCTTAAAGGTTTTTCCTAGAGGCCGTCCTAGAAGTCGCCTTTGACGTCGTCCTCGACGTCGTCCTACCAAGCAGACACTCGAGCCGCACATACACTGAGCAGCAGTACGCACACATTCACATTTGTGCCCAAACTACAAAGCAATAACTTATGGCTTCGGCGCAAGCAGATAAACCCACGCCGCGTATAGACGGAGCGCCAGTACGCACATATTAACATTTGCGCTTAAGCTGCGAAGCACTCATCGATTGGAGTTGAGCTAATTGGTACATGGCCAGTGACAGTGGCGAAACAGTTTGAACATTAAAGGGGCGGTGCAACGATTTTGGGACTTCGGCCAAATAATTGTGGGAGTTGGTTTCGGTCATTTCTAGATCCAAGAACAGAAAACAATTTCTGCTTCCGTGCGGTAAATTTATTTTATGAAAACAGATAAAACAGATCGAAGTTTTCGGCGCCTCTCAACTCGTGCATCGGTGACAGAGTACTTCCGAGTCACTTGTTCCGTGAGATCTGTGGGAGCAGGAGGAAAACAACTTTATTAAAAGCCACAAACTAGGGCCTTGTGAAAAGAAGCGCTTGCTCCGCCAAGGCCTATGGGAGGTCCGCCGAGTCCGAGCTGGTCCAAGCACTCCAGGAGGGAGGGGATGAGTACGGGAAGTAGGGAGACGGTGAGCGCAGTGTTAGAGGCGTAGGGGATGTGCTCTTTGTCAGTTGTGATTTCCGGGCAGTTGGGACAGTGAGCTGTGCGCTTCCAACTGAAGTTGTAGAGCAGTACCGGGGTGAGGAGAGTGTTGGCCTGTATTTTGCGGAGTGTGTGTGCTTGTTTGGTGTTTGAATAGGGTGGTACAGCTTCCCCTGGTGTTTCTGTATTGTTTAGGTATTGGCTTTTTGTTAGTCGCGGAGTCTTCAGCAGACGTTGGGTTTGGCCAGGAGATCGAGGGAGCCCGGATCATGTCTCGTTCGGATGGGATCTGTGATCTTTGTTTCTCGGTCCTCCAGCGCCCCTCCTGTGATTCTGAACAACGTGTTCTCGACCAATACGGCGTCATGGCGTGTTGGGTTTGAGGGGTTTCTCGCGGGAGGTACCCCTGAAGGGTTCCTCGTGCGGTAGACGATAATAGAGGAGATTTTGGTTTGCTAAAAGGGGACTCCGGTTCGGGCACAACACTACACCGCACCCGCTAGGCATCGCCCGTGATCGCAGGCGGTTGCTACGATCGTACGTTGAGAAACGCAAGAAAACAATAGTTCAGACTCTTATCTGCTCCTTGAACAAACCAACCTGCTAAAAATTACTCGAGGCGTTGCTGAAGCTCTTTAATCTCTGTAAAAATATTTACACAAGGTGTGCTCTTGGCACGGAACGGGACATGAGCAGACCTTTCGGTATACCAAGCCATTCAATCATTGCTCGCGCGTTGGCTCATGAGGCTCCTCTGTTTCGTCATAGTTAGTGCGCTCCCACGCACGCGGAAACAAGATTTTGTGTGAGATTCTTCACAAACAAACCCGGGAACGACGGGAGGGTTGCCGCGGAGTGGGGATGGTTATGAATTGACTTCCGGTAGATGGCGTTTCGACAATATAATACATTTTAGGAATATTATTAGACTTTTCACGGATTGCCCTATGCTCGATCGACAAGATTAAAAAACACCTTAAATTCAGCAAAAAATTGCACAAATCGCTTATTTAAAAAACATCCCTCAAGGTACGTCACACAGCGGTTCCTGTTACCGCTTCACGCGGCTGCAAGTCAGCACATAATTTGTTGTTTCCTTTGCGATTACGCAATGGAATCGCTGTATTTTGGTGGAAGAGCGCATGTTTTCGTTTACTTGTGGAACGATAATCAATAATTAATACAAACGGTAAATTCTTCCTCATTTAAGATCGTTGCACTGCACCTTTAACGACTACACAGAGACAGGACAAGCCACACACACGAAGCTGCAATGATGGTGAGGAAACAGCTTGACCATTAAACGATTACACAGAGACATTGCAACCAATCAATTGTGAAGTGGCGCGCTGCAGTCACGCTGAAGTAAATGATCGCATCGTAAAGCATCCAAAAAAATAAAGTTTTACTCAAATATTGCGTCGACGATAATCAAGGTAAAAGTAAACTGCATATCGCCGAACGCTCATTCTGCGCCCGAAGGTAGCACTAGAGGTCCGGTCCAGATGCCAGAGTTTTAGCGCGAACCGATATTTGATTTAAAGGTAGGGTGTCTTCAGATAAGATCATGCACGCTTGTCCAATTGACACTTTTGTTTTTCTTCGTATTCAAATATATCACACCCAAATGTGTGGAGGGAGCGGAATCACAAAAGGTATTGGAAAAACATGTATTTCTCGAGAAAAAAAAAACAAAAAAACGACATCAACCCGTTTTGGCGTTTTAAAACTGTGTTCGCGTGGCGAGTTAATTTAAGTGAAAACGGACGTTTTGAAGTATGGCGAACAACAAAGCGGACCGGTCAAGCCGACTTATTTCGCCGATGGCAGTAGACAACAGCGATTGGAACGTTGTTTGTGTAGTTTAATTGCTTTTATTGAAGATTGAAGATTGAAATTGATTATTTCTTACTATTCCTGCGAAACCTCAAAAACGTTTCTTTACAAGACACTTCACACAAGCTTCAAAAAGTTATTTTTTATTTCCTTCCATAGATTTGCATGTCTTTTCAGTTGTTAAGCAACTGCAGCCTGTGGTACCCCCGACGGGCACCCAATCCGCGAATGAGCCTACTACAAAAAAGATCAGTGCTCTCAAGTTTTGCAGTGCACCCGGCCTGCCAAAGAAAATATTTTTAGGCCGCGCTTTAATTGTGCGTTATGACGCTCACCCACCTTGCTCGCGGATTTCACGCGAAAAAAGTAACAAGAACAAAGGATCTGGAAGGACTGCATATCTATTGTGTCGATCTTTAAAGTCCTACGGTCGCTTTTTCCCGCATTTCGACAGACGCTGATATTGAACCGTGGCTCGTGCATGACGGAACGCAAGAATGCCCCTTTCGTGGTAGCGTGTTGTGAGCTTTGCAAAAGTTTTTGCACCGGGGCGGAATAGCAGCCAGACGAAGACTAAACAGATGCCGATAGGGAACTTTCACTGTCCGCATTATACGGGCATTTCAGACGACAATAGACGACGGTGAGATAGCAGACGATGCCGGAGGCTGCCGCTCGTCTGCTCGCACGACTAGCAGGCGCTGTCAGGCATGGAGGTAGGAAGCTTCTGGAGGCGACATGACCCCATCAGAAGCAAAGCCGTGGGAGGCTTCCGGTTTAGAGAGACACGCCCCCAATCATGACCCAAACCAAAAGACGCATTTGGACGGACTTGGGCACCCTTGGACGCTTTTGGACGGATTTGAGCACCCTAAGGGTGTTCCCACCGACTGCGGCCTTTACCTCCGGCTTCACTTGAGATTGTGTCGTTTGACTGGCTTGAGCCAGAGTGTCGCATCCTCTTATTCCTATTTCCATGGTGTCAGGCGTCGGAGCCGACCCGGATGTCGCGAAAAGGAGACATCGAGCATGTTCGGCCGAGCAGTCAAGCCAATCCAGAAGTAATGGGTGGGGCCACTGATCTGTGGGCGGGGCTTTGAGCGAGCCGTGCCCTCCACCTAAATTAACCCTAACGGCGCAAAAACTGCTAAAAAATTGCTTTCGTGTAAAAATGATCAAAAATATGTTTCCCATCTAGGCTTTCCAGAAAGCTTTTTTATTTATTTCAGTGTTATTAAGTGTAATCAGCTTTAATTTATTTTCCCAAAAAATTCACCGTTAGATAAATTTTAAACTACATACAATCTCGCAGATACACATCAATACATTCCTTCTTTGAGCTCCATACGCAAGTGTGGGCATTGCTAGGACGAGAGAGTCAGAGGCCAGATTCACGAAACGATCTTACGCCAAAAATGTGCGTAAGACAAAAGTTAAGAACAAATCCGTATTCACGAAACGAAATTTTCGTAAGTTTTGCGCAGGTTACGACGAAATCCTACGACAGCTCCGAAGCTGTCTTACGCACTTCTTACGATCAAATCAGCATGGCCGACAGCGTCGCTCAGTTGGTCGCGACAACCAACGGATGTTTATTTTTCTACGTGCGCTTGTCACGCGTCCCGACTTCAAGCAGCAAGACACAAGTAAAAAGTACTTGAAACAGACCACGACGAACGACCAAGAACGCCATGGATCCACAGACACCCGGGAAAACTCCAAGGGCCACGAGTACAGCCTCCGACCGATCAGCAGATAGGCCTTGCAGGCACTCCGACTCGGCGCAGCGATGATCTGACGATCCTTGGCGAAGACCGTCTGCCCACGACCGGCTGGCGTGCTGAATGGAATATGCCCGCGCGACCCTTGTGAACCCTCCCCGTATTATAGTTTGATCGCTGACCTCAATTCTAGGTTAAGAGGTCAATCTCTTCCTCTTGTCATCTCCTTGTTTTCCGAGGCAACGGTGACGAACGCTGTCGTCGAAAAGGGGCTCTCATCGATTCTATCTCTGTTTTGTGTGATATCAAGCTCAAATAAACGCCGTATGGATTACCTTCGCAACATGGTATGTACACTTTGTTATTAGTATTCCATTTTATTCTGACACGACTGCACCTCAGTGTCGATCGCTGTAACAGTTCGTGGGTCGCAATGCCGGTCCAACCTTTCTTCGCCGGGTGTCACGTCAGCATCGAGTTGCAATTGTAAAGGATCGGTCCCGAAGTGCTTATCAATTCGCGGTCCAACAGCGCAAATCCAGCACTTCGATCAAACGCGCGCGTCCGCTCCGTAGTGTAAACAAGCATTTACGAGGCTCTTGCTTACACTGTCGTAGTTCAAACGTATCTTTTTTAACGTCGGCTCGCTCCTGCATCTCCGAGGCCGCAAAAAACGCCGCGGCAATTTGTTCCCATCTACGTCGCTTTGCAAACGACTGCGGGCCGTCTTTTACCAACGATGACAGTTGTGTTGACTTTGTAGCGATCGAGTTCGTAGCAGTCAATGGGGGTGGTTACGGATCCCGGCCTCGGCATTCGGGCGAATTTAAATCGTGTTAGCGTCGACATATCAGTGCACGGACGGCACGGATACGAACCCCAGAGAAGCGGTGGCACGGCAGAAAGGCCGCCTGTGCTACGAAAAATCCACGTGCTCCGAACGGCTCCGAACAAATGCCGAGCTCTCCGATTGGTTGTTCGTGCTGCCGAAGACGCCGTCGCCATAGCAACAGCACCGGTAAGTTTTAGTTTCTCCGTACGACAACGTCGCTTTCCTCCTCTCACTTAAGAACGCGTTCGTGAATACCGATTTCTCCTCCTCTTACGATGTTCTTAACTTACGAACTTCTTAGCTAAGTTGTCGTAAACTAAGAAGCTCTTCGTGAATCTGGCCTCAGAAGTGTACAAACTCACTCGCAGCTTTGAAGACGTCGAGCAGAAGGAGAGGCATCGCTGCAGTGCGCGGCCGCGAATAATCGGAGGAAAATCGGGCTCCCGGCGCTCTGGCAAGCCCTTTGTACGAAGACGCTAAGTAAGAACAGATGTTTCTAAGTAGCAGCTTGTGCATAACAGATGCAGGTGGTTCTGCTTGGAGCGGTCGGTACATGTGCACAAAAGAGGGAGTACTGCGTACTTATGACGACTCTATATCAGTCTGTGTACGTAAGTGCGGCCAAATAAAAAAAAAAATATTTCTCTTTTCAATGGTAATTCTGATTTCTGCTTCAATATTTAAATACACAGTCTGCGGATATTCCTAAATGTCTCGACGCTATGCTCAGTAAATATTACCAAGCAAGCGAAACATTAAACCGAACTACAATATCTGAGAGTCCCACAATGTCTCGTTTTGACCCGCCCTCCGTCGAAAAATGAGACAACGTTGTAAGGTACAACAAAAGACACTTAAAAAAAACTGATATGCGTTTATCTTTTGTAATATAAACACTTGAAACGCAGTGTGTGAGCTCCAACGCACTCTTCACGCGCCCACTACTTGCATTGCATGCACTCGAACCACACTGAATACAGAGCTGCTTGGATCCAAAGTTCTTTGCATAGCAGGCACTGCCAGTCTCTCGTGGTGTGCATCGCACGGTCTGCAGAACGCTCGGACACTGTGCGCATCTTCGGGGGACACTAATAATCTTTTTCTTCAATTCCACTTTTTTTCTTGACTTTTTTTTTTGGGGGGGGGGGGGGGGGGGGGGAAGGGGGGGGGGGGCACAGTGGAACGCCAGTACTTGGTCGCTTTCGCCGACATCAGCTTTGCCAGTAGATTTTTGCAAAGTCGCTGCTCTTCACATTCACCGAGCCGTTTGGTTCGTATTTAAAGCGCATATCCTTTGGTACGCCAAAAAGTTAGGCAGTTAGGCTTGATACTTTCAAGAGCTTTGTTCATGTCACTTTCGCGCTATGAAGCCCTTGTTGTTTCCTGTTATACGTTCGGTCCATTCTAGACACTGGGAGAAAAAGAATATGGCTCTGGAGGAAACAGGAGACTCGTGCGTTTTTGGTATGCGCGTCATAAAATGCCAGATTGTCGCGTTTTGCTTCGCCCGTATCCTGTTCCGTAAATAATTATTTCGTTAAAAAACAAAACCACGAATTGCTCGAATTCGGTCCGCATGGAGCCAATAAACCGTACTAATAAATTAAAGCTGCTTTGGCAAAATAATCACTGCCAAAGGGGGTGGAGGTCGCGAAGCGAAACATTGCGCTGAATGTTGCGTCTTTTTGGCGGGGTGTGAACACGGCAGCGTCAACTCCGCATTTATTTTTTCTGGAATACTCTTTCCGATAACTTTCAATTTTTTTACGCACGCAAAGTGTAGAGGCACGGCACCTCTCGGTGCAGTTTAACGGTACTCTGATTGCTTTTCTGGGACATGAATGGCGCTAAACACAAACTGTCGCATTTTGCCCCACGTCTTATTTTACCCTACCTTACCTTAATAAGAGTAGCTTTCAAGAGCGATAAAATCATCTCCGGTTCTGCATGGGTCGTGAATATCAGTTTGTACTATAGCACATACTGGTAGGAAACACATTAGGTGCTCCTCCTCAAACGCAAGCTTTCTGTTGTTGTTTTCTTACAACACATCGACGTATGCGCAGCTAGAGCCAGCGCGTGCTTGAGGAGATCGTTGGAATCTTTCGACCCTGCCGTTGGCTATGGAGTGGTAGGACGTCATGTGAATGCAATGTGTACCTAGGATCTGTATGAGAGAATGAAATGGGGACGACTTGAACTTTCGTCTTCTGATAGTTGTTATGCTGTGCGGAACACCAAACCTAGAAACCCCTCCGCTTATGAAAGTCCTGGCGATGGTGTTGGCTCCTATATCGGGAATGCGGTAGGCTTCCGGTCAGCGTGTAAATCGGTTGATGTAAGTATGTAGGTCTTACCATTGAATGACTCTAAGGGATCGACGATGTAAACACGACCGTTATTAAAGCGAGTGGTGGGTAGTGGGAATTCTGAAAAAAGCGTCAAGGTGTGCCTATGAATTTTTTTTTTACAGTTTGTGTATGTTTGTTTTCACATTGTAACGCAAATATTTGCATGCCAGGGCAAACGTTGGGTGACTAGACGTTGTGTCGCACGCATACTGGGGCTCGAGAGCCAATGTAGTCTGCCGAAAATCTGACGACGAAATGCAGAAGAGACGATGGGTTCGCAGCGCAACAGCGAAGATGTCAGAAGGGTAAGGCTGATCATAATGGGGTATTGTGAGGCTTTTGAGCGATAGCCGATTAGAAAAGAAACGGAGCGAACGAATGATATCGTCGTTCTGTAGCGCAGCAGGCTGAAAATTAAAGTCTGCGGCAGATGGCCACGTATTGCAATAAAAGCTGGATGCAACGCGCGAGAGCGTCTGCTGCTGGGTTGTGGCATACTTAACATGACGGACGTCCGTGGTGAATTCAACGATGTATGACAGAGGCGTGCTTCTTATGGAGAAAAGTTATCGCTGGATTATTTCAAGGTTTATATAAATCGTCCATGATCTGTGAGTATGAAAAGCATTTGAGCGTCTAAGAAGCGTTTGAAGTATTTGATGACGACGCAGATTGCGAGAAGCACGCGGACGAAGGTGCTGTGACGGCATTCTGCAAGTTTTAGATTTTTTTAAATTGGGTTCCACACTGTTCTAATGAACTGCTGCAAAAGTGCACTAATATTAGAGGCGTCGCCCATGACGTCGAGTGGGGTATTCGGCCTTGGATGATATAGCAGTGTGCCGTTGGCTAGTATAGCTTTTTTCGGAAGTTTAGACAGTTTCCAATGACCACTGGAGTGTTGCGTAAGGACTGTTGACGCTTTTGAGGAGATCCGTGAGTGCTTTAAGAACTTCAGCGCGGTTGTGAATGAACCGCTTGTAGAAATTAATTAAACCGAACAATTTTCGGAGTTTGCTCATAGACAAAAGGCGACGTAAGTGCTGGACGATGACTTTGTCGTCGAGTGATTCAAGTCCATGCCGGTGAACGCGGTGGCCGGGGAAATCTGTTTCAGTCACACCGAACTCGCATTTGTCCTTATTGACTATGAGAACGTAATCATCAAGACGTTAGAAACCAAATTTGAGATGTTTGAGGCGTGTTACATGGTCTGGACTGTAAATGAGGAGTTCTTCAAGATATGCATGTCAGCTTACATCTTACAGGTTAGTGCTGCATGTTATAAAGTTGAATTTATTTGTACTAATTCTTGACGCTGCTGCTGCTGGACGTGATTATTCTTGTTATCGTAATTTGAATGGCAAACGCGGATGAATTGTCTCCGGAGAGCTGCTTGGTTTGCGGTGAACCATTACCTGATGTTACGAAGTACTTAACTTGCTCGGACTGCGGCTATGGTTACCATGTGGGAACTTGTTCAGGCGAGAATACTTCAAGGGGCAAACATAAGAATTGCAAAAATAATACATGGAAATGCCAGACATGCCTCACCGCGAAAAGCCGAGGTGTTTAAAACCCTGAGAAACAGAAGCCTGGACAAAAGCCCCAGCTTAAGCAGGAGTTAGCGGCTATCAACAACAAGCTCGCTGCAATCATGACTACTCATGCTAAAGTTGAATCCCTAATGTCGATTAAAGACACAGTTGATCAGATCGAAAAATCGGTACAACTGATGTCAAATCAGTACGACGAAGTTTTAAAGGGAATAAAAGAGCAGTCACACGAAATAACCGACCTGAAGAAACGGATGGAAAAAATCGAGCAAAACAAAAACAGTGTGGAAGTCCGCACGCTGTAAAAACAAGTCAACAGTCCAGAACAGTACTCGAGACGACACAACCTGGAGATCCATGGTCCAAGGAATATCACAAAGCGCAAATGAGAACCTCTTTAGTGAATTAAATGACCTCGCTGAAAAGCTAGAGCTTTCAGAGCTAACCGAGAGGGATGTGGAGGGCCTCCACGGACTTCCAGCAAAAACGGGTATAGTTCCAGCTGTGTTGGTTCGCTTCGTATCACGAGTAACTCGAGACTTACGGCTTGAAAAAAGGCACTACCTAAAAGAAACCCGGTCGAATATCTCGTTTCTTGACAACCTGTCTGCGACGAACAAGAAGCTTCTTTGGTTGCTGAAGCGGAAAGCTGAAGAAAAACCATATCAGTTTGCATGGCAGAAAAACGGTAACTTGTTCGCGCGAAAGAAGACAGGTGACCGTGTTATAAAGGTCGAATGCGAGGCCGACCTTGATAAGATTGTGTGAACAGCCCGTTGGCTGCGGAAGAAATTCGGTTTTTTTTTCCTGTTTCTAATGGCGAAGTATTATCACGATCCAGCATCTTTTTCTCGTCTCGCTCGGGAATGTCTTGATTGTAACAAAAATGCGTTATCATATTTTCACTTAAATGCTAGAAGTCTTCGTAATAAACACGATGACATTGATATGTTTTTAAACTCTTTCAATTTCACTTTAGATATCTTAGCATTCACCGAAACGTGGTTTACGAGCAGAGATGACGTTATCTGTTTCCCAGGCTATAACAGTGCGGGAGTATATCGAAGTGACAAGAGGGGCGGAAGGGGGGGGGGGGGGGGGGGCCGGGCCGCTATCTAGTTTCGTGATAACCTCGATTATGAAGTATTGTCTGAACTGCCAAAAGTCAAAGTTGACTATGAAGCACTAGTGGCTAAATGTCGTTCATTGATAGTAGTTGCCGCTTACAGACCCCCTGCCGGGTCATTAACGAAGTTTTTTTTTTTTTTAATTTGTTGAGGAAATTATCGAGTATGCTACTTCATTTAACCTTTCCTTAGACTTAATAGGCGACTTCAGTATCGACCTGACCTCACCTGTGAGTGGTTCTTTTGAATCACTTGATATTGTTCAGACATACGGATGTGATAATACAATTCTATTGCCAACTCGAATAACATCAGATACGGAAACGCTAATTGATTTGTATTTTACAAACCGTCATACGGAGGCTGCTGGTGTCTTATCTTGTAACCTAAGTGACCACTTACCTATATTCAGCTTTATTGTCGGCCCACCAAATTTAAAGAGTAGATGTAATAATAACACTCCTGTGCTATATAGGAAAATTGATAATAGCTCGATTGGGCTCTTCTATTCTTTGGTAGCGAATGTAAACTGGGAATCTGTAGTAACTGAAACAGACTCCAGTAAATCATATAAAGTATTTCTAAGCCTTATACAGAGGTGTTATGAACAGGCATTTCCGTGGCAAGAATATAAGAAGTATAAAAAATCAAGAAAACCTTGGATTTCACGTACGTTATATAAACGCGTTAGGCAACGTAATAAGTTGTTCAAAAAGTTCATTACAACAAGAGATACTCGTTTACTACAAGAATTCAAGAAAGTGAGAAACAAACTCAACGCGGATATTAAAAAGGCGAAAGCTCACTACTACAAAACTAAGTTTAGCTCGATATGTAATAATCCAAGGAAAGTCTGGCAGGCTGTAAATGAACTTACCTCTAAACCCCATGCTCTTGCCCTAAAACAACTTACAATCGAGCAGGTGACCTACTCCCGCCATTCTCTTGCAAACAAATTTAACTCTCATTTTTTTTAGTATCGGGTTCTTCCATCTTACCTACCATGAGTACGCCTACGTGTGAATCCTATGTTACATTACTTTTGGATAACTCAAATTTTCTAGCACCCTGTAGAGAAATAGAAGTAAACACGATTATTAAATCTTTAGGCATCAGTGGCGCCTGTGGTGAAGACGGGTTGTGTTCTAAGCCAATAAAAGAAATTTCCTCTGTAATCTGTTCACCCCTTGACCACGTCTGTAACACTATTTTAAGCACTGGTACCTTTCCAGAAAAATTTAATATAGCAAAAGTATGTGTAATTCATAAAGGCATTCCTAAGAATAACACGAGTAACTATATACCAATCTCGGTACTTCTGGTTTTCTCAAAAATATTTGAGCGCGTTATTTACAAACGTTAAGGTGAATTCTGTATTAAACATAACATTATTACAAACAACCAGTATGGATTCCAGAAAGGTAAATCAACGGAGATGGCATGGCTAAATATAAAAAATAAAATCTTAGACAACATCGAAAACCAGTTGTTAACTCTGTAGACGTTTTGGGTAGAAATAACTGGCTTATTGTTAATATAACAGCATGCTGCACCTCCGACCTTCGCCGCTGCCCGAGCGAGTGTGTTCTTCTCTCCCGCTGGGTTTGCGCAGCGAGCATAGAGTAATCTACACAAGGTAAAGAGCGGACACTCCCATAGGCCCCAGCGGCCCATTTAGCTGGCAGGGAGCGCACCCAGCGGCCGTCGTAGTCCCCAACTGAATGAATGGAGTCACAATAAAAATACTTACCGGATGAATAGATATATAGTTTGGCGTAGTGTATTGGGCGGTAGCCTGCGCCATCTGGTTTGCCGCGAGTTATGTTTTTCCTACTATTCCCGCATGGTAAATTTCAGCTGTAATTACTTCACACGTATGTACGATTCCTTATGCGGACAACTAATGGACAATACTATATACAGTTAACACTGACTTTACAAGCCAGGAAACCCATGTAGGTTTGTGCTGTCCAGAAGAACACCACCAGGGAGTAACCAACACAGTTTATTTTCGCAACAAAAATACGGTGGGCAGTTTGTGCCTCGTATATAATTACCAAAACTACAAAACATAAGCACCGTGCATCAAGGATTCACAAACAATACATCCTACAAAAAAATGACAAGCATATTATGGCATGCATGAAAATCTTATCAAACAACTGGAATTACAATGTTACAACTGCAATTGGATTGCAAGCCTGTTTTGTGTTCTCAAGCATGTTCCATGGAAGGTGCACCACACACATAACATATGCAGCATCAGCAACACATACTAAAAAAAAACTGGCCATGCAGTATCAAAGCTCGTTGATCCAATGCAATTTGTATGCAAATAAAACGCTCAGCAGAAGAAATCTGAAATGCACGATGACCACAATGAGAAAAACAGACAAGTAAATGTCTAAACAAGATTGCCACTAGTATAGACCTTCTTAGTCTGTGACATAGTCATTAAATAACCCTAACACAGCCTGAACTACAGAATTAAAAATACCTTGCTCCTGCTGATTTAAGTAACAATAATGACCAAAATAACAAGAACTGAAAGCCAACCGACGGTCTAATACAGGTTTTACGTTCATGTCACGTTTAACATGTCACATTTAACATGTAAGGTTTACCATGACCACTACCATAACAAGCGCACATGAAATGGCTGACAAAAGACTGCTAAATCAGACTGGTGCCCGGTGTACCTGCGACCTACTCATCACAAATGATTCCACCAAGGCTTGGCATGCAATCTGCACTGCCTAATTAGGTACATCTTACAAGGTGTCTACCCAATGACTTTT
This sequence comes from Ixodes scapularis, assembly GCF_016920785.2. Lineage (NCBI taxonomy): Eukaryota > Metazoa > Arthropoda > Arachnida > Ixodida > Ixodidae > Ixodes > Ixodes scapularis. Next base: position 97,809,783 of record NW_024609857.1, read on the forward strand.
CCAAAGTCCATGATTTTTCCAGGTTTCCCTTGACTATTTTGATAAAATTTCCTGGCTGTTCCTTCCTTCGAAGGATGACATTTCGGGCAATGTTATTCAGCAGAACCGTGACGACACCTGATCGCCGGGCTTCGTTCCGCACCACCGTGCCACTTTTACTCGTCACTTTCCCTGATTTAGCCAACCTTTTGACAGTTTCCCTGATAATTCCCTGACTTTTCCAGGTGATCCAAAATTCCCTGAGCATTTCAGGCTTGCCAGGTTGGTGGACACCCCTGATCTCAATCTCCTTCACGCTCCACATATGTGTAAAGCAGAAACAGTGTCCAAAAGAAAAGAAAGTTGCATCCGAGATGAGTGACCTAAGAGAGTATTAACAAAGATCAATATGGGCACTTACACATTCCACATGACCACAATAGGAAAAAAACAGACATGACCATCTAAAAAAGCAGTAATTACAATAGACCAGTAGAGTGCAACCTACTGACTGCAAATAATCCCAACAAATGGCTAGCGTGCAGTCTGCACGGCCCAATAAAATCCCAATAAAATTAATTTTACTGTTGCAGATATCTTATGAGATGCAACATAAAGGCTGAAACATCATCTTCTACCCACTGAACTTTTCAAGCTGTACACCAGAGACGCGAGAATGGAAGCGAACTTTATCCAAGTTTCTATTTACAAAACGGACATGTCAGCACAATCGAATTCGGCAAAACATTTTTAAAAACCGTGCGCGACACTCTGGAGTGCAAAAATTAAAATCACCAACACGCGAGAGAGTTATGTACAATGTTTCACAAACACTTCGGAGGTGCGCTACACTTTCGATAGCAGAAAGAAAGATTGACTCGAGCTGCTGAACAAGTGTGAAAGCTGCGCTTGATGGCACAGTCAAGTTGCCGAAGAGCTTGCCTGGGACGTGGTACGCTTTCAGCATCATAAAAAACTGATGTGGCTCATCAAGGTTACTGTGCTCATCTCTAAGCAAGTCAGGACAACAACAACCTTCTGCAGCCTTCTCAGTAAACATTTTAACAATGAAGCCAGCAACATAATAAGTAGCAGAGTTGTCAATAACATGGGACTCCTCATGGGCTGCCAACTCAGTGATGTTTTCCAAAGATGGAAAGTCGTCCTGTGGGACATGCTGCACAACATCCACGAGTGACTCGCTACTAAGTGAAAATGGGGACAACTCCTGGAGGAGGTCCGTCTCATCCTCCTCGACATTTCCCTTCGGTGACAGTGTGAGGAGCTTCTGAATCCCAATGTGTTTCAGGCCAGATATGAACTGAGGCACATTGGGATTCGAGTTGCATCCCTGCTTTTGTCTTATGTGTCCAAACATCTGTTCAAGTGGGTCTTGTTGAAGTCGACGCGTGAGGAGAAACTCAAAGTCGTAATTCTGGGAAACATCTTCCCACAGCAGCAAGACGGCTTTGATCGTAATTTGCCACCCGATGATAGTGTGTGGCTGACGTTTGCCTTCCAACTTCGAAGACGCAATCCATGGAAGCTGTTTTCCGAGAAATTCAACTAAATCCGGCTGCCCTTTTCGAATAGCGTGGCGCAACTGTCGTCTCGTGGAACTCGGAAGAACTTTGTTCCTGGCTTCTTGCGCGTTCTCCCATTGTTTCCGCACCAGGCTACGCAACAGTAGCTGCCGTAGCCAAACATCCTGGCGGCATCAGCTAGGAAACGAAAATAGCACAAGTCAATTTGAGATTACGCGAATTTGGTGCTTCATTTCATAGCAATTCGGGAACCAAAATTGTTAAAGCGACAACAAAGAGTGGTGATAAAGAAAAGCCTTCACGGTATTGTCACCTTCCATTTCTTTGTATTTTCCTCGTGAGCGCGCTTTGCTTAGGATGGCCTCGCCCTAAGCAAAGCGCGCATGAAGGCTACCTGTACCCCCTGCGGTACCTACCCTGCTTCATACATGGCGCCAGGTACAACGCTGTCATAGCTGCTGGCGCAAAAGCCACGCGCTCGCGTTACCAGCATTGACAGCGATGCACATGAGGTATGAAATTGAGTATGCCTTGAGTGCCTTAACTGGCGCTCTCGCTGCACGAGCGCACTCGTGCACGTGCAACTGCCGAGGCTTCATCCAGAGCAATTAGCTCGCGCTTTAGCCCGTGCATCCAACTATAGCCAAAAGCAAGCAAAATACGGTGTCAGTAAAACGACTCACCTTTCTAACAACGGAAGAATGTCGAGAAGCCCGCACGAGCCACTCAAGTGCAGCCCAACCGACCTTTCGAGCGACGTGACCGGAAAGCTACCGTCCGCCGAGCCGACGGCCCCAAAGCCATCCACTGAGCCGCAGCCAAAGCCGCAGCTGTCCAAATTGTTTTTAAAAGTATTTGGAACTGCTATTAATTTTGAAATGTTAGGTTATAGAGTGGAGTTATTTATCAAGGGTGAAAATATGATAAATGTCTAAATTAGGTGTGTGACTGCAGTGCCACTGAACGGTCGTCGTAGTCCCTAGCTCGTGGGCCGCGAATCGGCTCGAGTGTCCCCTCTTTTCGTTTACTGTTAGCATCTTCGATCAACTCGCACCGGAATCGCCCTGAAACCAACACAGTGCACAGCGCTCCTCGGTCGTGCAGCGCGATGTCGGTGCAACATCGAGGACAAACTGCGCCGCGCCGGTGCACCGCGGCGAGCTTCACCTTGCGTCACTTCGCGTTTTGTTCGTTTTTTCTTGCGTAGGTCAGCGCACGGTGCCCGTCTGCTGTCAATTGCTTCTATTCTTTTACTCGCGGATTTGACGGTCTCACAGAAATAAACATCGTGGACGTGATTGTCGATGGGGTCACGAAGCGGGTGACAATTCCGCATGTATATGTTGGCCATCATTATTGGTTCAAGGAGACGAAACACCAGATAATAGCCGTACCCTGCTGTCATCGAAACGCTTCGCGCCGCTTTCCACGAAGTTCGTGCTTTTCGGGCGCTCCTTGCCACCGCAGCAATCGCCAGTAATCACGGCGATGGTGAGAAGCTCGTCGTCTCGCCGTCAGAAGACCCGAGGAAATCATCTAGTGCAGCTGCGAGGCGTGTTCGTTTTTGCAAGGTCGCCATCTCGATAGTCTGCGCGTCTGCTACTCCCGCCATCTTCTCGATTCCCGCTCCTGGCCGCAATGCCTGATGGGACTGCCCCCCCGGCGCACCGCCGATTTTCTTGGTGCCCGTTGGGGCAACGAAAAGCCGCACCGGGAGGGTGCGCTTCGTTGATCGAGGACGTCCGGTGCGCACCGGTGCACTTGATCGAAGATGAAGGGGCGCACCTCAGTGCCCCGGTGCGCACCGGTGCGGATGATCGAGGATGCTATGTGTTACTCTATGCAGCGAGCGCGCTTCCGCCAATCCCGGCACAAGTACCGCCATCTGATGTCCAAGTGGCAAACCGCGGGTTACACTCGGCCGTCCTGCTTTACCGGCCGTCCCGGTCGGAATCCTCGTCCGAATCTTCGGAGTCGAAGTCGTCTGCACTCCAGGGCTTCAGCTTGTCCACAGGAGCGACGCTGCAGTAGTGTCTCCGTGTTCGCCAACTACCGGGGAGGTCTTCGATACGGTAGCGGTCGTTGGGCAGTCGCTCCGTGACAACGAACGGTTCCTTGTATTCTTCTCTTAATTTCTAGATTCACCGCTGGCCGTAGGCTCTCGTTCGGCGAGCACCACATTTCCCGAGTTGTAAATCGGCGCTTGAGATCACGTATTGTTGTAGCGTTCTTGCTGTTTTCTTTGGTCGTCACGGAGGTTTTCAATCGCTGCGGCTCGTCTCGCTTCCAGCTCGCAGTCAAACTCTTCCGAAAGGGCGTATTCCACGCAGTCACCGGTAATACGTACTCCGTGGCCGGTAGTTGAAAAGGAGTCCAAACGGGGTAGTCTTAGTCGCCTGATGGAATGTGTTATTAATTCCCCACTGGACTTCAGGTAGTGTCGAGTCCCAATCCCGACCGCCTTGGTCTTTGGTCAAGCTTGCCACCGCCGGAATTATCATCCCATTGTAACTCTCGACTTGTCCGTTCGCTCGCGGCGTATTGGTTGCGTTCTTGACGTGCGTAATTTTGAAGGCTTCGCACATTGCCTTGCCTTTGGCACTGATGTATGCGGTCCCTCGGTCTGTGACCACCATTGTCGGCGGCCCGAAGGTGCTGACCACATCCTGTAGGAACTGTGCTGCCGGTCCAGCTGACGTGTTGCGAACTGCTCTTAGTTGCTTGAACATCGTGAAGCCGTCAACGGCAACAATTATGTAAGCATTTCCGGACTTACTCCTGACAAACAGTCCGATATGGTCAATGTGGACGGTGTGAAAGGGTTTCGCGACCTTCTCGATGCTGTGCAACTTTCCGGGTTTCTTTTCGGATGTCGTCTTGTGAAAGAGGCACTCGATGCACGCGGCGATGTATCTTCTCACGTAGCGTTTTATGTCTGTGAACCAGTACGTTTCCCTGAGTTTTGCAAGGGTCTTGTCCACAGTGAAGCGCCCAATGTCGTCGTGGCACGACCTCACCACCCTCTAACGTGCCTGGCTCGGAACTACCCACAGGAGTTTTTCCACTGAGTCGCTGCCTTGAAACTTCTTGAACACATTGCCATTGCGCAACTGGCTTTGAACGCGACAATCTTCTTTGGAGAGGTGTTGCTTTTGCTCAAGTCTCACATTTAGTGCCATGATCTTGAGATAATTCTGCTGGGCAATAGCGAGACAGTCTTCGATCCCGACGTTGGTAGCGAGGATTTGCAGGCCACTGACAACTTCCATCTCTTCGGGAGGGTCGTAAGGAGAACGACTTAACGTATCGACGTGAGCCATTCCTTTCAATATTCGGTATGAAAAGCCACCACCTGCCAATTCGTGACAGAAGAGTTATCTTGCTCATCGGTGCACGCACTGCATAACAGTCGGTCACCACTTTGAATTTGAGTCCGATCAGGCAGGTTCGGAACCTTTCGAGTGCCCACAGAACCGCCAACGTTTCCAGCTCGTGCTAGTGGTATCTCTCCTCGTAGTCTGTTGTTCGTCGACTGGCGTAGACGACTTGGTGGAGCTCTCCGTTCGTTTGCTCTTGTAAGAGGATTGTTCCCAGCCCATCTTTGCTGGCATCAGTGTGGACCTCTGTTCTTGCATCGAACGAGAAGTGCGCCCATATAGGTTTCTCGACTAGTCTTTTCTTGAGCTCGTCAAACGCGGCATCATGTGTACTGGTCCATTCCCAGGGTTCGCCCTTGGACGTCAGCCTTGTTAGAGGTTTGGCAGTGGTAGCGAAACCCCTCACAAATCTTCGGAAGTAGCTCGTGAGACCCAAAAATTGACGTACCTGGTGTGCGTTTGTGGGCTTCGGGAAGTCAGCGACGCACTGCAGGTTGTGGCCTCCCGGTCGTACACCTCCCGCGGAAATGTCGTAACCGAGGTAGTCCACCCGGTCGTAGAAAAAGTAACACTTGCTGAGTCGTAACGTTAGTCTGGCTCCTCGAAGGACGTCCAGAACCACCCGCAGATGATCGAGTCCCTCCTCTATGGTTGTCGTTGGGAGCAAGACGTCATCCATGTAGAAGAGTGCCACGGTGTAGCGCAGAGGACCCAACACAGCGTTAATCATCCTCTGGAATACCGCCGGGGGCGTTGGCCAATCCGAATGGCCTACGTAAGAATTCATAATTACCGTCCGGTGTGACAAACGCAGTCTTGTGTTGCGACTCTTCTGACATGGGGATCTGGTAGCAACCCGACGCCAGGTCGAGGCTCGTGAAGAAGCACTTCCCTCGAAGACGATCTAACTGTTCGTCAATCAGTGGCAGTGGGTACCTGTCCTTCTTCGTGAGACGATTCAAGGCTCGATAATCCACGCAGAGTCTTTGTTCTTCCGTCTTCTTTCGTACCATCAGAATAGGACTCGCGTATTCTGAGGTCGAGTCGACGACGATCCCTGCTTCCTTGAGTTCTGCGATGGCTTCCTTCGTGTGGACTCTTTCCACAAAGGAGAGTCGATGGAGGCGGAACTTGACTGGCAACTGAGACGTCAGCTCGATCTTCATTTCGGCCATTTTCGTGTGTCCAATCTCGGAAATGTTGCGTGCGAAGCAGTCGCTGTACTCATCAGTGAGGCGTTCGAGTACCTCTCGCTGCTCCAGAGTGCCAGAGGGCCCCGTTTTGATCTCCTAGCGTGGCACAGGGCGTCCTTCAGCCTTGTTGATGTTCAGCTCTTTCCTCGAAGACGGCTCGTCGTCTGGATAGCAGACCACCGCTCGTGCTATCCGCTCGTTTTCTTCGATGTCGAGGTTGTGATCCGAAACGTTCATGATTGGCAGGCGAGTATCGTTGTCCTCACTGACGTTCAAGACAGAGCATGGTATGCAGTGTTCACGTCCTTCTTGGCCCCTAAACTGTGCGTCGACGATCACATCCGTGTGGCGTGCACTGCCCGTTACGTGAAGTTTGACGAATCTCACATACTTCGGGGGAACTACCGTCGATTCCTTTGCCCAAAGGCAGAAAGAACGTTGCGGCAGATCAGGGATCTCAATAGAGCGCAACGTGTCGTCGTTCTCGTGAACGTTCTCGCGCTCCTCGAAAATCCTCAGCGTGTTTCGACGTCTGACATCCGTCACGTGAGGTTCCTCCGTGAAAGGCTGTCCCACGAGAAGGGGTATAGGCTGCGAGCTGCTGGACGCCACAAACAGCTGAACGTCCGCCGTCGCTTGATCGATCGCGATGGTAGCACTTGTCACGCCGCACAATGTAACGCGTCCAGATCCGTACCCCTCGATGGTAAACGGCACTGCCGGCTCTGAGTAGGATATCATTAGGCGGCCCGCATCTTCCTGCCGCAGAGTAACGCACTGACTACCCAGGCATACCTCGGCGAAGTCACTCACGAACTCGCTCACTCACACTCACTCACGCTCACCGCGTCATGGTGAAGGGCTGTGAATGACTTCGTGAACTCGGACCAAGTCGTGATGTGAAGGGGATGTGACTTCGTGAATGCGGAAGGAGTCGTGATGTGAATGGGCGTGACTCCGTGAACGCGAAAGAACCCGTGATGTGAAGGGGATGTGACTTCGTGAACGCGGAACGAGTCGTGATGTGAACAGGCGTGACTCCGTGAACTCGAAAGAAGCCGTGATGTGAAGTGGATGTGACTTCGTGAACGCGGAACGAGTCGTGATGCGAAGGGGAGTGACTTCATGAACTCGGAAGGAGCCGCGATGTGACGGGGAGTGACCTCGTGAACTCTGACGCACCCGTGATGCAGTGGTGAAGGACTTCGTGACTCTGGTGTATACGTGATGTGATGGTGAATGAATTCGTGAACTGAATTTGTGATGTGATGGGGACTGAGTTCGTGAACTAGGAGTCAGGACTCAGGAGATGTCGGTATGGATTTGCTTGCGTGTGCGTGCTCTTGGCGACTGATAGCCGACTTGACATTTGGTAGTGTCTGCAGCATGTTGGTGCCCTTACACGCACAAACATGCTGTGGCGGTTAGTATAGAGTGTAGACGGAGCAGAAACTTGGAAGGAACTTCTGTTAGAGGCCAGAACGAGATTCGTAGGGGTGGTCTGGTAACGTTTGGGGGAAGCAACTGCAGGGGCGTTTGCTTTGGAGGACTTTGAGAGAGGATGTGACATTTTGCGTGTGCGACTGTGCGCGGCTTAAGCGCGAAATCGGAAATGGGGAGGGGACTGTGTATTGCAGACGAAGCGGCACCAGCGCTTCCCAGATGGGGATTGGGGGGGGGAGGGGGGAGGGGGATGTTTGGACCGGCACAGACTTAGCGGCGACTCCAACGAGTTTGGCGGGCCTCCGCTCTTCTGCCCCGATACTGCGGGCGTGCGTACCCACGTCGCGTAGTACACGTGCAGCTTAGCGAACGTTAGGGGGGGCTTTGTCTGTGCGCGGCAGACGTTTGAGCCTCCTGCATGGCCGTGGGGTTCCGTTTACGCGGCGCGGCTTGGCGGCTCCTCCTTTCGGTGTGTGTGTCTGTGTGTGTCATTCTGTGTGGGCGGCCGGGGAAGGTGTCGTTTTGCCACTGTGCTATTCTGCCACGGGAGGGTTTCTCTTCGCGTTGATTGCATCTGCGTGCGTCCGTGCGCCCATGTTTTTTGTCTTTTGTAAGCGCGTGCGTGCGCGCACCCCTCAAGGAAACACAAATAAAACCGTCTTCCCGGAGCTTTTACGCGAGTACTGGTGTGACCCTAACCGAGTATACAATGTTTGTTTTCTCGCTCTCGCTTAATAATGCTTACAGATATTCTGATGCTGGTAATATGCGGCATACGCTCGTTTTTATCCGTCCACACAAAATAGCGTGCGCCGGATTTGATCTTTTTCGGCCGCTTCCGGATTTTTTCAAACGCTATTTAGCATCTAAGATCTCGGGAAGGCTTGACTCTATTCTAGAAAAATCACGAAAGTTTACGGGCTTTATCCATATGCCAGAGAATTATGATAATTTTAAAATGTGAGGAAGCAGCCGATTGGCATCACGGTTTGTCGCCCACCTTTCCTAACAAGCGCGCGGACCTGTCCGTTGCAATAACAGGCGGAGAGAATTTTACGTGCTCTCAGGCGTTTAGGTGGGGGGCTTCGCTTGCTGTTGCCGATAATAGGTTTCATCACAGTCGTGCATATGCCTGAGTTCTTGAATTCTAGGAATACGAACAGAGTTCTTCGATCTCCGTTGAACGTGAATATTGACTAAAGAGTTTTTTGTTTCTGTTTATTTGAGCAAAAGTCAGCTACTGGCACGATACTTGTCTGTAAAAGCCGGACCCCATAAAAAAATATGCGACGAACACGTGGCGAAACTCAATCCACTAAGCAGCCAAGCCTTACTCCGTGAACAGCGCTTCGAACGCGAAGGCGGAGTACGAGTGTTCAAAGATTCTTGATAAAATGACATAAATCTTTTGCAAGGGGGGAGACAGATAGTCCGTCCCCATTTCTGAATTTATCTATTTTTTTATGCTAGCTAGTTTTGCATACGAACCATATCGGCCACATTTTGCTGGAGTGCTTTTCATTTGAAATCGAGACCACTCTTCTTACATAAGCGCTTAGACATTCGTCTCCTCGTTATTTTCCTGAGCAAGTGACTCATTCAAAGGTCTGCTGAGTTTTTTCAACAGCGTCGGAGCGATACGAATGGCTCTCACTTCGATCGGAAGTGAGAGCCCATCACACAGGACCACAAGCAAACCGCGATTGCGTTGTCATCACCGTCATCCTTCTGTTGCAAGCAGGCTACCAATGAAAAACAAGGTGCGCGGTCGAGGTCGAAGTCAAATTCGAAGTAAGTGTTTATACGACGTGCAAGTAGGGGTACCAACACGTGTCTTCCGCGCTTGCGAACGTTATCGTGACCCATTGAAAATAAGTAAATACGAAGAATATCACAACAATCAGCGGGAAACATAAAGGGCGCGCACAGAACGCGCGAAGACGAGACAGAAAAGCGCGCGCCGTCATTGGTCAAAACGAGGTGTAAATAGCGGTACATCAGAGCGTCTGAGGGGTAAACAAACACACGAGGTGCGCAAAGAGCTGAATAAGCCTGTTATTTTTAAAACATGGAAAACTATTGAACCGGGCTTGCCGCGTTCCTTTAAACTTTTTTCATGCACGTCGCTGTGCTGTTCTGGGGCACGTATCGTCGGTTCACTCAAAGAGCTTTTACTTTCCCACGCTCTTTAGAGCCTGGCATTGCACCTTTTTGTCAGATGAGCCGGCGATGTCCAGTTTTTCTGACAGGCTGTGTTCCCCGTCTAGAAGTGTGGACGAGCTGTTTACCCGTCCTCCCATCTTGCATTTCCCACCAGACCTTGTTTCAAAATAACCCTTCTTTTGTAACAAAAACAAAATTAAGAACCTGCCTCTATTCATCTCAAAGACTACGTTTGATGTTCGCTGAAGGCGTCCTCACTGGCTCTGTCTGCTTGAAGAAATCACCGGTTATCAAGGGGAGCTGAGGGAGCGAAGACGACCTCTGTTTCCCTTCCTTTCGAGGTTAGTTAGCTTGCTTCTCCTTGCTAACGTCGTCTTTAATTTCACTAGAAAAACGATAAACGGTAGGGAGTTCTTTTAGACGGTTTTCGTGCTCAGTAACGATACCCAATAACGATACTATGCATGCACAAAAACGACAGAGGAGTATCGGGTATCCTTACAGGAATTATTGGAACAACACACACTCACAAACTCCCTAGTTTCTTAGACGTGTAAAGGAAGTATAAGCACTTACTTAATTCGTCCCCAACACGCTCGTTTGTGATTAGTGCTTTTGTGTTTCAAGCTTGGGGTAAGCTTTTGTGTTTCAAGCTTGAGGCAACCTGTAGGTACAAAGTTTGACCTTGCCAAGTGTAGGGAAAAGTTCGCTGTTCGGCTTTTTCCTTACGTCCTTTGTCGACTCGTTGTGACCTGTTCTTTTTTGTTACGGGTTACGTGTGGAGTCTGTCGGTTTTGGTTTTAAGGAGCCTTTTGGTTTTTGTATTGAGGAGCATCTCTGTTACGCCCGACGCGCCAAAACCGTGCCGTGACGTAACAGAGATGAGTTCATGTATAGGCGAATATGTCGCCGAAATTATGTTCTGGCTATACACGAACCAACGAACTCATCTCTGTTACGTCACGGCGCGATGGTCGCGCGTCGGGCGCACTTCCGGTCTGGGGCTGAAGGCGGAAGTCCCTATGTGAGACGTGTATTCTAGGGTTGTATTAAAAAAAAACCCGACAAAAACCTGCCTTCTCGTCAAAACGCCGCGACTGGGGCTGCACCAAAAGAGTCGAGAAAGGTTTGAAGATCAGTTTTCATGTGCTCGGTTCGTCCGAGAACGTGGATATGTGCCGTGAAAATGGAAAACCAGTCGCCGTCGGACCACGATTGCTAGGGCGGGAAGCAGTTTGGGTTAAATTCACGGATACTTGTTGTCATCAGATTTATTTGTTTTGTTCCGTCATGAAAGCGGGAATACCGCCAAGTTGTTGGGACCGCCTGCATGCGGACGTTCAGTGCGTCTTCAAGATCGAACGGCCGCCTGATCGCTCGAACTGTCGTCTGCTCTTTCAAACGCTTCTGCTCGTCGTCTGCTCTTTTAGACGACACCGGCCCGTGGACCAAATGTTGGCCCAGTACTTGCGATAAGAAGTGAGTGCAGGCCTCAAAATACTTAAGTTTGAAAATTGGTAAGCAGGCTCGATGTAAACAGTGGATACAAGGAGATGGTAAACGTTGTTACCAGTGACCATCAACGACTTGTTATGCCTCATTCACTTGGTCCGATTCTGCTTGCGATTTTCGGTATCGATGTTGAACATCTCAGCTACGGTTCGCGCTGTTGTAACCCGAGCGACGTCATGACTGAAAATTGCGACCGAAATTTCATCATGCGAATCAGGCTTTAGCGTACCCTCTGCGGCGTCCACGCGGAATGAATCGCCGCATGTCACATTATTCACGCGAAGTTTTGTGGTATAGCGAGCCTCAGTAATTTCGCTGAGGCTGCTCAAGTAGTCAGGCATTGCCCAGGAAGACGTAGAATCAACAATTCCAACGCAGAAACCTGCGTTGGACTCACACCACCGCCGACAACAACGCAATTCAATGGTTTGTTTATCGGCGACGCGGCGAGCTTCTTGCCCACACCCCGTCGCGCATGCGCGGCGCCGGTGGCGTCGGCTAGGAGCGCTCCAGTTTGTTTGTAAACATGAGTTGGCGTATAAAATATAGTGGAAAAATGATGTGCAATGAGGTGCCACTGAGCACTACGTTTTACATGCTCACGTCACGTCATGTGAGTATAACGTTAGGAAATTCATTTTTAAAGGGGCGAAGCAACGATTTTTGTATTTTGCGCAAATACCGCTTAGGACGGATCCCTGACGTTAATGACCTGTAAATTACCCGTTCGTTTTTCACCACACGCAATCGAAGTGGTAGAAAAAAATATAGAAAAACGAGCAAAGTTCACCCCTCAACTCGCAGCCAGAAGAAGCGGCCACGTGATCGGGAGCCGATTATATGCCGCCAGTGTTGATCATAGCCACGCGCTGGGGTTGGCAAGGCACAGGACACGCGCTGCGTTCCAGACATTGTTATGGTTCGGCTGTTTTCGTCATTGCAGCGCTTGGACACCGGACATACCCGAATGCTTCTCGAGCTATCGATTATCACGAGCCCAAATCGAGTGTCCACGGCATGCTCGGGTCCAATCTATGAGCCGCATTCACATATCGTCACTGGGAGGTACTCCTACCGCCCAGCTACGTTACCAGGTTTTGCGAAGGAGAGATTGAATGAAAACGCTCGGTTTTGTCCTCGAAATTACAGCGCAACAAAGGAGTTTCTTGGCCAGTGGTGTTGCGTGTGAGTATCCTTGAGAACCACTAGTGCCAGTAAGCTCGTGTAAAGTGAAAAACATTCCAATTGAATATCGTTGCACCGCCCCTTTAAGTCTAGATACTTTAGACCTTGTCATTCGCAGTTTTCTCCGTTGGTAGCAGCCGCCTGCATTACTGGTGTTTTCGCGGAAAGTGGAGCACTAGCTCCCAATCAATCGCAGAGCGCGTGCCATCCTGACTGAAAGCAATGTCAAGGGGTGAAACTAGAAGACCCTGTCCTCTAATAAAATGCTTCGTAGAGATTCCCGCTTCAAGAACTTGCGTCCCATCAAGTTTCCGAGTCTATTATATTCGCGAACACCGCCCCGTCGGACTTTAGCAAATGATTGACTCTTTGTCCAACAGATGTTTAGTCGAACTGTGGTAAAGTTTGAAGGTAGGCCAGTCGGTGCTGACACGTGTGACGTCACTGCTCCTCGCGCATACGCAGCACGGCTCGCCAGAAGCCACGCGAAACTGCTCAACCTCGGCCAGTGTAGACTACGCTACAAAATAAACTCTTAAAAACACGCTCCGATTCTATTCAAGCATGAACTCCGAGAACACAATACGCTACATCTAATACGAGTATATGCGCAGCCAAACCCCGGCGTAAAACAACGAGCGCGAGGCGCGCGTGAGTCGCGCGCCTCGCCTCGGTTCAAAGCTGAGAAAAGTGGAGTCGAGCGCCATCATTAGTTATCTCGACTGCATTTCGCTCAAAGTAGGTTGAGCGACACGAACACGCTCGGAAGTAAACATATTGCTTTGAGGTGAATGATCCAATGAGTGGTTTAATTAATGATGATGTGTACTCTGACCAACGGGTTCGAATAAAACTCAGATTTCATTGCTTCGGCAAGCTGCAAACCTCTTAAAGAGGCGACCTCTTTAAGAGGTTTTTCAGGTGAGGCACTTACTTTTTTTATTTATTTGTTTAACTGACCTACCCTCAGGGCCATCAGCATTACAGAGGTGAGCGGGAGTTAGAAGAGAACAGAATAATGCTGTACACTTTGGAGCTCAGTCTGAGCTGTATAGATTATTTATGGCAATTTTTAAACATATAGTAAGTGGCAATTGTGGCAACAGATGTGGGAAGGTAGTTCCAGTCCACTGAAATTTTTGGGAATGGATGACTCTTGTTTTGGAATGTCTACTTTATATATATATATATGATGAAATTTGTGACAAAATATTAGACGGGTGATTCAGCGGTCGGCTGTGAAGTACTGCCTTTATTATGGTATCTCTTATGAAAGTGACATCAACGCGCTATTTTACGACGTAAAGTGAGGTAGGCAACGATAGGCTGGTTGCCATGGATCATAATTATTAAGATAAAATACACAGAACAATTTTGTACTGATCGAACGACGGTTTAGCGAGCGAAACCTGGCCCACGACGTTTCATCGCATGCCACTTAAGCGAATGGCGGCGTTCATTTGACCGAATAGATAAAATGAAGGCCGCCGCTGTCCTGTTTTCGAGCTTGCCGAACCTTTGGCGATGGACGCTCGAACTTGAGTTCATAATTTTTTCCCCAAACTATAGCGAAGCACCCCTTGCTATCGTTCTGAACAGACCGCCTGGCGCGGTCTGTTTGGATGCCCAGTTTGCCGCCCCTACAAATGCCTAAACGTCGACTCGCGTATGTGATCTCTATTCGCTGAACTCTAATGCGCTAAAACGTCTTCGTTCATATAATATGGACTCGTATTAAAGTTTGTAAGATGTTTCACAAAAATCGTGCACGCAGGTTCGTGTCTGTCTCTCCTTTTTGCCCCCTCGGCGAGCGGTCGTTGGCAAACATATAAGCGCCTTCTTTTTTTTTTTCGTAGAAAAAACCGTGCGCAACAAAAGGTAAAAAAAAAAAAAAAAAAAAAAAAAAAAAAAAGGCCAGAAGGTTTTGAGGTGGGGTCCCCTCCACAATCACAACGCCGACAACCAGGCGAAGTCTAGGGAGCCTTCATGTGCGCTTTGCTAGAGTGATGCCACCCTTTGTAATACCGCTCGCCCACAAACCAGCAGCCATTTTGGTTCTGGGCATCCGTGGGGCTAATAACTCTCCCGGAAACAAGCACCTTATCTCACAAGTTCGGAGCAGGGAAGTCAAGAAGCCGCTCGCTCTCCACAGCATGCGCGCTCGATGAAGAAAGCGCGAAACAAAACGAAAATAAAAGAAACGGGACGACAAAACTAAAACCAGAGGGAACTAGCTAAACAAACAAAATGACAAGAGCAGGGTGCGTCGCGACTCGCCCGGCACAGCCCAATACCCCCCCCACCACCACCACACACACACACACAGACACACACATCTGGAGCCGTCAGCGCCGCTGCGAAAGAACTTCGAGGATGGCTGAGAGCCGGAGGCAGTGGCGGTGGCCGCGGCTGCAGGGGCCGACGCCGCTTTCCGTGACCTCGGTGACTCGGTGAATGGCTGTGACTCGGTGAACGGCTGTGACTCGGTGAAGGGCCGTGAAGTCGAACCGGTCGAACGACTTCATGAACGGGATCAGTTCACGGACGTGAGGGGAACGACTTGCTGAACTCGATGAGTTCGTGATGGGACGGTGAGCGACTTCGTGAATTCAGAGTTGGCGGTGATGGGATGGGGAATGCTTCATGAACTCTGTCGGATTCGTGATGTGACGGTGAGCGACTTTGTGAATTCAGAGCTGGCGGTGATGGGATGGGGAATGCTTCATGAACTCTATAGGATTCGTGATGTGACTTCGTGAACTTGACGGATTCGTGAAGTGACGGTGAATGACTTTGTGAGTTCAGAGATTGAGGTGACGTGATGGGGATGAGTTTGTTGTCCGGTCGAACTCCGTGATGTGAATGGCCGTGACTTTTGGACGTCGGTGTACTTTGTGATGTGAAGGGCCGTGAATATTAGACATCGGTGTACTCTGTGATGTGAAGGGCTGTGACGTTTGGACGTCGGTGTATTTTGTGATGTGAAAGGCCGTGACTTTTAGACGTCGGTGTACTCTGTGATGTGAAAGGCTGTGACTTTTGGACGTCGATGTACTTTGTGATGTGAAGGGCTGTGACTTTTGGATGTTGCTGTAATTAGTGATGTGATGGTGAGTGAGTATGTTCGGAAATGCCGACCTATGTACCCAGGTCGACATACGCCCGCACTTCGTGGCCATTTAGTTTCGCAGGCATTAAGTACTTTTCATTGGCAGCTTCGTCGGCGCGGAAGTTTGCATACTGGGCGACGCGCGGCCCGCTTTCTCGCTTTTCTCGACAGTCCTTTGCGTCATGACCCGCGCGCTTGCTAAAGCCGCACCGCGCCTTCCGCTGGGGCGAAGCAGTGTTGCCGCATTGGCACTTCGGCTTTTCCCGCGTCGAGCGGCGAAAATTCCCTTTTTTTTCCACAACACCATTTTAGTGGCAGAAGTCGTTTTTAAGATACGCATGACGCCAAGTACCTTTAGATACAGCAACACCTCACATGTGTTTTTGTTTTGTAGAAATTTGCATCGCATAAATTACGAAATGCAGAGGCTGTCATTCGGCAAACTGTTCCCACTCCCCCTCTTTTCCACGCCCTACATTGGTTGAAAGAACCAGGGGAACTAAATAAAGGCCAGCGGGCCATTAACTAAACTAAACTAAAATCGCCTGCTTGTGTTCGTGATGTGAAAAAAACGCCACCCACTCTGAAATGCGTGATTTATCGCACTGACAGAGGACGTATGTGCGTAGCTAGCGGTGAGGAAAACGCGCGAACTGGAAGTACTGTACTGGCAGGCTGGCAGCACACACATGATGATGTAAGTCGTGGTGAATTAGATTGGCTCTTGAAACAGCAAAATGTCTGAGTAGCTAGTGCCACTTCTTTTCTCTTGTTCGATATAGATAAAAAAAAGGACATTTCAAGTTAGTTTTTTATTAACAAATATTTCTCACGTTTTACATGCTTTAAATTATGTTTTCCCTTTTTGCCAAGCTGTCATGCTTTTTCCCGCAACATGGGAGATTTCCCACGATTCGGCAACACTGGGGCGAAGGGCATTTCAAGGACACGTGACCGTAGTCGTCGCAGTTAAATCAGAGCGTTTCTCTTCTTTCGTTGAAGAGCGGCTTCTTCCTCGGTCTGAGCGGAGGAGGATCCACCCTCTCACGGCGCGCCTCGGACTTCGACCCTGTCGCTCGGTCGGCTCCGTTGTCGAAGCGGCGCCTCGAAGTCAATGGCGAACTTGATGCCCCCTTCAACGCCGGGGAAGCCGAGGACGCCATGTTGCCCAAGCGTTCTTCAAGGCGTTTTAAGCTCTTCTGGGGATTCGTACGTGCGTACGCTGACTGCCCTGACAGCTCCTTCGTCGTTTAGTCCGGTTATAATGTACTCGATGCACGCCTCGTCACTAAGATTGCACCGACGAGCCTTTGCGAGCTTGTAGCAGTACGATTTAATCGGCTCACCTCGCTTGAGACGCCGATCCTACATGTCACGATGCAGGCGTTGCATCGATGTTGCCGACGGGAACGCGCGCCTGAGTTCTTCTTTCCATTCCGTCCACGTTTTATCTAGCGACGACAGGGAATCGTACCAGCTCCTTGCCGGGCCCTCGAGCTTCGTAAGTGCGTTGCAGGACGTCATCCTAGTCAGTCCAATGATAGATGTAGCAACTGTTGGCCGGTTCAAAAGTCCTGGCACAGTTTTCAAGGGGTGGGGGGGGGGGGGGGGGGGAGGGGGGGGCGTGTAGGGATGACCGAGGGAGCTTAGTGGAAAGAGCTCGGGGAATTGGCGGCGAGGTCACCCGAAGCGTCATTCGAGGGCGACCGATGTCTCAAGTTTTTTCCCTTTGGCGGCAAGCGGCGGCCAGCTCCCGAAAGTGGAAGCAGATTTCCCCGAAAGCGGGGGCGGGTAGTCGCCTTTGCAGCGACTTTGTCAGGGCCATGTCGGCGACTCCGGGGAGAGAGGGAGGTCTGGCCTCCCTTCGGAATGTCGGCGTGCCTTTGTGGAGAGGTTGAGTTGGAACGAGCCCGTGCGCGGAGCACGTCGTTATCTCCCGCGTTCCCGAGGGCTCCGCGTACTCTGTCTTGCGGGGCAGAGAACTTGCCGTGCGCGGCAACGGATTTGGCGCCGAGGCGCTTTTGTCGACGTCGGGCTGCCGCAGCAACAGCGTGACAGCCCCTGTACTATATTCGCCCTCCATTGTAAATATATTTATCAAAAAAACGTCCATCGAGTCCTCCGGTTCCTGACTGCCGAGAACGGCAATTCCTCACACCACCGGGCGGCACTCCCACGGTCACCCGGCCCCATCGAAACCCGAGGGAGACGACGGAGTACCGGGAAAACCACCATCGTTCCTGGAAGGAAGAATCTTTACTTTGGTATTTGATAATAAGCCTTTTCAAGATAGAATGGGGAATGCTTTTTAAGCTACCCCTATACTCTGCGACAACTTTTCTTGGCAATGCAGTAGAAGGTACGTCCCGCGTCCCCTCTCCCATTTTGAGTGTGCGCCGGCACTCCTCCTCTTCCCGGAGATGGGGGAGGAGGAGAGCCTGCGTACACTCAAAATGGGAGAGGGGACGCGGGACGTACCTTTCACTGCATTGCCAAGAAAAGTGGTCGCGGAGTATAGTCCCAAAACTTTGTCCGTCCGACCATGCATTTCCTGCTAAATTTAGAGGGGAAACTGATATCACGAGACCTAAAGTCGAATTCAGTTCCTCAGCTAAATTTGGCGGGAAAATTGATGTTACGTGGCCTGACGTCATGTGACATGCCGACCAATTCAGTTTCCCCGCTAAATATAACGAAAAAATTTACGTCACGCGACCTGCAGGCCTTTTTCTTGTACTCTCGTTCCAAGCCGCCTAATAGGCGTATTCGGTATGGGCGACGAAAGAATAATAAAACGTTTTAAACTGTAAATAGTACAAAAAATAGAGGGGAGGCAAAACGAGAATATATGACGTTTACGCCTATGTCCTAAATGTTTTCTAGTGGCGCGGCGACGTCAAACAATGTTTTCGCCATTACGGAAGTGACGACATTTCAAGATGGCGGCGCCATTGTGAAAAGGTCCATACATACATCCGGTTCCTCCGTCAAATTTGACTGGAAAATGGCGTCACGTGGCGTCACCTTGCGTCACGTGACCTATACACTTTGGGGGAAATTGATAGCACGTAGCCTATACATCAACTAGGTCTCCCCGCTAAATTTAGCGGAAAAAATTCACGTCTTCTGACCAAGAGATCCAATTCGGATTTCCTCCTAAATATAGCGGGAAAATATACATCACGTGACAAAGCAATTGCCTCACCAGTTTCCTCACCAATTGACTATAATGAATTTCATGCATTTTAGGACTTTGGAGGTAAATGTCGCTGCTATTTTTATGGTTACAGTCGGTGATAGGCTAGGGATGCAGCAGATGCTCCGCCCACAGCGCGAACTTTCTATTTTAGATAAATCTTTGGGGCATGCGCAGCCACAGTATGATGGTACGTAACCGCGTGCTTGAGTAACAACTCTGCACTACGTTCTTAGCCTGTTACTGACTATAGAATATTCTTGCATTTAATACGATGCTTTTTGCAAAATTTTCTCTGTGCAGTAGGACGAAAGAGAATTTTTTTTGTTTTACATTGACTCGTATTGATCTTTATTTATTTTTAAAAAGAAAGGGCTTAACGGAATTCTGAATTTGGGCCTCTGACCAGAATTACGCTTTCAAGCGTAACTCCTCCGATAGTCCGTTCAACTCAGGAAGGTAGGGCGAAGGAAAAGAGGGCCGGGGAGGAGGAAAGGGGCGGAACGCTGGAAAGGAGAGGGGGAAACCTCCTCGTCTCTCAAGTGTTCCATCTGCCGCCTCCCCCCCGGCCTTCCTTTCCATTGCCCACTCTTCTTGAGTTGCAGCGGACTATAGCTTTAAATTTTAAAGGCTGTTTTTTCATCCGTGACAAGGATATACTACGTAGAATACGTACATCGTGCGGCACTAGAAACTGGCTAAACGAAACGCGGACATAACCGGTAAAGGTCCCACAAGGGCCCCCCCCAACGCAATGAGCCGTTGGGAGAAAGTTTGTATCGAACCGCCGCAAACTTCATGCATGGCGGTGTCAGTGAAAGTGATAAGCCGCGCATCCCTAGTGTACAAGAAGTTTATTTCTAATGTTTGAGGGAAAAAATACATTGTGTGTGGCCCTTTTAGAGTTTTACACTATCAATGACTAATAAAAAAACCTTAAGAGTACAGGTGAGCTGGTGGACCTTTACCATGTTGCTACTTAACCCCAGTTGTACTTAACTTACTACTTAACAAGTTGTAACATGATAATCAATAACTATACCGGCCCGACAAGAAAATAGATGTATGAGCTTCACGGCGTAGCGTATCTGTTCTCCAAGGTTCCTGGGCTTTGGTTTGACTTCGAAACATGTTTTATCTGGATAGTCGAGACCAAACAGCTCCGCTTCAAGATTGCCATAAAGTCGCGGTGCACGATGGGGAAAGGGGGGGGGGGGCACGTAAATGGCGGAATCGGGGCTGCTACGATTCAAGAACTCCAAGAGGAAAGCACCATGGCTCGCTATCCGTCGGCACCGACGGGATGAGTCCAGTGTTTACGGTGGGCGGTCTATCGGAAGCTGGGATGGCTCCGATCGTGGCCTCCCGTTGGTCATGCAATTCTATGGTCATTTATCCGCGGGTGTGGATCCGTTTGGTCGTATCCGGAAGAGCTGGACGAGTTGTCTTCGCTTGAAAACGGCTAGGGGTATGGGGTTGTCCCGTGGTGTCCACTTGTTGTAGGTGCGCGTCCGGCGAATGCGGTCAAGCTCCTCCCGGTGGTCATCGGTGTCAAGTTTGAATTGGAGTGGGTGAAGCGCCCACTACACGGGTGGGGAGAGACTGTTGTACAGCGCTGAAAAGGGAGTGGTACGGCACCACTCTTCAGTTGCAGCACTTTGGGCCTCTTCGTTGACCGGAATCCCCACCGTCTCCGGTACCCATCAAACGTAAGTAAGCACCTTAAATGTGGTGTGCAGGCGATGGGTTGTTTCGTGGATTCGAGAGAAGACACGGCTGAGGTAGGTAAAGTGGGATTCGAGGGTGCGGATAGTCTCCTGTAAGTCCGTACAGGGTGCTGGCTCTCGAATAGCGGAAGAGTGTGTAGGAGCGCAAGTGCTTCAGCGGTGGGGGGAGTGTAAGTAATAGGTAGGTTGTGGCCTTTGTCTTTAGGTGAATACATCCGTTTTGTGTGAGGAGAAAGGCTGTGGCGACGGCAGTTTAAGTGGGGTGTGTTGCCGCGTCCACGTAAGCGATGGTGTGAGAAGAGGAGCGCTGAAGCTCTGGTGTCTCCCGGAGGTGCTGTCGCGCAGTTTTCTCCATTCGGGGTTCAGTTCAGGGTTCATCCATGTGGGGAGAGGCTTTTCTGAGGTGATAGTCCAAGAGGGCTGGGAAAGAGAAATTAGATGATGGGTGTCTAAAGAGAGGGCTAGAAAAGTGGAAATGGCTCTGCCATCGGTGGTGTGTTAGAACCGTGCTTGGTGCATGTCCTCCTGTTGCGCGATGAGGTCCTGAAAGGTGGGGAGGAAACTTTATTGTATAAATTCAGCCGTATTTTCAATCCTCCTTAAGCCAAGGATGGTTCAACTTGCTTTAATAAAGAGGGAGTTCGCTTTAACTTTGTGTGTGGATTTCAGTTTGCAGAATCGTGCAGAGTATGTTATTTCGGTCATGAGCACTACTAAGGCCAGAGTTCCGTCCGATTTTTTGCCGGCAACTCTAATCGGTGGGCGATACGGCGGACGAGGTAAAGTTCTAGTTGACAATTTTGAGATGTGGTCGTTAGCCATCCAGATGTTACTGTCGGTGATTAGCTTAAATTGACCACCACTATTCTGATGATGGGTTTCTTGTTTATGGTTTCCAGCGAATTTCAGCTGGACTTGTAGACCTTCATATTCTCTGCCGAATACAAAGTATTTTGTTTCTTTGGGGAGTGTCGCACACCAACTCGTCGGAGGTACTCGTTATGATTGTGAGCCCGGTCTGTAGGGCTTGGATATGCCACCAGGTGTCTCTTCGTTGGTCCAAATGGTGATGTTATTTCTGTAACCAGTGGCGTCTTGGGTTGGTACTTTTCGTAGTTCCCAAAGTAGTGGAGCCATCTCTAAGTTAAAAATAACCGGATATAGAAAAGGTGCCCCTGGGGGACTTCGATGTGTTTTTCTGACGGGGAACAGGCTTCGTCAGTCGGGTCGTGTCCGGTGTTGACAATAAATTTCCTGTTTGCAAAAAAGGCTCGTACGAAGTCTAGAATTTTTTCCTGAAAGCTTTGTTATTGTAATCTGGCAATATTTTTTTTGCGTGAGGGAGAGAGTTGAAAACTTTTGAGATATCGATGGAGACTATAACCCTCAGTTGTTTGCTTGCAGGATGTACATCGATAACATCGTTATAAATCATACGAAGACTGTCCGCGGTGCTTCCGTTTTTCTAGATCCTGTCTAGTGTAGGGTAGAAGATTTCTTTCCTGTCCGGCCAGCCAGTGTTTTTAGTCTAAAACAATGCACTCTATGACCTTCCCCATTACAGGCGTGAGTGGTATCGGCCTTACGTTGTGAGGGTCATTTGCGGACTAGCCCTGTTTGGGGATAATCTGTACCCAGAATAGACTACAATCCTTCGAAAATTCGCTGGTCGACCAGATTCCACTGAACTATGCCAGGATAGCTTGCCGGAAAGATTTAAAAGCGTTCTGTAACCTAGGGTTATAGTGGTGGCATCCATTCCCGGGGCACTCTTGATCCGGGAGATGGCAATTGCAGCGTTGAGTTCCTATTCGACGAACAGTAGGTTTTGTGGGCAGTCGCCAGGGTAGCTTTGTCCAGCGTATTTCAGGCAGTACATTTCTGGTTGAGGTTTCCCTGAGGGTTGGACAAAAGATCATGTCCACTACTAGACGGACGATGCTGTCTGCGGAAACTTCTAACTTTTGAAGTGAGTGCGATGAGTGGGATGGGAGTGGGGAATTTCCATTTACCAAACATCAAGTAAAACGTGCGACACATAAGGCCCAGGGAGGTAGAGCGGTCGGATGATTCTCATTGAAAATGACCATATTTAGATTGGCAGTTGTGCGTAGCCTATGACTTCTTCGGTGAGTCTATTAACCCTGTTGAGTTGAGCGCTGAATTTGTACTTGTGGCAGTGTGTGAGCACAGTAACTCGCTCGTCCCATTAAGAGAGTAGATGTTTTTCCAGGGGTGAGCGAGTTCGCATTTCCTTTCTTGGATACGGTTGTTGCTTCACAGGCCATGACGATGGAGGGGGAGATGTTTTCAGATGTGAGAGGGAAGCTCTGATTGGAGAGAGTATATCGATATTTGTCCCATATTATTTCTTGGTTAGCTTCTTGAATCATGTAATCGTTTTGCCGTAGAAGTGATAACTTTTAGTTGAATGGTTATCAGGAAGTGATAATTGCTCCATGCATCACCCGATATGTCCCAGGTTAGAGTTCCGAGGGTTCGTGGGTCGACAAGGGTAAGGTCACCGATGCTGTCTGCGTGGGTGGAGGAGCTGCCGTATCTTGCTGCCTTGGGGAGGTCGTTGGACAGGACGAGGTTGGCTTAATTGGTTCATGAGGAGTTGGAGGTCTTGTAAGCAACTGTTTGTTGAGATTTGAGGCCAGAGTTCAAAGTAGGTGTCAAGGCCGCCACCTAGAATGACCTAGTCACTGGAAATCTGCAATTGAATGGCTCCTAAAAGGTCATAGAGATGATTGTTGCCGAGGTGACAGAAGCCATGAGTAGACGCTTGGTACGACCCGTGAGGTTCACGCGGATGGTCATAACTTCTTGAGTTATGGAACACCATGAGGAGCATTCGATCTGTATACGAGGAATAGAGCTGCGGATATAGATTCCTGCTTGGGCTTAGATTATGGGGCTCTGGTCCGGCGTTAGAAATTTCTTGAAACCCGCGGTCTTAATTTCTTGCGCCATCTACCGACGGCCAAGGACGGGGCCGCTCGTGACTCAATGGGCGAAACAAGTTCATTTTTATTTCCTAAAAACTATGCCAATAGTTACGCTCCAAGACAACGCAAACAAAAGATTTTCTTGAGCAGCACTCATAAGTAGCAAAGCCTATACTACAATCATAGGGCCCAGGGTTTCAGCGCGTGTTCAGTGTTGATAGTTATTTCAGGAGACCATCAGCGTCTTCTAAGTAAAAATGTATCACTGCATTGCATATTGCCGCGTGCATGGCGAGTTTGCCACGCACCCGTCTTCCATGAGAAGACAGGGGGTTTCAACTCCGCTGTCCTATTTTTTTTATTTTTTTTTATTTTACCTTTCTCGGGAATCTTCAACCGGTTTCTATACCTCTCGGTAATAGTTAAGTGTTATAATATGAAGTCTTCCTAAAAAAAAAATGTAAGTGGAAGTTATAGCGTGCTGCTGTATGCCATTCGACACAGAATGTATGGCTTTAATTTTTGTTTTACCTACATACAGAAGCCCGCCTCATTAAACGTTTATTTTCATTATTACATTCCCCCCCTCTTTATATTTGTGGCAATATTTACTCCTTCGCTTAAATAATTGCCTCTCGGGAGCTACCACAGGTTTTACGTCATTAATCCCAATTAAGCAAAGCTGCATTACGAACTAAAATATTAAGGTGGGTCGATTATTTCAAAACACATAATTTGAATCTCCTAGTTTCAGATAAGGAAGGGGGATTTGTAGTATGCCCCACCAATATGTATTTACAAAAGGCGACTTTAGCCATACAAAAGAACTTCAACTATTTGCAAGATAAAAAGACCAAAAAAGTGAAAGCTAAAGCACTTCAACTGTGCTTCAAGCTTGAGTTAACAAATCTGAAAAAGCAGATTACCGCATCCAAGAAAGATGTTTTGAATATGTTCTTTACGGCTAAGACACACAAAGTGGAATGTCCCTTCCGTGTGGTCGTAACTGAAAAAGGTGCTTGGCAAGGAGCTATGTCAAGGTTCCTATTTAGTCAGTTATCAAACCTCCGCCTGGAAGATCCGTTCCTGATTTCAAACTCTGAACAAGTTATACAGCATCTAAAAAATGACAACGTACTAGTACAATATGGTTTTTCCCTTGACGTGGAAGATTTGTTTTATTCAATACCTCATGACCAACTGTTCGTAGCTGTAAAAGAATGTATCGAAGAAAATGGTACAGTGCCTTTCCAAAACAAATCTGGCGTACATCTTGAGTCATTCTTGGAGTTACTGACATTCTACCTAGCATCCACAGTCGTCTCATTCAACGGGAATACTTACCTGCAAAAGAAAGGTATTTGTATTGGATCATGTGTGGCACCAGTGTTATACGACATCTTCTTATCCAAATGCGATCGGGCCATCGCCCAGCGGGTATCCAACAACCTGGTGACAAGAATATAGAGATATGTGGACGATTATCTCGTGCTACTAAAAACAGACCTGATGTAAATAACGAGCAACAAATCAACAATATACGTTCAATCTTCACTGAAAACGCACAAGGACTCAACTTTACACACGAGCTACCGACAGGCGACAGCTTTCAATTTCTTGATCTACAGATGATATTCCAACAAAACCACACTTGCTGGATGTACATGCCACGCTCAAGAAAACAATTACTCCAATATGAGTCCTCCCATTCAAAACTCGTTAAAATGGCTATAATCAAAAACTCTCTTAGCGCAGCCCTAAAAAAGTCCTGTGACCACACGGCAAGACAGAGCTTTGAGACACAGATAAACCGACTCAAGACTTCTGGTTATCCAAGTCCCACCTTGTACAATGTAGCAGAAAAAATTATCAACATCCACAGACAGAAAGACAAAGCCAAGAACAAAGGACAACGCCCGGCTGTAATACCCTACATTCACCGGGTATCACACAACATGAAAAAGGTGGCTGCCAGGTATGACATCCCTGTCGTCTTTTCTGCACCAGACAAGCTAAGGAAGCTTTGTCCTGTGATAAATTCCCCACCAGACCGGCGCAACGAATGCGGTCAGAGGCACAAGCAAACATATATACCTTGCCAAAGCCAGGTTATATATGAAATCCCTTTCACCTGTGGCAGAGTATATGTTGGTCAATCTGGCCGGTGTGTGAACACCAGGTTACGTGAACACGCTGCGTCACTCAAATCAACACCATCAGGGCATCTTGCAGTGCACGTAAGAGACTGTCACTGCAAGCCGAAACTTACAGAGACAAGGATCCTTCGAAGGTATCGTGAGAAGACATCAAGGGAAATATACGAGGCACTGGCCATAAAAGAAAAGGAGAACTCGTGTGTCAGTGCACCATCAGTGGCATTGACTGAAAAAGAACTCAACTACCTTAACTTTCCTACTTAAGGTGGTATCTTTGGTTCACTGTGGACAACTTCTTCCTTTCTTTCTGCTAATTTTCAGTTTTTTAACGTAACGCCTTCTTCCTTTATTGTTATTTCTCAGTTCCTTCAACGTAACTTCCTCTTCCATCAAGGCCGTTTCATTTTGGAAATTTTCATACCGAAAAGAAAGACGAGAGAGAAACGCTACCTCTTTCTCGTCTTCTGTGTGATTATTAAAACGACAGTTGTGAGTTAGCGCTTGTACCGTCAGTTTGTTCTTGACCTTCGCGCTATTTATTTCGAAAACTGCATTACGAAACCTTCCGTCGCTCTTCGCCTCGAGTCAAACGATAGACTACTGCGATATTTCGTAGTACTCGACATTAACTCAGCATTGATTGGAAGGTAAGGCATGACCTCAGCAGATTCGTTGGCAGGTACAGTTGCGCTCCTGTAAAATTTGCACATACCATGGGGGCGACGAAAGTAGTCCTATTTGCATCACAAGTGGATCCGGTGTTTCGGCATTTCAAAGCCTCGCGACTCGAAAACTTGGAATTGTGATACATCTGCTCAAATAACGTAATTTAACCAACCAGCGTAATTTAACCCGAAATGTTTTTCATTCCGGTTTTCGTTCTGGTTCAGAGAGAAAAATAAAATACGCAGCGCAAAAAAACAAAACAAAAAAAAAAACACGAAGGCAAGCGGAAAGACGCCGACACGACAAGAAAAAGAAAAGAAAAAACTTAAACGATTCAAACATTGAACATATGACGGAAACAAATGAATATGTGTTTGGATGACGCAGTTATATTGTCCCTCCTTTTTTATTGCGTAGGAGACTTCCAACAATACCCTGGCAGGTTTACCTGTACATCTCCACACGCATGAGGGGTAAAAATACCTTACTAGGGTCACTAACATCTCAAGAAACGCAAGGAATATGCCTTATTATGTTCACGATTCTCGCTTTTTGATTGGTTCCTCGGCGTTCTTATTGACTAAGGCCGCACTCTCGTTGGCTGCAGAGGGATAATAAACGATACTCTGGACTCGCCACGCCCTGCCTTTGTTAAAATTTCGGCGACTATGTAGAAGAATGGACTCCACTACGCTAATTTACATTGGACAGTGCGCCCCTGTACAGTACCAAATCATTGATCGGCATCCAAATTTCGGATATTTCCTTTTGTATCCCTGGCTCTGACAAGAAAATA
This sequence comes from Ixodes scapularis, assembly GCF_016920785.2. Classification (NCBI taxonomy): domain Eukaryota; kingdom Metazoa; phylum Arthropoda; class Arachnida; order Ixodida; family Ixodidae; genus Ixodes; species Ixodes scapularis. The sequence continues at coordinate 97,836,780 of NW_024609857.1, forward strand.
TTATGTTGTTCTTTCCCGGTGGGTTAAGAAGCTAACGAATGAGGTTTTCTTGACATTCGAACGCAAAATTTTATTCAGGCGAAAAAGAAGTTGGAACGTAGCAGATGACACGTAGCCTCAGCTGTGCTCGGCACCGAGAGCGTGTTGCGTCAAAATGGGGGTCGTTTCCTCTTCGCTACCCGCTTCCTTCTCTCTCGCTCCTTCGGCGCCCTCCTCCCTCCTTCTCCACCTTTCTCCTCTCCAGCGCCTTCGTCGCAACACCCACTGTGCGCCGACATCCAATCGGCGCGCTCCGCGTACTTTCGGCTCCTTCTAAATGGATCTGATGTGCGGGTTGGTTATACGTAATACACACTACTTGCCCTGTCTACATTGTTAACTTGTCATTTCCCTTTGCGCTGCAGTGTGTACTTCGACTACCACTTTGTGTTTCACGAGTTTCAGCCTGGGCGCCTCTCCCGCATTGGGTGTGGCTGTTGGCTGCTGCAGAAGTGCTGGGTATCAAGGGCGCGTCTTACGTTCTTGTGCGCCGCTGATGGCGTTTTCAACTCATTGGGAACGTTTCTTGCTCCGCATTATGGCATCCGCCAGTGCGATGATGCTGAGAAGCGCCACCGATATAAATCGGAGGTGAGTACTCAATGTATTGTATCAGTTTACAGCGCGATTGAATTTCCCTTCAGGTATTTTGTCGATAATTGGTTGGCATTTCGTATCGCGCAGAATGAAATATAATGCGTACAAGGACGCGCGCAACAAGAGCATTGCAGGGAACGATCGAAGGCAGCTCCCTCCGGCTTGCACATGTGTATAAAATTTTTACTTGAGGATCCCGTGTCGACAGGCGTGTCCTTTGTCTAGAACTGAAAACAACGAGATCGAAGTGGTTGTGTTGCCAGAGAGAGTCGATCAATGCTTCAACGTCTCTAGGTCGATGCATGAGCATGTTTCAATAATACAATTTGATATGTTTTGTTTTCAGCTACGTTATGTACCAATTCCCCCCCAAAAAAACCCAGTCGCGTTGTGACGGTCGACGTAAGTTCACAGCTCTCTGCTATCGCGCAGGGTATCGCGATTAAGGAAAAAAGATATAACTAACTCTTCGACAATTTTCCGCAATACCGGGTGGCGGAAATGAGCCTTCAACTCAGCGTTGTAGATGATGAAATTGAGCCAATGTTACCACTGCAAGATATCATCATTAATTATTTAAGTTACGAAAAGTTTCATGCTGGAAGAGCAATTCTTAGGAGAAAACTTGCACCCACTTTGAGTGCGTAGTTCATGTTCATCGCGGTAAGTTCGGTGAGCGTTCTATTCACGGAATGTTCCGAGCACATTTGAGAGGATGGCGTCGAGGAAACGTCCGGATGGCGTCGAGAAAAAGTGTTTTCTGTTTACGGACACAACCCAGCGTCGCCGGAGGGTTTTGTCATTTGGAAATCGATGCATTTTGAAGACATTGCAGCCTCAGTTGCCTTGTCGGATCGCGTGCGCGATACAGATTCCCTCCTATATTATTCTAGGTTTTTGTTATTAGTGCAGCCTATTACCACACAATTATGCCCCAATGACCAGGGGATTGTCGTCATTGATTCTGATAGCTCGAAATACAGTTGTAAGTAAAGTTAAATAAAGGAAACCAAGAAGAAGAGAACCGAACTTGGTGAAAAATACGCGTCCAGAAAGTTCATCCGTGTCTTTCACTTGTTCCTAACCGCTCAGTAAGGACAAAAGTGCTGGCAGCCCTCTCCCCGTTCTTCTCTTGCCCTCTTTCCGTAAAGCGGTCTATAGACCTTTTCATCCTCCTCCGCATGGGCGCTGCCATATTGGAATCACGTGACGCGGCAGCCATTAGGCTGCTTCAACTTGCTGCTCCGCTTTCCCCTCCGCGCCTTGGCGGATGCATTGTATTCGTGTTTTTCGACGCGTTTCACCGCGCTTTCTTGCCTTACCTCGGAAACTACTTGACGACTAAGACATCTGGGGCTCCGATGTCCTTGTGAGAACTGAGATTTGTTCACTAATAGTGGAGGAACATTCTCAGTAAGAAGCGCGTATATTTATATCTGGCATTTAGGATAGAAAGGCGTCAAGAATAGTGAGCGCAAGGAGACTATCTGCATTTCCTGAAAGTATCGTTTTTTGTGTTCATAATTTATCGAAAACAGTTTCTGTTCATTATGTGAGGAAAATCGCGGAGCACATAGACAACGAACGTTTAACTTGTATTTTATCTGAGGCTAGGAATAATGGTACGTCGACATTAGGCGATTTGTTTGTTCATGACACACCTACATGTGTAAGGTTCTCAATCATTTTTTGCGACGTAAACATTCGGTTTGTCGGTTTATTGTATATTGTGCTCTCTCCCATATCGACAGTTATTGAAGTGATTTATTGATTATATTTAGATAACCAGTCTTATCCACTTAATTTATTTTAACACAAAGGTTGGGACTTCCCGTGTAAGAAACTGCCACAGACACTGAACAGTAGCGAGTTTTAGAATGCGTGCACAAAGAAAAAACGTCGTTACTATTTGCGACTCCAAAACACGGTTTCTGTTCACCGCATGCGCCATAATAACGACGTTTTTTTGTGTGTTTTTTTTTTTCGTACGCTGTTTAGCTTTTGCCAGTATTTAAAATCCGCAATATCTAACACCATAAAAAATCTGCATAACAATCACTTGAGTTCAGAATTGCGGATGGCGAATAGAGGTTTACCTTTGGTAGCTGGTGACGCCGAGATTTACAAAGCGAATCTGTTCAAACAAATAAATATTTGTTCACACAGCTCCGTGAAGTGGTGCCTAGCGCTAGAATTCGGCCAAACTTTCCGAGGTACTTCTCTTCCTGCGCCCTTTAATTTTATTTGGCCAATTTCACGGAAGACAAATACCAGATTTAATATGACGGGCCTGTCACTTATATCATATCTTGAGTAAGCAAATGTTCATATAACAATAATTTATTTTCTAGAGTCAATATCGCGAAATGCTGTTTATGAGTATTTTAGCAGGGTTGATAATTTAAGGAATTTCAAAAAGTCAAATTTGGGGGTTTTTACGTGCCAAACCTATGACGGGCATCTGGCACGCCCCAGCGGAGGACTGAGGATTAATGTGGACCACCTGGGGATCTTTTGACGTGCAACCGAAAGCTCGGTTACACGGCGCCTTCTCCGCAATAAGCCTCCGTCATATTGCAAGCACCTCGGTCGGGATTCGAACCCGCCACCTGGGGATCCGTAGGCCGGCGCTCTCGCCTGGGAGCCACCGAGGCGGCCATTAAGGAATTTCCTACTCGGCCTGTCAAGACATGCTCGAGTACTGAATTAAAAACAAAAAAGAGGCCGAGACGATACTACTCGTTTATATCAATTATCTGCGTCAGTACACGATACGTTTTTAGTCTGCGAAGTTCACTAATAGTTGGGTGTCCATGAAAACCAAACAGGGAGTAGTAAACTCGCGAGTTCATCTGTTTTGGCCGATTCAGCACATTGCTATTGAAGCTGTCAATATGCTTCTGTATATTCACGTGTTAGTCTCTTCATTAGCTTGTTTTTCTGGAAGCTGGTGTTATCGAGTACGGCCGTAGACGATGGTAACCTTCCCTGTACATTAGTCAGCCGTTTCGCAATCCGACCATAATCAGATACGTTAAAGGAGTTCGTAAAAAAAGCCCGCAATTTAGCTAAAATACACCTCGTATTCCTCAAAGTAGCTCAATACCACTGTTTCATTGGTTGTGTGCTCCAAGCAAAATAATCGTATCACAAAATTAAGCAAAAACAACGTAAAACAGCAATATAGCCGCGTTCACGTTGAAACCGAAACCAACCAAACTGAAGCAACCTAATGGCGCCGAGTGCGTCAGCGCCCTCTATCCGCCGGTGAGGCAACTACTAGAATGAAAAGGTCTATATACGGCTCTGCCGCCGACACACCGAGATACCGGATTTGCCAAGACAGGAGACACCGCTATTTCGCTGTCTCGGCCGGTTTCTACGACGATAGATCCACCCATCCCAATTCAAAGGGAAAAAAAAAAAACCGACGCTGCGCGCTGCTAGTCATTCAAACTACGCAAAACCTGTCGGCGCCAAGGCCATACATTTTCGTGAAGTATTTGGCGATGTTTATCGAAGTTTGGATGACACTTGCAAAAGCCCACAGCTCAGAAAAATATGTCCTCCAGACGTGGATTGAAGAGAGCTGTCATGTTCGCATGCACTTGGGTTTGCATAGTACATATATGTAAATACTTAAACAGATCAGCTGTATTTGTAGGAGCATTCATATCTGGAAAAACTGGCGTTGTGTAAACGACAGTGCTTGCGAACAATGCAGGTTACTTCGATGAACGTTGAGGGGATACCTAACTTTGCATTGCGTTACAGAAACGCCACTCCAAGTTACAAAAAAGTGCGATATTTGGGAGGGGTACAGATAAAACAGGCAGATAATTTTTCAAAGCCAGCGCAATGAAAAAGGGGAGAGAATAAGTGCGTAAAAAAAAAACAACGACTGCCCATTTACGTAGGAATTATATTTTCATTCTTGTGGATTTTCCGGCTCAGTGACACAGGCGCTCCCTTCGAGTGTGCTTTTGTAAATGAATGTTTAGTTAGGAGATTAACGCGTGTCCTGTATGCGTCTTCTCGCTTGCATTTGTCCTTTGTACAAACTCGAACAATACCTCCTAGAAAAAAAATCCTGAGGCTTGTCGCTTTGTCTTTTCCTCGGACTGCGGACTAGCTTGTAACAAAAATCCCACAAAGGCGGACTTTTTTGTCTTCATCTCATGTGGAATCCACAGCGCTGCGCCAAACTGGCAACGACCATTGTTGCGGCCTGCTCAACCAAACAACCTCCTCGACCCCCTCCTCGCTTGCACAACTCCGGCCTCTCTGGCAGTCAAGCAGTGTGTTGAACCGAAATGTTTTTCGTTCCGGTTTTCGTTCTGGTTCAGAGAGAACGGTTCATCTCCGGCTCAACTCCGTAGTGAAAAACAAAGGTTCAGACCGGTTCGTACTCATAGGCTACAAAAACAATTCACGACAGCAAAAAGTAATTTATGCATATTTTATAAATGTGTTACATATAAAAAGCAAAGGTTAACATTACTCTCTTGGGGCGCCTCGGGACGTGTGTGAAAGCACAGTTCAATGTAAGGCAGCTGACCGAAGAAGCGGAATGTCGTGAAGTATATCCGGAAAAAGACAGCACCTTCAAGACGATAAAATGAACTTTAGTGCAGAAAAGGCTCGCTCCATGCTAACCTGGGCCACAGGCACTCCCAGGGTTACTGGCGCCAATGCGTAGAGTTCTGGATGGCGCTCCCTTCTCTCCTCCTAAAACCGCAACCGTTAGCGTCCCTTGAAAGCCGCGGCTCATTGTATAGCATTTCCAGGAGGCATGCTATATCAAGTGGGATACTGTTACCTCGAACGTGCACGCCAGCCTCAATCTCTCTATTCTTAAGGAGCGCTTCCAGTGAGTTTTCCGGATCTTCTGGAGCCACCGCAGTTTCAGAAGAAATGGTAGAATCTTGCTCGGATTGCAGAGCTGTGATCCGCCTCCAAGTCTTTGTTAAGTAAAACGTGGCCGGTACTTTTGCTCAGGGGTGAGAAGAAGGCGATAGCGAGGATCCATGTACACTGCAGAAGACATCCGTGTCAAAACGTTGTCGCTCCCTCTTTTTCAGTGACTGGACCAAGGCCTTTTCTAACGTTGACGATATCTTGGAAGTGTCCATGGAACATCTCAGCCATGCTCTGTAGAAATCTCCTACAGTGAGCTGTTCCTTCTGCAACGTCTTCGTCACCACTTCTGAAGGGCGAAGTGATACTGCGAGCATTTTGGCTTCCGCTCATACGTCTTCAGTGTACCTGGAGCCTTCTTCTTTTGAGGCGAACCCTTTAGCGAATCCTCCTAGTTCAAGTAGCCTGGTGAAAAAATGCTGTGCGGACATCCACCTCGTTGGATTATCAAGCCCAAGCTTTCTAATCAAGGACGTAACAGATTGGACATGTAGTCTTTTAAGAAGCGCACGGCTTGCTTCAACAATGTGCCCGCAGCCCGAGCCCTTCAAGGCGTCACTAAGTGCCAGTTGCAGCGTGTGAGCGGGGCACCTCATCCCTTCTAGCAAGCCGGAATCATCAGTAGTTGCGATCCTAGGATTCTCGAGTAGGGATTGCAGAACGTAGGACTCAACTTCTGGGTCACTGGAGCCGACCTTTTCTTCGGAGCCAGAACATTCCTCGTTCATTTCACCAAGGAGACGCACAACTTAAACAATGTTGGCACCGTTGTCTCACGTGACGCTGTATACCTGGCTGACGTTGATATTGAAGCGAGAGAGTGCATCTATCACCTCTAATCTCATATTTTGCCCCGTATGCCTTTCAAAAAGTTCTCTCAAGGTCAATGGCTGGAGCACCAACCTTTCCTTCTCAGCATACTGCACGTCGACTCCAAGCAGGGAGCGGTCCTGTCGCGATGCGCAGTCGAGCTTCAACGAAAACATGCTTTTTTCAACGACAAACCTATTCCTCCTCGCATCACCCTAGCATCTTCCCGGACTCTGTCCTTGACCACTGCAGCACCTATGGCACGCTATGTTGCCCAAGGCTTTTAGAACCGGGTCGATGATTAGGCGAAAGCCAGAGTCCTCAACGAGGCGAAATAGCCGTCCGTTCTTTGCCACCACCTCGATGCAGCCTCTTATTATAGTTTTCTCGGTCAAGTCAAGCAACAGTGAGTCTGACGTTTTCGGTCGGAGCATGTTCCGTGTATCCAATTGCCTCACCTTTGCTGCCATGAACTCTTCGTGACTGTCTGCAGCCGAGCGCTTCGAGGACGCAGCTTTCTCATCTGCTTTCTCCGTTAGTAGATGCTCATGTTCACTTCTGTGGTGCCGCTGCACGTGGCGTTCCAAGTTTGAACCATGATCTCAAGAAAGAGTCTACCGGCAGTTTCCGCTTTGGCGCACTGACCGGTTGGAGGCGATGTCATAAATGAAGCATGTTCTAACAGGATTTGTTCGGTCGCGCCCCACTGCACTTATGATATCGTTCTAGGGCCAGAGGGCATCACACACGATGAACTGAAGGCCGCGTTAGCAACATACAACGGAAAGAGGGGGCAACAGTGCGTGATAGCGGTCACAGCGCGACTAGCGCAAATGAAGAACTGAGCAAGGGCTGAAGCAACCTCCCAAGGACCGAACCAGCCGAGCCGAGAGCCTCGCGGGAAGGCAAGTAAGGAAGAACACTGGCACAGAGCTTCATGCTAAGGTGGACCGCAGCGGACACTTGCAGCTCGCCTAGCATATCCTGTGCTAAGCGCCTAAATTCCCGGTTGAGCAGCGACGCGCGGAACGTGAACTCTCTTTGTACGATCAGAGCGCTGAATTCTGGAGATAACCCGTAGGATTGTCCGCGGTCCATCTTAGGTTGAAACTGGTCATAAGCAATAAGCGCCGTCGCGTCTCCGAAAGCGCCTGAGAGCCTGGACCGAGCGGCGGCAACTCACGAAGCGCGTCATACTCCGCTAATCATTGAAAAAAAAATAAAAAACACACACACACACATATTAGAATGTACGTCAAGGGTGGAAAGGAAGCAATGCTCAGAAGAGCTGTGCGCCTTGATGTGTGTGTATCTGAGGCAGTGTTGGACAAAATAATCGAAAGAAGTATGTAAGTTAAGTCACTAAATGCCTGCTCCAGAATGTATTTAAAATACTATTCAAGTTAATTTCACTGTAAAGTATCTTGAGTAGAGTACAAATACTTAGAAATGTAATTTAATTACTTTTGAAGATACTTCCGCATTTCGTAATTTGTATCGACGTGAGTGACATGCACAATTATAGTTTCGCAAATCTGTTTTACCAGAATTGTTTATTAGCACGCAACAATACAAAACGGAAAAAAAAAAACAGCAACATCGTACGGCTATTTTATGCAGTCCAACTATAAGGAGCAGGATATCACTGATACGTAATACAAAACATTTCTGGGACAAAGAAAAAAAAAGAGAGGTCGCTTTAGCTATTGCCAACTTTACCGACCTATATGGGGCGCGCTGGTGCCTATCAAAACGGGTGTCATCTATATGATAGTTGTAGAACAGCAGTAACAGGCGGGGTCTACGACGAGTAATTCATTCTAGTTTTGCTTTATACGAGCATCATTAGAGCCTTACTGTATTTTTTCACCGCAAGGAAGGCGTTTTTGTGAAGCCGATCATCCATGAGGCTAGGGAGCGCGATTCTGACACCGCGGTACCACAATCGCTGAAAGCTTCGAATAGCGACATCGCTGAGTCCTGCGGCGCATCTTAGACGCATAGTTTAACTACAATCCATATTCCCTACCTGGAAAGTTCATTATAAACGAACTTGGGATACGGAAAAAGATTGAATGGATGACAGACAAAGTGAGCCCACATAATAGCCACAGTACTGGTCGCACCTTCTTCAAGTAGGTTGCGTTCAGACAGGCACTCAACGTTGGGGGACGCTTTGTTTGCATTTTGAGAGGTCATCCTGCTCAAAGTTTGTTTCCTATCCTGTTCTCTGCTTATCAATGTTCGCTTACAGAAAGTGTTCTCCAGTGCAATAAACGCCAGACTAACAACGAAACGAAAAAAAAAAAAAAACTCGATGTTTTTCGTAGCGAAATCAAATATACAACAAACAAACAAAATCTTACTTCTTTTTTGTGATTATTTCGCATTTTAGTTCATTTGTTATTTTCTTGACACTGAAGTCTGCAACGTTGTCGTAGGTCATTTCCCGTTGTGCGTTTCCCCTCAGTGTGGCAAACTTTGCTTCCGTAAAACCACCCCTCTTGTTTGAGGATTTTTTGGGGGGAATTTCTAAGAAACAAAAGGCGTCTTTGGGAAGGCGAGGCGGAAAACTTCATTGTAAGAACTTTGGGGTGAAATTTTAGTCACATTCGGCACGAAAGCGATGTTTTCACGAGCCCAATCTAAGTCACCGTAGTTTATCGGAGCTAGCAACAAGATGACGTTGCTCGAAAGAATGTTCACGTTTGCTCGTGCCATGCCCACGCCACTTCATACCGAAAAACACGGAAAATGGCGGAATGTCAGAAATGTATTTTAGATAATGATACAAGATACTCAAAGAAGTAATTAAAATACGGCAGAAAATTCTGTCGATCAAAATAATTGCGAAATACCGAGATACTTCAAAAGTATTTGAAATACAGTAGCTTGAGTAGAGTATTTGAAATAGGTACAAGTCTGATGTGAGGAGAAAACGTTTCGGTCCTTGCTCTTTTTGCTACAGGGATCGAAGCTGTTTTGTTTTTTACTGCAGCTGTAACTGTTGATTAAATCCCCCCTCCCCTTCCCGGTGCTAGACTTTAATTTCGGAGAGATAATTAGATCCGCAGAGTTATTTTAAAAGCAGATTACATGCGCCACGGTATGACATCTAGCGTAGGTTCTAAAATATACATCAGCCTTATATCGCCTTCTTATCGGATCAGTTGTACAATGAAATCAATGTGTTTAAGGTAAATTGCACACAACTATACAAAATTGAAGACAAGAGACGCCAAACAAATCCAAATCTAGCAGTTAATACAAAAAAAGGACAAAGAGAGGTTCAGCCACCACTAGGTGTGTTGTCTATAACACTCTCTGTCCTTGTTTTTTTTCTTTGAGGGGGGGGGGGGGGCGGTTTAGTTTGAGGTAAAAAAAACAAGTAGCCCAACTCAACCGTGTTGCCACCAAACCAGCTCATTAATTGGTCACGTTTGCTTACTTACTCACGAACTGGGTATATTCTAGTGATAATTTTTTTTATGAACCATTTCCGGTCTCCAAGAAAAGGTTGGTACGAATGTGGGCATTTGTTAAAGAAACACATAAGACCAGTAATCCCTGGGAATGTATAGTTACCGTGCTCATTTCGTTTGAGTTCTGGAGACACACTTCATAAATTATGAAGACGACCGTTACGTGAAAACCTGATAATGGAACATTACAGAGCTTTCCGCTACATATTTTTCTCACTTTTTGACTTCCCACGTGAACGAAACACGGCAAAAAACCTTTTATCAGTTTTGACCACGAACGAAAAAATAATTCCGGTTCCGCTCCAGTTTGCGCGAAAATATTTTTTCTTGTTGCATTTTTCGGTGCACTTTTTAGGTTACCGTGTTTTTCGTCACGCACTTTTCCGCGACCTGTCGTCGCGTATAAACCGAAAACTGCATGGTTATCGGTTATCGGTTTACGGTTCGGGTTCGGTTGAATACCCTGGTCGAGAAGTCCAAGCTAGATCACATGCTTCCCTCGCCCAACGGGTAACAAAAGTTGCAGACTTTCCGGCTTCTGGCTTCCAGAACCCGCAATCCGGGTTGGGGTGGACGGCCCCAAATCTTCCTTTCAGTTATGCTGCCTGCGCATTATAGCGGTTATGGTACGGACATGAAATATGCGGAATACCCAGGAACGAAGCTGCTGACAATACGGAAAAATGTACAGTAAGTTAATGCTCTCGTTCACCATGGTGAGAAAACACTCTCAGAAACAGTACTGGTCCAACCTAAGCTATCATCATTCCCGACTGTACGCCCTTGCCCCTCAACTCACTTTCCTCATATTATCTGGACTGCGAAGGCGAGAAGAAGTAATTCTGCGTTGCCTAAGCCCAATGTGGAGCCTATACTCCACAATTCCTTAATCTTATCGGCAGTAGAGAGTCCGGGGAGAGTACAAGCTGTGGTGTAGAAGGGTCAATAGAGCACAACCTATGTGAGTGTCCTAATAATCATGACGAACGACAAGTTCAGCAACGAACTCTGCGACAAATAGACGACCGCACGTTTAATATACCCAAGCTGCTTGGCACCCGAAAAACAATGGAATAAACTGCCAAAGCATGAAAGGTTCTGACAATGTTCCCGAAATAGTACGGGCCTTTTATCTCTCCTTTTAGTGTATTGTGCTCCATTCAAAAGTGATTTCGACATCATCCCCATCCTCCCTTTTATCCTCATCCCAATCAGTTAATTCTGTTCTTTCATGACTATATATTTCTTTCCCCCTTCCATTAAACCCAAGTACAAATTAGCCAGCTATATAGGACGAACGTCCAGGCTAAGCTCTCTGCCTTTCGTTCATCGGCATCAACAACGAAGGGGTGGAGAACCGATATCGAGTTGGAATGCTCATGACTTTCCAGAGGCGTACCTGTCCTAGTCTGGCCCAAGTACACTCCTCCACTGATTCAGAAGCTTTTTTTGTCGCGTTAGAATTCCGAGGATAAAGGGGGACTATTTCTTTCGGTCTTGCCTTCCCAAAGCTTGATGACGTAATTGTGGGATCGAAACCGCCCGCCTGACGACAGTCGAGCGTGGCTCCTGGATTGGAAACGAGAACTGCGGAAGAACTGGACTTCGGCTCGGAACAATCAATGCCTCGGCTGACAGTCGGGTAGTGAGTGGCTCGTGTCCAACCACTGCGGTGATGAGGATAGCCGAACACTATACTCGGTTTCACCTTATGTTGTACCGCAGCGGAGGCTACAAGCGTGAGCTCATAGCATAGGCAGATGCCCTTACTGCACGAGAGCTTGTGCCAACAAGATGTGCCCTGAGCAAGAAGCTCGCGCTTGTAGCCTTTCCTGCGGTACATCAAGGTGAAACTAGGGTGCCTTCATGTGCGCTTCATTTAGGCACCCTAGGTGAAACAGAGTATAACAATGCCTGGATTTCAGCACGCGCCTTCTACTTTGCCAACCCCTGCGCGTGGGTATGATTAAAGGAGCTGTGCAACGATATTCAGTTGGAATGTTTTTCACTATACCCGAGCTTACTGGCACTAATGGGACTCAAGGATACTCGCACGCAACGCCACTGGCCAAGAAACTCCTTTGTTGCGGTGAAATTTCTAGGACAAAAGCAATTATCTTCGTTCAATCTCTCCTTTGCAAAATTTGATGACGTAACGTGGGGATCGCAGAACACCCAAGTGACGATATTTGAATAAGGTTCATAGATTGGACCCGAGCCCTGCGTGGGCACTCGATTTGGGCTCGTGATAATTACTAGCTCGAGAAGCATTCGGGTAGTCGCCCGCGTCCAATCGCTGCAACGACGACAATAGCCGAGCCATAACAATGTCTGGAACTCAGCGCGTGTCCTGTGCTTTGCCAACCCCAGCGCGTGGCTATGATCAACATTGGTGGCATATAATCGGCTCCAGATCACGTGGCCGCTTGTTCTGGCTGCGAGTTGAGGGGGCGAACGCTGCTCGTTTTTCTTTAATTTTTTTCTGGGACTTCTATTGCGTGAAGTGAAAAACGAACGCGTGTTTCATAGGTCATTAACGTCAGGGATCTGTTTTAAGCGGTATGTGCGAAAAGTACAAAAATTGTTGCATCGCCCCTTTAACGTTGGCGGAATAAGATAGGCACCAAGCGACGTGGCCGCATGTCTGGCTCCGAGTTAAGGAGATAAATGATGCTAATATTTCTCCATTTTTTTTTCGACTGCCATTACCTTGAAAGAAAAACCAAGGCAAGTTTATTCAGTTATAAACGTTAGGGAGTGATTCTTGATGGTATTTACTGAAAGTAAAAAAAAAAAAAATACATTGCTTCTTTAAAAGTGGCATAAACAGGTTTCTGAGATTCCCTAAATATGGCGAAAACTCACTCTGTTGGCTCTATGCATGCTAGATATACCTGAATCACAAAGATACGTGGTCTGTTTCTCTATTAAAAAAGCAATCAAAGATAGATCGCGACACACCGAGGTCATCTGCGGCGATGGGAGAAGCATGTTCCAAAACCAGGACCCCTGTCAGCCAATAGGAAGCGAAGGTCCTCGCGCCTCAGACCGGTGGAACCGCGGAGGGATATCTCGAATGCCAGCAGCTCGTTGCCCACACAGCCCGGGCCACGATTCAACCCAACGAGCACGTGCTCGAGAGCTGAAGACCGGACACGTCACTTCCGCGGAAAACGAAAAAAAAAGAGAAAACATACTGCCGTAAATAATCCCTGGAAAAGGGGAAGAAGAGGGTCAAAGGACAAACACTCGCTTGCGACTTTGCATTTAATTACATTATAATTAAAACATACTCCGTTTTTTTTTTATGATTGTTGCAAGATTATATTTTCTCTCCACGAAAAAGTGACATTTCTCGACTTCTCTTATTTGCTTTTATTACTTACAAAAGCATACACATTATGAAATAACAGCGTTTGCAATCTCAACGAAATGTCGCGTTTTCATTGGTCACATGTGGTCCTGTCTGCTGGAACAATGCTCCTCCCATCGCCAGAGATTACCTCGGCGTGTTCGATCTTTGATCGATTTTTTTTTATGGGGAAATCGGCCACACGTTGTTATGATTTAAGGATTTCTAGGGTGCTGAGAGCCCGCAGAGTGAGCTATTTAGGCGATCTCAGAAAACTCCTTAGGGCACCTTTAAGAGTGTCGCTGGCTTCACCCGGCTCCGTCAGCTCCCCGTACAAACCTTTGCATGTTGCGGTTCTGCACGTTGGTGCTGACAGCGTCAACACCAAAGTACTGATGCTTTTCAGTACCCAGAAGAGGCGGCCTTGGCGGCTTGTACGCGATGTCTCGCAGGTTCATCGTCGCATCGATCCAAAATACACAGGTTGTGAAGTAGGGTTCAGTAAAATATTCTTTTAGAACTTGAAAACCCCGAAATAATAAAAAAAAAAATGTAGGGACCAAGACAGATAGTAGTGTTCTTTCAATTAGCAATCGGCATATAATGATACCACCCTCAATGCATCAGCTCTTCCCTTTCCTAACCCCAAATTCTATAAAAAAAAATCGAAGAAAAGAGGAGGCGAAGGTTGCAACCGCTACGGCCGTGGAACATGTATCAGGATTAAACGCGGAGCTGACAAAACCAGAGACGCCCGCGGCGCTCTCAGTGCTTTGCCAGCCTCGCGTGTAGCTGGCGTTGCCTATTTGACTACGCCAGGAATTTTTCGGATCTGGCGCAAAGCTTTGGCGATATAGGAAATCCGCAATTAATGCACAAAATGCTTCCATAAAAGAAAAGAAAACTTCTTGTTAACCCTTAAGTTGAGACTGTAGCCAAAGCTACAAGCGCGAGCTAGCCCACGCTCCTGTCTTTGAGACTTGCATTTCCAGAGCGAATGCTCGTTGTACGGGAGAGCCCTTCAAACCAGCCACCTCGAGCTCTCCTGCTTTGTTATTCCTCAGCTGACGGGCGAACGTTGGGACGGTCCTTCATACGCACGTGTTCTCGTGGGTGAAGACGCCAGGCAAAGCCACGCGCTCATGCAACTTTTGGAACCTTGCCAAGGTTACGCTAGCCTTGAAAACGTAGTAAAAAATAATGTATTTATTTCATGTTGAGTTCGCGACTTTCGCGACCTATAGGGGCGCGCTGGCGCCTATCAAGATAGCTGTAATCTGGATGATCCTTGTAGAACAGCAGTAATGTGGCGGGGTTTGCGACGTGAAAGTAATTCTAGTTTTGCTTTATACGAGCAGTATTTCAGCCTCATTTTATTTTTTCGCGTCAGGAAGATGTAGGCAAGCACTTTTATTGGAAAGCCGACCATCCAGGAGCTAGGGAGCGCGATTCTCACACCGCGGTACCACCATCGCTGAATGTTGCAAACACAGACCATTCCAGTAAGACTATTTCAGAAAAAAGCTTCCGGCCGCTGCCATTTCCAGCGTTCGTATGTATGGCGCGTGTTTCCGAAGCGACAAACATGTGCGTGCTGAGCTGTGAGGCTTGTCCGCTAGGCTGTGGACTTGTAAGCATTAAAAAGGTACATAAGGTGCCTTTATCCTGACAATCTCTGGGCGTTGGCTGTGCAGTGGCGGTATATTTATTCCCGCTATTTATTTTTGTCTCGCCACAATATTTAGCGGGCAAACTGGCGGCACATGGTTTGATGTCACGTGACCTGCACATAAATTTAGTCTACCCACTAAATACAGTCGGAAAATTAACACGTGACCGTCCGCGACTCTTTCAATTATGTCTGCAGCCAATCGCTTATTTCTACAACATTGTTGGTTTTGTCCGATTTTTTTTATTGTCTCTGTGTGCGATTGTCGTTGGCATCTGGTACTTCAAAGCATGACATCACCGCATCACTCTACAAAGAAGTAATGGGAAGCGTGAATTTTATTAAGGGGCTTTAAACAGATCTCTAATGTAACCTAGTGTAACATATGTCTAAAAGAAATATTTTGTTTAACGCAAAAATAAATGACGCATAGTCAAACCCTCAGTATCCGTCCGAATTATTCGGACACGATTCAAATGGTCCAGAGCTTGCCGTTATCTGTTACAAAGCTTTTAAGCGATTTTCAAAACTTCTGAATGTGAAAGTACGGCCCGTTTCCTTTAGCTGACGCCATTCATCTCCATACTACTAGGAACGTGGTATGGTACTCATGAGGTGTTAGCAATTCACAGTTCAGTCTGTTAACTGGGGCTAATTTTGATAACTATTTTTGTAAGATTAAAACCTTATTAAGAAATTCAGTCCAAGTGACAAGTATAAGACCACTGCATGAAAATTTTATAAGCAATATTTACAAGTCAGAATATTTTATTTTTATTTTAACGCATTTCTGGGACAATGCGAGTAGCTGAATGAAACCGAAGAAGCAAATCAAGTACACCGGTGTATGTTAATTATGAAGTAATTAGCAATAAAACTCAAATAATATGTCTCTTTTCTAAGGAAGATATCGGGTTTAGAGTTTGTGATATTTGTGGATATAACAGTGCCTGTATTTTATACTGGACCATTTATGAGATATAGAGACATTTTAACTATCATGGTCAGGAAACCATGTGCGAGTCAAATTTGCGTTGTTTTTATTCTCCAAAGGCCCATAGATGCCAAGTTATTTAACGAAGGCACACCGTGACTGTATTTCTGGGAAAATGCAGGCTCCAGCTTGTTGTCAGTGTGCGCTTGTTCAGTCCCAAGCCCTGCCCGTTTCGATCTGGATGAGCATCGTACCGGCGTGCGGTCGTGCATCACTACTGCGTGGTGCACGTTAAAGACCCCAGGCTAGCGGTTGTACTGCACTGGCTAAATTGCTCATCTACAGCGAGTGACTCGACGCAACTTTGAAAAGGCTGACCAACTACACGCTGTATAAATATCCACACAACCCCAATTATTATTAGTGTGCGCTACTGCGCTAACACGCGTCCGATCTTGAACCAGAAAATTATTTTTTTTTCATTATAATTGTGCCGGCGACATTGCACAACTAGCTCCCGATAGGAAGCTTTTGTCATTGTTCGTTTGTGAATGTCCTTTGATGTGAAATTTTCTGTATGTAACATGTGGGGCGTTCAATAATTGATCTATTTTAATAAATAAAATAATTTTGTTTAATATTTATTTTATTTCTATGTATAATAACTTGATAGTGCTATATACTTGATCGATTTTTTTCTGTCCTCATTTTAAATCATCTAAAATATATTATTGTTTCACCTTCAAACCAGGATGTCACAGCCGTCTTGACGACTTCATCATTTTAAGCCCGCCGTCCAAGGAGGATTTTTTAACTCGGAACATGCAACATTTTAAGTAACCAGGTCAAAACTTTATGGTGGATGGTTCAGCTGTTGGAAAACACATTCTCGATTGGCAGCCTGTGATTGACGTTATTTGTGAACCGGCGTGTTGTCGTAAAGGAGAACGCCTGCGGTGAATTTTCTTCGTCTTTTCGCCTTGATTGATTCCCATAAAAATATCATTTTGTTGCCGTAACGCTTCCAAGATATGATGTTTTTTTTTCTGTGGCACGAACTTCACCCGCAGATGTTTTTTCGTAATCCCAGAAAACAGTTACCCTTACTTTGTCTTTTTTTCTGTGTAACCATTTTGGATTGGGGGATGACTTGTGGTTCCACTCTATTTACTCCCTTTTAGACTCGGGATTGCTGTGAGAGACCCAAGCCTCAAGTCCAATCACCAAACAATAAAAAGTTTTTTTTTTTTTTTTTTCGCCACGGTGCATCTCTCAATTGTCCCGACAGTACTGGAGCCTTGTGACCTTCTGAGATGGCGTCAGCATTCATGAAACCCATCTACCATTTAGCTTTAACATGCCCAACTTTTCATTATTGATTTTTCAAGCTAAAGCCAACGAGATGCCTATTTCTTTGGATTTTCTTGAATACTTAATTATTCTATATGACAAAATTAAATCTTCTACATTGTTGGACATTCTCGTGAAATTTGCTTTCCAAGGCCTCGTGGTGTGAGTGTCACCTTCAATGGGCTTTACATCATCTAAATACCTGCTTTCTTAAAAAGGTTACTTTGTAGGATGATGGGCCAGACTCCCTACAAATTGCAGTAGAACTCTAATTGATCTCTTTTGGTATATATGTTTTATTCCGATAAAGTTCTCCCTGAATGTTGTTCAAAATCTAGCATTGTTGTACTCGATTCACGCAAAGACGCACTTGACATTTAGTCCGTTGAAATGTTAGGCTCGCACTGAACCGCAACTGGTAATGAGTAACCTTGAGGCATGTCACAACATTATTAGACTTGTTTTAACAGTTTTTTTTCATGCTCGGGTAGATAAAACAGCACTGGGAGTTTCAAATATTTTACTTATTGCAGTAGTGGAGACTAAGCACATGAATTCGTAGATTACGTTATGTTGTAAGGAGAGACAAAGGAAGCCTCTTATTGTTCCAAGTTAAAAGGGATTAATAGCGTAGGCATCACTTTGCTATGCCAGTCTTGGATACGGCACAATAGAGATAGAGGACACCTCTTATCGTTTTTATTTAATGGGGTTTTATAGCTAGGCATTATACTTCAAGTTTGCTGCTACACCAGCCTAGAATACGGCACAAACCTTGGTTCCACTTTTTTTTTTTCAATGTGAACGTTACCTCGCACATAGTAAGTTGTTTGTACTATGTTTCTTCTTCACAGATGAAGTCAAGGCACTGGCCCGTCCTTGTTGCCCAGTCACTCTACCAGTGGATCTCTCTAGACGGTGGTCGAAGCTAGGATATTATTAGCAACTGAAACCGGCGACTCCATGAGTTGTGGAAAGATGATCAAACCGTGCCATAGCAACTTCTACAAGGTGCTGGCGGCCATATTGGCTGCCCTTTTGCTTTTGGAGTACAGCTTTAATTTGCTGGCCTACCATCAGAAGAATATCAGGTGTCTTGACGCCAGTATTTCCTGTATATTTGAGCCTCTTCCGATCCTGGACTCTGACATCTTCAATGCCAGCCTTGGTAACAGGACTCGGGGCGGTGTCGGGAGTGCTGGGAGCGGAACTGGCATGAGCAACACTAGAGCTGTGGCGGTGTCCTCTAATAAGCCCCTAGAGCTGTGCCCTATAATGCCTCCCAATTTAGGTGAGTGAAAACTGCTCGGAACATTCTTCTTTCTCTTTCCGAGCGACGCAGGAATGCTAGACATTTGCATGGTGTATCATGACCTCTTTAACTTTGACTACACCGAATACTTGAAACACCAGATTAATCGCATTAAAAAAATATTCATTCTAAAATGATCTATCTATGTCATTGTAGAATAAATTAATTTCAGTATTTTCTTTTTCCAAAAACAATAGTGGAATGGAACCTTCTTCCGCAAGAAATTGTGAAACTATGTTCCCCTGCAGAGTATTTAAATAATTCGAAGCGCTTGTGGAACTAGTTTTCTCTTGTAACCATTGGTGCTCTGCAGTCATTGTAATATTATGAGTGTGCGTTTTTGCTTCGTTTATGTATTTGCTTCTGTATTCGCGAATGCAAATTATGCTTTTTGAATTCGACGTTTCTCGTTTCCTGCTGGTGTTATTTACTGTATATTTTTGTTACTCTCTCCTCTAACGACCGCAAAAGGGGCTAACACTATCTTGAAATAAATAGGTTGTTTTAGAAAGAGTGAAACAACGTATTTGAGTTTTGATGACCCATCACCAACAAAATGCCATAGAGCGCCAAGAGGGAAAGTGGTCATCTTGAATCACACGAATTGTGTACTGAAACAACATGATCAGTTCTTTTTTTTTTTTTTTCGTGTAGCCAATATGAAAAAATTCTACTTCACTCTGGAATGGGCCAGTGGAAGCCTCAGAGCAATATTCGTAGTTTCGCCAAGAGACTTCGGTTATTAAGATCGTTGAATAACTTGTCCCTTTGAAAAACGTGGGCTGCATGCCTGAGGATTTAGGAAGGCTATATTAATGCCATTTCAACCAGCTTGCACTACCTGTCTGCTATGTTTAATTTATAATCTCTCAAAATATAAAAAAGTACTGCTTGTGTGTCACGGGCGAGAGGCTCGTGGTAACAGGTTGTGCTGTGTAAAGTGCAAAATGCTCATAAAATAAGATGGGAAAGCAAGTGCGACGCTGCTTCTGAGATTTTGGGCAAACCAAAAAAAGGTGAACAAATGTTAGGACTTCCAAGCAGCGCTCACACGTCGGTTGTTCTTCCCCTCCCTAAATTTTAGCTATCGGTCATGTGTATTACCATTACTCAGTCGGTAAAAAAAAACCTGGAGCGATTTTTTACTTTCCTATCTTTGTGCGACTTCCGGTTTGTTATTCGCAAGTGTTCCAGGCTTAAATAAACAAATGTTTGACTGAGGCGGCTAACTTATCTGAAGATAAAACAGAAAAGAGAGTCCGTACTCTAACACCTGTTGATTCCGTTATGATATGGGCGTTTACTGTATTAATGTTTCTTTAAAAAAAAAATTTTTTTTTTTGTGAGCTAGGCCCTTTTTTATATCTTACGTTTTCGTAGTCTTCGTCTTTTTTGCTAGCTCTGTATATTTACCTTAAGAATAAACCAACTAGCCTAAATATCTACTTAGAAGATCTGATGTATATTGCTTTGTTTGTGCTCTGCGTACCAAATAAAAATTTTTGGAATGAGGCTCACTAAACCTCGTTGAGGTTGTGGGGACCGTTGGTCGCCTTACCCGATTGCCGGTATAACGGCCGTGATTCGGAACGCTCGGCCTGGTCGCCGTGAGCTCCAACCCGTTCGTGAAGCGTAGGAGGGCCGCCTGGCTTTGGGGGCTCTCCTCTTCAGTCTCTCCCGGGGGGACCTTTTTCCGTCCCCCGCTCATCCGGGAACCTGGTTGTTTTGGGTGAGGACGACGCCCACGGGGGGAGGAGGTCGACGCGCGTTCCCGACTTCGGGAGCGCAGGGACTCCTCCCGCGGATGCGATAGAGATCGGACGTGTCTCGAAGGTCTTCCTTTGCCCGCCCATAAACAAACCATTGAAATGCGATGTTGTCGGCGTCGGTGTGAGTTTCCCTGCCCTTTTCCGCGTTCGAATTGTTGATTGTATGTCTTTCTAGCGATGTCTGACTACTTGAGCGGCCTCAGCGAAATTACCAAGGTTCGTTACACCGCAAAACTTCGCGCGAATACTGTGACATGCGGCGACTCATTCCGCGTGGACGCCACAGAATTTACGCCAAAGCCTGACTCGCATGATGATATTTACCCTCGCAATCTTCAGTCCCGTCGTCGCTCGGGCTGCAAAAGCGTGAACTGTAGCTGAAATGGTCGACGTCGATACTGAAAATCGCAAGCAGAATCGGACCAAGTGGATCAGGCATAACAAGTCGGTGATGGCCACTGGTAACAATGATCAACATCTCTGTGAGGAGGTTCGATATTTTGAGGTCACTCTCTAATTCAATGCATTAAATTATTGACGAGGCAAGTACTGTTTTTTTGCAAGCTTTAGTAGTTCCGTTGAAAAACAATAGCGATACAAATCTAAAGAAAATCATGAGATACGTTACCGGATACACAATTCCCTTAGGGTAGTCATAAAACAACTAGTTAATGAGCCACTGAACAATAAATGCGAGTCTCAAGTCAAAAAGGTTTGTGGAGGTCCGAGCGAAACACTTCACTTCACCCGACAACGACGGTGGTGACGTTGTGGCAACAATGTTGTGATGTGGCGTTCTGGCAACGAAGTGGCGATGTCTTCCATGGTCGGTGCAGCCGCCGCTGTGAGTCGTCCGGGACAACGGAACATCGCCTTCACGACACGGCCCGGTTGTCCCTCGCAGTCACTACCAGTTGTTTCTGTTCGCGTCGACGGCTCTCAGGAAGACAACCCCCAGTCAGCTGTCGTCCACGTTGTTGCAGTCACCTCTTCTTTTTCTGTATGTTGTGTCGTGCTTTTCTATCCGAATCCCGTCTTCTTCTTCTTTCTTGCACCTCGTTGAAATTTCTGATCACAGTTCAAGACACAACCCCCCCTTTAAGCTTTTCTTCTTCAGAAAAGAAAGTCCAGTTGCACCGGTGAGCATATACATGGTAAACAAAAAACAACAAAAAAAAACACCAAAATCTCAGATCCTACTCAGAAAATCTGGTCCTACATTTGCGCTACCCTTAATATGTACCACTCTAAAACTATATTCTTGAAGCAAGAGAGACCACCTTAACACCCTACTGTTTATCAACTTCGCAGTGTTCAAGTACTGCAGTGGGTGGTAGTGCGTTTGCACCGTAAACTGTTTACCATATAGGTACATGTGGAATTTCTGAATCGCCGATATTAGGGCCAAACATTCCCGTTCGACCGTGGAATATTTTTGCTCGCGTGGGAGAAGTTGTTTGCTCGCGTATGACATGGGATGTAGCAATCCCTCGTGCTCTTGCATCAGGACGGCGCTAATCGCGGTCTCTGACGCATCCGTTCGCACTACAAACTCCTTGGTGATATCGGGTGCTCGCAACACAGGCCGAGTGGAGAGAGTGACTTTTAACATATTAAATTCCTCTTCTCTTTCGTCTGTCCAATGTACCTTGTTGGGCTCTTTTTTCTTTGTCATTTCCACTACGGGTTGGGCGATCTGAGCATATCCTGGTACGAACTGCCTGTAATAATTTGCCAGGCCCAAGAATGATCGGACCTGCTTCTTCGTCTGTGACTTTTGCGCCTTTACGATCTGCTCTAGTGTGCGCTGCAAATGTCGAATCTTTTCTTCCTCTAGTTCATGGCCCAAGAACGTGATCTTTGTCATGCCGATCTCGCACTTGCTGGGCTTGATTGTTAAGCCTGCCTGACGAACTCGCTCCAGCAAACACTGCAGCGTCGTCGGGTGCTCTGACCAAGTATCGGTGGCAACGAGAACATCGTCGATATAGTGTTCCACATGTGGGATCCCGTTCAAGAGTTCTCTCATGCGTCTTGTGAAGACTGCTGAAGCGGTCTTTAGTCCAAAATGCAAGTATTTGAACTGGTACAACCCCGAGGCTGTTGAAAACGCCGTAACTGGCTTGGATTCTACTGTCAACGGTACTTGCCAGTAGCCTTTAACTAGGTCAAACTTGGAGAAGTATCTCTTCTTCCCCACTTCCGCAAACACATCATCTGTGCGGGGCATGGGTTCAGCGTCCCCTACCAAGATGTTGTTGATGCGACGAAAGTAGACGCATATGCGGAAGGTGTTGTCTGGCTTCCGCACCAGAATAAGTGGAGACCTGTATGGGGATTTTGACTTTTCAATGATTCCTCCCCGCAGCGTCTCCTGCACTTCCTTTTCGATCGTATTCCTCATGGCTAGGGGCACGGGATGCTGCGGTGTTTGGAGCGGCACTTCGCTTGTGAGTGGAAGTTGGCAATCAAGGATGTTTGTCTCCCCGGGCAGGTCTGAAAATACATCAGCGTACCCCTTCAAAAGGGCCCTTAGCTCATCTTTTTCTTCTTTTGAGAGGTCTTGGCTAAGCATTACATCCTTGGCTCCTTGTGTCTTTTGAAGCGAAGGGGCTGATAGTAAGCTGTCCTTTTCGTCTTCTGCGGCGAAAATGGCCAATGTCTGGGGTTGAGGCTGTTCTTGCTTTCCCCGCTCTTCGTACCGCTTGAGTAGGTTGATATGGAAGAGCTTTTGCGCGTGTCCCAAATCGATGATGTAGTCGTAAACTTCCTTAGTGCCGACAACCGGAAATGGACCTTTCCAAGCCATGAGCCGCTTGTTTTGGGTGGTCGGCAGCAAAAGCAGTGCTCGGTCACCAACTCGCAGTTGACGGTTTTGGGACTTTTTGTTAAAATATTTCTTTTGGACCTGTTGCGCCTCTGCAAGATTCTTGTGGGCCAGCTCCATCGTCTCTTCAAGGTGATCTCTTTAGTCTTACACATACACGTAGGTAGTCTTGACCTCTTCGGTGAGAGTGTCGTTTGTCCACAGCTCCTTCTGGACGGCCATAGGGCCTCGAATGTGCCTTCCGTATAAAAAGCGGAAAACTCAGACTACGCTGCGGTACCTCTCTGTAGGCGAACAAGAGGGAAGTGATATAGCGATCCCACTGTCGTGGCTTTTCTTGTCACATCTTTCGAAGCATTGTCTTCAGCGTCACGTTAAACTTCTCCACCATCCCATTGCACATGGGATGATACGGCGTGGTGGTTAGCTGTTGTATGGACAAGAGGCAGGCTACCTCTTTCATCAAGGCTGAAGTAAACGTTGGAGCCTGGTCGCTAAGTATTTCCCGTGGTACTCCAACGCGCGAGAACATCTGGATCAAACCCTCGGCCACGGTTTTGGGGTCCATCGATGGAAGCGCCACTGCATCGGGATATCTTGTAGCACAGTCGACCATGGTCAAAATGAAGCGGTTTCCCGTGTGTGATGAGGGCGAGAAAGGTCCGATTAGGTCGATTGCGACGCGCTCGAATGGCGTTTCGATTATAGGCATCTTCCCAAGCGGAGCCTTTGCTATCTTCCCCTTGGGGGTCACTCTCTGGCACCTGTCACAAGAATTTACAAATCACATGATTTGTGCTTGCACTCCTGGCCAAAATAAAGCTTCCAGGACGCGATCTGTCGTCTTCTTGATACCCTGGTGGCCTGACATTGTTCCTTCATGAGCCACTTTCAGGATGTAGGGTCGCAGGTCTTGCGGTTGAACGATTGGTTGAACGATTGGTTGAAACGATTTTCGAGATGTAAGGACATACCGGCGAAACAAAACCCCTTTCGATAAGTAAAACTCGGATGTATGGCCCCCATTCGCAGTCTGTCTCTGCCCGACTTTGTTGAAGCATATTGCTAAAGTAGGGTCGAGTTTTTGACGCTGACTCAGATCGTCTCTTGAAACCTCCCTTCCCGCCGGTGCTATCCCAAGTAGCACGGATTTTGGCCAAGCAATGGCCAATGTCTGGCGATGGTCTTTTGACCAGTGGCAAGAGAGTGGCCATTCATTGGCCAATGCTTGGCCGATGGCCAGTGGCTATTGGCCAATGGCCAGATAAAGGCCAGTCACCGGCCAGTCTCTGGCCAATGTCTGGCCACTTGGCCAAGGACCATTGCCAGCCATTGGCCGATGACTGGCCAACTCTGTGCTGCTTGGGATGCTAGGCACAACTCTTTCCTTGCTGGTGGCCACTCGATCGGTTGGAACATTGTTTTCTTCGAGCTGCGTGCACCCAGTCTCAGTCTGCCAAGTAAAATCTGGTTCTCCTGGTAGTAAGCATCCTGGTATATTTCCAAGTACTACATCGTACAGTGGATTGTCCATTACCTTGGCTCGGACTGTGCCGCTGTAGTATAGACATGAGACCTGCATTTTAGCTTCTGGTAATGTCTGACATGATCCGTTGACAAGGTATATTGGACCTTCTGTGCCAGTGAACGCTTCAGAAGGCGCTGATTGCCGTCTGACTACCACAGTATTGCTACCAGTGTCTTTGAGGACTACAACTGATTCTCCGTTCAACGTGCCTTCAGAGATTGGCATATCAGCCTTAACCATGCCGACAACTTCCAGACGGTCTTGAACGACATTGACCATTCGTGATTGGACTTCCCGGGTGTTGGAGCGCCCTTGCGTACGCTGCTCTGCCTTAGGGCCAGTAGTAGGCTGTGGTGCAAGGAAACACAACGCTTGAGGGTTCGGCTGGTTTTTCTCAGGACAGGTTTTTGCATGGTGCCCCTCCTTTTTACATATGCAGCAAAATTTGAGGTTTCCCATTCGGGATCGACATTCCGCTGACTTGTGTCCGGTTGTGTTACACACCAAGCAACGAGGCTTCTCCAAAGCGGAGGTATTGTCCTTTCTCTTTTGCCCAAGCTCTCCAGATGCGATGGTTTCTTTTCCCATCCAGTTGACGTTTGATTGATGTTGGGCATCGAGATAGTTGTCCGAGTTCTTAACTAGTTCAACTAGGCTTGTGCAGTTCCGCTCCTTAAGAAAGACCGCCAATTTAGGGTGACAGTTACCAAGAAACTGTTTAGAGACAACCAGGTCCCGCACGGCCTGGTACGTTTTGGGAGTTTCTATCATCGTAATTCAGTCATCAAAATACCCTTCTAGACGGGCTGTTAACTGGCCTCCGGTCTCTCCATCTTGTGGTTTGCAGCAGCGGAACTTTTCTCTGTAGTCCTCGGGTGTAAACCGAAACCGCTGAAGTAGGACACGCTTTGTGCACTCGTAATCTAGCGACTCCAATGGAGAAAGTCGTCCTCCGAAAACGCGTAGTGCTTCCCCTACGAGGCACATGCTGAGGGCTGTAGCCCGCTTCTCCTGTGGCCAACCCTGTCCGACAGCTATGCGCTCGAACCTATGTAGGTAAGCATCTAGATCGTCCCGTTTTTCATCGAAAACTGGGATGAGCTTGTGGGGACTAATAACGGCTGCAGTTACTGCTGAGACGCATCCTTCGCCTGACGATCCTGAGTTAACTGCTTCCACATTACTTTGTTGCCTTTCCAGGAGCTGCAACTTTAGTTGGAGAGTTTGTTGTTCAAGCGCTAAGCGCTCTCGTTCGCATTGAGCCAGCGCGCGCTCCGCGTCAAGCCGCTCTTTCGTTGTTTCCCTCTCCGCAAGCTTTTCGTTGCGTTCACGTTCCCGCTCCACGTCAACCCACTTGCGTAGATCATCTCCGCTCAGACCGAGTAGTTCGCCCATCGACATTACTTCTCTCGTATCCATTTTTTTCTTTAGGTTACACAAAAGCAGAACACGACTTGCCTCATCCTGTCGCGGACGCCAATATGAGGAGGTTCGATATTTTGAGGTTAATGCCTAATTCAATACATTAAATTATTGACGAGGCAAGTACTGGTTTTAAGCAAGCTTTAGTAGTTTCGTTGAAAAACAGTAGCGATACAAATCTAAAGAAAATCATGAAATACGTTACGGGATACACAATTCGCTTAGGGTAGTCATAAAACAACTAGTTAATGAGCCACTGAACAATAAATGCGAGTCTCAAGTCAAAAAGGTTTTTGGAGGTCCGAGTGAAACACTTCACTTACCTGACAACAACGCTGGTGACGTTGTGGCAACGATGTGGTGATGTGGGGTTCTGGCAACGAAGTGGCGATGTGGCATTCTGGCAACGAAGTTGCGATGTCTTCCATGGTCGGTGCAGCCGCCGCTGTGAGTCGTCCGGGACAACGGAGCATCGTCTTCACGATACGGCCGGGTGTCCCTCGCAGTTGCGCCCAGTTGTTTCTGTTTGCGTCGACGGCTCCCAGGAAGACAACCCCCAGTTAGCTGTCGTCCTCGTTGTTCCAGTCACCTCTTCTTTTTTATGTATGTTGTCTCGCGCTTCTTTTCTTTCCGAATCCCGTCTTCTTCTTTCTTGCACCTCGTTGAAATGTCTGATCACAGTTCACCACAATCTCCTTGTATCTACTGTTTACACCGAGACTGCTTACCAACCTTCAAAATTAAGTCTTTTGAGGCCTGCACTCACTTCTTATCACAAGTACCGGGCCAGCATTTGGTCTACGGGCCGGTTTCCTCTAAAAGAGCCGACGACAAGCAGAAACGTTTAAAAGAGCAGACGACAGCTCGAACGATCAGGCGGCCATTTGAACGTGAAGACGCACTGAACGTAGTCCGCAGGTGGTCCGTACAACTGGACGGTTTTCAGGCGTTCATGTTGGAACAAAACAAATAAGTCTGATGACCACAAGCATCCGTGAATTCCACCCAAAGTGATTCCCGCCCAAGCAAGCGTGGTCCGACGGCGTCTGGTTTTCCCTTTTCACAGCACATTTCCACGTTCTGGGACGAACAAAGCACATGAAAACTGACCTTCAAACCTTTCTCGACCCTTTTGGTACAGCCCTAGTCGTGGTGTTTTGACGAGAAGGCAGGTCTTTTTATGATTCCTTTCAAAACAACACCGTAATACACGTCTGACATGGGGACTTCCGCCCACAGCTCCGGACCGGAAGTGCGCCCGACGCGCCACCACCGCGCCATGACGTAACAGAGATGAGTTCGTGTGTACTGGCCCTTGGGAAGGGTGACCAACGGTCCCCACAAGGTGTACCCATTGTCTTTTAAGCAGAACATCCCAGCAAACCTTGTCGAATGAGAAAACATGCGCGTGTCTTCCACGTCAGCTTCAGTTAACCAAATGATTCCCGGTATTACCACCATCGTCATGAACGCATGTAAAATAGTCAAGTGGGTTTGAAACGTTTCTATGTGCCAGTGAACACCGATACTTCGGACAATTAAAAAGAACATGCGTCTTATTTATTTGTTAAAAAAATGAAAGCCGCTTACAACTCCCTGTAACGCCGAATTAGAGCGCAGCTCTTGAGGAGGAGGAGGGAAGGGCACTGGGGGGGGGGGGGGTTAAACTAACCAGGGGGGGGTCACGTTACCTTGGGGGTCACGTGACCCCCAATGCCGATGATGTCATCACTGACGTCACTGATGACGTCATCAGTGACGATGACGATGCGGGTACCGATGACGTCATTAGTGACGTCACTGATGACTTCACCAGTGATGATGACGATGACGATGCGAATGTAGGTGACGTCATCAGTGACGTCGCTGATGACGTCATCAGTGATGATGACGATGACGATGCGGATGCCGGTGACGACATCAGTGACGTCACTGATGACGTCATCAGTGATGATGACGATGACAATGCGGATTCCGGTGACGTCATCAGTGATGATGACGATGACGATGTGGATGCCGGTGACGTCATCAGTGATGATGACGATGACGATGTGGATGCCGGTGACGTCATCAGTGATGATGACGATGACGATGCGGATGCCGGTGACGTCATCAGTTATGACGATGACGATGTGGATGCCGGTGACGTCATCAGTGATGATGACGATGACGATGTGGATGCCGGTGACGTCATCAGTGATGATGACGATGACGATGTGGATGCCGGTGACGTCATCAGTGACGATGACGTCATCGGGGGTCACGCGACATCGGCGGGGGTCACGTGACCTCGAGGAGGGGGCCACGTGACTTCGGGGGGTCACGTGACCCCCCACGAGGTCACGTGACCTTGGTGGGGGGCTCGCGCGGTGCATTATGGGACATTTCCCATGATGCACCGCGCGGTTACGCCGACGCCGACGGCGACGGCGACGGCGACGCCGACGCCGACGCCGACGCCGACGGCGACGCCGCTCAAGCCGGAAACGGGCCCCTAAGAGCTGCGCTCTAAAATATGTAGTGCCTAGAGCTTGAAGCGCAAAAATGTTCTTTCGGGGAATTCAGAAACCAGCATCAGATGTGTCCTGGCTAGGCCACAAACGGGCTCGAAAGATTGCAGTGGCTGCACACTAGGTGTTTCTGATGCCAGCTTTGATGTCGTGTTGTTGTCTGGTTGGAATTTCGGGGAAGTCGCTTGGCTGCCATGAAGAAAGGTATAAAGAACCGTCAAAATATCGCTAAGCTATGGCTGTATGTCTCAAAGAGGCAGCGATGAAGCAGGTACTGAAAACCTCTTCCTTTCCTATTTTCAATTACGAAGAATACTTGGAGGATTCAGTACCGCTCGATTCTCTCCAATTACAGCTCGGGTATTCAACTAGTCATCTCTCAGAGTGGTTCTATTAATGCCTGACAGATATAACGTTTCTAGTTTGACGTTACAGTACTGTGTCTTTTTAGGCTCTGGCCGCAGCTGTGCCTTCTACTTGGGGATGTTAATTTCAGGACGCTCGGATGTTAACTGCCCACAATTATTGTTAGTTTCCCCTTTCGGCTTCAAAAAATAAAAAGTATTCGATCTTGATTTTTTTTCTCTTCTACACGTTTCAGTTGGCCGCCGAAAGGTCTTACAACAAGCCCCGTCGCTTGAGGATATCGAGAAGAATTTCACGCACATCATGCTGGGGGGCAGGTTCAAGCCGAAGGAGTGCCTGGCCAGGCATCGAGTGGCCATACTCATTCCATACAGGAACCGGGAGGAGCACCTCAGGGTCTTTCTTTATAACATGCACCAGTTTCTGCCCCGGCAGCAGATAGACTATGGCATTTTCGTCATTGAACAAGTGGGTTTGTTGGCCAAATACTTTTGTCTTTGCGCTAGATCATGGTGTCGCTTGGATGTGGCACACGGAAACGCAGGTGTAATAGAAGCAGATTTAATTACACTAGGCTAATACAAAAATTGAATTTGAGAAAAAAATTTTCAAGCAATAATGCTTCAGGAATGCAAGCCTCTCATCCGGGTTAATAGAAAATAATTGAGATCAATTTGCGTGAAGATTATGTCATAATTTCCATATTGTGGAACATATACAATTCACCAAATCAACAAACCTATAACAGAGATATATTTATTTTCATTTTGGTACTGGATCAGTTCTACAGCTCCCTAACGGCTACGAACAAGCTTTTAGGCGAACAGAACCAAATCCGGTATCAGTACAAACTCGCATGCGAAATCATAACCTTCCTCACCCCCGCCTCCCGCCCCCCGCCTCCCCCCCCCCCCCCCCCTTCCCCGAGAAAGAAAAAGAAGGAGTCTTAACCCAAAGTTATTGCCTTTCCCGCAGACAGATATCCTCTGAGAACACAGTTCACTTCCGTCTCTGAACTATCCTTCGTAAAACGGGCCGGCCTCCGCGTAAAACGGGGAGGACGGCCCGTTCTTTTTGAAGGATTCTTAGCAGAACGGTGAAAATCGTATTTAAGGCAATCCCTAGCGTTACCCGATTTTTTTTATTGTATTAAATGTTTGGCAAAAGCAAATTTCTTTTTTTTTTTTACTACGTATTGTTTTGAATGCATTAGGGTTACTGTGGAGCACAGCAGAAGTCCACTCATGGTAATCTTACCATTTTTTCCGACACAGCAATAATTTTTAATGTAAATTAAATTACTTTTTATCCAAAATAATTTGTAATGATAAAAAAGTTCACTCGAGCCAACAAAAAAACTAAACCTAAGACAGGGGCACTGTTAAAGAATGGAATAATGACCACGCGGAGTCTGAGCTTACAGATTTATTTTATGTTCATATTAGTTTCCTCGAAACGATACTTGCTGTGTTCTGGCCAATGTTGAGGAAAACGTTGTTTCTTATCTTGGGTGGCGGCGTTACTTTATCAGTGTACTTCTTGTGAATGAACAGGAACAAGAAAAAAAAAAAAAAAAAAGGGGAGGGGGGGGGGGGGGGGGGGCGCGCTTGACTCTTAGACAGTTCAAAATTTAAATCTCAGAAATACGGGAGAGCAGCATTCAAGTTTCCCCCTCCCACCCCCCGCATCTCCAGAATAGTTTCGACGCTTCTGAGCTCAGCGCTTTAAAAAATGTCATTCAACATTAAACTGATTGAATAAATCAACACATGAAGTGGATGGTGTTAGTGACTGCATCCTTGTTTGCAGGAGGGGAATGGAAAATTCAACCGAGCTAAACTGTTGAACGTCGGGTACCTAGAAACACAGGGATTGTACGACTGCTACATTTTGCATGATGTGGATCTCATCCCGGAGGATGACCGCAACCTCTACACTTGTCCCGAGCAGCCCAGGCACATGTCCGTGGCCATGAGCACTATGAATTACAAGTAAGCTACCATTATAACTTTTTAGACATAAAGAGTTGTCGCGGCCACATTTTACACCAAGTAATGTTTTTACAGATATATTGCTGTTAAAACACACCAGAACAAAAAACAGTGCTTTTTAAGGTATGGTTCTGTAGAAAAAGAAGTGCATGTGTTAAAAGTCATCTTATTCATGTACACATTTTTTTTTTTTTTCAAAATTCACAATCACAAAGGATTGATTTCAGATTGCATAAAAATGCAGAGCTATGGTTGGCTATATTCAATTACTTGCCTAAACTGGAACTTTCTTTAAGCCTTCTATATAAGCTATCTCCTTTTTTTTTTTAATTACTATTGCAATTTTGCTCATTTGAAAGTCTGTGTGAGCAGCCGGGGGTAGAAAAACTTGTATTACTGTTTCGTCAACCAACAAGACATGGAGAGAATCTTTGTTTCTCAGTTGTAGCATTAAGAAATAATTATACTTTTTCTTAAATATTATTTGGAGCTATATACAGTTTTATATATTTTATGTATTAATACTACTCGTCCTTGTTCACAATCGTCGTAAGAAGGGTAAAGCATGAATACTGTGGCCTTGGTTTTTAGAGGGTACATTTTTGGTCTTTCGTATCATATCAGACAATGGTTCGTAAATAAAATTCCCACATTCGTTTCTTTATGTTAGTAATATTGTCACGAAAAATAGGTGAAGAGGAGAAAATAAACTGGACAAAATAAACGTTTAATGGGGCGAATTTTTGCCCAAATTGAAGGGGAATAATAGCACGTCGGAGGCGTCTTGTGTCCTCGATAAACAAGGTCGAGCGCAAGCGATAACTGATTGTATAAGGCCACGCGAAGCTCCTCTTATAGCAATCACCTTTCTAGAACATTCTGTATTCTAGCATTCTGTGCTAGAACTTTCTGTTCTAGAACTAACCATGACCTCGAATTTTCTGGAAGCATCGTTTTAGGGTAAATAGAAACATCTGCCGGTCCCAGGATTCAAACACGAGACCTCTGCGTGACAGTCGGGCGGAGGTGCGCACTGGGCTACCGCTAAGCACGTGGCATTACTCCCCTCTCCAATGCGCTCTACAGCAAAACAAAGAACCCGAATGGCAGACTACACACATTTGTAAAACACAGTTCTCACAAGCGTAGCGTGGGCACACAGTTCAGAGTCCTATCGGGGGTAGTATGGCTTCAGGCGCACGACGTGGACGACTTCAGGTCGTGGTGGGCGGCGTGATGATGTTCTAGTTCCGTCGGGCATCACCTCGTAGTTCAGGTCTCCAAGTCGACGAAGTACCTTGTAGGGTCCGAAATACCGTTTCAGAGGTTTCTCGCTGAGACCACGGCGCCGAACCGGTGTCCAGACCCACACCCTGTCTCCAGGCTGGAAGTGGACGTCCCGAAGATGAAGGTTGTAGCGGCCAGTGTCGACACGTTGTTGGGCTTTAATCCGGAGCCGGGTGAGCTGACGGACTTTTTCTGCCCGTTTTGAAACCACCTTGGCGTCGTCGCTTCAGTCGACTGCCGGTTCGTGGGGTAACATCGCGTCCAGCATTGTCGTTACTTTGCGGCCATGAACAAGTTGAAAGGGTGTCAGCCCGGTGGTCTCTTGCATGGCCGTGTTGTGGGCAAATGTGACGTACGGCAACACCTTGTCCCATGTCTTGTGCTCCAGGTCGACGTACATGAAGATCCTGTCGGCGATGGTCTTGTTGAATCTCTCCGTCAGTCCGTTGGTCTCCGGTACGCCGTGGTGCGACGATGGCTGGTGTGGCTGAGACGAAGGATCTCTTGCGTGAACTGGGCCATGAACGATGATCTACGGTCTGATCAGAACTTTGGAAGCGCCGTGCCGGAGGACGATAAACTCGATGAAAAACTCGGCGACTTTCACAGCTGTCCCTGGTCGGGATTTAGTTTGGGTGTATACCGCGTGAGATAATCTGTGGCGACGATTATTCCGCAGTTTCCCGACGTTGACGGCGGAAAAAGGCCAAGTAGATTCATTTCGATCTGCTGGAAGGGTGCAGTTGGCAGAAGAATAGACTGCAGAAGGCCGGACGGCCTCGTCGGAGGTTTCTTGCGCGGCATGGTACTCCCGCGCTCTTCCAGATGCTCGATTTGTTCGCGCAGCTGAGGATCGTCTCGTGGACGTCCTGCCATGTCGTTGGTGTTCACTGCGCCTATGAAGCACTCGTCGTCATCGTCTTCGCTGCTGCCGGATGGTGTTTCGACGGGGGCTCTGGACAGGCAGTCGGCGTCGCTGTACTTGCGGCCTGACTTGTAGACCACAGTCGGGTTGAACTCTTGTAGTTGGAGACTCCATCGAGCGAGGCGTCCTGGCGGGTTTTTGAGGTTTGCGAGCCAGCAGAGCGAGTGGTGGTCCGTGACTACTCAGAACCGGCTCCCGTACAAGTACGAACGAAACTTCGTGATTGCCCAGACGACCGCAAGACATTTTTTTCCGTCGTGGAGTAATTTTTCTCCGATTTGGACAGCGTCCGACTTGCGTAGGCGATGACTCGCTCGGTGCCTTCTTGCACTTGAACCAGTACCGCTCCAAATCCGACATTACTAGAGTCCGTGTGAATCTCGGTTTCCGCATCCTGATCAAATTGTCCAAGAACAGAAGGAGTCGTGAGTCTTCGCTTCAGCTCGTCGAATGCCTCCTCTGCTCCTCGGCCCATTCGAACTTCTCGGCGTCCTTCGTGAGGTTTGTGAGCGGTACGGAAATCCTTGCGAAATCCCG
Source organism: Ixodes scapularis (assembly GCF_016920785.2). Lineage (NCBI taxonomy): Eukaryota > Metazoa > Arthropoda > Arachnida > Ixodida > Ixodidae > Ixodes > Ixodes scapularis. The sequence continues at coordinate 97,870,404 of NW_024609857.1, forward strand.
AACGAAGCGTCAATAGTAGGCCCATATTTCAAGAAACCTCCACACGGCATTCTTGTCTGCCGGCGCTGGAAATGCTGCGACGGCGGTAGTTTTCTTTGGGTCTGGGCGAACGCCTTCGTTACTAACCACGTGACCTAAGAACTTCAGTTTGTCATAAGCGAACCGACACTTCGACGGCTTGGGTAAGTCGTGCGGTCCGTATGGCTTGGAGAACAGCTCGAGCTCGTCGCAAGTGCTTGTTGAAATCGCCGGAAAACACAACGAAGATGTCAATGTAGGCGAGACAGCTCTGCCACTTCAGTCCTGCCAGTACGATGTCCATGACACGGTGGAAAGTTGCTGGCGCCGTGCTTATCCCGAAGAGCATCACCTTGAACTCGTAAAGTTCATCCGGCGTGAAGAAAGCTGTCTTCTCTCGGTCCCGTTCGTCGACTTCGATCTGCCAGTAGCCACTCTTCAGGTCTATCGATGAAAATTATCGAGAGTGGCGCAGCCGGTCTAACGTGTCGTCAATGCGGGGGAGTGGATAGACCTCTTTCTTCGTCGCCGCGTTCAGCTGCCGGTAGTCCACGCAGAACCTAAGCGTTCCGTCCTTCTTCTTAACCAGTAGGACTGGAGAGGCCCATGGACTGCTTGAAGGTTGGATTATGTCGTCGTTTAGCATCTCTTGAAGTTTCTCCTGGATCACCTCCCTTTCTTTAACGGAGACTCTGTACAGCGATCGATGCACAGGGCGCGCGTCACCCTCGGTAACGATGAGGTGCTTCGCAACGGCTGTTTGGCGCACCTTCGATGTCGTCGCAAAGCAGCGATAAGGTTAGTCAGTTGCCGTCGTTTCGGGCCCGGAAGCTCAAGGCCAATATCGAGCTGCGCTGGCGACATACTGTCTTGCTGAGGTGGCGAGGATTCGTCAGTAATCGCGGAGGAGGTTTCAACGGAGTTTCGGAGTTCCTCGACGTGGCTCACGGCTGCACCTTTCTTCAAGTGTTGTGTTTTATTTCGGAAGTTCGTAAAGAGGTCCACAGCGCGGCCATCCTGAAGTTCAGCTACTGCTCTTGCGACGCTTATTCCTCTTCCTAGAAGCAACTGGAGGCCTCCTTCGAGCAGAACTTCGCCGCAGAAAGCTTCGGTGATCCCGACCGTTACGAAAACGCTCGACCGCGGCGGTAAGTTCACGTGGCTTGCGAAGACTCGGACCGCGGATGACATCGTTTTGCGTTCCTCCGGTGGTGGAACAGGTTTTCGTAGCGTCAACCGGTTTGCTCCGAGTTTGATGACGGCGCCATACTCGCAGAGAAAGTCCATTCTGAGGATAACGTCCTTCGCACAGTCTTGCAACACGACGAACTTCGCAGGACACGTCTCACCGTGGATCTCGACGCGAGCACTGCATATCCCGACTGGTGTGATGAAGTGCCCACCGGCGGTGTGTATTTGAGGGCCTTCCCACGGCGTTGTCACTTTTCGCAAGCGGCGAGAGAGCCTCCCACTCAAGACTGAGTAGCCTGCTCCGGTGTCCACGACTGCCGATGCGTCGTGGCCGTCGATAATAACGTTTAGGTTGTTGGACACCGATGCAAGGGCGTCGTTGTGATGCGTAGCGTGGGTAGAGTGGGAGCGCTCCGTTGTTCGTGGAGGCTCTTTGCGTCGTTCGTCAACGGCAACTTCACCTCCGGGAGTTGCCGCGCCTAGTTTTCCCGGCGAGACAAGGGCGACAGGCTCTCACGACGGGGTCGGTGCATCGGCGAAGCTGAACGTCGTGGCGGCGGAGACCGGGACCCGCGGCGAGGTGCATGTGGGGGCGACTGAGGTAGTCGAAGGAACTCTTGGATCTCCCGCGGTCGCTCACCGTAGCGTGGGCGTGGGTCGTTCGGGTGCAAGACGCACAGCTTTTTTTGCCGGTAGGGGCAACGGGGGTAGATATGGTCGGCTTCCCCGCAGTAGTAGAACAACGGGCGTCGATCGGCCGTCCTCCACACGTCGGTCTCCCTTGGCGCAGCTTGTTCTGGGCGGACTTACTCCCGATTTTCCTGGCGTCGGGAAGACAGCGGTGCTGGAGGTTCATGTCGGTGAGGCGCCATGTACGGACGCGGGGCTGGTGGTGGTCATCGGATCATTGCGGCGTAGCTTAGAGCGAGCGCCTTCGCTGCTGCAATGGTGGCAGGAGCGTCCGGTTGGATTGCCCGCTGAACTTCTTCGCGGACAGCTATGGCTATTGACAGCGAAGCCGGCTGATTGGTTGCAGGCACGAACTTCCTGAGCTCTTCTCGGACGCCGTCGCGAATGATCTCGCGAATTCCAGTCAGGCTGGAGCCATGGTCGAATCCCGATGGCGAGGGGGCAACTACGCCGGGGTGCCGCTGGTAGTGTGTTGTCCTTGCAAGAATGGCACGCTCCATGTTCTTCACCTCGGTGACGAATTCTTGAACGGTCGTCGGTGGGTTGCATACGATTCCAACGAATATGTCGTTTTTCACGCCACGCATAAGAATACGCAGCTTCTTTTCCTGGTGGCCTGAGGGTCGGCGCGGGAGCTGAGGCGAAGGACGTCTTCTACAAAGCTGGTGACGCTCTCATTGGAGCCCTGGGTCCTCGATTGCAGATATTCGGCCTTTTTCTTCGGTGCTGGCTGGCGAACGTACTACGCGTGAGCTCGGTCTTGCAAAGGTCCGATGGAGTCAGAGAAGTTTCGTGGTTTTCGAACCAGCGCTTTGCAGTTCCCTTAAGTGAGAAATAGAGGTTGTGCAGGCGCTGCTCGTCGGTTCACATATTGTGGCGGGTAACGGGATCGTACTATCGTACTGGTCGATCTAGTCTTCGACGTCTTCGTACTGTTCGCCGTAGAACGGAGCAGCCGTCCGTGGTGGGACGGGCAGGTAAACAAGGGCGGCTGCAGTCGGGGTCTGCGACGACTGGTTGTCCATCTTCGGTCTCATTGGCTGCTTGGTCTTGATTGGCAGAAGTCCGTATTCCGGGTGCAGGCCTTGGGTGCGCCGACTCAATCCGGTCTCGGTAGTGTCTTCGTTGGGTCTTCGTGGGCTTGGTGTCGGACTTGCACTGCGGGCCCTCGGAGGGGTACGCTGCAGGGGCATGCGTTACCCCGCACATCCACTAAAATGTCACGAATGACGAGGCGACGAAACAAAGAATGGCTGAGGAAACTGAAACATATAATGGGGCAAACTTGTGCCCAAAACAAAACGGAAACAGAAGATAACAACAGAGCATCGCGGGCGTCGAAGTCGGCGTAACAGCAGGATTGAACGCTGAAGCGAGACTGACCCCGGCTCGCCACGCGGAGCCTCTTTTGTACACACGTGGGCTTCTGGAACTATCGGCGTCGCGCCGCGGCCGCTCTGCCTACTTGGCAAGCTTCGCGCGCGGCGATATGAAGTGTTCACTAGAGGACATAGGCGTGGGCGCGATTGCTGAGCGTGTGCTGACGGCGAGTCCGCAGTTCTTTTCCAACGTGCATTCCCCACCATAAAGATTGCCTATCTTGGCATGCTAATAATGTTAGCTCCATTCTGAGCTTTTACGCTCTAAACAGCGCAGCTCAGTTTTGAGCAGCGCTCTCTGCGCGCAAAATAGAATATTTGTGGCTCGCATTTAGAACGTATATCCCCATTGCACTTCACCACTACTGTTTTTTATACTCCGTTCCATTGCAAGGGCCAGCATAGCAGAGGCTAGAAGAGCGACCTCCGAGTTTTCAGTGTCCCTGCCAAGTATGCGCTCTCGTGCAGTGCGAGCATCGTTCAGGGGAACAAGCATTTGCAAGTAGCTTCGGCTAGAGCCACTAAATGAGCTGCGCTTAGAGTTTCGACACTCTGTTCCCCCACATTGTTGTGGGCGCCACAATTTTGCTGCTTGTGCAGAGCAGACGCAACTGCCGATCGTGGGGAAAACTGTGGGTAAAAAAATGAAAGACGTTTATAACTTCCTGTAACGCCGATTTAGAGCGCAGGTCTTGAGGAGGAGGAGGGGAGGGTACTGAGAGAAGGGTATGATCCTCCTCCTCATCCGTACCCTCTCCTCCTCTCCTCCTCCTACTTTCAGGCGCGAAACGCGCGTCGTCAAGCGACATTTCGGCGCAGTGCCGACGTGTCGGCACGGTGACGTTTCGGCATTGTGACGCCACTCACACCAAACCGTGACGCGCCGAAACGTAACGCGACGTTTCGGCGCGGTGCATTATGCGCCGTAGGCGTCGCCGTCGTCGTAACCGCGCGGTGCATTATGGGACGTTTCTTATAATGCACCGCGCGGTTAAGACGACGGCGACGCCGACGCATGTAACACACAAATAAGTCCTACTTTTGCGTTATTACATAGATATGCAGCTTTCTCTTGCTTGTGCCACGTTTTCATCAAATTATTTTTTTACTCTTAAATTAGCGATCCTGTTTACAGATCGCTCACATATTTGTTAACTTGTTTTCCTTTCTCAAATTCTGCACGCGTTGTCCCAATACCAGTTCTCTCAAAATCTTTATTTTTAAAATTCGAGATAGTTGTCGATTTTCCGGGGGATTCCGACCCTCAACACCCGAAGACACGTAAGAACAAACCACCAAGCCTCAGTCCTCCGCTGGGGCGTGCCAGATGCCCGCCGTAGGTTTGGCACGTAAAACCCCCAAATTTGACTTTGAAGCACAAACATGCACTCACCCTGTGCTTTTTGCTCACTTTTGTTTTACCCCATTTTGCAGCTCAATTTTTTTGTTTTTTTGCAGCGGTGCTGTTAAGGGCTAGTTACTCGAGGATCGTGTCCGTCCCCAAATAAATGTGGACACAACACTCTGGTTTCCGCCGTCGCTCATAGATAGAATAGAATTAGAATAGAATAGAATAGTTTATTTCGGACAAACATATGTGTCATAGGAGTCAACAGAGACAGCATACAATAATTTAGCTACAAGATTGAAATAAACATAGGCATCAGTAAACCATTCTAATCAATACATTCCATATAAACATAAGCAATCCGTCATAATAAAAATTTTAAAAAAATCATGAAACTGCAACCAGAGAAAACTTTTTGCCAATAACATCGTCATTATCAACAAAATCATCCAACGCACGTCTGATATTAACACATCACAACAATTCATAACACCATGAAAGAAGGACATATTAAAGGCACTATATTTGCAATAAGAACACGTAAAAGCCACATTACATAATCTAAGGTAGGCGATCAGCTTCAAGGAAATATGCTCTAACTTTTTCCTGAACCGGTGGATTGTTCTACACTGCTGTGCTATTTGCACAATGCTTGGGTGTTTATTTAGTAGGTTAGGAATTCGGTAATCTAGGTTTTGAGTTCCATAGTTAGTTCTAAGATTCGGTTTTCTATAATTGGTACGCCTAAGATCGTATTCCGCAGGTTTATGAAGATAAGTATCGAGGAAATGTGCCTCGTCATGCTTGATCTGATCAAAAATTACGATTGCCAATTTATGAGAGAGGACATGTTGTATTGGTAGTAACTTATATTTTTCAAATAAGGATGCTGTATGTTCGATGTAGCCTAAATTGTCAATAATTCTTACAGCCTTCTTTTGTAAAAGGAATATTTTCTCAGTGTTCGTTTTCGTTGTTGTGCCCCACACTAAAAGACAATAATGTAACCGAGAATATACAAGAGCGTAGTAAAGGTTTAGTTTGAGCCAGTTTGGTAGTAATTCCCTTAGCTTGCGCAGCAATCCAATTGAACGTGAGATGTTACATTTTAAGTTATTTACATGATTAGTCCAACCTAAAAACTCCTCAAACCATACTCCAAGAAATTTGTGTGCCCTAGTAGACTATATTGTTGAATTTAGAAAGTGGATATGTGGTTTATAGTGTAATGGTTTGTTCTTTGATCTAAATATTACATATTTTGTTTTCTTTGTGCTTAATTCTAGCTGATTTGACTCTAACCATACAGATAGTTCATCAAGCCAGCTATTTGCAGTTTTTTCATGCTCTTGCAGATTATCTCCGGAAAAGAACACGTTAGTATCATCAGCATACAATATAATATAGGGAGTAAGCGGCAGGTTAACAATATCATTTATATATATTAGAAATAACAAAGGTCCAAGGATGGAACCTTGTGGAACACTGTACTGTATGCGGGAAATCTGCGATCTAAAACATGACAGTAGCTGTCCAGATTGTTGTGTTTGCCGGTTGTCTGGTTGCGCCGTCGCTCATAGATCGCGGCAACCTTTCCAGCCTTTCCACTGTGGCTTTTCGACTTGCGGCCGGCCATTACTTCATTCCCACCATAGTACAGCTTCGCTGGTCTTCCTTTTTCACCAGAATAAAAAGACTGAAAGATTTTTTTTTCCTAACGTGAATTCTGTGCAGTGTGTTTTTAGTTGATCACCAGGCACGTCTATACAGCTCTCTGGGCCCATTGTAACGCTTAACTCGCTCTTCCTTTCCGCACTTTTTATTCTTGCAGGCTTCCATACACACAGTATTTTGGCGGAGTTAGCGCCCTGAACAAGAAACACATGGAACTCGTGAATGGCTTCTCTAATCAGTACTGGGGATGGGGTGCCGAAGACGACGACATGTATTACAGGTGAGCATGCACTAGAGGGTGTCATTTTTCTGCTCCAGAAAAGAAAATGAGCTGCCATTAAAATTGAAATTATTGAAATCTTTGAAAAGCCGTCATCGATGCTAATAGTGTCTAAGTCAGCTTAAGAAAGAAGGGCGCGGCTTGTGATGTTCACGCTTTATGCTTCATGACTCGATCTTCGGCGTTCTTATAAGCAAATGCCGGAGCATCATTTGCTGCGGAATGATACCACGATGCTGGGTACTTGCCACTCCTCGCGTTTCTTAAAGGGCAACTAAGGTCAATATTTTCGACTGTTGGATTACGACTGTTTTCAGCTCGGTCAGTGTACCTAAATAACAAGTTGCATTTTTTTTCTCGATATTGTCACGGATGACAAGTGACGAGGTGGTGAATGACCGACTAAACTGAACGTTTAATGGGGCGAACTTGTGCCCGAAAATAAAAGGAAAAAATAATGATAATAACAGATCGCCGCGGGCGTCGAAGGCGGCGAAGCAGCACGATCGAACGCTGAGGCGAAAACTGACTCAACAAGGCCGCGGGCGGCCTGTTATCTAGAGTGCGTCGCTATCTCGAAGATTCGGCGAAAGCGGCTCGAGCGTAGCGTGATCGAGGCGAGAATGAACACTTACTTTCTAGAAAACAAAAGCAGGAATAAAAGATAGAAGTTACGTGCGGTACATGAATAAACGAGAACTTTCTGGAGGTCCGTGACCGAGCGTTGCTTTCTCAGCCCTGCGCGCGGTATTATCCCCCCCTTTAAAAGTGCATCGCCCCGATGCAGCACAAAAACGGAAAACAAAAAACAAAAGGACAGCAGAATTGCTAGCCGGAGTTCACAGTCCACAGTTCACTCGTCGACGAGAGTGGAGAGTCCTATCGTTCGTAATACGGCTTCAGCCGGACGACATGCACCACCTCGGGTCGCAGCTGACGTCTTGCAGAGGGGCGCGTTCCGTCGGGTAGAACTTCGTAGTTCAGATCGCCGAGGCGTCGGATGATCTTGTAGGGCCCAAAGTAGCGCTTCAGGAGTTTTTCGCTGAGACCGCGACGACGAATCGGCGTCCACACCCAAACTCTGTCTCCGGGCTGGAAGTGGACGTCGCGGCGACGAAGATTATACCGGCGAGCGTCGACATGTTGCTGGTCTTGAATTCGTAGTCTGGCTAGCTGGCGGACCTCTTTTGCCCGTTGAGCAACCACCTGGGCGTCATCGCTCCCGTCGTCGACTGACTCGTGCGGCAACATAGAGTCTAGCATAGTCGTCACTGCCCGGCCATACACCAGCTGGAAGGGCGTCACTCCTGTGGTCTCTTGCACTACTGTGTTGTAGGCGAACGTGACGTAGGGCAGCACTTCGTCCTAGGTCTTGTGCTCCACGTCGACGTACATTGAGACCATGTCGGCGATTGTTTTGTTGAGCCGCTCCATCAACCCGTTGGTCTGCGGATGGTATGCCGTTGTTCGACGGTGTTCCGTGTGGCTTAGACGCAGGATATCTTGGGTTAACTGTGGCATGAACGATGACCCTCGGTCTGTTATCAGTACTTCGGGGGCGCCATGCCGGAGGACGATGGCCTCGATGAAGAACTTGCCGACTTCGACAGCAGTCCCCGAAGGAAGGGCTTTCGTCTCGGCGTAACGAGTAAGATAATCGGTGGCGACGATTATCCAGCGGTTCCCCATCGTCGACGGTGGAAAAGGACCCAGCAAATCTATTCCAATTTGCTGGAAGGGCTTGGTTGGCGGCGTAATCGGCTGAAGGAGACCTGCTGGCTTTGACGGTGGTTTCTTGCGTCGCTGGCACTGATGGCACGATCGTGTGTAGAGATGGACGGTCTTCGAAAGCTTTGGCCAGTAGTACTTGTCACGAATCCGAGCAAGGGTCCTGCTGTAGCCGAGATGTCCGGCCGTTGGGTCGTCGTGGCACGCTTAAAAAATTTCTTCTCGGAGGCTGGCGGGTACAACCAGTAGCCAGGGGGTTTCGCTGGTTCCGAAATTTTTTCTGAAGAGCACGCCTCGCCGCAGGACAAAGCTCGGTAGGTCCCGAGAAAAGACCCGTGGGACAGAGCCTCCTCGACCTTCGAGGTTGTCGATCACGGAGCTAAGTTCCGCGTCGTCGCGTTGCAGTGCCCTCATGTCGGTAGCGTTAACTGCGGCTAGAAAACGGGAGTCGTCATCGTCGTCGGCGAAGGAGATTGGAGGTTCGACTGGAGCCCTAGACAAACAGTCAGCGTCATTATACTTGCGGCCGGATTTATGCACGATGGTTACGTCGAATTCTTGCAGTCGAAGGCTCCAGCGGGCGAGGCATCCGGACGGATCCTTGAGGTTTGCGAGCCAGCAGAGGGCGTGGTGGTCTGTGACCACGCGAAACAGGATCCCGTAAAAGTACGGGCGGAACTTGGTTATCGCCTAGACGACAGCAAGACATTCTTTGTCGGTCGTTGAATAATTTTGTTCTGCCTTAGACAGCGCCCGGCTTGCGTAAGCGATTACTCTCTCTGCCCCTTCTTGTCGCTGAACGAGTACCGCAAGACCGGTATTGCTGGCGTCCGTGTGGATTTCAGTCTCCGCCGACTGGTCAAAATGTCCGAGGATAGGGGGCGACTGGAGCCTTCGCTTGAGTTCGTCGAACGCTTGGTCTTGCTCCTCTCCCCACTGGAACTGCACGTCGTCTTTCGTCAGATGCGTCAGCGGTGCAGAAATTTGCGCAAAGTCACGAACGAAACGTCTGTAATAGGCGCTCAGCCCAAGGAATCTTCGAACGGTCTTCTTGTCTGATGGCTTCGGGAACTCGGCGACAGCGGACGTCTTGGCAGGATCAGGGCTTACACCCTGAGCACTCACGACGTGGCCCAAGAATTTCAGCTCACCATAGGTGAACCGACGCTTGGAAGGCTTGAGGGTCAGCCCAGCAGCTTTGAAGGCTTGTAGCACGGCTCGCAGTCGTCTCAGGTGCTCGTCGAATTCGCTTGCGAAGACCACAACATCGTCGAGGTAGACGAGACAGCTTTGCCATTTCAAGCCGGCAAGGACGGTGTCCATAACGCGCTAGAAGGTTGCCGGCGCTGTGCACAGCCCGAACGGCATTATTTTAAAGTCATACAGTCCGTCCGGCGTGACGAAGGCTGTCTTCTCACGATCTCGTTCGTCGACCTCAATCTGCCAGTACCCGCTCTTCAAGCCCATCGACGAAAAGTATCGGGCGTGGCGTAGCCGGTCCAGGGTGTCGTCGATGCGTGGCAGCGGGTAGACGTCCTTTTTTGTTACGGCGTTCAGTCGGCGATAGTCCAAGCAGAGCCGAAGGGTCCCGTCTTTTTTTTCTTTTTCACCAGGACTACCGGTGGAGCCCACGGACGGCTTGAGGGCTGGACAATGTCGTCGTCAAGCATTTCTTGTACCTGCTGCTGGATGGCTTCCCTTTCTTTCACGGAGACCCTGTACGGCGGCCGATGCACAGGGTGTGTGTCGTCATCAGTAATTATCCGATGTTTCGCAACCGTCGTTTGGCGCACCTTCGACGACGCGGAGAAGCACTCACTGAACTCGGCGAGAAGGTCACGAAGTTGTCGTCGTTGTGGGGCTGGGAGGGATGGGTCGATGTCGAGCTCTGAGGACTTGATTGTCTTGTTCTGCGTCGGAGAGGCGTCTTCTGAGATCACGGCGATCGCGGCTGAGTCTTGAATTTCCTCGACGTAGCCCACAGCTGTACCCTTTGTAAGGTGCTGCGACTCTTGCCGGAAGTTGGTGACAAGGGCTACGGTACGCCCGTCCTGGAGCTCGGTTACGCCTCTTGCAATGCCAATCCCTCGTCCGAGGAGAAGTTGGACGCTTCCTTCCAGCAGTGCTACACCGCAGGTGGCTCCTTCGGTCCCGACGGGCACAAAGACACTCGACAGCGGCGGCAGGTTCACGTGGCTGGCGAGGGCTCGCACTGCAGCTAACGTCGGTTTAGTATTTTCCACCGATGGGACTGGCTTCCGAAGCGTCAGCTTGTTCTCCGAAAGGTCGATGATGGCGCCTTATTCACACAGGAAGTCCATTCCGAGAATGACGTCCCTCGAACAGTCTTGCAGAACGACGAACTTCACAGGGAATGTTTCGCCGTGAATCTCGACGCGAGCGGTGCATCTCCCGACTGGTGTAATCAGGTGTCCTCCGGCGATTCTTATTTGTGGTCCATCCCACGGTGTCATGACTTTTCGAAGGCGGCGGGAGAGCCTCCAACTCAAGACTGAGTAGTCTGCTCCTGTGTCCACGAGTGCCGATGCGTCGAGGCTGTCGATAACAACGTTTAGGTTGTTGGACACCGAAGCAGGAGCGTCGTTGTGATGCGTAGCGTCGGGAGAGTGGGAGCGCTCCGTCGTTCTTGGAGGCTCTTTACGTCGGTCGTCTTCGGCAACTCCACCTCCAGGGGTTGCCGCGCCTAGTTTCCCCGGCGAGGAGCGGGGGGGTGACAGGCTTTCACGTCGGGGTCGGTGTACCGGCGAAGCTGGACGTCGTGGCGACGGCGATCGGAACTCTCGGCGGGACGCAGGCTCGGGGGACTGGGGTCGTCGCAGGTACTCGTCGATCTCCCGAGGGCGTTCACCATACCTGGGGCGCGGGTCGTTTGGGTGGAACCCCCGCAGCCCGAGTCGTCGGTATGGGCATTGGCGGTAGGTGTGGTTTGCTTCTCCGCAGTGGAAACACAGTGGTCGTCGGTCGGGCGTTCGTCACACGCCGGTCTTCCGAGGTGCGCGGGGCTCTTGGGCGGCGTACTGCACCTGGTCGTCGCGGCGGTGGTCGTGCTGCGGCGCAGGAGAACGACGTCGGGGCGGCGCAAGATAGGCTGGAGGAGGAGGCGGTGGCCGTCGGGCCACTGCGGCGTAGGTCAGGGTGGGCTCTTCGGGTCGTGCTACGCAGGCAGGAGCCTCCGGTTCAATTGCCCGCTGGACTTCTTCGGGGCACCACTTCGGCTATCGACAGCTCAGCCGGCTGGTTGGCAGCATGCAGCAGCTTCCGGAGCTCGTCCCGGACGATGTCGCGGACGATTTCCCGAAGGCCGTCGACACCGGTGGCGTTCAGGTCTAGTCGGCAAAATGCGGCGGTTCGAGGAGCAGACACGCCGGTGAGTCGATGGTAATGGCTTGCTCGGGCCGACAGCGCTCGCTTGATGTTAGTGGCTTCAGCCACAAAACCGTCGACGGTTGTCAGGGGATGGCGGACAAGGCCCCCGAAATTTCAGCCTTCACGCCACGCATGAGGACGCGAAGCTTCTTCTCATCGGCTGCCTCCGGATCGGCTCGGGCACATAGGCGCATGCATGACATCCTCTACGAAGCTGGTCACGCTTTCGTTGGGGCCCTGCACCCTCGTTTGGAGAAGGTCCTCCGCTCGCTGCCGACGGTGGTGGTTGAGGAACGTTCGCTTCAACTCCGCGGCGCAGGACTCCCACGTAGTGAAGGACGCTTCGTGGTTTTCAAACCAATGCCTCGCAGTTCTTTCAAGCGCGAAGTAGAGATTGTGGAGGCATTGTTCAGTCGTCCATCCGTTGTGGCGGGCTACACGTTCATAGTGTTGCAGCCAGTCTTCAACGTCCTCGTGGACGTCTCCGTGGAAAGGCGTTGGAGTCCTGGGTGTGATCGGCAGGTACACAACGGCAGAAGCGGCCGGGGTCTGCGCCTGGTTGGCCATCGTCGTCTTCGGCTTGGTCGTGGGTGGCAGAAGTCCGTGTTCCGGGGGTAGACCTCGGATGCGGCGACTTGACCGGGTCTCGATCTGGTCTTCGTCGGGTCCTCCGGAGCTTGGGTTCGGACTTGTACTGCGGGAACTCGGAGGGCTGCGCTGCACGGACATGCGGTACCCCGCACCTCCACCAGAATGTCACGGATGACAAGTGACGAGGTGGTGAATGACCGAGTAAACTGAACGTTTAATGGGGCGAACCTTGTGCCCGAAAATAAAAGGAAAAAAGAATGATAATAACAGAGCGTCGCGGGCGTTGAAGGCGGCGAAGCAGTACGATCAAACGCTGAGGCGAAAACTGACTCGTCAAGGTCGCGGGCGGCCTCTTATCTAGAGTGCGTCGCTATCTCGAAGATTCGGCGAAAGCGGCTCGAGCGCAGCGTGATCGGGGCGAGAATGAACACGCACTTTCTAGAAAACAAAAGCAGGATTAAATGATAGAAGTTACGTGCGGTACATGAATAAACGAGAACCTTCTGGAGGTCCGTGACAGAGCGTTGCTTTCCCAGCCCTGCGCGCGGCAATATTATGTATAGTTTTATAAATATCGCGGGCTGAATGTTTGGTTTCGGGCGTCTACCGCTAAACTGAAACTATCAGCTTGAGAGGGACGCCAACACTTATCATCGGCAGTACGGCCGCGACGTGACGTCCCCGTGGTGCTGCGATACGCGGTACAACGTCAGCAATCAACTGCATCTCCACCGCGACGCGACGTGACGAATGTACCGCGGTGTGCGTCGTTCAGTGTTTCTTGACTAGAAGCTGGCCCGGCTGCCACCCTGCTAGAGATCTGCCGGTCGCATCTTTAAAATCAGTTTTCGTGGAAAACACGGCTTTACTTTGACGCGATATTCGGACCGTAGTCATGTTCTATGCCACTAAGGCGATACCTGTTATTTATTTTGGTTTCGTTCTCGACCGACAGGAGTTGCCCTTTAAGCTGTCAGCGACTACGCCATACTTTGCTTCGGCACACGTCAGAGCGCAGCCATAGTGTAAAAAAACACACAAACGCCGACGCAACGACAAAAGCGAAAGACAATAGCGCATTCATAGGTCTTGATGGTGTAGCCAGTGTTACACACGCACAGAAAGAACACCGACGCTCTGCTTGATTGACTTCGTTGGCTCGCGTCGGCTGCGCTCTACACTCTGAAAAAAAGAGGTTAGTACTTCCTCCATTGAAGGAGGAACTCGCCTGTCCAATATATTGCTCTATCAAAGGAGGAAATTTCCTTCTACAAAACGGGGAGGAAATTTACCCCCCTAAGAAAGGAGAAAAGTTGCCACCTATTTTTGCTTGTGGAGAACGAGTTCGTTCTCTCAGAAGGGAGGAAAATATCCACCTTTTTTCTCTCAATGGAGGAAAGTTTCTCCCCTCGTGTAATTAATATAGCTTCAACCAAATAGCGCTCCAACCGGCAAAAAAAAAAAAAAAAAGTAGAAGCGCTAATTTGTTTTTAATTAGCCTCGACTTTTCAACGCTACATGGTATACACATACATTCCTGAACACGCAGAATGAACGGAGCACAAGTAGAACACACCCCCACACAACAGTAACAACGCAGCCGACACCGCACTCCCGCCCGTCCCAACGTACACCAAAATCGCACTATCTCTATATATGGCAGTATTATTTTTGAATCCGACTTGGCCGGTGACTGCAATCATTCGTCGCGTAAACACGGAGAGCGGAGTAAATATTACTCGTACTTAACACATTATTCGAAATTTTCTCGTGGAATATCCCCCATCTCTTAATTCAACACCCTGAACAAAGCAAATGTAAATCACTAAGCTAATTAACTAAAATATAATAATTATTTTTTTAATAAGTTGGATGAATCATGTTGGCAACGCAGTGTTGGTGCTGAACATTGCAATGAAGCTATTGTTTGATTGCAGTGTTCAGTGCAGTGTACTTTACTTTCAGTTTTGGTGGGGTAATGAATCCTTTTAATTGTCGCACAAGTATTTTAATGGATTTTTCAAACTAACGATATTACTGGTTTTAACACCATTCCAACCGCGCTCGTTTCGCGAAACGAGATGAACCGCGCGATAATAGACCGCATAAAAAAAAATGCGACGTTTTTTGGGTTTTTTTTCTATTTTTTTTTTTTTTTTTTTTTGCGAGTGCATTATTTGATATGTAACAGGAGACGCAGCGCAGCACAAACTAAAAAAGCAGCGGTGAACCCTCGGCTGCGGTGAATCATCCATTCCTTGAAGCCCGCGGACCGCCCTGACTTCCCCACTTCGCCCCGCCACCAGAATGGAATGTCTTATGACCCTTTCTTCCAAGCGGACTCTTCCCGAATGCATAGTTGACCTTGCTTTGCGGATCCGTTGCTTCGTTCCTTCGCCGAATCGTCATTTGAGTGTCATTTCTTGTGCGGGGCTATGCTTTTTGAAAAAAGCGTGTTCCTGCCAGCCTGTTGTGGTCTCGATGTTGACGGACTACAACGTGTGTCGGGCGCAGCCGCTCGTCGCAACGCAGTGCTCGTTACTATCGACTGGATATGCTGTTCTGTTTTACACAGAACTGAAATAAACGCAGCACCGATTATTCTTCACTATATGGTACTACGCTTTATTTCAAGAGTATACGTTTCTCGCGGAGGTGAAGGGGGTAGGAACGTAGAGACGAGTCGACTCAAATGAAGGAGCGATCTTAACAGCTACGTATTCATGCAAAAAAAAACAAAAAAAAAAACATCAAGACGATTTATATTTGTGCGCTCTACTTGTCAATAAAGTTAAAGCAAATAGGCAGTCGAGCTGGTTAAGGATATATTACTATGATGACTTGTCCTGTAGCAAGTAACACGGCGAAAGTGGTCGTACTTGCCATGCCAGTGACAGACCGTCCCCTGTACTTATCGCAGCTGCAAGGTTTCATCCACCATGAGCAAGTGCAATCTCGAAGCGGGCACCAACGGCGTGATTCTCGCGAGACACACGCCGCGCTACGCTGCCTCTCTTTTTCTGTAAAACTAGCGTGCCTCCGCTAGCGCCCGCAGCTCCGCTTTTTCTCTCCTAGCACCGCGCATGGGCAGTAGTGGGATTGCTCTAGATGACGGTAACCAAGCCCTCAAGTTGCCGTCACCGTCATTGAGCATGTCTGCGGCGGCAGCGCGGTTCGACCGTCGCTGCTGCCGGGAACATGGGGGAGGAATTTTCGTCCCTTATTCAAGTGCCATCAGGTGACGCTGCATCTAAACCGGTGAAATGGAGGGACGGGGGCAATTTCCTCCCTTCCGTTGGTGACAGGGACGAATCTCGCTTTTTCCTCCATTTCCCCTCCTTTTCTTTTTTAGAGTGTAGCTTCGATAAAAGCATGTGCGTATACCGACATGAAAATCGCTCATTTAGAGCACTAGCCCAGTGGCGCACCAATTTGTTTTTGAGTGTGGGGGGGGGGGGGGGGCAGACCAGACCCCCCCCCCCCCCCCAGGGCCGGGGGGCGGTGCCCTTGGTATCCCTTGGGCGTCGCCGGACAGTGTTGGCCCTGCCCAGTGGCGGCTGTGTCAGGGGGGGGGGGGGGGGGGGGGGCAAAACACATGCCTTGTCCCCCACTCTGAGGACTGGGGGGCAAGCGCCTCCCTTGCACTCCCGGTTGGTAGTCCCATACACTATCAAAAATTGTCGAAGTTAATGAGCACCAATACCCTGTCAAACGAAAAATGACAAAGAGCGCCGACGCGGCGTTCCCGTCAACTCCGTTGCGCAATGTACACTGTTCGGTCATCTCTGAAGTATAACTTGGGTTACTTCATATCAAATCAATCCAAAAATATAGAAAAAAAAAAAAACAGAAAAACGCGGGCTGGTAAGTATTCTTTTAATTGGGATTTACCCGGAAAACTCTGAATTTCGAGGTCATTGCAAAAAGTATACAGCAAAAAAAAAAAAAACGGTGTTTTACAAATAAGCTTTATAAGAGCACAGGGTTAGTGGTCTTAAGGAGATTCCACTTCAGTTTCCTTTGCACTACAGAACTACTGACAAAATGGGTTTGCCTTTTAGCACGTCGAGGTCCCTTCAGGAAAACGGGTCATGGTGCCAGGACTTTATTATTCTTATTTCTTTTTTATTTTTAAAATATATGGGAGACTGCAAAAATAAACTCCGAATTTCTAAGAATTGGGAATCTAGCAATAATAAACTCAGATAAACCCAGAATTGTATACGAAAAATTGAGAGCCCTTCTACCCCGTGAAGAGGGAAGTCCAGCGAAGCCGGCGCTCTGGTGGGATTTGATATGTTCTGGTTTGGCGCCGCGGTGACATGCGTCGGCGCTCGACGCATGTCACCGCGGCTTTTCTTGCTCGATTATCGTCGGTGGCATTGGCTCGACGGCACCGGTTGAAACGACGTTGTTGCTCGCGTCGGCGCTCGACACGAGTAAGGTCTTCGTTGGGGGGAGCTTGGTAGGCACTCGAAGTTGTTGTTGCACTGGTGGCAGTGGCAACGGAGGTTTCGCGTTGGCGGCGTGCCTATTCTCGCTTCGGGGCGCGCCGACGCTCCTCGCACTCCCGCTGCTCCTCTTTGGAACGTACAACACGGGTGTGACCCATGTGAACCCATACAAAAATGTCGTATGGTCGGCTATAGAAAATTCTTTGTATGGTCGGCTTTAGCTATTTGGCCCAACTAGCTAAAGAATTTTCTATGACTGTCTTGAGGATTTTTTATGGTCGCCTTTATGGGCCTCTTTAGCTTTGTCTATGGCCCTATAGCTGTCCTGCCATAGCGCTCTTTAGCTCTACTAATGGTTGGCGAAAGACTTCTCTATGGCTTACCTATGGCTCTCTTTCGCCAGCAAACTCAAAAAAAAAAATTTTTACTAGAAGTTCCTCGACTTGTGAACGCCTACATGGTCGATATATACTCTCTCTATATATATATATATATATATATATATTATATATAATATAAATAAATAAATAAATAAGACAGACAGACAGTTGCTCATCACAGTCAAGTGTACCGCGTGTATGATTGCGTAAAAATGTACTGTCACGTGCAAAGCTTCCATCATGAAGAGTCTGAAGGTCAAGGTCTTCAAAACAGAGCTGTACCTACAAAAGCACCGGCGACCAATGTGTCTATCATACATAATATGAATAAACTTCCGCTGGACATTTTCTATTATATTGCTATAGGAAAAAGACAGAGTTCCAAATTACGGATGCAAACTCTAAACGCTGCCGGACAAGTGAACAATAAAGAGAGCGAATGCAGTGTGGTCTGTGAAATCTTCTTGTTAACCGCGATATAGCACCAAGACATCGTAGTGCCTGACTAGCTATGTTGAACACATGCAGGTGAAGATCCAGCCTAGAGTCCACTTCAACACCAAGGTCCCGTACAAGAGACACGCGCTGTATCTGACTTCCAGAGAGAATATAGTTGAACACGATGCACTCGTGTCTCCTGCTCATTGACAGAGCACGTGTCGTACGCTCAGACGTTGAAAATCCCATGGCCAGAAACATATTTTTCAAAGAACGCATATCGCGGTTAGAGAATCAGATTTGCGAAGTATGAAGACATGAAAGAAGCTGGTAGAAATGACTAAAAACGGAACCTCCTAAGATGTCCTGGCCTGACGTTTCTTTGAGAGACATAGTAAAACTACTTAACTTCCTCAAGTCAAGTTTTAGCAAACCGATAACTAGCGGAACTAACTACTAAAGTAAAATTATCTAAGTTCCTTAAGCCAACTCACTGTGCCAACAGACAGCGCATCCATTTCGGTAAAAAAAATAAGTAACCTAGCTGGATTGCCTTGCTCTTAGAAGTCACGCCTACTTCCAAGGCAGCCAACGTTTTGCAACGAGGCATCAACACTATCTAGCTCCTTCAATCCTTTTACCAAACTGGCAGCGATTCATTATTTAAAATACAGCTGAACTGCCTACTTTCTTCGAGCTTCGCTGCCTCATAGCAAAAACATCAGCTGACATCTTGAGGCTTCTCGTTAATTTGGTTTCGAGTGGAAACTAGTAACATGAATCTAGCCTGCTTTGAAGCAAAGCATTCGAAGACACTAGGCATGTTTTATAACATACAATGCTGGAGTGGAGAAGAAAGGCAACTGGCAGAGAAACCGAATGAAAATATTATGCACGAACTGTGCAGATGCTGCAGTTCCTGAAAACTTCTGGTCAAATAAGACGTAGTACGTCTGCAAATCAGGTTGATACTTTTGGCCGGCTTTCTGAAAGCGATTAGCATAAAATGGACAATACTCTCACATGTTTTCAAACCCGCTGATTGTTGAAATGTTGACTCTGATTGGAAAATATATATTTATCAATCAAGTTAACGTTGAGCGCACGTGCAAGGATCGCTTGTTGCCAACGGCGCTCAATGATCATTGGTTCTCACACTTGACAGAATGTGTTCAAACTCGTACAAAATTGCAAAAATTTGTATTCCACGGCATGTCGTTTAATTGCTGGAAATTACAAAGCGCACATGTTAGCTACGTGGAACTTTTATTCTCCGCATTATATATCAGCATTTTCTAGTGCACTGCAGCAGGGATACGTTAGTTTGATCATTGAAAATAGTATAGGAGGAATGTTCTACTGAAAATGATTTTGATGATAAGGAATATCCACGCTCTCGCACGCTCTTTAATTTCTTGTTAATGAATAATTATGACCGTTTCATGGACGTCTTAAAGTATTTTTGGTAAATATTTATGAGTATTATATCCAGGTATTAGTCTCAAAAGAAACACAGGTGCATAACGATGGTGTGCCTAATATATTTGTAAGAAGATTGCAATTATAAACAAAAATGGTTGCGGTCGAAAAATGTAGTTCTGACGAACGTGAGAAGAATATTAGGGAAGTAAATTCGGCATTATTTCTGCTCCAGCGTACGTTTAGCCCATTTAGTATATAAGCTCTTTAACTTCGAAAACCTAGTAGGGTGTTTTCAGGTTCGGCGGACTATGTCCGGTAACCATTATTAATTTTTACGAAAAATATATTTTGTAGACTCAATACCCATCAGAGCAAAACCAAAATCAAAAACAATTTGTTCTTGCGGAAAAAAAATTAGAAGCACACTCTCAGTGCGAAGCGCTTTCTGCGAATTGCGCGAATTTGGCATTTGAGTTACCTCCTTCCACCCAACCCCCCCCCCCCCCCCCCCCCAAAAAAAAAAAAAAAATGTTGTGCCTGCCGGTCTATAAATATTTACTAGAAAACTACGTGTAAGGAGGATTGACTCAAAATATTTATCATTCAGTATCGACGTTGTTAATTGCTAGAAAAAAATCGGAAACGTAGCGCATTCCGCAAAAATACCTACATTTTATTAATTTTTTCCCGCATCTGTAAATACCACAACTTTCAAACTTCGCCAGCGTGTTATCCTGTATCTTGCTAATATTGGTGCTAAATACGGTTGTCTCGGGCAGCGAAATAAATTTACGAGAAAAGCTCGAATGGGGTCATTTTAATAATCACAAGTTATTTTGAAAGTCAATTTAAAAAAATAGGCAAACTTCGACTTTTTTTAGCTCTCCCAGGTTAAGACCAATAATAGGTACTAACAGAGTCTGCAAACATATGCTGCATTATCTTTTTGTATTTGAAGTTATAAAGCTAGTAATATGACCAAATTGGGCTACCGCAGCACTGTGAATGGGGCATGTAGTTAAACATACATGACAAATCCATTATTTTTACAAAATGTACAAATGTTAGAGAGTGGTCAGAAGGAAACATATTAACGGCACAGAGGTGGACGGTGGTTTTAAAGTTAAAATGTTTAGTGCGTTTTTGTATAAGAGTCGCCAAAAAAGCGCGCTTCCCGGAGCGATCAAGAGGCACTCTCATGTAGCGTGCATCGCAGGGCATGTTTTCGATAGCCGGCGTGTAGAGTCTCTGTTTACGCCACATAAGGAAAACGACCGGAGCAGCTCCGCTTAACACATGTTTATTTCAGACGTCGAGGCATCCTAGCGCGCTCCACCTGGCCCTCCGGCGCGCGTAGCTGTAAACAGCGAAGCGCGCCGGCCGGGCCCGAGGGTCAGGTTTATTCCCTCCGTGCGCAGTCGCCTTCAGACGGATAGTAAAAACTCAGAACCGTTTGACACCACGGTATTGGACCGCGTTTTTGAAAAGATACCCACAGGCCGTACAAGGCAAAGAAAAAACTTTCAGCTTTTCTACTTTGGTGAAGAAGGAAGAGCAGCGGAGCTGTAGCTTCTGTTATCGCCGGTGGCTTTCCAGGCGAGCGATCTGCTCTTCTTTCGAAAGGGAATCGGAAGCGCTCGACGGACGCGGCGGTTGCGGACCCCACATTCGCGCTGCTGCGCACATCGCCGCACCTTGCGCACCTGGCCTTCTTTCCTCGAAGAAAGGGCACGCGGCCGACCTATCGAGAGTTTAAACTTCAAACCGAAACTGATAAGAGCGTGAGAAATAGCGCGCAAAACAGACGAGGGCGAAGAAGAAACACACGTGACGTGCTCGTCACGTGAGTTTCTTCTTCGTCTTCGCCTGTTTTCCGCGCTGTTTCCTACGACAAATTCCAATCAACTCACCCAACTATTTATTCTTCTATGATAGCTGGAAAGGTTGCCGCCATCTATGAGCGACGGCGGCAACCAGACTGGTTGCCTGCTTGCCGCCGTCGCTTATAGATGGCGGTAGCTCTACAGAGGCTCGTGTAGGTTTGTGTCGACATTTCTTTGGTACCGGACACGATCCTGGGGAACCTAGCCCTTAACAGCTCCGCTGTACACAATAAATACTGAAGGGTACCCGGTGCTTAAAATTGTTTTTACAATTCTTTTTCATCAGATGTTTATGAGATTTGTTGTAGCCGCTTTGCACTATACTGCTCACCGACGCTGGTAGAAGCGAGTCTTATTTTCGAAGTGGCTTCTTTGTAGACGCTCCCGTTCTTGATACCAGCCATTCGTGCGCAGTGGGTTGACGCGTGTGCTCTGCCAGAAGTGCCAGGATTGAATTCCAAGCACGGGCCGGACGGGATCCCAGTCTCTCGTTTTCATTTTCCTGAACACCTGCACATCAGGCCTTGGCAGGTAAATTAGTGCAACATTCGGTAATTTTGTCTTGAGGACGTCCACCATATCTGACGCACAATTAATAGCTGATGTGGCAGGCCCGCGAAGATTGAAAAGAGTTGCATGGTGTTTGACAAGGCATCCAATCACATCGCAGGTGTTCTTGCCATGCCCAGTAGCTGAATATAGCCATTTAACCGACTGGTACTTGGTTTTCGTGAGCTCGTGGGGGAGTTGATACCGGTTCTTAAAATGACTTGCCGCACCGCCACTGACGTACGTAACATGCGCGTACAGTGGAGGATTGTCCTCAAGCCACTCGTGGATTTTCGCAACGGCGTAGCCTGCATGGGCGGAATTGTGGCTGTTGTCATCACATGATAAGGGCGCAGCTACGCGTTCCTTTTCTAGTTGTCACCACGCATGTGAAGATCGAAACTTTCGTCTTTTTCCAGTGATAGGACTGAACGCTTTGAGGCAGTACTACTGTTTAGTTTTCTGAAAAATCAAAATGGAGCAGGACATTACCTTTCTCTAGGAATTTTTTTGCTTCACTCATCGTTTTGTCCTGCTCGCGTCGAATATATTCATGCTGCACCCATTTTCTCAAGCCCTCTCGAAGGTGTTCCACAAGTGTAGCAGGACCCACTTATTTTTTTATCAGCTCTCCTTTCTCTCAGGCTGCGTACAGCACATCATCATCATCTGGGACTCCCAGGCCGGTTGCAGTAAGAGTTTCAGCTGTTGGGCATGAGCTGCACTGGCTGAGGAAACACTTTGTAGATGGAATGTCGCAAATAGTCAATTCACGAATATCTTCAGCACTTCTTATTATTCCACTGTCTTTTTCTAAGGCACAAACACTTAGCTTGATTTTAGCGCAGTACGTGCACACGCAAACTCTGTGACAAGATACTCCACCCACTTTGACCTGAATGAGTAGAACCTGGTGAGCCCAATGGCCGTGTCCGGGTGAGCCGCCTTAAACAACCGGAAAGTTTCACGAATAGACTCATCAAACGTTTGAAACATATTATTTTTGTCCTTTTGAACTGATGTCAATAACGTCCTTCTTGTCCGGGCTTTGTTGGGAGCAGTTGAGTTCATCTTTAGTGTAGTAATTCAGTGCCGCTTGAACATCCTCTTGGCTCAGCCTCATTCTTGTGTAGGGGTCAAAAATCGACCACACTCCGAGAGTCTCTTGGTTCTTCCTTGCTTTTTGGATCAGGTGGCGAGTTGCTGAAGGAATCATCTTTTGGATTTTTTTTCTGGGAGAGATTCCTCGGGTTCGGGAGACGGCATCATTCTTGGTAGGATTTAGAAGATTCGAACGCATATCTCAGGTTGCTGAACGACTCCGGGCAGATGTTACAGCTTTGTGCTGAGGCTCCAGGCTCATCAATGACTCCATACGCTGCAGTGAGGCTTGATGAAAGTTTCTTAACAAGAACGCTCTCGATCTCCCTCTTCTTCCGCCTTGCGTAAGGCTTCCGACATTGCGATATTTCTGTTGACTGATGTGATATTTCTGTTGACTGAATGAATCTCTTGAGATTCCCGACGGCTGCTTCCTGAAGGACAAAAATTTCGTCAGGCTCTGATGTCTCTGGGGATTCTTTGGCGAGTTTCTTGGAGCGGCTGAAGCAGTTCTGACACAAAACGCCGGCATCTCGGATGGAGCGAGCTGCTTCTGGCATATGTTTCTTCAACAAAGTTATGTCCAACTCCTTCACACTGCGAAAGTTTCTTTGATATTCGATGTTTTTACTTGTGCCTGTTGAGATAGTCAGCGCAGAACACTCGCTTTGAGCTGTACGATTCAGCCATTGAAACGCGGGGAGCACATAGGCGAGTGCATTTTCTGCGACTCTTATACAAAAACTTACAAGGAAGTCTCACTTTCAAACCGCCGTCTGCCTTTGTGCCGTCAATTTATTTCTTTTGACCACCCTCGAGCATTTTTACACTTCGTAAAATTAATGAATTCGTCATCTATAGGTATCTACACGCCCTGTTCATGGTGCTGCGGTAGCCTCAATTTGGTTATATTTCTAACTTTATAACTTAAAATACACAAAACTAATGAAAGACGTTTCAGCAGATCTGTTAGTACCTATCAATGGCCTAATGTGGAAGAGTTAAAAAAGAAATCACAGATGTCTTTTTTTGTTTAACTGAGTTTTAAAATAACTGGTAATTATTAAAATGACCCCATTTGAGCGTTTCTCATAAATTTACTTCACTGCCCCGGAAACTCATATTTGACGCCAATATTAACGACATAGAGGATAACATGGTGGCAAAGGTTGAAAGTTCTGGTATGTATAAAATCAGTGAAATGAATTAAGAAAAATAAGTATTTTTGCGGAATGAGCCATGTTTGCGTTTTTTTTTCTAGAAATTAACAATGTCGGTGCTTAACGATAAATATTCTTAGTGAATTCTCTTTGTACGTAGTTTTTCAGTAAATATTTCTAGACCGGCAGTCACGACAGTTTTTTCGGGAGACGTGACTCGAATGCCAACTTCGCGCCATTCGCAGAAAGCGCCTTGGACTGAGAGTACTTCTAAATTTTTTTCGCAAGGGCAATTTGTTTTTCGCAAAAGTGATTTCGGTTTTTTTCTGATCGGCACTGAGTTTACAAAATACATTTTTTCATAAAAATTAAAGTGGCCATCGGACATGGTCGGCCGAACTTCTCTGAAAACACCTATAGTGAAAGTTGTATAGTACGTTGTAAAACAAATAAGCAGTGTTTTGTGTTTGCCAGTGCTTTTTCAGCATCTTTACTGTGTGTATTTATGAACCCCTCATTGGTCAAAAATAAAACGATCACGTTCTACGTTCCAGTTGTTTTTCTGTTAAAGTCGGGTTTTTGGCAGCTTATATTTGGGCATGACAGTGGCAACTATAAGCCACTGATGCTTAGTAAGGGTATCTAGTGAACAAATCTGCAGAACAATTACGGAATAGTGTGCCGATCGTCACTTTCTTTCCTTATGTATATGGTAGTGTGGAATTTCTGTAAGATTCTGAATATGGCTATGACTAACAATGTTATATTGGACAATGCATTACTAGTTTTCCCTTACCTTAAGGTTTGAAGTTCGGTTCGGATGCGCCTTTGAGTGACCCAGAAAAACTTGGTTTGATTTTGGCCCAAACCTGTCTTCGAATGAATGCCCGTGCATTTATTCCTATAATCTTACAGCTAGATTTTTTTTTTTACATTGTGCACAGAACTTAAACCGTATCAGTCAACTTCTGGGGAACAAAGAGAAGGCATTCAAAATATAGGCGCGAACGTTATCTATCCAGCACGGCGGACATCAGCTAGAGAGTATAAAAGGAATAGCGAGCACATTAATTCCTAAATTTTCTGAGTCGCTCTTTTTTGTTTAATATTTGCTTTAACTAGCACATCCCTGTTAGAAGTTTCTTCCCCATCGTTAAACTACGCCGTAGCAGTTGTTACAATTCAGACAATCAGATCCTGCTCTGCGCAATTTGGCGAAATGTCTGTGTTCCTATCGCCATACCTGAACTGACACAGAAGGAGCGCAGAAAGCAGGGTGCCCGAGCAGACAGCAGAGTAGAGTGCGCCTCTTGTGCAGCCACGTAGTGGCGTAACCCTTATCGGCTCGCTGTCTAACCAGCTACCCGCTTCGTTGCGGAGGTTGACGTCGCCTCCGGATGGAACTTCATCCGCTCATTTTGCATCTTGTTTTGGTTTCTACGGCCTAACTTTGCGAGAAGATAGCGTGGAGCAGAATTTTGTTCCTGAAGTTCTAGAACTGCTACGGCATATTTTAACGACGGGCATAAATTTTCGAATTCAAATGTGCCAGCTGAAGCGAATAATTAAAGATTTTAATTATCGAATTTAGGTAATTATTTTGATAATTATCACCTTACACTCTCTAGCTGGTGCCCGTCGCGAGGGATAACGTTATTCCAAAGGAATCGTTCTTTATTTGTAGTATCCGTTTCTAATTATTTTTCGTCATAGGGAAAAAAAAACTGTATGACCGAACCAAGTGTTATTTTTTTTTTTTGGCAGGGGTGTTGATTTCACATTGTCTTCTAGGTTTAATTGGGAAAAGCGTGGCCAGTATAACGCGAATGTAGTTCCAGTAATTCCACACTTTTTATCTGATGCAGGCTAACGGACTCCAGATTAAAGATCACAAGGTATCCTGCAGAAATTGCAAGGTACACAATGCTTGGGCATGCTAAAGAGACTCCCAGTCGTGAAAGGTTGGTTTCGAAGATTTTTGCTAATTCGTGTCCTTTATCTGTTCGTTGTTTTTGGTTCGTACAGTAATTATTTACCGTCAGGTTGTCTTTATTACAAGTTGCATTGTTCCCATTATTTTAGCCTGATCATGTTATTGTTTCGAGTTTTACCAATTATTACAATCCACAAAAATCATTCTATCTCCTCGTGAGACATCACAAACTTTTTATATCAAGTGCATGACATGTTGAATTATTCCAGGGTAACCTCTTTCATATCATTTTGGTTCTAGTAATCTGTAATGTTGTCAACTTTTTTGCGAGCTTAGTGGTTCGTGAAAACTGAACTTTGCGAGACGTACGACTCAAAAATCCCACAAGCTCCTTTGTAATGTGGCAAACTTTTGATTAACCTTCAACCTACCGTTCTCCGGATGCACAAAAAGCAAAGCAGCGCTCACTTTCGCCTTGCCCGGTGTACTTCGTCAACAACGTCCTCAATCTCATGTTTTAAAAAAACATCTGTGTATGACATGCTGCGGTAGGACCCAAGGGATTTGTAGCAAGGCACAAGCGATTTTAGAGTACAAAATGCTTGTGACCGCCTTTATTGTGGTCACAAGCAAAAAGAAGAAAAAAATGTTAATTAGTGTTACTATTTGTAGCCACGATCTTCAGAATGCTCATCGACTACCCAATGACCCGTAGGATCGTAAGATCGCAGCTGGCAGCGGGTAATTTGCTTTCGCTGGAAAATAGAAAGGTGTTTGTAGTAGTTACTGTCATGAACTCGCAGACGCGCCAATGCTCATAACATTGAGATACATTTTAGCAGAAGTCGTCTGCGACGTGGTAGTATAAAGATTTTTTAGGTAGCTGTGACCGATTGCTTATTTTACTTCAAAAATACGATTGAAAGAAATTCCCATACAGAGCATCTGGTCCTGTTGTGTTATATGCATTGCATATGCTACCAATTTGTACGTTACCGCATTCATGGTATCGATAATAAGCGGAATGGGGCAACTTAATATTGTTTGCATATTGTTTTCATTTCAACCGATTTCTTCGCTTGATCCGTTGATTCGTTTTGTTTAGAATTAAAGGTGAATCGCTAATATTGCGAAAATTAGATACACACAAGTATAGGTCGTATACAGTACTTGAAATGAAAAAAAAGGAAACATATTGGGCTGTAAATGAAACAAAAATATGAGCACTTGTCAGATAAAGAAGAATGAAAAAAAGCTCAGTATGATCTATAGGCATTCGCTTGACAAGAAAAACACTTTTCATGTCTGGTGGAGCTTTTCTTTGTTTTTTTTTCTTTGTAATAAGCTCTCGTCGAATGATGCATTATAATATGATATAACTAGAGCCGCAGAATTGGATGTTGGTTTCCTGCTCACACACTTTTTTGTTGCCATGACGTTTCGGTCTGGTCTTGCTTTGTATTGCAGTGAACATTGATACTTCAGTGTGACTTGGTACCTCTTATCGTGTCAACATGTCATTTTTGCGTATGGGGGCTTTTGATTAATACACTTTTTGTGGACAGGTAACCACTTTATTAAGATGACTTCC
This sequence comes from Ixodes scapularis, assembly GCF_016920785.2. Classification (NCBI taxonomy): domain Eukaryota; kingdom Metazoa; phylum Arthropoda; class Arachnida; order Ixodida; family Ixodidae; genus Ixodes; species Ixodes scapularis. The sequence continues at coordinate 97,897,601 of NW_024609857.1, forward strand.
ACAGGTTATGCTTCATATTTCTGTGTTTTTAGGCAGATACCTTAAACACGTTCTTCAGGCTATAAATCCATAACAAAGTATTTCATATAGATATCAGAACAAGCATTTGTAAAGTGACAAAAATACGATCTTACCTGAAATTAGGAAGTTTTACGCACGGGCGTGTGGGCCATGTGGTATACCTAGGTGTGCTTTCTGGTTATCACGATTACTACATTATCTACTTACTATTACATCATTTACTTACTACTTACACGGAATTACTTTCACAGGTTCAAGCTTCTCAGTAGTAGAAGGTCACGCTACAAAAGTGATGGACTCAACAGTGTCGACTATGAGAGGAAAGAGCTTGTGCTCAAGAATCTATACACTTGGATTTTGGTTGACTTAAAAGCCCCAAAATGACGACCAGGCTTTTACGAACTCCCCCAGTGATTTTAAGATCTCCGCGTGTTAAGGACGCCAAAGCGTGCGGAATGTATGTACCCAAGATCTTCGAAAATTTGAAGTGCTGCAGACCTGTATTTCCCTCCAGAACCGGGACAGCCGCCTCGTGCCACATTCAGGTCAGCTGAGTGTGGAGTCAAATAAATTGAGTCTTTACTTCAGAACAGTACAAGGTGCCTAAATGGCCATATTTTCAATAGTGCTGCAGCTCTGCCTGTACACACCAACAGGTAAAACATAAAATAAAGAAGAAGGAAAGCATGCAGGCTGATTTTTGTGAGCCAAACGCCTTCCACCCTACAATTTAAAGTTTTGTAGAAAGCGAAGCTTTCCAGAAGTTACGCTGTCGTTTCTCGTGTGTGAGCCTCTTGTAGTCTTATTCTATTTTGCACATTATGTTTCACTGGGGCTACCTGGCATCACATAAAGCTTCTTGGTTTAACCAAAACTTAGTTTTTTTTTATTGAATTTTGGAGAGTCTGAAAATAACTTCGACGTCACGGAGAGATGTAATGTACAGTCACGATCAGAAGTAATTGGAACACGGGAGCGGTGGCCCAACTGCATTGCAGCGCGATCTATCCGCGCTCGTAGAAACTGACAGGAGACTAAGCGCATGCGTTCATGCCGGCGCCGACAGTCCCTCTGCACCGCTCTATCTATTTCTTTTACCGGAGATCAAGATAATCCTTTGCTGCTTCTCAGATACGACACGTGATGGCGCTGATAGCGTCCGACAGCGTTACGAGGACACTCCCTGCGAGCGCGAACTGAGGAAACGGTGCACTATCAGAATCATCTGAAGCAGATCGGTGCTGGTTCAATGACGCGGCAAACGCTAATGGCGTGACGCATCGCTACGTAAAAAAAATATCTTTACATTGTTCTCGAGTAGATAGCAACGCCAGCTGCAGAAAATGACCCGCGAAGTTGACAAAGGCTATAAGTTCCAAGCAACGAACCGCGTTTATACTTTATTTTTGTCGAGATAAGATATTAGAGAGCATATTTTAATGGGACAGCAATCTTTCTGTTTCTGTCTGCACCAAGATGCCTTCAAGGGTGGAAAGCGTGCCCGATATCTGCTTGCAGCGCCATCGGGCACGTAGCGTTGCGTCCCAGAAGCGATAAGGAACGATTAGAACCTCCGGTAAAGGAATAGATCGAGAGGAGCAGAGGGGCCATCGGCGCCGGCATGCACGCATGCGCGTACTCTCCTATCACTTCCCACGAGCGGGGCTAGATTGCGCTGCAATGCAGTTGGGCCACCGCTCCCGTGTTCCAATTACTTCTGATCGTGACTGTACGTCCTGTGCCCGCTAAACTTGGCGAAAGAGTTTTCCGCTAATTTTAGCGGGAAATGATTTCTCTGGAGTTTTATTTATTTATTTCATAATCTAAATAACGAATTCTTCGTTTCCAGGAGTTTGGCGGGGGTCTATGCATTTTATTGTTTATTTTGAACGGAGGTGCTTTTTGGCAATACATATAGTCTCACAGACAGATGTTGCGTTATAATCAGATGCAACGTCTCGAACAGTGTTGCGGAGTCGCCACTACGGAATTGCAGTGATTTCGGAATGATTCCGTAATTTCGCGACCCCGGAATGGAATGGGAAAGGAATGGCGGCAGTGCTGGGAAGAATGAAATTGGAATAGAATTTGATGCCTTTTGCCCGGAATGAAGTGGGAATGGTATGGGCTCGGTTCTTATGCGAGTTGTGTGGATTGTCATCTAGGGCCTACGAGCTTTTGGCGCAAAAGACTACTTCCATAAACCCCTGCATGAAACACTGCGCGCGTTGCACTCTGGGAACTATTTTTGGTCCCTAAACTAACCTAAATGGCCAGGCTCTGAAGCTTCAGCACAAGCCCGAGACGTATAGCTTGTCTTAACATATGCTTGTTGTATTTTTGTACTCGAGCCTTTTTGTTAGTATATTTCGAGTTATGGTGTGCGAGCCAGTGCTGGGAATCGCGACGCTGCGAAGCTCGGGAATCTTGCTTGTATACGAGTCAACAAGCTGCAAAAAGCAATAGGTATGCATACATCGAGCTCGCGCCTTTACATTAGTGTTGCTTGTCAGGAAGTTAGTTTGTTTTGCGCGTCCATAGAAGAAATATAACTTTTTGCAATTACTGTTTTTCTTAATACGCCTGAGTATGCGAGGTAAAACTCGGAGGCGCCATTGAAAAGCTCAAATCGAACACATTTTTTATCTCTTATCTGCACCAGCCCGCAGCACTGCACGAAGCGAAGACCTCACCCGCTTGCATTCCACTAATATTCAACATCGCGTATCCGGATAAAGTTATCCTGCAATCATATAGGCACATTCGCACATACAAACCGTTTTAAGAAAGCAAAAGTCGAGCACTTGTGTTTGGAATGTCGCACTGTTCGCCGCAAGTGCGCCGAACGGGCGTGAACGTTCTCTATGCGATGCGCCAAACAAACGAAATAATTCAAAGCGCATTTGATGGTTGCTACTGGCCATAATATTTTGTATGTGTTTGTATTCTTCCTGACTGAGTATGCCGAGATAATTCCAGGCACACCGTTCAGACACAGATCTTGGGCGTCAGTAAGAGCTCGTCCAAAAATGGCTTAGCGAGGAGTAGGGGGCGCTTCTTAGGGCCTCCGTCGTAGCTAGCCAATCTCAGCGTTTGCGAAAACTTAACCTCCTATCAGCATAACATTTGAGTGGGAGATATACGAAGACAGGAGGAAAACATCATAGTAACTTCTGTGCAGTACTGAGGTCGAATTTAATGCGTTTCCTTAAAAGTTCATGCGTCAACGCTGCGCTCAATTTTGATGCACCCGTGAGGATGCGGCTTGTTTTTTTCCCAATGAAGTAGAAGAAGCGGACGTTTGGAAAACAAAATACATATAGGCTTAAAGTGACCAAACTTCAGATGTAGTTCACTGGTACTAGACGGGATTATTGAAATTAAGCTCAAAGATGCAATCGTGGGGTGAGGTGACTGAGCCACGTCTTACTACGTTTGAATACGCACGCACAATATCCGGCGTTTCGGGAACCAAGGAAAGTGCCCCGGTCTTTGTTTTGTATCGCTCTAGAATGAGTGTATTGTACATTTGTGAAAAGTCAGATAATCAAAAATGCAAGCAGCGGATTCGGTCACGGCGTGATGGCATAAAATGAAGCTGCTCAGTCGAAACCGAAACTGAGTGGCCAACTAGCTCCCACAGAGCACTGCGTGGTATTTTGCCGCGATGGGGCGCTTCGATTTTGGAAGAAGTCGATTCACTAGCGCATGGTAAGTGGCTCTTGAAACATCATCATTGTAATGTAGGTGACTAAGGGCTTGATTGTCTCACTGGCTAATCCTCCTTCGAGGATGAATAACGCGCCCTCGGTGAAGCAACCAAAACTGATTAGTTGTAGACAGACAAGGTCTCTTTCTCGGCGCCGCAAGACGCACTAAAGCGGCTTTTGTAATCACGCGCGATTAGGATCTTGCTTTTGACCTGGATGTCGACCCGAACCAGAACAAAAAACCGGAACAAAACCGTTATTTTTAACTAAACCGTAACAAAACCTATAACTTAAATCAAGAATTTTATTTTGAAAACAAACCGCAACGGAACCGTAATTTCATGTGATATGGTTTCCGGTTCATTGGAAACGATTTTGCGTAGTCCAATGTGAGCCTCGCCTTTTTGCGGGTGATGGTGCGAATCCATTTAAATATTCGTGACGAGGGCGTCAGCGGCTCAGACTTGACTAAACAAACGGCAGCGACGACATGGAGACACCTCAAGGTGCAGCGCGAATTGGCGTCGGCGAGGAGGCGTACACTTCTATAGTTTGTTTCACACTACCATGGACCGCAAAGGACGCCGCGAGCCACCCGAACCAATTCATTGCTCGGAGGGTGTCACGTGTCCTTCCTGTTGGGCGGAGAGACGCCGGGAGCGCAAAGTCGCGAGACAAGCTCCGAACTATGGATTGGCTGGTGTAGGTTGTATCGTCCTTCGCAGTGCAGAGCCTTTTATACTGGGAGAGTTCGGCGGGTGGGAGGGGCTTACGGCCCGCTAGGTCTAGCGGACTCAGCGGGCGCCGCTTCCGCCATGATGTGCCTCCCGGCGAGTGGGTCCCCATTCACATGCGATGCATACACGTGTAGGTTTTGCCGTTTGCGCTTTTGTTGGCGTAAGAGAAAGTCGACAAATCAAGCCTTTTGTTACGTTAATCATACGTTAATCATACACTTACCTCGCACAATCGAGAACTCGGCTTCCAGTCAGCCCTTCTTGGTTTCCCAGATCTTGTGCCTTGCGCGGTTTTCTTTTCCTTGCGGGAACCGGTACATCCTGAACCCCTTTTTCGCGTTGTTCGAGCACCCAACGGCACTGCAGCCCCCCATTTCTTTTTCATCTAACCTCTGGCAGAGCGCAGCGCAGAACGATCATTTTCATCGTCGTCTCTCGCTCCATGGACTCTAGCGAGCCGACTGCCGGCTCGAGTCAGTAGGGCAAACGGGTTTTATCAGCCGCCACCAGCCTTACACCAAACAAGGGTGAAGCTTGCAATTTAAGGTTATAATTATAATGCAATTAAATGCAAAGGTGCAATCAAGCTAGACGGCAAGGCACATCATGGCGGATGCGCACAGTTGCCAGACTGTTTCATCAGTGCTGCCAGACCGGCGGCTGGATCAAAGAACCGCCGAACTCTCCCAGTATAAAAGGCTCTGTCGCAGTGAAAAGGAATATGACTATGCCGAAAGAAAAGACATTCTTTGTGTGTATTTTCTTTTCTTGCTGCTAAGCAATATTCCTCAAAGAAGGAGGAAGTGAACATGGACATCAAATTAAAAGCTCCGAATCTCACAGCGGAGGTAGACGCTGTTACTGAGAATGCGCACCGCTAGCTTTGTCTTCACAATTCCAGGAATCATTTCGGGAGGCCGTAAGCTAGCGGGATGGCGGGTGTGGTTGAAGCTTTCGGTGCCTTGTCACCTTAAAGTTGAAAGGAATGCACCTACACTCTTTCTCTTAAATACAATATTTAAAATACGATATTTTATTTTTACAAGGACTACCATAAAACGGGAGTATGATAAATAAAGAGTAGTGTAGAAGAACCTTGTTTCAAAAAAATATCAAAATTGTTTTTATTGTTTTCTGGATAACTGTGCGGAAAAAGTCATTTGTAACGTAACGAGTAAAGTAATCCGTTACTTTTCTGCGCAAGTAATTTGCAACGGTAATCCATTGCATTTGAGGCTCGGTAATTTGTAATTGCAATCCATTACATTTTTCAAGTAACTAGCAGAAATCTGGCTAGCGCACACCAACTCGGAGCACGTGGACCGAAAGCTCGCGCTGTAGAACCCAGGGATTCCGGGTTCAATCCCCACCGCTGTCCGTTTCGATCTGGACAAGCATCGTACAGGCGTGCGTTCGTGTACACTAATGCGTGATGCACGTCAAAGACCTCAGGCTAGCGGTTGTACTGCACTGGGCTAAAAGCCAGCAGCAGAAACCACTGCTGTTTGTTGTCTATAAATTGCGATAGCATTTGTTTAGGACCTCAAAGACGGCGTCTAAGGCGACGTCAAGGACGACGTCCTAGAGGACTACATCAAGGACGGCATCTAGGACGACCTCTAGGGCAATCCTAGGACGAACTCCAGGACGACGTCTAGAACGAACTCTAGGGCGATATTAAGGACGATGTTTTTGGACGACCTCAATGACGACGTCGAGGATGACGTCCTCGAGAACGACGTCAAAGGCAGTCTAGGACAACCTCGAGGACGACCTCTAAAATGATTTCACGGACGACCCCTCGAACGTAGCATATTTATCCGGACCGAAATACCTCGTTTCATTATTCCTCATGGACTCGGTTGCAAGAGTTTAGAGAAGACTTTCAATCCACGTTATGTTTCGGTATCTTTTATGCTTCGAGAAAACAAAACAAAAAGAAGGAAGACCAGCGAAGCTGTACTATGGTGGGAATGATGGAATGATGTAATGGCCGGCCGCGAGTCGGCAAGCCAGAGTGGAAAGGCTGGAAAGATTGCCGCCGTCGCTCATAGATGGCAGTAGCTGTCCGGAGTTCTGTGTCATCATTTGTTTGCTGGCGGACACAATACTGGGGAAACTAGTCGTTAACAGCTCCGCTGTAAAACACCTGTAAGTCAGTTTCTTGTCAATTTCCCCACCCTGCACTCTCCAGGCCTGTCAGTCAAAAGCTAGATATTTCGTTTGAAGGGTACCTCTTCCTAACAGATGGTTAGGGGACACGTTGTCTCATCATTGTACATTGCAATCCACTTATAACGATAAGAAGAAAACCCGAAAAGAATCGTTATAGCCGATCACCATTGCTTCTCGACTAGAAACTGATCGAAAGCAGTACATCGTGATATGTTGTATTGTCATATCTGTATTATACTGTATCCAAATACCAGGTGTACAACTGAAGCTTCAATCTAAATTTTGCATAAATATTGAAACATTGTCTGTACCGGAATGTAAAAATACACATACAAAATCCATTTATTAAATGCTATCGCAAAACATTTGTAGCGCGATACTGCCCAACTTCGCAACTTAAAATGCACACAAGCGATTAGTACTTCTGAAATATATTTACCATAATAAAAAAAAAATTAAAAGAACGTAGTTTCATGCACGACCTACTTTATACTTACGACCACTCCATCTAGAAACACTCTAGCACGCACCTCCCGGAGGACCTAGTTTCAGCGGCGCCTCGTGGCGGGTTTGGAACTCGGTAGTTTTGTTTCGTCTTTTTCCGCGCTGCATCAGGTTGTGTTGACCTCTATGGTGTTGGCGGCGCGCGCGCGCACCCAATACCATCTGGCGTTTGCTGGGAAAACTAAAAAGAAAAGCAAACTAATTAACGAATGGGACTCCTTCAGTATCCTTTTCATAAAGAAAAACATTTTACAGCGTGAATGCGCTTGAAACCAGAAAGCGCGATCAGCTGGCACGCACCCACGGATAGCAGACGAACCCGACGAGGTAGGAGGACCGAGTTTTTGTGCCGCCTAGTGAGAACGCCTCTCACTACGCGGCGCTAAAACTCGGCCCTCAGCAGGCACCTTTACGCGTCTTTCAACTTTATCATAGCTCCCATCCTCTGCTGTGGTAATACGCTGAGCAGCAGTCTCCTCGCTGAGGCTCGAGGTGGCACCTTGCGTACCCGCCTGTATCGACGAAAGTACGACAGCAACGTGACCAACACACTGGAAGAAACTATACACCACTTGGTTCTTGAGTGTCCGGTACTCACACCGGCAGCAGACTTCGGCGCTCGCATGGAGCAAGCCCTCGGGTTGCGCAGTACATTGTTGAAATTGAACTAGTGGATACACTTCCCTTTCTGACTTTTTTTTTGCGTGCCTGTTTAGTAGACGCCCGATTCAAAGGAATCGCCGCATAAATACATATATACGTACAGACGGGAGCAGGCTCTTCCATAGGGAGCGCTCAGATTAAGTGGTCGTAAGTATAGAGTCGGTCGTGGTTTCATGAGGTCTTTGTAAAATCAGTTCTTTTGTGAGTGCGTCTTTCTTAAGTAGTCTCACATATGACAAGCTGGAATTCCTTGAATCTTGTGTGATACGAAAGAGAATAAGAAGAACCATCAGCTACTTAGGGAAAAATGCTTTCAGAGTAGTATACTACGTTTCAGCTTAAAGGGATACTACAACGAAATTTCGGCCCTCATTTTTTGGTCTATATGAGTTCAAAGGAGCAGTATCACATCGAACATACCAATATTTTGTTTAAAAAGTCTCGAAAAGGAATTTTAAAACGAATTAAACGATTAGCAAAGAGCACCTGGTGGATGTCGCTAACGTCTCGCTTGTAATGCCCGTCTAGGAACCTTGACGGCTAGTGACGGAGGTTGTCTCGCCTCCGGCCACGACAAGAGAAGAGGGGAAGGAGGAACTCCCCTCTTCCCGAGAATGCCTTTTGTGTGTCGCAGAAGTCGCTATTGTTCCCCTACAAGGTTATAGAATATTAACCCGTCACTCAAAATTCGTACAAAAGCAGCCGCTTCGGTGGCTGGAACGACTAGGCCACCCTCTCGACGTCAGCCACGCCGTAGCTTTCCTCGTCCCGAGACGACCTACGTCACGATTGCGTTGGATGTCACGTGGTCTCCGCTGGGCCTTCTCCGAGCGCTTGCCAGCAGGGTTGGGCAGTATCGCGATACAAATGTATCGCGATAGTATTTCAGAAATACATTTTGTATCTGTATTTCTGTATCGCAATACATTTTTTCACCAGTATCTGTATTTCTGTATCGGAATACATATTTAATGTTCCTTTGTATTGCAATACAATCAGGGTGAAATGTATTTCGTTACATTTCTTAAAAAATATTCCCCCCCCCCCAAAAAAAAAAAAAAAATCAAACGCATTTTTTTTTACTTTTGAGGGCATTAGGGTTAAGGTGGTGCTGGGGAATTGTTACCATGCTGACCAAGGTTCCTTCCGATTCTCCAAACTATTTTCCGATGCGTTTTCTTCTCCCTTCTGAGAAGTGATGCGTAGTCGGGGACTCGAACCAAGTGGCGTGCCAGGAGTGGAGTCAGAGCATCTTCTGTCGCAGGCCCTTAGGTAGGAATTTCTTGAGTTATTATTTGCTGACATTCAATGCCAGCTGCCAACCGTCTCTCTTGCCCTCGCGTACGCAGTACACCCGGTTGGCAAAGCTGAGTTACAGTCCGTTGCAGCAAGAGCCTGGCGGTGGTTAACTTGAAATAGTAGGATGACTCACGCAGGGAAGTTCAACACATATTCCAATGCGCCTGCGGCTGCGCCCGTAATATTGCACGGCTCAAGGGTACGTCATCAGCCGACGTGAAAGTAACCCGCTGCTCTGGTGATCCGAAACCCAGGAAGGAAGTCAGACGTGGCCTCGCTGCGCCGACCGAGACTTCGTACACCTGCGACTCGTCCCGAGCTCACTGTTTCTCGGAGAGCTCGCACTTGTGCCGGCAATATCGGGTCGCAATCCACGTGGTCTTTATTTGGAGTATGCAAGACAAAACTTGAGGACTGCAATCCATGCGTCGGTGGCAGAGAATCAACAGGAAAGCCTGTACAACAGGGATGCCATCGTATCGTTTTGTCAGCCGTAAGAGAAGATAAGACAGGTGTTCCAGGATGCTTCAGGTAGTCCACTATTCTCGAAAAATCGAAATGGCACTGCCTGCTCGATCTTCAACGAGGTAACCTACAACGGGAGTACGTATTGTCTTTTCATACAGCAGCGTGGTAAACTTTCATGTTCAAGGCCACACCTACAGATAAAGAATGCCAGTTCATTCCACCGTGACGTCATGTGATAAATGTTGACAGGGGCGTCCTTATTGGACAGGGGCGTGGTGATTTAGGGTGACATATAATTTATTTAGATGTCGAAGTATTTTCGCATCCCTCATCAGACAGACAGGATGTCAGGGAAGGAACCGTTTCAGTCCTTGATGGAACTTTTTTTTTTAGCCCATTGAATACTCCTCGTCGTCCGAAATCACAACCTTCAAGGCAAATATCCAAGCCTACGGTAAAGTAATTTCAGGATCAAAAGCTTCAACCTCCAACTTCAAGCTTCATCTTATTTGGCGTCTCAAACAAATTTTAAAAATGTATTGCAGTATTAGTATTTCTGTATTTGTATTTCTGCCCTCCCTAAAATGTATTCCTCTATTTGTATTTCCAAATACTTTTTGCCTTTTTTTTAAATGTATTTCCGATACGTATCGCCGATAAACTTTTACAGATATATCAGTATCAGTATCTTAGCTGCTATTTTAATGTATCCCAGTATTTGTATTTCCAAATACATTTTTCAGAATTTCTGCCCAACCCTGCTTGCCAGAGTGGGACGTTTATAACGAAAAATACAGCCACCAGGCTCAAAATACAAACGTGCGATTGTCATTTACGGATATTGTAGATCATATTCAACCTATTTTCGAACACGACGGGAGTATTTCGAATTTCGTTGAAGTATCCCTTTAAAGGGGCCCTGCAATCATAATCAAGCGTCTACCTCTTTTGCGGTTTCCACATCTGTTAGGGTTCGGCCAAGCCAGCGGGCACGGAGAGAGTCACTAAATATCAGTGCGTCATATTTTAATCGGACGACGCAGAAACCTCCTTCACCGTCGGGGGCGACCGGTGGTGTCGAAATCGCGCGAAATGTGACTGACGTCTTTGGTCCTGGGATTAATACTGGTCAGAGCCGCTAAAAGCTTATTTTTAGTCGAAATACAAAATATAAGTGGCCCGAGCCGTTTCAATTATTTACAAAAGTAGTTTTTGTTCAGTATATTAGACCAGAAAAGAAACAAATGCAGTTTATAAAGTACGAAAACAAGAAATGACCCGTCAACGTACCCGCCACCAAGCGGTGGAAAAGGCGGCGCATACTAGAAAAGTGCAGTGGGATCAGGAACCGGCGAGCGGCGAGCCTAGAAAGGTCCCGGATGTACGCGGTGGCGCTGCAGACGAGGATCCGACCGGTTCCGAGCGTTCCGAGGCCTTTGGTGAGCAGCTTTTGCTTACGGTTTGGCCCTTTGGCGATATGGCAGCGCGAAGTGGCTCCCGTTCTGAACTGATCTTTACCCCGTGTTTGCTGTCGTTTGTGGCCAATGAAGTGTCATGCCGAGTTAGTGTTTAAACGCGCTGCAAATGCAATGCGAGCTGCCCTGGCTGCCCGCTTCATACAGCCTATCCAAAACATGCTTTAGTGGCGCGCCCTCTCGAGCCGTCGACACGGAGTGCGGCAGCCGGGAGCGCTCACTGACCTCACTAACCCTTCTCTAGTTCACGGCCCCTCAAGTGACCAAGGACGTCATGAAGGAGGTTATTTTTTGCTTGTTCTTGTAATTTTGATTTGCTTATAACTTTTAAAATAAAGCGAAATGTGAGAAACGAAAAGTTTCATTAAGTTACTACTTTCGATGCGCTCAGGTTAGGTGCAAACTAAAAACCAGTAAAAAAAGTCCTTGCAGGGCCCCTTTAATCGCTCATTCACTCTGGAAGCGGATCCGCGTTCGCAAAGCGGTTCCGAACGCGGTTGTATAAAGATCCAGTACAATTTCACGCGCACTTGATGTCATCGAGTGCGCGTGCAATCCATAGGACCCGCCGGGTGCTTTGCGAGCTCAACACACTTTCTTGGCTTTGATTGCTTGAAGAGGTAATTGATGTGTGAAATGTCTGATGTAAAATTGTTTCTCCGTAACGTAATAGTATTTTATAGACAATAATTTATGTTTATGAAGCGAATAATCTAGATAGACATTATTGTTTTCAAAAATATCCTGAGACTGTCTTATACCCGAGTTACAGTGGGGCTCTTAAGTGTCATTAAGTCAACGAGAGTTGACTCAATCGCGATCGGCCGAAGTTACACGGCGACTCCAACTGTCATTGAGCCACTAACGATAATTGAGTCCAACTGAGCTGGCCTACTTCAGTTAACTGATGGGGGTTCGTTCTGGTTCGCCTCAATAGAGCTAAAGATGGCGGCGTCCGCCGCATCGCCGTCCATGGCCAGCGCCAAAGAAGCACTATTGCGGAAGATTGGGGGAGGTATCTAGAAAGTATCATAAAGGGAAGTCTTGTCGGCAGAGGTATGAATCGGGGCCAAAGCTGCCACTAGAACGATCACCGCACGTCGCAGAAGTCGACGTTCGGCGAGGGCGGTCATTGAGATGTCGGTACCGACAAGAATTTCGCTGTGTTTCTCTTGCTTTAATCCGTGTAAAACGTTCGGATTATCGTTTCTTTATTCTAAAATCAAATAAAGAAGTTCATTTTATGTTGTTCTAAGCGTCTATATTGAATGAAAAGTGCGCATATAATTAATTTAAATCACTTTAAAGAAAGATAATTTTACATCTGTTTTTGTTTCGTTTCGGTTTCAACTGTGTCTCGTGACGCCCATCTCAACGGAACTCGTTAGACCCAAAACTGATGCTCGTTAATGAAAAAATGTAATGGATAACAATTACAAATTACCGAGCCTTAAATGTAATCGATTACCGTTAAAAATCACTTTCGCTGAAAAGTAACGGATTACTTTACTCGTTACATTACAAATTACTTTCACGTTAATTTTTCCGTACACCTATCCAGAAAACAAGAGAAACAATTTTGATATATAAAAAAAATGTTTTGCAACGCTACTTTTTATTTTTCATACGCCCGTACTATGGTAGTCCTTGTAAAAATAAAATATTGTATTTAAGTAAAAGAGTGTAGGGTGCACTTCGTTCACCTGTAAGCTCTCAAGGCACCGAAAACTGCAACCACACCCGCAATCCCTCTAACTTACGGCCTCCGGCAATGATCCCTGGAAATGTGCAGACAAAGCTAGCGGTGCGCATGCTCACTAGCAGCGTCTACCTCCGCTACGAGATTCGGAGCTGAAGATGCGATCTACGAAAGCTCCCTTTTGACTCGGGTGTTTCGCCCGTTATCCACAAGAAAAGAAAAACTTGGTTCTAACGTTACAATGCCAATGCAGAATGCAAGTGGCCCAGCTTACCTTGATGTGTTTTCGTAGAAAGAGTTTGTTATATAGAGTTTGGCGGGAGACTGACGTGAAAAGCGTTTAGTCTGGCAACGGTACATGGTTCGTGCCCCCTCGTGCTACTAAATAAGCTACGCTCGAGAGTAACGACAATTGGCCATATTGTGTCATAAAATCATGGTTGGCAGTAATCTGAAACCTTATCTGAAATCACAAGAGACGCTTTTCCGCCCTCCACAAATGTTTAAGCAGTTCGCGACAGATCGAAGCAATATTGCATGAGCTTCCTAACAACGAATGTAATGCTGAGGAAGTCGCACTTTTGAATCATGACGATCGGCAGTTGTGTCTGCTCTGCATACGAGCCAAAATGCGGCGCCCACAGCAATGTCGGGGAACAAAGTGCCGATACTCTAAGCGCAGCTCACTTAGTGACTCAAGTGTCCCCCGCAAAGAAATGACGACACCGAACTCTGGACACCTACTGCCATCTATGAGCGACAACGGCAAGCCACGTATCTGGTTGCCGCCGTTGCTCATAGACGGCGGCAGCCTTTCCACTCTGACTTGCCGACTTGCGGCCGGCCATTACTCTTCATTGAACAGCTCCGCTGGTCTTCCTTTTTCATCAGAGTGGAAAAGCTAAAGTTTTTTTTTTTTCTTTTTGGGCGATTAAAACGAAAATGGCGCATCGTTGTGTCTTGTGTGTTTGCTTGTTCATTTTGTTGCGCGATTATTGGTTCCTGCAGCGTGAAACAAACTGCACGAGCTTTGTCCGGCTGACGCGACGCAGGTTCCGGTACTCCTCCGGGTCCGTGTAAAGAAGCTCCCGTCAAAACTCGTCTAGCACGTCGCGATAATTCTTGCATGCCCAATCAGGATTTCACCGAGCAAGACCTACCTTGTTGCTGTGGTGTACTTGAGTGTTGCGCACGAACGTGGAGTGCGTGAAGGCATCTCCAACCGCCCCTCCGCGAGCCCAGAACTTTGTCGCTTCTATGCCGCAGCCTTCTCGAGCAGGACCATATCTGTGTCACTGTCATGCTTCGGGTTAGTAAAGCTGGTGGCGCTTTGCGCGAAGAATATCACGGTATTAAAGTCTCGATCTGTACGTAACAGCGGCGTACGATTCTTTATCGCGGTAGCAAACGTCGATTTCTCTCTTGGACAACGGGGCCACGGATCGATGTTGGTATTTCGCAGCACTGTGGGGCGGCGAACAGGTTCGGCCCGTCCTCGCTGGCGTCTGCTCGTCGTCTCCCTCGTGTGGACGCGCTTGGGAGGCGGACGAACGGCGGACATGTCGTCACGTGATCAATCCGTCCGCGGATAAGTCCGTCGTGTGATTCGGCCTTTACATGACTCTTGTCTGTCGCTCTACCTTTTCACTTACTTTCGGCGTCCGCGTTTTTACAACAGCCGCTGTCGCGTCTCGCGGCACTAAGGACGACATGTCCGTCTACAACTTTTCTGTTTTGGTTGCTTCACTGAATGCGCGCCATTTTTATCCCCGAAGGAGCACAAGCCAGTGAGACAACAAGCCGTCAGACACCTCCTGTGCAATGATGATGTTTCAAGAGACGCTCACTATCGGCTAGCAAATTGCGCCATCAGTCCGTAGGCCCTAGATTAAAATCGACACTGCTCTCATAAGAATCGAGCCTATTACATTTCCACTCCACTCCGGCAAAGAAATCTAATTCCATTCCCGTTTCATTCCCCCAGCGCTGCCGCCATTTCATTCCGGATTAATGTAGAAGCTTGGGAACACACACTACAGCGCACTATGCGAACGCACACTCACTCCTTACACACGAAAAAGAGAGCAACGTTCAAACACTTTTTTTTTCGTGTGTAAGGTGTGAGTGTGCGTTTGCATAGTGCGCTGTAGTGTGTGTTAATCCATTCCGGGTCGCGAAAGTGCGGAATGATTTCAGAATTTTTCCAATTCCGGAGTGGCAACTCCGCAACACTGGTTTAAGGATGCCTTCCCGCATTCCGCGCTCGCGTACAACATTCAGGCATACCACAGCCACAAGAAATGTCTTGCTCGACGAAAGCCTGATTGGACGTGCAAGAATTATCGCGCCGTTTTAGGCGGGCGAGTTTTGACGGGAGCTTCTTGACACGAACACGGAGGAGTACCGGAACCTGCGTCGCGTCAGCTGGACCGCGACCAAGATATATGAGCTGGACAAGGTTTCTGCAGCTTCTTTCACGCGAGGAACTAAGAAATTCGCGACAAAATGAACCAGCGAATGCAGAAAACACAACAATGCGCTATTTTTTGTTTTAATCATCCAAAACAAAAAAGAACAAGAAGACGTTGTATTGTTGCCAGACAAAACGCTTTTAAAGTCAATCTGCCGCCAAAGACCCGCGAGTGAAAAGGCGATCGACTTTATCCACCCGCGCGTCCGCGGACGAGGAGCGGATCGCAAAAATAGGTGCCTGTCACGTGGTACATGGTCCGCGGACGAAAATCGTGATTCAGTCCGTCGAGTGAATTGGCTATAAAGTGCAAAAAGGTGGGAGGAGCCACCACTTTACTTTTAACCTTTCACCGACCATAATCTGCTCAGTCCCATTACTACATGCTAATCCCGCATCAATTGTCACGAATGACAATTGATGAGGCGACGAAAACTGAAGCAAACTAAACGTTTAATACGGAAAACTTATGCCCAAAACAAAATAGAAGCAGGATAGCGTCACAGGCGTCGATGGCGGCGAAACAGCAGGATCGGACGTTGAAGCGAACTCCCTTCGGGTCGCCACGCAGAGCCCTTCATGTAGACGCGTTTGCTTCTGCAACAATTGGTGTGGAACATTCTAACCTCGAATAAGCAACAGGGTTCTCGAATTTACCAGAACGCGACATCACAAAAACAACAAAAAAGGTGTATCCGCGGCCAGGCATCGAACCTCGGCTTTTCGCGTGCGAGGGAAGTATGATAACCGTTAGGCCACGTTTGCTTTTTTTTTTTTTTTTTTTTTTTTTTTATTGTAAAAGGACGGCTATTTACATGGGTAAAAAAACTGCACAGAACAAATTCAAAGCGTCTCAGTAGTAGGGCAACCTAGCACATTCATAACTCCCAACAGCCGAACTCTGGCATTTGCAGCCGTGTACGTACATAAGGGAACTTGGATGGCCTCCA